>NW_022630996.1:21788848-22474540 GCF_010015895.1 Lontra canadensis
TATATATATATATATATATATATATATATACACACACATATATATATATTTCTTAGGTACAAAGGAAAAGACTCAGCCAATTTTATAGAGATGTTGGAAGACTAATATGGCTAGAACTTACATTCCCTAGCTAATGTCACTGCTAGTAAAGCAGGACCACAGGGAAGAACTTTCCCCACTTAGGCTTATAAGGTAAACTAAAGTACCAGGCTGGCCCAGAAAAGAATCAAATCACTTATAGAGGGAGAAAGTCATGGGTTCCATTAACCAACAAGAAATAGATGAGAATTTCTGTTATAGCATGAAGAGGTCGCCAAACCTCCCCATAAAAAATAAGAATAAAACTGGGGGAAAAAAATCCGACAAAAGTAACCAAAGATCTTGAAACCAACCAAAGTCAGATAAATTGAGAAGTATTTATTCTTCACAAACTGCTAGACCTTCAAGTAAGAATAGCACAAGATTTCAAAGCAACCATTAGAAATACGCACAAAGAATTAAAGCCAATTGTATTTAAAAAATAAAAATTAATATATAAGGACTTTCAATAGTGAAATAAAAATATGAATGAAAATGAAACTGAAATTTAGATTTAAAAGTATAATAATTGAAATAAAAAATTCAGAAGTTAGGCTTAATAGCCGACTAAAGAATATAGGACAAGATAAAAACAAGAGTGGAAAGTAGATCAGATTATCCAGTTTAAAGAACAGAAAGGATCGAAGAAAAATAAACAGAGTCTCAGAAATCTATTGGGTTCCATGAAGTACATAAATTTATCTGTAAGCACAACTCCAGGAGGAGGGAGAGTTAAAAAAATGCAGAATTAATATTTAAAGAAATGATGATTGAAAACATCCCTAATTTATTGGAAACCATTAATGTACACATCCAAGAAGCTCATCAAACTCTAAATTATATAGACACAAAGAGATCCACACATCATAGTGAAACTATTGAAAGGCAGACACAAAAAGAACATCTTGAAGACAGCAAGAATAACTCATGTACAAGGGAACCACGATATAATTAACAGCTGACTTCCCATCAGAAACAACAAATCAGAAGACAGAAAATGACATAGGTAAAGTGTTCAAAGACAAACTTGTTACTGAGGACCTCCATAATCAGCTAAACTTTTCTTCAAAAATGAAATGTAGACATTTATAAGTAAAAGCTGAATGTATTCTTTGCCTGTAGACCTTTCCTACAACAAGAGACACACATTAGATTCAAAGACACAAATAAGTTGAAAGTAAAAGAATGGAAAAGATACACTACACAAATAATAACCATAAGAGTGATATTGACATGACTATATTACATCAGACAAAATTGAGTCTAAGACAAGAAATATTACTAGAGACAAAGAGGGACATTTCTTAAAAGGGTCAATAACATCTGAAAAATATGAAAATTATAGGTGTATGTGCACTTAACACAGTTTTAAAATGAAAAAAAGAGAAAAGAACTGAAAGGAAAAACAGAAAATTCAGCAATTACACTTGCATATTTTAATACTACCCATTCAGTAATTAATAAAATAAGCAGAAAACCGGGAAGAATATAAAAGAATTAAAAAACACTGTCAACAAATATTATCTATGTATGTAACTTGTAGAACACTCAACTGACCAACGTTAAAATATATTTTCTCCAGTGTATATGGAACAGTCTCCAAGGTAAACCATATGCTAGGCCATAAAATGATACATTTATGACAAATTTAAAATGATTTATTAACAAATTTAAAAAGATTCATATACAGCACACCTAGCTGGTTCATCTTCTGATTTCATCTCAGGTCATGATCACTCAAGGTTGAGAGATCAAGCCCCATATCAGGCCCTGTGATGGGCGTGCAGTCTGCCTAAGATTCTCTCTCTCCCTTTCCCTCTGCACCCCCTTAAAAAACCAAAAACAAAATGACTGAAATCCTACAAAGTGTGCGCTCCACACACAACAGATTTAAATTAGATATTAATGAGAGAGATTGGGGAAATTCCCAAATATTTGGAAATTAAACCACATACCTTTAAAAACCCTTTGGTCAAGGAAGAAATCACTAGAGAAATTTTAAAAATATATATTTATGCACATATTTTATGCTACATAATAAAAATAACATGTCAAAATGTATGCATTCAACAGAAACAGTGTTTAGCTTTAATATTTAGTATTTAGCTTTAAACTCTAGTATTAGAAAAGAAAGATAAAAGGTCAGTAATGTAAAACAAACAAACAAAAAAAAGTCAGTAATGTAAACTTTCATCATAATTATATTTTAAATATAATATATATATGTGTTTGTGTGTGCTTACACTTTTGTGTATATATATCTCCTAAGCCCAGAAGACTTTACTGTTGAAGAAGAAATAATGTAAATATACAAAGCCTCTTTCAGAAACAAAGGAGATGTGAACACATACTATCTTATTTTATGGAGTTCATATTACCCTGCTACCAAAGATATCTCAGGGGTGCCTGGGTGGCTCAGTGGGTTAAAGCCTCTGCCTTTGGCTCAGGTCGTGATCCTAGGGTCCTGGGATTGAGCCCCGCATCGAGCCCCACATCAGGCTTTCTGCTCAACAGGGAGCCTTCTTCCTCCTCTCTCTCTGCCTGCTTCTGATCTCTATCAAATAAACAAATTTTTTAAAAAAAGATATTTCAGAAAGGAAAATTACAACTCAATATCCCTCATGAAAAGATGCTAAAATTATTTTAAAAATATTAGTTAGCTAAATCAGGAATTATTTAAAAATGATTATAAGTAAGTGGTATTTATTCCCAGAATTCAAGGTGGCTTAACATCTAAAAGTCAATTTGTATAATATACAATATTAATAAAATAAAGAACAAAAACACCTGTGACCATCACAATAGATGCAGGAAAAGCATTTGGCAAAATCCAACAGCCATTACGGATAAAATATAAAAAACTCAACAAATTAAGAATAGAAGGAAATTTCCCTAACTTGATGAAGGACAACTGTTAAAGAAAAAAAGAAATGACTACAGCTAAAGTTGTACTTAATTATGAAATATTGAATATTTTCTTCCTAAGATTGGAAATATATGGATATGTGCTCTTACCATTTCTATTCAGTATTATACATGAGATTCTAGTCAATGAAGTAAAACAAAAAAAAATCAATCTTTGTTCACGTGACAAGATCTTTATTCAGATGAATATTCTTTTTTATTATATCTTTTGAAGAGAAAAAACCTAAGGAACAAAACAACGAAAATTATTAGAATAAAGAAGTGAGTTTAGCAAGGTCACAGGATACAAGATCAGTATACACAAATCTATTACATATTTAAATGAACAATAGTCCAAAATGACATTAAGAAAATAATACATAATAGTATCAAAAGCAATAAATATTTATGAATAAATTTAACAAAAGAATCACAAGACCTGTATTTTGAAACTATAAAATATTGCTAAATGAATTTAAAGGATAATGAAATATATGCAGAAAATTCATAGATTGGAAGTCTCAATAATGGTAACATGGCAGTTTCTTTCAAAGGGATATAAAGATTCAATTAATCCCTATCAAAATCCCATACAATTTTTTTTTGATAAATGAAGTTAAAATTTATATGGACACTCACAGTACTTAAAATAGACAAAGCAATTTTGAAAAAGTGGAAAAAAGATAAAGAACTCATGCTACCTAAGTTTAAAACTTACTATAAAGCTACAGCAATTAGGGGCATCTGGGTGGCTCAGTTGGTTGAACATCCAACTTTTGGTTTCAGCTCAGGTCATGATTTCAGGGTCCTGAGATCAAGATCCATGTCAAGCTCTATGCTCAGCATGGAGTCTGCTGTCCCTTTCCCTCTGCTTCTCCCCCCACTTGCTCATGCCCTCTATCTCTTTCTCCCTCAAATAAATAAGTAAAAAAAAGAAAAAAAAAAGCAGCAGCAGTTAAAACAGAATGGTATTGTCTTAAGGGTAAGCATGCAGATCATTATAACTGAATAGAGAATCTAGAAATAGACATATATGTTTATGATCAATTGAATTTTGATACAGATGCCAAGCTGATTCAATGGGGAAAGGATTATTTTTTTCAACAAAACATGCTAGAACAATTAGATATCCATTGTGAAAAGTGATTTAGTACATTTCAAGTACCATACCAAAATATTTACTCAAAATAGATTATAGACATTACTTAAGACTATAAAACTCCTAGAAGGAAACATTGGAGAAAAACTTTTGACCTTGTGTTAAAGACTTTTCAGATAGAACACCAAAAACATGGTCTATAGAAAACAAAAGTGAAGTTAGACTTCACCAAAAGTGAAAATGTTGGCTATTCTAAAGACTTTATTAAGGAAATAAAAAGACAAGTCACAGTCTGGGAGAAATTATTTTTAAATCACGTATTTGATACAAACTTGTATCTGAAATATATAAAGAACACATCAATTAAGCATAACAAAAACAATAAAAAAATTTTAAATAGACATTTTACTAAAAAAGATATACATGTGGCTAATAAGCTCATGAAAATATGTTCAACATCATTAATCATGAGGGAAATGAAAACATGACAGTGAATCAGAGAATGGCTCTGGCATTCATTCAAAAAGACTGACAATACCAGGTGTTAGGAAGGATGTATGATAGGCAGAATAATGACCTCTCTACACCCAGAGACGTTCATGTCTAATTCCCCAGAACTTGCATATATGTTTTATTGTATGGCAAAAGGGACTTTACAGATATGGTAAGTTAGGGATCTTATAATGGGAAAATTATCCTGGGTCAGGGTGGGCTCAGTATAATCACAAAAGTCCTTATAAGAAGGAAATGGGAGGGATGGAGTCAGAGAAAGAGGTGTGATATTAGAAAGAGAGGTTGGAATGGTGAGTCCAGGAGCCAAGGAATGCTGGCAGCCTGACAAGGAATGCATTTTCCCCAAGAGCCTTTAGAAGGAAAGCGGCTTTGCTGACACCTTGATTCTAACCTCATAAGATTCATTTCAACTTCTGACCTCCGTAACCATACTATAATACATCTGTGTTGCTGAGAGTCACTAAGATTATGGTAATTTGTTATAGCTGTAATAGGAAACTAAAACATATGTGGTAAAAGTAATTTCAAATGAGAATTTCTAATTCCCATTTCCAGTTTTTTACAGCAATATAAAATGGTACAATTGTTTTGAGAAAAGTTAGATAGTTACAACCCAGCAAGTCTACCCTTAGGTATCTACCAAAGAGCATTGGTAACATATGTCCCTGTAAAGACTTGTGCGCAAATGTTTGTAACTGCATTATTCATAATAGCCAAAAACTGGGGAAAAAATCCAAATTCCCATCAAATGTGAACAGATAAACACAATACAGTATCACGATTCTATTATGACCATTGAAAAGAGGAGTAAGACCATGAAAAGAATAAACTGACTTACAGCAACGAGAATGAACCTCAAAAATCATGTTAAGTGAAAGAAGGCAGACCCCAAAATCTGCATGATTCCATTTGTAATTCAGATTTCTATAAAATTTCTAGAAAAGTCAAATCTAAACTCTATAGAAAGAAAAACAATCAGTGTTTTCCTGGGAATGGGAGTGACAATTGATTATAAACAAGTACTTAAGATCTTTTAAGTGGTGATGAAAGTGTTCTGAAATGTGATTGTGGTTATTGTTATACAAGTATATAAATCTTACCCCAAATTATCATACTGCATATTTATAATGGGTGAATTGTTTAGTATGTAAATAGCTCCATAAAGCTGTTAAAAGTGGAAAAAAAAAAAAAAAGGGAAGAAACAAAAATAGATTGCTAAGTTCTCCGTCCAAAATTTCCTAAGGAACTCCTTTATTCAGAAGAGATTGCCTGAGAAAATTCCTAAACCAATTTTTCTCCTTAATTATGGCTTAGATTTATTACATTTATTCCCATATTTACATACTAGTTGTCGGCTTTTCTCATCTTACTAGAAAATGTTGAGCTTCTTAAGAACAAAAATAGTAGCTAATATATTGAATCTGTACCACCTTTTCCTTTCCAAGTATCTTCCATATTTCCAGGACACATTTGCTGAACCACTGAGTAATCAGGACTCCCAACTCACACACTAGCATCTGCTCTAACTACATAGGGAAACATCCTTTCTCATGAGTTTATTCAAGCTTATCCCTTGGTGTCTTTTTAGATTTTAGATATTGTTCTATTCAAGCCTCTGTGAGTACACAAAGAAGAAAGAGTTTATGCTTTTTTTTTTACAGTAGTAATTCCATTCATCTCTTTCTCAAAAAGCGTATTATCACTCTTACAATTTCTCAGAATGTTTCACTTTATGTCATTTGACTTTTCCCCTCCTCTGTTGTACCTTTCCTAGCTTTTCTCTTCTAATAACACCCCTTTGTTGGAAAGGGAAATTATCATCTGATCAAGGCATTCAGGGTCATATTTGGAGAATTTTTCACCATTTGTTGCTTCCTCACATAAATTCTTTCACTGAGATTTCAAATAGAATCATTTAATCCTTTCATTATTTTTTTACTACTCATAAAATACATCATGATCATCATATCTGAATCACCCATGTGGTGAGTCATATCAGTTTTTAAATGATCTGAAGTGAATGAATTGGCTAAAAGGAAATCGATGTACTTCAGCATATGTTGGCATTGAAAAAATCAATTGCCATCAAGAACTTTTTAAAATTTAATTTAATTTAATTTCTGTACATGTGTGTATGTGTGTTCAAAATTCATTGTTTATGCACCACACCCAGTGTTCCATGCAGTACATGCCCTCCTTAATACCCACCACCAGGCTCCCCCAACCCCTACCGCCCTCCCATCCAAAACCCTCAGTTTGTTTCTCAGAGTCCACAGTCTCTCACGGTTTGTCTCTGCCTCTGATTTCCCCCAACTCACTTCTCCCCTCCATCTCCCAAAGTCCTCCATGTTATTCCTTATGCTCCACAAGTAAGTGAAACCATATGATAATTGACTCTCTCTGCTTGCCTTATTTCACTCAGCATAATCTCCTTCAGTCCCATCCATGTTGAAACAAAAGTTGGGTATTCATCCTTTCTGATGGAGGCATAATACTCTATTGTATAAATGGACCATATCTTCTTTATCCATTTGTTCATTGAAGGGCATCTTGGTTCTTCCTACAGTTTGGCGACTGTGGCCATTGCTGCTATGAACATTGGGGTACAGATGGCCCTTCTTTTTACTAAAGACTTTATTAAGGAAATAAAGTCTTCTTTTTACTACATCTGTATCTTTGGAGTGAATACCCCGTAGTGCAATTGCTGGGTCATAGGGCAGCTCTATTTTTCATTTCTTAGGGAATCTCCACACCGTTTCCCAAAGTGGCTGCAAGAACAACCATCCAGTCCTACGAGTGATATCTTTGGGGATGCTAGATATTCATTCATTTTCTTTTTCTTTTAAAGTTTTTATTTAAGTTCCGGTTAGTTAATATGCAGTGTGATCCTAGTTTCAGGTGTATAATATAGTGATTCAGCACTTCCATACAACACCCCATGCTCATCACAACAAGTCCACAAGTGCCCCCCCTTAATCCCCATCACTTATTTCCCCCATCCCCCCACACACCTCCCCTGTGGTAATCATAAGTTGGTTCTCTATAGTGAAGTATTTAGTCTTTTTCAACCAACATTATTCTGTGTGCTCCAGCCTCCTGCTGAGTAATGCACAAGAGTCAGGAGATGCAAAATTGGAAGAAAAAGTCCATCGACTTTGGAGGAGCTCTCATTCAACTAGAAACAGACATGGCAAAAATAATCTGCTTTACTGTGCTATCAGAGCTGTAATGTGGTATAAACAGATGCTGGAATAGTTCAGAGACAATGGAATATGTTTTCCTTGTTTCTTCTACTGATCCTCCCCAAACCTCCAAATTTTAATCAACAATTTTCATGGTTTCTTAGAAACTGAAGAGAAAACAAGAGAAGGATTTTCACAAAGGTACCCCAGCAGAATGCTGTGTATGGCGGCAGCAGCTACACATCCTTATTCTATCAGTGTCTGTCTGTGTCTGTATTTATCTGTAGATCATCCTTTTTTGTCATACCTCAGACAATATCAACATTTATTTATGTTCACATAGTACATATATATTATATAATACATAGTATAGTATACAGTACCTATATATCTTTAGGTTCTAGAATCTGAAAATATCTGAAAAAGAATGGCTGGGCCCAGATCACTCAGATCGGTGTCAGTTCTTTCATTAGAGGAAGTTATTTGGGCGGCGGGGTGGGGCGGTGTGTGTGTCTGGGTGGCTCAGTTGGTTAAGAACCTGACTCTTGATTTCGGCTCAGAGTGTGATCTCAGGGTTGAAAGATTGAGCTCCCCTCCCCCCTCCATTGGGCTCCGCACTGGGCATGAAGCCTACTCAAGATTCTCTCTCTCCCTCTCCTTCGACCCCTCCCTCCAACAGCCTACCTGCTCTCTCTCTCTCTCTCACAAAATAATAATAAAAAATAATAAAAAGAGAAGCTATTTAGGGACTGTTGTTTAAAAAAGTGATTGAAAACAGGTATCTACTTTTATTTCCCCTGAATCCAGTGAAAACAATACTAAAGGGACTTCACATAAGGATGTGAAGCACAGAAGAAAAAGAGAACAGCAACAACATTTTGGAAGGCCTAAAGAAGATGAATAAATAGATTTATCGTACCCTCCAAAAATGGATTCTAAACTGGCTATAAGGGGAGCCAAGAACAATCTTCAAATCCTTTAAAGTTTAAGGAATTGGTGATACCATCTTCTGAAAGTGGGCAATGGTTAGAAGACTGTGTGAGCAATCAATAGGTCTTCACATCCATCATCTCCAGCAAAGTAAATAAATAAAGAGATAATTGAATTTTATTCTCAAATATAGGCTCTTTAGACCGCTAAATGTGAGAAAAAAGTAATAGCTATACTTGTATAGAACTTATTGTGTACCTGGTGTTTTCTAAGCATTTGCATTTATTGACTTATTTCATCCTTACCCTAGCCCTATAATGAATATGTAACTATCCCCAAATTACTGATGCACACAGATAGAATAAAAAGAGTAATAGGGGACTGTCAATATACTAGATGCTGACACAAGTGCCTCCTCCTCACCCAAACCCTCTTCCTAAGACTCAAAAATAATGTAGCCAAGGCTTTGCTCTCTAGACAAGAGATGGAAAGACTCTTCTCTGGGGATCCTGATAGACCCAGTAGAAAAAACTTAAGAGTTACTGACATCAGGGTTTTCCCAACTACGTGTCTCAGCCAGTCACCTATAGTAAAAACTGTTTCCCACCATGAGCTCAGGATCTCCAGTCAACTCCTTAGTACCCCACTGGTAAATATAAACAAATAGATGAGGATTATCAGGCATGAGGAAAACTGCTAAAATTAAAATTTGAGAACCAAACAAGTAAAAATTTTAAAAATAAATTTAAAAATTCTATTAGGAGAAAATAAAGGTCTTGCAGACATAAGAAGGCAAAATAATCCCCACTACCCATTTATTACTTATCCATCAACAGGTAACACGATATTTTAATCATGAAACAGTAATACTCTTTTAAAAAGTAATACTTGGATAAATAAAAAGGCATTTAAAATATACCTATATGATTTTTTAATCAATAGCTAAAACTCAATAGAAAGGTTGGGATATAAAAATTTAGAAAATATTTTAGGAAATAATGCTAAAAAGTAGGACTATGAAATATGGGGAAAAGGATAAGAAAATCTGATAACCAGTTCAGAAATGAAATATTTAAATAACAGGCAGACCTGGAAGAGGCAATAAGATTGAAAAGGAAATAAATTAGCAATGCACTAGTTAAAACAAATTTCCAGATATGTGGTCCATGTAACTTTCCAGACTGTTAGAGACCCCTGGTTGAGCTATATAGATGAAAACAGACCTACAAGAAGGCTTATTGTTTGAAAATTTCAGAGAACTTCAGACAAAGATAGAAGCTCAGCTTTTGAAGAGGAAACGAATACCTGGGAAGGACAGGGAAGCAGAATATCATTAAAATTTTCAACATGGACAACAGAAGTTAGAAGGCACCAAAGCATGGTGAGGATAGAATAAAGATGTTTCCAGGCAAGCGAGTTCCAAATAATTTACCTCCCGTGCATTCTATCTTAGGAGCTGAGCTACAATGAGAAAGTAATCAAAGACAGAGGAGGGAATGCAGTGCAGAGAACAACAATGTAATTATTGAGCCAACCCACAAGAGGCGGAGAGGGGTCTAGGGTAAGAAATGCGCCCTGAACACAGGGGCAACCAGTCTCATCTGGAGTATGTCAGAAAATTCCTGAAGTGATGTCTTCAGGAAGAGAAAATGGACAGAATACCTGTATTTAGAGCAGAGTGAGGCACTTTCCAAGGAGACTGGGTTGAAATAATGAAAAGTACATAGAAAATCAAGCAAAACCGAAAACAACAAAACAATAAATACCAGAGCACAAAAATGTGCGGCAAAGAAAAAAATTATCACAGTTTACTACATGGCTTTGAAGAAATTGTAGCTGCATTATTATGCTTATATTAATACAAAATACTTATCTATACAAAATCAAAATAAAATGATATTGAGGAATAGGAGTAAACAGGATACCTACTGTTAGGAGATAAGGACAAGGCAAACAAAGAGAGCTAAAACCTTCTTTTTTTTCCCCAAAACAGAAGTCAGTAAGTGCAACCTAAAACTAAAACACCATGAAATGACAATGCAAGTGTGTTATTTAGGGACATAAAGGTAAATACCAAAATAATTACTTAAATTGTTAAAAGGGAGAGATGGGCATGTTTGGGGTTAGGGGGATTCTATTGTTACTTTTTTTTTTCTTATAAAACTTGCAAATTATTGGACCCCTAAGCTATATCTATGTGTAACTTTGACAAAAACAATAATTTAACAAAAGACAAAAAAGAAGCTCTGCAGTGTCCATGCTGTTAATTTGTCATTTGCTTTATTCTTGACATAGCCTATTCTTTCTAATAAGAGGAAAAGTCTACTACTATTTTTTTCTTCATCATTCTTAATTACTTTAAAGGGATTATTGAATTTTAGGAACTTGAAGTATGATGCTAGCTATAATAGGGATTTAAAATTCATTTCTAAATAGGTATGTGCATGTGGGAAAATTTCAGGTGACAGATATTAATGATCCAGCCAGCTGCAGGAGAGAAGAGTACCAAGGCTTTGATGTCCCCAAGAGATGCTGAAGGTCACAAACTAACTATATAAATATCTAGTGTAATGATGCTGTACTTCCAAAACTCTACCTATTAAAATCTTTTTATTCTGGAAGCTGTCTGGGGGGTCAGGGGAGGAGGGAAACATATGGAGAAGATAATCAGATAATGAAAAAAAGTAGCTGGCCTAAAAATCCACTAGGAACCTAATGAAGACATTACCTTCATTATTTATTGTCACCTGTCAGTCTATGAAACATTTGTGCTACAACTCAAAAGGGTTTTTTTTTTTAAGATTTTATTTCTTAATTTGAGAGAGAGAGAGAGATCCCACCCAGATCCTGTCCCCTTCCACCATGTGAGGACACAATGACAAGTCTGTTCCCCAGAAGAGGGTCCTCGCATGATCATGCTGGCATGTTGATCTTGGACTTTCAGCCTCCGGAACTATGAGAAATAATTTCTGTTGTTTGTAAGCCACACAGTCCACAGTATTTTGTATAGTAGCCCGAATGGACTAAGACACTGAGAGTCTGTATCAGCGGGGATCTTGTTCAGTGCACCGAAAAATAATTAAAGGCAGGTAGGAGTCTTATGTAGTCTTATGTAGGAAGCCATTATAGGTATCAAGAATACTTTAAGAATGTGATTTTCAATACACTGATATATGCACTAAAAAATGTCACTATTCTCTCTCATTTGGAATCTGACACACATACTGGGATGAGAATAAAAGGGCATCTCAGGTAAACCATGGAGTAACATAGATTATCGACAGTGTTGTATTTATCTTCTCTGTGGTCAGAAAACAGCATGTCAGAGGGTAGAAAAAAGCATGAAAATGTTGCTATGCATACCTTTTGATCCAAGAAGTTCACCACTAGGAATCTTTTCCCCCAAATCCCATATGTATACAAAGATATATTCACAAGGATGTACCCCACAGTAGTATATATGAACAAAAACAGAAAAACATGTAAAATGTCTATTAATTTTTAGAATCTTCAAATGATACATCTGATTTGTGGAATATTAAAAATCTGTCTAAATATATATATATATACATATATATGTGTGTGTTAAAAATCTATCTAAATACATATACACATACATATAAATATATGCACATATACACACATATATACACACATATACATTATATAATATACATATAATATATATTATATATACAAGTATAAATATATACTTAGACACATATATCTAAATATATACACACATATACAAATATATAGATATATGTGTATACACACATGTGTGCACACATGTATACATATATGCACATATCTGTGTGCACACACGTGTGTGTATGCATATACACTTATACACACACAATATTGAATATATATATGGCAATACAGCCAAGATATTTTTAATGAAAACAGTTTTTACTTTATTTTTTATTTTTTAAAGCAATTTTTAAATGTTACTATGATCCCATTCATATTTTTCAAAGATATGCATGTATGTACACATATGCATTTCAATGCTTAGAATGGGCCCTAGAAGAATAAGCACCCCTTGTTGGTAGTGGTTATCTTTGGGAGGGTTATTTGGAAAGGGCCATACAGAGTAGTGGTTAAGGGAAGAATAGCTCCTCCTTATCCACAAGGAATGTATTTCAAGACCCCCATGGATGCCTGAGACCATGAGTTGTATCAAACCTTATATATATTATGTTTCTTCCAAATATGTCCACACCTATGATAAAGTTTAATTTACATGTTAGGCACATAGGAGATTGACAACAATAAGTAATCATAAAATAAATTATTTATACCCATATACCGCAGCAAAAATTATGTCAATGTTGTCTCTCTCAAAATACCTTATGCACTGTACTCACTCTTCCTCTTGTGATGATGTGAGATGATAAAATGCTTGCATGATGCAGTCTAGTGAGGTGAATAACACAGCAGTAAGCTACCATTGACCTTCTGATCATATGGCAACAGGAGGATTGTCTGCTTCTGGATGGTGGTTGACCAAGGGTAACAGAAACTGCGTTTATAGACTTTGTATAGACTTTGGTGCGAGACCTCCTAAGTTCAGATCTCGGCCACTTGCTACACATCCTCTCTAGATCTTTCAGTTTCTTCATCTATAAAGAGCATGAATACATGTGAGTATTGAACAGAGTTGGCACATAATCAACATTATATAAATTAGCAATCATGAAACAAATGTTCATCAGTATAATTAAGGGAGAATTTTAGCTTTTATTCTGTAACCGCTATTTTGTTTAACTCTTGTACAATACACCAGTTCATTACTTTATAATCTAAAATAAAGAAGACCAAATCCAGAAATTTTAATGTTATTGCTCTAATGGTGATGGAAGTGTACAAGAATGTCAGGGCATTCAGTTCTAAGACCTCCTGCTCATTCACTGCTAAATGAACTAGAGTACTCAGAGTAAGTAATTACCCCTCCACTATCTCAAGGGCAGGGAATTATTGCTCTTTCTCTTTAACGAGCCCCACAGTGCTGTGTACACAGCGGGTGTGCACTAAATGTTTGCCGGTAATGATAACGATGAGGATGCTGACAGCTGTGACACGCTATAAAGCTTAATTTAAAAGCCATCAAGGAAATGTAACACAAAATACAGTCCTTCTGAATTTTGTCTGCATGGGAAACAAATTCTGTTAGATTATTAATAAAGTAATTTGGTGTACATTGTGCTATATTGATTGCTTTGGTAGCATCCTGAGTTTTACTCATTAGCATGACCTAATTATTATTTCAGATGATTCAAAGGGCATAGCAAGGTCTGCTTCTATTATTTAAGTATTAAACGTTGGTTGGTCTCCTGCAAGCAATTTGTAAATTAAATGCACAAAGTGGTTGTTATCAATGAAATTATCTTTAATCCCTCCAACAAGATTTGCAGTAGTTGGACTATTTTCTGTTTCCTTAAATTGCACTGTTACTTTGTTTCTACAATGACACTCCTATGTGTTTAAAATACATGGAAAGATGATGAAGACTCTCAATTCTAGCTCCATCTCAGTTGTGGGGTGGTGGGGCTCTAACCATTTATATATGGGCTGTACTGCTTCTCTTCTGCATCATTGGAGCACCAGCCAGGAAGTATATCAATGACATGTACCCCTCTGATCAGCAAAATCTGAAACTAATCGTTAATGGTGGATCTCTGTCTCCTTGAGGCTGATAGGATAGTGCCTGGGGTGATTGGAAGAGACTTCGCAGAGCAGATATGCTGCAAGGAACAAGAGCCAGGACTATGGGGAGTAGGTGACCTTTCTCAGTGGGACATTCTCCCTCCGTAGCTGTATCTGTTGGCATCTAGCCAGGAAAGGAAAATAATACACTAGTTATCTGAACAGGGAAATTTAATACAAAGAATTGTGAACCAGTAATAGGATATTAACTACTGACAGAGGTAAGGAAAACTCTAAAGATTACAGGAGTAATAGATATAGGGAGCAGCTACCACTCTAGGGTGGAGAGACAACACCCAGAAAGGAACGAACTGAGAAAAGGGCCCTACCCATGGTGGAAAGTCAGACCTCATGTGGCCCACTAGATGGCAGAGAATTTCACTGAGCTGCCTCAGGATGGGCCTGGTGCCTGGGCTGCCACTCACTAATAAGCTGCCACTGGAACAGTAATTAGACCAGAAAGTCAGTTGGGGAACAGCAAAGATTGAAAACTTGCTTGGAAGCCACCTGTGGGGGGATGATGGGGGGTTCTGCAAAGAAGCCACCCTCTGGGGTGTTCATGAAGCTTTCCAGTGAAAGTACTGGGTGCCTTTCTGATGCACTGGATGGCCACTTGCTGGGACGGTGGGAAGATTTGTTGGGTGGGAGTGAGTACCATTTGCAGGTGCACACTGAATGATGCAGAAAATCAATCAAACAAACAAACAAAAAACCCCCACCATATCCAGGACAAGAAGCAACCTACCTCCTACAGTGTCTCTCCAGGGCTCTCTATTTGCAAGGTCAATTGTATGCTTGCTGGCAAAGAAATATTTGCAAGCTTGAGTTTCAGTATCACAAAGCAGGCCAAAGAAGGGTGGGTTGGGAACTCAGAGGCAATACATGGGTAACTGGTACAAAAGCCAAGCCGAGAATATTGAAATTTAGTTTTATGAAAAAACCTTATAGAAATGACTTTCCTAATTTCTTGACCATTTATTCATTAACTTACTAACTCAATCAAGAAATATTTATTGGAGGGCCTGGGTGGCTCAGTGGGTTAAAGCCTCTGCCTTCAGCTCTGGTCATGATCTCAGGATCCTGGGATTGAGCTCCGCATCAGGCTCTCTGCTCAGCAGGGACCCTGCTTCCCCCATCTCTCTGCCTGCCTCTCTGCCTGCTTGTGATCTCTCTCTCTCTCTCTGTCAAATAAATAAATAAAATATTTTTTAAAAAAAGAAGGGCCCTGTGATTAGCTCAAGGCTCTGTTGTTAAGAAAGAAAAAAAAAAATATTTATTGATTACTCACCATGACAGATATTATCTTATAAACCAAGGATAGAGCCATAAAAGAGAAATAGGTTCCCTGGACTTGATCTCTGATGGCTGGTCACTTCCAATTTGCTCAGTATTCCTGTTGCTGTCTTGATCAACCCCTTCCCCCTGGCTTGGGCCTTCTTTGTTCCCATCAGGCCTCTCAACTCTTGATGGCTACCCCCAAACAAAATCACACAGTATTAAAAAGTTTAATCTTTTGTTATTTGGTCAGAAATGTTTATGTAAGAAGCTGGAAAGATGGTGATACCCTAAACTAGAACATTGGCAGTTGGAGACTGGAAATGAAGGAAAGTAGGGAGGATACTTAGGAGGTAGAATTGACAAGCGCTGGTGAACACTTGAATGGAGGGGCTAAGCACGTCAGGGATTTTATTTTATTTTTTCTTTTTTTAATTTGTTTTTGGTTAGAAAACTTTTACCAAGTATCTACCCAATTATTCTCTGGCTCAGCCCCTTCAGGAACCCACTCTGTATTCTTGGGTAAAAGGTTTTTAAAAAACAATGAATAAAATCTAAATGTGCTTCCCCTCCATACTTCATTCAATAAGAAAGTAGAAGGCATTAGTGATAGTAGTCTCCAGGGACATTCTCCTTGATAAAAGCACATCGGCACAATGGTGGATCCTCTGCACTGGAGAAAATGCCCTGGACTGCAGTTTTCAGGAAAACTGGTCATGTGCTTAGTGGGCATTGATGGGTAGTGGCCATGTTGATGGTTATCACATAAAGAAGCTTTAGAAACACATCCCACTGGTGCCACTTTGTGTAAATAGGAGAGGATCTTAATGGAGGGAAACTTACAAACAGCCAATTAGCAAAGCACATGTGACCCTCTCAGCTATTACGTTCCCATACAGAGCTGGACTTAAGTCAGGCATAATTGGATGAACACCATGAAGAAGTCTCCTTGAGGGACCTACCTCAATTAAATACTACATATTTATGGGAGCAGAACATATCTGGACCATATATTACAACAGAAGCTTTCTGACCCAAGAAAAGGGCTTTTAAGAAAAAGAAAGTCTCTGGAGTTCAATAGCTGATTTTAGCCTGTTTATCAGTTGAGCTAACTCATACCTGCTGAGCCAGTTTTTTGTAGGGTATTAGAATGGGAGAGAAAACGAGCATCCAGTGTCCTCCAGATTCATCTTTCCTTAATGATAGTCTATGAAAGATACACTTGCCACTGCAAACTTCAGCTTCCAGGGTGGAAAATAATTGGTGTTACCTGCAGACTAGTTGTAATAGGACAGGAACAATCCCTTAGGAGAGGGCACACTTCAAACATTTCCATTAAAGAAAGGCTTAGATGCATTGTCAATGCTTTAGAAATTCCTAGAACTACCTGGAAGAAAATGTAAGGTAGACTGGTGATTAAAAAAAAAAAAAAAAAACACCAAAAACACATAGGAGAGGAGCCGCAGAAATACTTTATTGTATCTCAGAAACACAAAAACAGTGGGAAATGGATTATTCATAAATATATGTAGATTGTGCACAAAGATACTTAGTTGATCCAACAAAATGGATTATAGGACACGCACACACACACACACATGCACACACAGGTGGGGGAGAATTAATTCTCATATGACCCCTCTACCAACATGTCAATAAATTTAAATCTGGCACCATTTTTGCTTTAAGTAGGTGATATCTTGACTACCAAAAGTGGTCAGCTTTTAAATTTTATTTTATTTTATTTTTTAAAGATTTTATGTATTCATTTGACAGACAGAGATCACATGTAGGCAGAGAAGCAGACAGAGAGAGAGAGAGGAGGAAGCAGGCTCCCCACTGAGCAGAGAGCCGGATGTGGGGCTCAATCCCAGAACCCTGGGATCATGACCCGAGCTGAAGGCAGAGGCTTTAACCCACTGAGTGACCCAGGTGCCCCTAAGTTTTATTTTAAAGAAGAAAATTCAGATACCATGGAAACATTTTTCCTGACCTAGTTTTGTTTCTGTATTGAGCTGGAGATGGGGAGTGAATGTGGAAAACAAGAAGAAGGGAAGAGAGGCTAAGTCATTTTTGTTTCTTTTCATTTTTGTTTTTTGTTTTATTCCACCTTAAGCTCTGTCAACATGTTCTCTATATTCCTTTTCTCTTAGAGAGAGAGAGAGCATGAGTGGGAAGGGGCAGAGGGAGAAGGAAAGAGAGAATCTTATGCAGACTCCATGCTCAGGACAGAACACAGCTCAGGGCTGGATCTCACAATCATGAGATCAAGAAAAAAAATCATGAGACATAATCCAAAGCAAAAACACAGTTTGAACTAAGCAAAGTATTCTATTAAGCTAAGAAAACGAAAAAGTAATAAAGTGGAAGGAAGTAATAAAAGTGCACAAATCAATGCTGGAGAAACAGGGAAATCTGGCCAACAGAATAAAAAGCTAGCATTTTGTAGAAATCGAAGTCTTTTACCACAAAAGACAAAAGGCTAAGATGTTTTTATAGATAAATTTTACCAACTTGCATAGAATAAGTCATCCTTTTATTAAATTTAAAATCTCAAAGACTAGAAAAAGAGCCAGCAACCAGATTTATGTAAGTTTAATCCTTAACACCCAAACCAGTAAAGAAAAGAAAAATCTAAACCAATATGACTTGTGAATATAGAAGCAAAAATATCCTATAAAAAAGAAAAATAACACGTAAAATCCATACCTGATCCTGAACCGGGTCCTTTTGCCCTGAGAGACATTACTGGGACTATTGGTTAATTTGAATGGGGTCTGGGAAATGCGGTAGTCGTGCATTTCTGCATCCAACTCTTTTACTTATTTTGATGGCTATATGGTACCTATGGTGGAGAATGAAGGAAGTAGACGCTAAGTTATTCAGGGATGGTGGGACATCAGATCCCAATTCAAATGGTTCGGGGTGGGGGATAAAAACTCCTTGTACCAGACTTGCAACTATTCTGTAACCTCGTGATTGCTTCAAAATAAAAATCTAGTGGTTACCAAAGGGCAAGTGGGGAGGCATTGGGCAAAATGGGGGAAGTACAGAGGGAGATACAGCTTCCCAGTTATGGAATGAATAAATCACAGGAATAAAAGGCACAGCATAAGGAATATAGTCAGTGGTATTTTAATAGTGATGTAACGAGACAGATGGTAGCTACACTTGTGGTAAACATAGCATAATGTGTAAACTTGTCATATCGCTAAATCGAACACCTAAAACTAATGTAACATTGTGTGTCATCGACACTCAAATTAAAAAAGGGAAAAATATTCGAATAACATCAAAAGAAATTATTAAAGAAAATGTCGATTCATCAGTGTTATTTAAACTCATTTGTACTTCTTATATAGTAATTTACTACTTTCTTTCTGTTGCGCAATCTGTGTATGCTGAACTTTGACTCAGTATAACAACAGAGATTACGGGTACAGAATCCATAGCTGGATTATCTTTATTCGAATTCATTCTGCTACAGGCTGTCTGTGTGATGTAGGCAGATGACCTCACCATTCTGTTCTTCAGTGTCCTCGTATATAAAAAGTAAGAATAAAATGAGTTAACATATATAAAGTATTGACTAGTGTGTATTTATTGATAAGTAAATAGTCATATTTATATATTGATAGCAATAGCCTCATTACAAAAGGGATTGTGAGCTTTCAAAATATACCCACAATATAACACTAATATAGCAATAGTAATGACAGTAATACTAATAACCTATTCTAAACCCATGGCTAACAATATATTTTTCACAATATGTCACAATTTTCATTTTACCTGCATTAAATATTTGGCTTTTTCTCACAGGACTAGTAACTCTGTTTTCCCAATTTCAGGACTTTAGAAGTGATATACAATAGATATAGAAACAGCAACATTTTTTTAGGGAAGAATTTGAAAACTGCTTGAAACTGCAAGTGAAGGGCTGTATGCTTTAGATAATGACACACGCGGGACAGGACTTCGTAAAGGTTATACGAGCCAGCTTAGACTATAAAAGCAATACTAGCGGTTGCCTGGCATCGGGCTATTTTCTGGGAAGCTGTGTTAATGAAATGCAGTCTCAATTTCTTGGGCTGGTGCTTTTGGGTTCATTATCAAAGAAATATTGAAGGTTTCCTGCCCAGAACCCTAATGCCGAGAATTAGATGACCTCTACAAAACAGGCTCAGCACATTCCCATGATGTCAGTCCACTGGGCAGTTTTCCGAGGCAGCAGGTCAAGGCTGTGCCTTCTGAGCAATATTCTCACAAAGTGGGGAAAAGGTGGGGGGTGGGAGAGCAACTTTGTCCCTTCCGTCCACAGAATACATAAGTGAATCCCATTGAGTCGGTCTAGCCCTGCCGTAGACTTTTCTCTAATTAAAGAATCCCTGCATGGGATAAAAATATATTATATGTTTATAAAAAATTAAAAAAGAAATTTATGACTGTTCTGAAGATTAACAAAATGCATGTGGAAATGCCTCTAAGCAATGGTGTGAAACTACAAATGTAAAGAAGTATCACAATAAAATAGTAACAATGGATCAGAAATTATTTGTAATTAAAGAAAAAAAAGAATCCCTGCATAATACTTTTTTTTTTTCTTTCAGTAGAAACAGATTTCCCCTGTTTTCTTTTGGGTCAACCTTGTTCTGACTGTTATGTAGATCCCAAAACAGGAGTTTAACAAGTCAGGTGTTGGGGTCCAGAGCATCATTTATGTGAAAGCGTGCCTTTTTAGGACTGGATTACACTCAAAAGGAAGAAGCGGGCGTGCCTGGCTGGCTCTTGATCTCAGGGTTGTGATTGAGTCCCACATTGGGTGTAGAGATTACTTAAAAAAAAAAATCTTAAAAAAAAAAAAAAAGAAGTGGATGAGAAGCAAAATGCTAGCACCACAAATCTTCAACCTCTGGTTTATTATTAAGACTGGTTTATTATAGACACAGCTAATGGGTTTACCCAGTACTGTCCTCTTTCCTCAGTTGTTAAATTTGAAAATTAGCAGAGGATAAACACAGAACATTTTGCAGATAAACTCAGAAAACCCAAACTTGGTTTCATGGGGGAGGATTTTGGATTTAGTGGATATAAAAAGTAAGAATTATCTTCTTATAATAGATAGTGCTATCTCTTTCTTTTTAAAAATATTTTATTCATTTGTTTAAGAGAGAGAGAGACGGAGCGTAAGCCTGGGTTAGGGTTAGATGGAGAGGGACAAGCAGACTCCACACTGAGCAGGGAGTCTGATGTGGGCCTTGATCTCAGGACTCTGAGATCATGACCTGAGCTGAAGGCAAAATGCTTAAATGACTGAGCCACCCAGGGGCCCCTACACTATTGCTACTCCAATTTCTCTTTGTATTTACCTCTATTAAGCTCTTTGTTGAAATGATCTGTCTCCTTCTTATACTGTGGGAATTAAGGTTAATGTTTATTTTTAATACTCTATAACTAGAGTGCCTTGCATATAGTGACTGACATACTGTAGATGCACACTTGTTATAATTTTTTATTTCAGTTCATTAGTTCTGGCAGGTCACAGAATTGGTCATCAACCAATTTATTTTTTCTTTCTTGACCTCTGGGATTATTGGCCCTCTTCTGATACCCCTAGAAATATTACATTCAATTCATCAAAGACCTGCTGTAAACCATACCTGCCCCTGAGGTTTTATCTTAAAGCAGAATAACCAGTCAGAGAGGCACTGAGTCAGACATTGGCTATCTATCTAACTATTGACCAATGGGGGTGTCATAGCCAAGGGACTCCAAGGATTTTGGTGTCATTCCCAAGATCATCTCTACTCCAGGGCTAAGTTCATGAGACCACTTGCTCCTAATTCTGGTGAATCTCCATTTCACCTAGCCAGCTTCCTTTGCTTTGATCTATCTTTACTAAGCAGACTTCTAATTATTATTTAGCTTTCCATAAAATTCGTCCTACAAGAAAAGAATGTGTTCACCATACACATTTAAAATCTTTTTGATCCCTATATTGGTTATTTCTTGCCCAAAATTAAAAAATTAATATTCAGGTTTATATGTTGGTTTTGAAGTTTAGTGCAGGTCTGCCCGGAGATGTGGGCAGGAGGCCTAAAACAGAGTTGAGTTTCTGAGGCTTCCGAGCTGAGAAACAAATCTAGACTTCAAAGATAAGTAGCAGCCATCAACTGAGGTCTTCCAAGGGTGCAACAAGATTTCAGTAAGCCTGGAGAAATGCTTTTGGAGAATGCTACATTCCTGAGGATAACATTTCTGGACAGAACATTGCAGTAAAGAATTTGTTTTCCTAGGGAAGTATGAAAAACTTGAGAAAATTTGACATTTTGCTTCATTGTTCTAGAATCCCCTGAAAATAGTTTTCTCTCTCTTCATTTCTTTTCACTCGAAAGGCAAGAGTAAAAGTTAAAAATGATCTTCCTTTCTCCCTGTCTTGTATTGCCCCACACCCCACCCTCCACCCCAAAATATATCTTTTTGTTTCTTGTATAAAGTTCTTTCCAGACATGAAGTACCAGATATTCGGCAGCACAGAAAGTGAGTAGATTTTTTTCTATCAATCAAATGCATTTTTCTAATATTTAAAGATATTGTCTGTTGAAGCGATTTTCATCTCACTTCCTGTGTGCTTAAATGGGAATGAATGGGCTAATGTGTAACTTGTGTTCTATCTTTGCATACTGGCTGCGGATATGTATAGCTAGCCTTTTAAACAATAACGCTGTTCCCAAACCTAACAATCCCATTCTGTTTTCCACAGTCCTTTCCATACCAGATGCATATGACCTGAAAATAGAATGTGCTTAATTCTAATCCTTTCCCCTATTTTCTCCGTTTCCCATTTTGCCCTTAAGTGTTTCTTTTCTCCATTCTCCCACAAAGTGATGTTGCTCGTGTTCTTTTTCAGTAATTCCAAGTAGTTGAAGTATATGTTTTAAAAATAAATTTTATCTACTCAGATTGAAAATATAATTGCGTTAATGACAGCATTACTTTGGTTATTGCAGAAAAAGGAAACAAATACCCCCTATATTTTTGGTCAAGTGTACGTTGAACTTATTCTTCTTTAGTTCCATATTTTCATTGTGCATCACAATAATTGTAGATTGTTATTTAATGTGCATGTAACACATTTTTGTACGCAGGGCTCTGAGTATAATAATTTAAGATAAGAAGCTTACCTAAACACCAAGCTCTATTGCTACCAAAAGGACATGCATCTCAATAGTTGTGGGTGCAAAATAACCTGATTGTTTTCACCATAATAGGTTCATATTTTTAAAATACAACTATGCTAGAAAATATTACTAAAATAGAGCTTATCAAATTAACTGCTTTAAATTTAATTTAAATTTATTGTTGTTGGAGATAGAGTATGCACGAGTGCGGACAGAAGGAGAGGAGAGAGAGAATCTTTTTTTTTTTTTTTAAGGTTTTTTAAGATTTTTAAAAGATTTTATTTATTACTTGACAGAGAGACATAGCAAGAGGAACACAAGCAGGAGCAAGAGCAGGAGGAGTCCGAGAGGGAGAAGAAGGCTTCCCGCTGAGCAAGGAGCCTCACTCAGGGCTCCATCCCAAGACCCAGGGATCATGACCTGAGCCTAAGGCAGATGCTTAATGACTGACCCACCCAGGAGCCCCTGAGAGAGAATTTTAAGCAGCTCTACACCCAGCATATAGCCCAATGAGGGGCTCAATCTCATGACCTGAGATCATGACCTGAGCTGAGATCATAACCTGAGCCAAGATCAGGAGTCAGACACTTAACCAACTGAGCCACCCAGACGTCCCTAAATTAACTGCTTTTTAAAATTTCACTTCACTTATATAAAATATGATTGTAAACTCACCTTGGTTAAAAACTTTAAGCAGCTTAACTGGTACCAATACAATGACAACATACCTCTTTCACCTTTAAAGGTCATTGGAGAATTTGAGGAATTTTGGTAAGTAGCAGTAGAACGTAATTTCTTCACTCAAAACAGGTCAAGTTGTACAAATTCAGATGATTAAGTTTTAAAAGGATTTTCAACATGGAAATAATTTGCTAATATTTTCTCAAACTTATCAGAATTCTGTTCTACATTCATGTCAAATATTTAATATATTTAAATATAAAGACTTCATGCTCACCACATCCTTTTGCTTATAGCTATAGTATGTGGCAAAAAAAGGTAAATTAATTATTATAAATCACTTTCTTGAGTTTTTTTTCAGCCTATTTGAATGTCTTTCACCTTCTTGTTTTATGTCCTAATTTCCATGTAACTTTCCAAATGAGAAATGTCAGTTCTGTCTTAGTTTTAACAGTGTGTGGCTCTTAGATAGCATTTAGGGTTAATTGGAATTTTCTGTTTGGTTACATTCTGAAAATTAAAGAGTCAGTTTATCAATAAACCAATACTATCATTTCCACTTCTGCTGTTCCTCAAATTCAGTTTGGGAGCCTAACTTTCATTTTTTATGAGAGTAACTGCCAACTCTAAAGTTCTTAACTACGGTAATTTTCTGGGACATAATTTCCTTCTTTTAATAAGAAAAGTATGGCATCTTTAAATGTTTTATATCATTCCATGGCACTTTAAAAAAACAAATATTATGTGACTATACAAATTAAATGGAACAGTTTTCATAATTAAATAATTAAATTACCTACCATACTATAAGTATGATTATCGTCTTTAGTTTCGTGTGTGTGTGTGTCTGTGGTTGAGATAAAGAATCCACTAAGTTCTGTAAACTGGAATTTAACAGGAGTGGATGTTACATTTTCTGCTTGCATATTTACAAATATTTAAGAAAAACCACACGGTATAACCTATGAAAGAAAAGACCTAGAAGTTGTATGAGGCAACAAGCTTAGTGCAGGTCAATTGCGGCCTTGAAGAAGTGAGTATGTTATCGTATCACATTCATAGAAATGTGTCTTAGATAATCCACACTTCTGATTACTGGTTAAGTTGTACCTGTTGTATTCTGTTTCCTCTAGTCATCACAATTTATGTTCTTAACAGAAGAAGCAGGCTAGGGTTCCTATGCCTTATTCCACTGGAACATGTGCCATTAACAGCTATGGGTTGGGGGTGGGGGGGAAGAGTCTGTGGTCAACCAATGGATTAGACAGATTTCTTTGATGCAGGACTTCCCGGTGCTTTTAATATGCCAAGGACATTTTGCCTCAATGTGAGGATATAGTATGCATATTTGTTTCAAAATAAACAATAGAATTCTTTTCTCATAAAGTATCTGTTAACATCTAGAAAAATCACTTGAGGAGTAACTGAGTGCTACAGAACACAGTGGAGAAGTGCTGATATGGCCAATTGGAAAGTGATTAAATGAGAATAACCAGGAAAACATTCTTCTGCCCCTTGTTTGACCTCCTAATCTATCTGGTGACTCTTTTCTGGTCTTTCTCTGTGCCCTTTATAGCTGTCTTGGAGCTTAGTTTATATTCAGATTAAAAGAAAAATAGGGGTGCCTGGGTGGCTCAGTCAGTTAAGCTTCTGCCTTCAGTTCAGGACATGATCCTGGTGTCCTGGGATCAAGCCTCACGTCTGGTTCCCTGCTCAGCAGGGAGCCTGCTTCTCCCTCTCCCTCTGCTTACCCCCACCACCACCTGCCACTTGTGCTCTCTCTCAAATAAATAACTAAAATCTATTAAAAAATTAAAGCAAGACTTATTTATTCATTGCCTTATGAAACATCTGAAGGAGACACAAATACAGATTTGCTTATCATGAACTCTGAAGTTTATGATTAAAGGTCAAAACTTGGATATTGGAATGTGTGCAAACTGTTGAAGATGACATATTTACATGACAATGTTTTCCACTAATGCAGAAAATTTCTACTGGGAATATCTTAAATAAGATGTAGTTTGTTATTGAATATCCCATAGCTTCAGACCTCAATGAATGTGAATGTTTGGGTGACATTTTCTTTGGAAGCAGAATACCATCATTAGTAGTATACAAAGTCCAGCAGATGCCAGAAAACCTTTGAATTAGTCAATTTCCTGTAGGAAAAGCAAAAGATATGCAAGGAATTCGAGGGCAGTAGAGCACCCCAAAAGCCAGCCAGTCCAGTCATTCATCAGATGACTGAATTCCTTCTATCCATTATAGGAGTTGGTCCCTAGGAAGATGATGGTTTCAAGGGACCAAGGCAGAAGTACAGTCAGGCACTGTGTAGAACACTGAATTAAATGACCTTCACAGTCCCCTCTTTTCTAAAATGTTACAACTTCAATGTGAAGGATTAGAATTAATTCAAAATAGGAAGTAAAATATGAAATTTAAAATTTTACGTATTTTTAAATTACATTTTACATATTTTACATTACATTTAAATAATCTTACAGTGATCTGTGGAAGGCAATTACTGTCATTATTGCACCCCTTTTTTTTAAAGAAGCTATTTATAAGATTGCTGTTCCATTCACACTGCCTACATACACCACAGAGGGGAAGTGCTTCGGAGAGGAAGTGGAGAAGAGTTTGTGTTTGAGGAAGGCCCTAAAAATCAAAAGGGGATATGTTTTACCTTTTATTGTTTTTTTTTTTTTTTAGGCTTTTATTTATTTATTTGACAGAGAGACACAGCGAAGAGAGGGAACACAAGCAGGGGGAGTGGGAGAGGGAGAAGAAGGCTCTCTGCTGATCAGGGAGCCCAATGCGGGACTCAATCCCAGGACCCTGGGATCCTGACCTGAGCGAAAGATAGGCGCTTAACGACTGAGCCACCCAGGTGCCCCCTTTTTATTGTTTCTTACTATCTGATCAGTATTTAGTCTGATGAGGGCATTTGTAACACTGGGATTCCTGCCTGAGGCTGATGCTGTCTTCGCTTAGCCAGTTGGCAGATCCTATGTTACTCCTTCCCTCTCACCTTGCATTTCTCAGATATTGTTAATAACTTCAGAAGGTGCTTAGAATGTCCAGTTACACTGGAAAAGTGTGAGCATAGGACCTCCAAAAGTTTGAGGAATCTAGAGCAGAGAGAATGTGTGCATTATACAACAGGATATTAAAATGGTGTCAGTGTCGGTTGAGACATGAATTCAATGAAAACTCTATTTCAAAGTGAAGTGCAAGGTTATTGATATGGGAATTGCAAACAGGAGGGTTCTAAAACTCATAAGTGACCCTTACCCCTCACTCTTATCAAGGTTGTAGAGAAAATTAGAAGACTCTGGATATTGAGAAAGATGTTAGTGTGTTAGCAGAATCTCTTCCTGCTCCCAAGGTCAGGAGAGGTGATGGTGCTTTCCCTTCAGACACATTACACATAATTCCTTCCTGTTACAGGAGAGAAAAATGGGTTTCCTGATGAATATCCACATTCCCTTACTTTTTCAGGCACTACCCTAGGTATCTTAGTTTGGATTTCCCCAGAAGCAGGCCCTGGAAATGAGAATTTAAGTACATGTTGATTAATTTGGAGGTAACTCAGGAACACTGGAGGGGCGTGAGCAGTGAGACAGGGAAGGGAAGGAATCTGATAAAGGATGTATTCTATAGAACATTTTATCATGTGGGTATCTGAGGCTTAGCCCTGCTGGGCAACTTCGGAGGACAATGTGACACCTGACCCAGAATTGCATCCTCAGTTGGGGGAAACTGGGGTATTTAATCTCCAATTCCCTTCATTATCACCTGGGAGTTACTCCCAGAGATATTAACATTCTGGCCTCCTGGCCAGCTCACACCTGCACAGAGACAAAGTCCTTGGGTAAACGTTGCAGGGATCTGCAGAAAGAGTCCTTCATGGACATGAACTCTAAAAGTGAGTGCCAAGGGACATGAGTGGGGCAGTGACAGCATCTGCCATGCTAGGTAAGCTAGAATATAGATAAAATAGCATGTTGTCCAGTCACAGTCCAAATGTTCCAAATGATCGAAAGATAATTTTCACATGTTGTGATTTGGACTATAGAACAATGTTCAAGTAAGGATGTTGAGTGCTGAAATAAGGGTATTTAAGGAAAGGATTGAGAGGAAAGGGTCTCTTTTACTGAGAAGACAACTTAATGGAAAGAATGTCCTTGATCAAGGAGTGGGGAAAGTTCAGAATGAAAAGAAGTCAGTGAAGAGCCATTGTCAAATTCATGAATGACTGTCATTGTACAGACAGATCTTTGTGGACTCAAAAAAATATAAGACAAGGACTTAATGTAACTGAAACCAGAGTTTAGCTATCTCCAGTTGGGGTGCGCCATGTCTCCCACCCCACCCTTCCTACCCTCCATTGCCAGATGTAACAGTTAATGTACTCAAATCCCTTTCTGCCCAGTATGAGTGCTTTCCTCTTGGTTCCAAAGCTCATCAGAAACAAGTTCTGGAATAAACAGCTCCCAGATCCAGGAGAGACATTCCAGTTCCCAGCTACCAAACCATATGCAGAGATTGACTCTTTCCATTATGGTAATTTTTTCAGGAGGATTATTATATTACCATATTCTAAGCCTAGGTCTTGATCTGAGCCATTTGAATCCACATTTTAAAAATTTCCCTAATTTTAAATCTTAAGATGAAGCTGTTGGATATCTTAGACTCCTTTTCTTTCAGAAAACTCCAAAACGAACTCTGTGCCAAACTTTCCTCAGAACATCCACTTCAAGGAAAGAGGAGCTTTTCCTAAATCATGGAGAGTGAAAAGTGGGGGAGGGTGGTAATGAATTTCCTGTTACCCTCTTTCTCCTGGAGCACTTATTTGAAGTGGTTATGGCCAGGTTATTTCCCTTTCCAAATATACCCCTAACAAAAAAGAGTGACTTCTTGTGTTTCTATCACTGGAGAGTTTCAAATGGAGACTAGATAACACTTGTCAGGAATGTTCTAGACGTGATTTGTATATCAGAGGAATTGAACCAAATGACCATTAATCTTCTCTCCCAAATTGGAGATTGTATCTTTCTATGAGAAAATTCCAGCTTAAGAACATTTTCTTTGAGGGAAATTGTCTCTGTGTTAAATTTTATAAGCAGTATTTCCATTAGGCCAAAATAGTACTTTCTCATCACAACATTTTTGTAAAACCAAGAAATCTGAGAGGCAGTGGTGCCTCATTATCTGAGCTCATTATCTTAGTATTGGCCTCAGCATTAGCCTCAGAAATACTTGTGTGATTTTGCTAGGGGTTGGCAGATGGGCTAATAGACAAATGCCCAGCTGCCTGTCCCAGTTCTGATAAAGGAAGCCTGGCCCACACATTCACACAGCCAACTCCTGACAGCAGGGACCACGGAGCAGTGGTCATGGCATCTGCCTTTTCTAACTGCCACATATTGCAAACAAGAAAGTGCAATGGAATATTACACAAAGTGTTCACCAAATGCCCAGGTGAAATATATCAAATGCATTAAATGAATTATAGTGCACATTCACTAAAATTCAAGAAAGAGACATGGGGAGGGGGGAAGAAGAGACAGAAATAAAGACAGAGACCAGGAGTCCATTGTTTTAGAAACAATGGGTTACGGTGGTTTTAATTAATGGAATCCATTTTGTTTTGAGTTTAAGGGTTCATAAATTTAGCCTTCACATTGCGAATACCAAGCTTATTCTTGGATCTTATGAGATAAATTCCCCATTCAGAGTTTAGGCAGGTTGTCTAGAGTTTATTAGAAAAGCTGTGATGTATATCTAGATAATACCACACACTGCTGATACTAAGCTCTGTTCATAGTCTCCAAAACGCATGAATTTGAGTAACTGGTATAGGTATTGCTTTGTCCAGAATTTTAGTAACTGGTGCAAATATTGCCTTGTCTAGATTGTTTTTAGCAGTCTACAATGATCTTTCTGTAATGTGTATCTCATTTAAAATTACGCAGCACCTATTCCTCTTACCATTAAAATAATTGGATGTGACAGTGTTGAACATGGGCTGCATGTTCCATTTTACTAATTAACACAACATCATATTTAAAAACACTTGTGTAAGTTATTTTTTAAAGCTTATTATTCCAAAAACTTGGGCTATAAATTAATCTACAATTTAATTCTATTGTGGAAAGATCATGCCTAACTTCAGGAACTGCTAAGAAGGCTGTCTACATGTAAAACTATGAAGTTTGTTTTGAAACATTTTTTGGGAAAAGCATAAATTGAACTCGTGTACATTTAGATGAATTCCCAGGAAATACAATGAAAGTAGTGGCAACCCAGCAGAATGAGAAAATTAGAAAAGCAAAACCATAAAGAAAAATGTGACCCCTAAAGATATATTGCTTAAAACGGAGAGGAGGTAAATCCCTCTCGAGAGAAGGAAGGCCTGCATTGGGAATCCCCCTTCTGCAGCGGCTTTCTACGCTATGCAGACTAATCTTTCATTTATGAACTTGGGTAGACTAAATGATATTACCCTTGAGTCTGAATTCAAAAGTAAGTGTTCAATAAATATCTTACACTGGGGTCCATAGGGGTTTCTTTATGGAGCCCCCTCCCCTCTCCTGCTGAGAGCACCCACTTTGTTCTATCCCACACTCCTGCGCCTTACTCCAAACCTGTGTTTATGCCATGGTTGTCACTACCATTAGATGACCTTGCTGTGCGAGCCACATGGGCACAAAACTCGAGCTACATCAATTAGACTCCTTTGCTGATGTTTTAAAAATTAGAATGAGGGGGACATCTGGAATGATGTGAGTTCTAAATCTGTGGGCAGCCGTGCCTTCATGTGTCGAGAAGGCTGCAGAGGAAATGAACGTAAACCACAGAGGAGAGAGAGAGAGAGAGAATGATGGTCCATGTGACATTCAGTCCTGGATTCTGGTTTTCTCAGAAGTCCTGCCTTAAATTTGGCTACCTGATAAAAATTTCTCCTTTTCAGTCAAGCTAGTTTGTGTTAGTTTGCCATTATTTGTGATCCAAAAGTTCTGAGCAATATTCATGGTGTGTGGCGGTAAGTGATTGGAGCATGCCACAGTTTGGTCAGAAAACAAATATATCCCAAAATATGTGCTACATTCACCTTCCATCTACTTCATCATTTGTGACCCACACAGTTGCTCCATCCACGATAGCAATAATATTTGTATTGAGTTATCATCATCTTCCCACATTTATTTTTTTTAAGATTTTATTTATTTGACAGAGAGAGGCACAGTGAGAGAGGGAACACAAGCAGGGGGTATGGGAGAGGCAGAAGCAGGCTTCCCATTGAGCAGGGAGCCTGACGTGGGGCTCCATCCCAGGACTGTGGGATCATGACGTGAGCTGAAGGCAGATGCTTAATGACTGAGCCACCCAGGAGCCCCAACCACATTTATTTTAAAGAATGGCTCAAACCAAATTATTATTTTTAATTATTTATTTTCTCACCATCAAACCAAATTCACAAAACCAAATTCACATGATGATTTCCCTGACCTAGCTTCTGTACGTGGTATACAACGATAGAAAATACAGAACTGCCCCTTTACCCTCCCCCACCCCCCAAAAAACCCCATTTACATCTGTTGCATGATCTCTTATAAGTCTGGCCATTCTGCTAATCAGCTCTTAAGCTGTGTTTAAAAATAGCAGAAATGCTAATGTTTCAAAACACGTGGTCTGACGCAACACTCAAGATTGTCTGACAATTACTGAGACACTCTTGGGCTCCCTGGTCAATAAACTATCTCAGGCTTTGGGCTGTTCGTGCAAGGAATGATTCCAAACTCAGCTTTCTCTGTGATTGGTAGGGGTTCTTCCTCCCGGCAGGGAGAGCTACACCGCCCTCTAAGGTCTCCCAGCACCATGCAGCTGGCTTTCCCAGAGAACACATAAACAATCAGCACCTAAACCCTCTTGCTTGAGGACTGAGAGCAAGATGGCTCTCATGCCCACCCTTTCACTAGAGCTGACTAGAGAGGGCAGTGTTTCTTCCCCGTAACACACACTAATGGTGATCCTGCAGAGCTTTGACCTAACCAGGCTCTCTCTGGGGACAATACAACATAGATTGTTGCGTGTCCTTTCTTTTGGAGGAGCATGTTTTGTAAGTTGTGAAAATCTGTTCCTTCACAGACGGTGTGTGATATTGGGGAATTCATCTCAAGCCTTGGTTGCAATACAAGCGGAAACCAAGAAAAGACCCACCTTGTTCAAGCATGTCATAAGGTAAGATGGCAGATCCTTGGCAGAAATCAGGATTTGTTCTTCTTAACCATTTATTCTCTTTGAGTTGCATGCAGAGAATGAATGTTAATGGAGCTGATTTTTATGCCTGAATTAGAGCAGAGCAAACTCAAGGACTATGTCATTGTCGAACTATGTAAATAAGGTTTGAACTAAAGAGATATGCTCACATCTGCCATCTCTTGGCAATATTGAGTATCTGCTCTGATGAATTCAATTTAGCAAATTTATATCCGTGCTTGGCCATGCAGCATACTGGCCTACGCACTTCACAGGATTAGAAAATGAGTCACATTCTCTATCTCCAAACAGACCTCTGTGTGAGCACAGATATTACATTCTTGCAGCAGCTGGGTTGTTTTATGGCTTGAACTTTTTTCACATCAAGAAGGCTACTGCCTGGTCTTTTCCAGATAAACAGCTCTGTACCTGGGGTAAAAAGGCAAACCTATCCACTGAGTGGTTACCTAACACTCCTCAGAGAGAAACCGAATGGGCCCTGCTAGGACACTGTGAGAAGTCTGGGTCTTGAGAGCTGCACCAACAAGGCCTGCTGTATTGCGTTCAGAGTACTAAACATAGAAGGAACTTGACCTTGAATATGAGCCAAGTCTGCAGACAGCACCCAAAGCCCGGATTCCTTTAAGTCACTCAGTCTTCAAAAACCGGAGTCGAGCATGGAACCAGAAAAAGCTTTGCTTTATGAAAAGCAAATGGGTCAGCAGGACTGACGCTCAGTGGGGGCGGGAGGCGGGAGATAGGGTGTAGAGAACGGAGGGGCCGAGAGACAGGGTCCAGGGCATCTACTACAAACAGAGTGGCTTTTACTTCCCACAGGACTTGGGGGTACATGAGTCAGACTAGTTTAAAAGTTCAGGGCCAGGGCAGACAGCAGTAAATGAAAAAAATTATTACTGTTGCATTTATATTGTACCTGAATTATTAAATTTTCTTGAGGCTAATTCCGGTACTGTTGAAAACACAAAAAGGTGCTTTTTTGGTTTTATCACCTTGAAGAGTGCAGAAGCCACAGCATAAAGCATTTAAAAAAAATATTTCGGGCAACATAAATGAAAGCTGTAAAGCAAATATCTTTGCTGAATGGCAAGATGAGATAGTTATTTCTGAAGTGGAACGTAGAAGCTAAGGTATAGCACTTCAAATTTCAAAATGATAAAGCAATTTTCTGATAAAAGTTTTGCAAAGCATTTTTCAGGAAAGTGACTTTTGTGTCTCTGGTCAAAGCCCAATTACTCATTTTCTGGCTCATTCTGTGAAATGTTTTGAAACAATGTCAGCCTATTAGCTTCCATTTAAGGCAAAATTTTTCAACTTCTGTTTTTAAAATATATTTTACATATTTTATCTGACATTTATTTTTCTCTAGGTGTCAATTGTCTGATCTTCTATTAACATTAAAAGTAAAGTTAATACGTTAAAAAACTGCAATAGCTAAAATTAATGCAACTATCAGATAAAGGAAAAAATCCCCAATTATGAAAGAAAATAGATTATAGTGACACTCATATTAAGAAGTTGCTATGTGCAGATGTATCCTGACAAATGTGTATTTGCAATTACACTGTGCCAGGCACCATTCAAAGCCCAGGAGGTCAGCAGGGAACAAAATATGGAGGCAGACAGACTAGAAGAAGTGGGAATTAACAATATGCATATAATAATAGTAAACAGTATATAGGAATATATATAATAATGTAAAGTATATATGGTATCTAATAACATAAATCATACAATAATGATAAATGCACTGAAGAAAAATAAAGCTAAGGAGGATGGCAAGTGGTGGAAATGACATTTTAAAAAAGATTTATTTATGTATTTTATTTATTTTTTTTTAATTTTTAAAAAAATTTTTATTTTTTGGAAAGAGAGAGAGTGCACAAGCTGGAGGAAGGAGTAGAGGGAGAAGGAGAAGCAGGAACCCTGCTGAGGAGGGAGCCCAATATGGGACTCGATCCCAGGACCCTGGGATCATGACCTGAGCCAAAGGCAGACATAACTAAGGTACCCAGGCGCCCCTGGAAATGGCCTTTTAGATACAGGTTCTCTGGAAAGCAAATCTAGAACCAGTATCCTATAGCTAAGGGCTAGAGATCTAGAGGCAAATAGACTTAGATTTTTAATCCCAATTTGACAACTCATTTGCACTCTGTTCCTAGGCAGGTCATTTTGTCTTCTTAAACTTTAGTGCCCTCATCTGTGAAGTGGGAATAAGGGAAACTTCGAAAGACTGGTCTGAGTGCTTAGCCCAGTGCTTGGCATGCAACAGGGCTCCATGATTGTTCATGCTTATTATCTGACATTTGAAACTGTGTGTGTGTGTTTGGTGTTGAGTATCTGTGCTAAAACAAGGAAGCTTCTTCAGCTATCACGACGCCATGATTACCTCTGTGGCTCTAACAAACAGATTAGAAGGAAAGTGCCTGGATCTCATCTTATTATCTCTGCATTTCTGTATTGGCCAGTGGACCCACACTGTTTCTTGTTAACTGATTTTCCTGGGGGTGCTCCTAAGTCATTTTTACTGCCTTTCTCTCCTCTAACAAAATGAAGTGTGTAATTGCTGAACTGCCAGAGGTTATGGTTGCCATTTTATTTTCCTATATCATTTTCAGTAGGTGAACATTTTTCTGCCAATTTTCTAATCTATCTTCCAACCTCATGCTACATCCATCCTACACCCAGTGGAGGTAATTATAATAAGATATGAAAAGAAACAAACTGGTTTGCACATACAAAGACAGCTCCACATATAGACAAAAAATTCCAGATTGGGGATGCTTCGCAGCATTGCCACAGGTAATAGATGTGACCTTTCGGAGTCGGGGAAGGTTGAATTTTTTTCCTGCTCTCACGGACAGGAACATCTGATAACGATGGCAGATTATGGTGGACCTCCCCTGAGATACTCTCACTGATTTCCCAGCACTTCAGCGCATCACCCAGGAGTTTTTTATTACTTTTATTTCCTTATTACTAAACTTGATTGCATACTCTGCAAATTCCTTCCCTTACAACCTGGTTATTCAGGTTACATGGGGGCATCATCCAGAAAACTACTTTACTAGAGCAATCTATGAGACAGACGAAGAGACTCAGGCCAAATAATTGGTGGCAGAAACGGAACAAAAAAATCAAGTTCTCTGATTCCTAGGTCCCCATGCCCATTCATTTATACTCAGCTTCCCTGCTCTGAGTGACTATGACAAACTTTCCACGAGATCAACAAGCAGGAATATATTAACAGAGAGGGAGTTGATTTTGCACTGAGTACGAATTTTCCTACAAACCAGCCACAAATGCTGTCAACATAGGCCATATATAGCCATAATATTATTTAAATTTATTCTACTTCCATAAAAATGTGTAGTAATACAAAACACTAGTCTTAATGTTTTGATCGGTTTAACAGATAATGAGATCATGTGTACTGCAAAATGGCACCAAAGACTACAACAAATCCTATGAAAACCAAAGCTCTAGCAAGGAAATTGTAATCTGTCATTGCGCTCTTCGGTAATTGTATCGTCCTCAGATCAATCAGTTTTGGACTGAGGTTTCATATAGAATCCATCTGGTGCTTGAATTCACAATGGCTTTTTCTTTTATGTTTAATCATATGTGTGCATAAATTATTATACATCTATTTCTGTCCAGAGAACCCATTATGAATTCCTGATAATCATTTCAAAAGGGTAAACATATACAGGAGACACCAGTCATCACAAATAAAAAAGCCCAAACAGAATTTAAACTCTGTGTGCCTCCACACACACACACTATTATTGTTAAAATTCCTAACATTAAATATTGCTTGAATACTGTAAGTTAAAATGTCATTTTTCTTTCTTTTGAAACAAGTGGGCTTTATTCGAAAGCATCTTTACATGCGTATTTCCCTGGGTCCTGTACTTTGGGCAGTCCTGCATCAAACAAACACAAACAAAAAAGTAGGTGTACTAGAGAACAGCTGGGTGCTGCTGTCACTGGGGGTTGTTTAGTGCTACTGCAGCACAGCGTGGGACTCTGAACACCTGCTCTCATGATAAACACCATTCAGGGCTCAGAGACACATTTATCTCTATCTCTTGCTTTGTCCTCTAGAAACAAAAGGGAACGCTCCGTGAGAACTAATGCAGGTTTGTGGGCTGTGCCACTGTGGGTTTTGGCGATGAACATCACTTCTGAGAGGGCAGTGTGAACAAGTAGTGTTTCAGTAAAAGAAAAGACAAATCAAGCTACTACTTAGATTCTTCCTTTGAAACATCATAAATGCGATAGGGTCTTACATAACAAAGAGCAGAGCATTCAATTCTAGGAGTATATTGTAGAGCAAAAATTTAGAGTCTGATTTAAAAAAATAGGTGCAAGAATTTTTTTGATCAGAATATTTATTATGTATATATATATTTAAAAGATTTTATTTATTTATTTGACAGAGAGAGAGATCACAGTAGGCAGAGAGTGAGGGGAAAGCAGGCTCCATGCTGAGCAGAGATGCAGGGCTTGATCCCAGAACCCTGGGATCATGACCTGAACCCAAGGCAAAGGCTTTAACCCACTGAACCGCCCAGGTGCCCCATTACGTATATTTTAAAAGAACCACCAAGATTTCCAACAATAAAGATATGGTTAAACATAAGTACATACCAATAGGTTGGAATATTGTGACCAAATTTTTAAAAATTATGTTTTTAAGGAATATTTATTGACTTAGGATACTGTTCAGGGGGAAAAAGCAGAATACACAAACTGTGCTTCATATGATTCCATATTTTAAAAGTATTTATATACTAGCAAAAGAAAATTCAGAGAGCTTTATTTGATAGGAATATTTTATTGAGCAGGGGAAAAAAACAAAAACAAACAAACAAACAAACAAAAAAAAACCTCTTTGCAAACAGAAAGACTTCAAACCCAAAAATGGCATTAAGTTCAGAGGCATGACATTTTAGGCTAATAGAGTGAAAAAGGAGGAAGTTGTTTAACACTCATAATTGTTGGTTATTACAATGGAGGTTACCAGATGTCAGGGGATTAGTGAAAAGTGATTCTCTTAACCCATTTTAGGAAAATGACTTTAGTTTCATTTATGATTATCAGAAGCATTTGTATGAAATAATTAAGTTTTACTTATACACTAAACTATATTTTGCTTATGTGTCTTAAATGGTTTTGTTTCCTTGGGGCATCTATAATCCTGGTCTCCATTTTATTTTACTTTAACAATATGAAAGGAAATATATCAAAAATGCTCATAGTAGGTACATGAGTTTGAATAAGTTAGGGTTAATCAAGAGTACTCAGTTAACAGCTACTAAAAACAGAAGAATATTTATTATTAATTTAGCAAAAAGTCTAGAGGTAAGCTGTAATGTATTTGTTCAACAGCTCAACTTTATTATCAATAATCAAAGTTCTTTCTAGTCTTCGATTATGTTGCTCTTGGCATGTTAATTTTGGCTTCTAGTTGTTGCCTCATCGTTGCGAAATGGCTGCTGTAGCTCCAAGCCTTACATATTCGCAAAACTATATTCAAAAAAGGAAGTAAAAAATGGCATTAACAAAAGAGGCTTACCCCTAAAATGCCATCTTTTAGGAAGCAAAATCTTGCCACAGCCCTCAGAATGCTTCCCCTGCAACTCCTACGTCAGAAATGAGTCACATGCTTAAACACAGAGATAATAATGGTATTGCTCATGCTTACTTCAGATGAATATAGTCATCCCTTGAGGCTGGACATAGTGTTATTTCTAGTCTGGTTTATTTTTGATGAGAAAAAAAATAGAAATGGTCACTGGATAGGTTATCAACAATATCTTCCCAGAAGAGTTATCACTTTTTAAAAAGCAGAATTGTAGCTGATTTTTACTCTTTGTCTCTCTCTTTCTATTTCCAAATTTTATGCAATAAGCATGCATTACTTTATAATAAAAAGATTTTTCTCCTTAACAAAATGCTCCTAAACATTGTAAAGCCCCTAAAGAATTCCTTTGGCTTGATGACAAATGCAATGAATTACCTGGTCTGAGAACCCTCAATGGTCACAAAAACATAATCTAGTACATTTGCAAAAACCTATTATGGCTGCACCGCCTTTTATGACCTCAAGTCAAATTGACCTGCTCAATATGATTTAGGTTATAGCTAAGGGAAATGTTTGTCTTGCTAAATTTAAGGAAAAATAAAAAGGTCAGGGTAAATCTGAATCTGAGTCTGGTCAGGCAAGACCACCATTTTCGCAACAGAGGCCCCTGGTTCATGTGTATTACTTCTCGCCCAGCTGCTCATTTCCTCCCTCTTTGGTGGCTGATATCTCTGGGTTCCAGATTTCACAGGCAGTGTAGCCAATTTTTAAGTCCAATAAATATTTTAAAATATAGCCCTAAGGAAAAACGGAAACAGAAAATCCCAGGACAGAATTTCAAGCAGTTTTAAAGCAGGACTCCGATTCTAGTTCCATGATCTTTGCTGCCTTTAGAATAATGGATTTGTTATTACCAAGAGCAAGGGGAAGTTGCAGAGGCAATTAAGAGCTCATTTTGAAAAGATCCATTTAAGTTTCTCATTACAGTGTCAAATAAAACCAGAAATATGGTGGCATTCATATTTTTAAATTTAGATACCGCAGCATATATAGAAATTAGCGTATAGGTTCTGCCAGGGTTAACATTTACTCCTGAAACTCATCTGCCTATTACTTCTGAATGTGAATGTTTGGTCATAAATGTGGGTCGAAAACCAAAGTAAGTTAAGGCAGTTTAGATTTTAGAAAACACTGTATTACAGTAGACCGTTCTTTCAGAAATACTGTTTCCATGAGAAAGTGAATTATGTATATATATATAATTAATCTTTAATAATTAATTTTTTAAGTCTAGAGTAATACTGAATTGTTTATAGCAGTTACCTCTGGGAAGGGGTGGTGGAGTAAAAAGCAGCTAACAGGAGCTTTTGCAGGAAGTATGTATTCATGTATTTCTTATATAACTTGCAAATGAATAACATTTTTACAAGGGAGCAGCTGTTGCACGGTCGTTTCATTTCATCTTCTACATTTACATAGCATGTATCTCCTGTCCGGCTTTTCAAACTGTGGTAGGTAGGGGTGTGCCAGAGGTCTCTCTAAAACACAAAATAAAGATGGTAGATTAACTCCATAGTCAAGTAGTGAAAGCCTTATTTTTATGTGAAAGCAAAACTTAAAACAGAAAGTTAAATAGGATGCCAAATTTGCTCAAATTATTCATGTAAAATACCAGTCCTCAATCAAAGTCGTATTTGTCTTGCACTGCTCGAGGGCTCTGGTTTGTGGGAAAATGAGAAGTACTAAGTGAAGCTTGGAGGGGCTTGATGACTTGCCCAAGTCATAAGCTACTCGTATCATTTGTTTGTGTGTGTATGTGTAAACATACACACACAAAGTTTTTTTTTTAATGGATTTATATGATTGTATTGATTTATATGATTGACATATACATTATATTAGTTTCAGGTATACAACAGAATGATTCAAAACTTCATATATTGTGAAATGATCACCATAATAAGTCTAGTTGCCAAAAGAAACTCTTCAAAGAAAAAAAAATGCCTTAACTTGTTTATCTTTACCTATTGCTTTAAAAGGTTGTTTTCTTACTAATTTTCTTTCTTGTAATCATGCATATATATTTTTGCATACATTCATATAACTGAATATAAGTTTTTGGTTATATTTTTAGACCAGAGGTGAAAATGGTTAATTGTGAAAAGTATGGGAAAGTTATACCAGGAAGGGCTATTATATTTGGGATAGCAGTAGAATGTGCAGAGATAAGAAGACATCATAGGGAACTGATTATTTAAACAATAAATATTAGAAAACAGTAATTTTAAGGAGGTGACTGTACTTCAGAGGTTACTTAGTGATTATTTATTTGGATGAGAATTTGTAGTTTGGGGACCTTTAAATTCATGATGTTTATTCCAGTCTTAATTCCTGCTCGTAATTCCTTGTTAAAGAAAAATTATTCTGACACTTGTTAAAAATGGTAAGGAAGGCTTTGTGCAAGACTGTTACAATAGGGAGAGAAGTTGAGTTGATCTCTGAATACAACAAAGGCAGCTAGCAAGAGATAGAAATTACTCAGACGTCAAGGGTGGGGAATTCTTATTAGACTGGCTTACCAGGGTTGTTGCTACAAGGACACCAAGCATACCTAAATGCCAAGGAAAACGGATGTGGGATTCGATCAAGTATCAAGGGGAAAGATTCTCACTAAACTGATTCATCAGGATTTTTGCTAAAGGCAGGCCAAGGAAGAGGCCTAGTCAAGAAGCAGGCTCATGGGGGCCTGACTACAGTTTGCTCAAGAAGGGAGTCTTTGTCACTTTGGGCTCTGTTTTCTATTTTGTTTTACTTTTTCTTCCAACCAATAGCATCTGCCCCCCAGAAATTTGTTCTGGCTAAGTGCCCAAACCAGCCTTTGGTGGGGAGTGAAAATGGTAAGGTATGGAAGAATTTAAAAGAGTTTTGTGAATTTTGGAAGATTTTTGAACAGTTAAAACACACACACAAAAAATGTTCTCTGACTTCTAAAATACATGGGGGAAAACAAAAGCATACTTCTGATGAAGTGGTTAAAAATACATTTCTGAAATGATTGTCCTTACTCATCTGTCAGGAAATTATATAATTTTGACCTTAATCCAGCCATTTCCTACCCAAACAGAAAGCATGACATGATACTTCTGCTAACATTGGTGGAGTGTTGCTTTAATCCTTCCTCTCTCAATTTTAAAAACAAATTCTCAGAGGCCAAAGATAACACATTATTTTGAAAACGTGCTTCATTTTTCAAAGATATTATTATTTTCCTCATCACAGTGCGAGGTTCCATGTGGTAGCCCATGTAAATTTTTAGAGTGAAACATAATGGCTCACGAGCAAAACAGTCATGGTCCACAGAAAGCCTGGAGACTTAACATCATGGCATCCACCGCTTCACTTAAATGGGCTTATATATCTGGGGAAGTTTATGAAAGAGTTGCCATGATTTCAGTATGTTGGGGAACTGCTCTTCATAGGAACCAAGGGAAAGAAAGTGAGTTCATGGAAAGTTTATTATCTTTAAAAAGGTGTAGTGTTAAAATTCTGATTGCCAATTTGCACCATATTTATGTTTAGTTTTTGAAGAGTTCAACTCTCTCTTTATGCTCCTTGGCTTCTGGCCGGAAGGCGGATACCCATTTTTTTCCCCTTGGAAAAGATGTTGGGATTTGAGGTTGGGCCAAGAAAAGCCAAAGAGGCTACGAAGCACTTACAGATGGAGATAATTAGCATATTAAAAATAGGCCAGCCAGATTTTTTTTTTTTTTTTTTAAATCAGGAAGTAGAGGGGTAAATGCTCTCTCTGGCAAGACTATAGAAGCTGTGTGGACACAGGAAATGTGATTCAAACTCTGGTATGAGAATGGTATTTTACTTGAACCAGGTTTCAAAAGACTGGAGCAGGAGTTCCTTTTACTGGAAACCATGGAGTTGGCCAGCTTTGTAGGGGCCTCCCTTGAAATTCTGCTCCAAGGCCACTGTTTTGAATCTTGTGTGAATGTCTTAGAATGGGAGACGCTTGGTTTCAGAAGACACAGGGTAAACATCGTGAACTCTATTGCTTTCTAATGCATGGTAGCGGAAGTGGCATTTCTGATACCGCCTCCCATTGAGAGGGGATTACAGAAGAAGGCAGTAGGTGGGAACCATGGCCCTAGAACAAAACTGTTTGGGCTTCCAGGGGCTAGTTGGCCAATCCGAAAGCAAAGGCCTGAGGCTGATCTGGATTCAGGCTCTATCAATGGGATACGTTTAATTGCCAGATAATTCACTGTGGTTTCCTGAAGTTCTGATTCACAGAGTCAGCCCTTCAAATCATATGTTCCACCCATTCTCTGAAGTTCACTGTTATTCAAAACAGACTTTCGGGGTGTCTGTCCCAGAGCAGGGCTTCTCAGTGGGTGGTATGGGCACTGATGACTGGATACAGAGTTATTCCTGTGGGCCAGGAAATTTTTCACAATTACGAAGAATTAGCAGTTCCTCAATTCTCATGGCCATCTCAAAGTGTAGTCAGCCATCCCCTGCTGACTCTACCCATTGTGGATTTTACAAATACAACGTGTTAACAATTACTATTTTGTCAAGTTGCCCTTTCCTTCTACAGGTAATAAAATACTGCAAAAAAGTAGGAAGAGATTTTAGAATTTCCATGAAAAACTAAAAAAAAAAAAAAAAAGTGTGGGGGGGATATTTTTAGTCTGGTAATTTCACTGATGACCTATTTAGAGGAAAGAGACCAGAGGACGCTTGTCTATTTCAGCGTCCCTAATACTGTGATTAAATAAGCAGACATTCCTTCTGTTGTCAAGATTTGGTCTTGAGTTTCCTTCATTGAGAAGCAAAATCAGAGTAGGGGAAAGAGGTAGCCAGGCACTGCTTATTTTTAATATGCTTTTTGGACTTTACAAATTATCTATATGTTTCTAAATGTCGATAACATTAAAAGGTTTAATTTTAAAAATGGGAATAACAACAGCCAAAAAGTATGGATACAAATTGCCCTACATGAACAGCTCTGGCCAGTTAAGCAATACACGTTGTTACTTCATCAGGTGATCCTATGACTAAAGGATAGGGGTAGTATCTTCAAAGATAAACTAGTCTACAGGTTAGTTGTGTTTCAAGGTTTGGAAGAAACAATTTATAAAGGAAAGAAAGACAGGTTGGTTCTGTAAACTATTGGAAACTATGAACCTTGGAACTTGGTTTTGCTTGTATTTAAAGTGCTTTTAACTCTTCACTTTTCATTTGAATATTGACATTTGACCTGGTGTAGCATGTGTAGAAATACGTATTGTAAACTTAAAATTACGTGAACTTAGTCTTGGTTAAAATTCTTAATAAAAAGCATAGATTTTAGGGATGTCTGGGTGGCTCGGTCCACTAAGCATCTTCTTTCACTCAGGTCATGATCCCAGGGTCCTGGAATCGAGCCCCATGTCTCAGCGGAGAGCCTGCTGCTCCCTCTCCCTCTGCCTGCTGCTCTGCCTACTTGTGCTCGCTCTCTCTCTCTGTCAAATAAATAAATACAATCTTAAAAAAAAAAAAAAGCATTGATTTTAAAATTCCAATGATAGCTAATGAGAAAACTTGAATAGGGAATAGGAGAATTCCAGGTACTGAGCTTTTCATGACACTAGAGTCCGGACGGAGGCAAGAATAATATTTTATTACCAGTTACCATAGTTATAAACAACATAGGAAGCACTAGTAGGAGGACCTAAGGCCCAGCTTCTTTAAAATTTATTTAACCTATGTATCCTGTCATACTGAAAGAGCTTTCTAACTAGCTTGTTTACTAAGAAGGTTCCAAGAGAAAGGCTCCATGGTGTCGCCCTGAAGACTTTAGTGTGTCTTTGTAAGGCAAGGTTTGAGCCTCAGCTTATCCGAGTCTTGGGGGAATGTCTTGTGACCCTTCTGTGACAGGGGGAGTCTGTGAGGAGCTGCTCTGAGGCCACCTCCTGCTCACCTGCCTCATTCCCCTGGGAGACTCTCATGGCACAGGGAAATTTTCTGTAGTCTCTCCTTTTTGGGGCTTGAACCAAAAAAAATAAAATAAAATGATTTTGCCACAAATCGGCTTTTAAAAACACCATAGAAATTCTTTCTTCCTCATGTCTGCTTGACTAAACAGATTTTGAATGAGTATATTTTAGACAGTAGGAGGAAGCAATTGAAGGGACAGGAACATTGCATATTAATGAGTTTTCTTGCTGCAAAGTGTGGCGGATGAGAAATAGTAACAAAAACCTGCAAGTTGATAAACCCAAAACTATTTGAATAAAATATTAAGTATGGGAGCTTTTTTAACTTTTATCATCATTAATCTATATTTGTTAAATTTATGATTTTTTCCCTCCAAAGTAGAATTAATTTTTTTTAAATTTTTTAGAGATTTTGTTTGTGAGAGAGAGAAAGAAAAAACATGAGTAGGGGGCAAGGACAGGGGGAGAAAGAGAAGCAGACTCCCCACTGAGCAGGGAGCCTGAACTGGGGCTCGATTCCAAGATTCTGAGATCATGACCTGAGCCAAAGGCAGATACCAACCAACTTAACCAACTGAGCCACCCAGGCACCCCTCCAAAGTAGGATTAATTTTAAACTATGGTCTAAGAAAGAAAAGACACAGAGCCTTGGACTGATGAAAAAAAATTTTAAAAGCCCAAGAACAGCAAAAAAACAAAAGGCATTGTAATGACTTCTCCATCTGCCTACAATTCTTCTGACAGCTGCCTATCAAAGTGATAAAATATTTGCATGCACTCATCAAGCAGACAACCTAACCCCCTTGTGTTGAGATGTATCTTACTTAAAAAGTAAAGTTATTACTATTTCAAAGGGTTTACAAATCCTAATTTGTGCTTTATAAGAAATTCCACTTTAACATTAGGAAGTAAAATAACTGACAATAGGGTTATAGAACCAGTTAATATTCAGAAAGGCTGATGATCATATAGCTCGCATCTCTGGGAAGGTGTTGGTTCTTGAATCCTCTTGACGTATATGGTCTACTTACTTTCCATCCGCCACACCCACAGTGAAGGTTCTCCCAGAACACCTTAATTCTTCTTCCAAATGCTGTTTTTTCTTCCTCCACCAGTTACTGGGGAGCAAAAAAATCAGTAATATGCAAATTGGGATCCTGATTCTACCTAGAATGAAGAGAAATGTGGTCTTCTCAGGAGTCAAAAAAATTCTAGTGCCACATGGTTTTGAGAAGAGGATAGACTAAGGAGTCCACTGTCAATGAAGACTTAGAAATCAAAGTCCAAAGCAGCTGTCATGTCAAGCAGTATATTTTTAAGTCTCTCCATGTGCTCAGAAGTGAACCAATGAGAAAGGAGGACAAAATGGGAAACATCAACCAAGAGAAGTAGAAGTCTGAAGGATCCAATATTCTATAACTCAGCCATGTCCTTTCCTATCTTATAGCTTTAGCCGTAAGGTAGGTTGGAAGGGAACTCAATCCTATGTGCAACAGGGACACAGTTTTCTGGATTATTATTTGCAAGCCATTTAAACTTCCTGTACCGATTTTTAAGAAGAAGTCCCTGTCCTAGAAAGAAAAATATGTGTAAATCAAAATGCCATTGACCAAAGAGGAAAGAAAAAAAGAGGTAGAGAAAGGAAGAAGAAAGAAAGAAAGAAGAGAAGAGAAGAAAAGAGAAGAGAGAAAGAAGAAGTAACTAATAGCCTGGGAATCCAAGAGATGGATGAATTTGGGATTCAAAGAGTCAGAATTACAAACACAGTAATAGTTAATACTCGGTGAATGTTTCATCATCACTAGCATTTTGCTAAACACGCCATGCTAATCATCTTGTCTAACGGAGGGTGGCATCACTATCCTCCTCATTCAGAGGCTGTCATCTCAGGCCTGCATAGATGTAAACTGCAGTGGAGACAGAAGTGGAAGCTCAGTTCCTTGCTTCGAAGGCCAGTGGCCTAGTGTTTATAACTCTGAAGGGGTGTATAAGCTGAAGCCTTAAATCTGTCAAACTGATGGTCTGATTAAAATCATGGGAAGGACCCACAGTGATTGCTGTTAGACACGACTAAGGATATTTCATTGTCAACAAGTAGCCGATTCACTCAAATGAATTGGGAGGCGTTGATCTGTCTCTGGCCATCATTGTGCAGCGACCCTAGCTCTTGAGTGCCCATGGGGGGCTGGACGGCAATGTCCTTGGGCTGTTCCCTCTAAAGAAAGGGGACAAAAATGACGAAGTGATGACAGCTGTCACTGCAGGGAGTGAACAAATCATCCTGAGAAGCTAACTAATGGCTCTCAGGGTACTGCCCTAATAAAAGAAAACCTGAGAGAATAGAAGGGAAGAAATGATACCAAAGCTGTGACAGGAAAGTGTTAATGCCTTTACAAGGAAGAAATTCATTAAAGGGAAGTGAAAATTGAAGAAGCTCTGGGAGAGAGGTTATAGGAAGAGGAAATCGGAAGAAAGGAAGAGGAAAAGGGGATAGGAAGAGAAAATGCAAAAGTCAGGGATTTCTTATGTGTTTTCCCCCGTGTCTACAGGTCAATATTCCCTGCCACAAACACACTCCCCTCGCTTGTCCAAGGGTGCAGTGGATATTGCACTGCAATAGGGGAGAGTGGAGAGATCTCAGACTAGGTCTGTAGTAATAGCACTACCTAGGCGTGGTTGCTGCTTAAAGCTGATTCTGTTGGGGAACATGTTTGTGGCTTATTTTGAAAACCCACCCAATTGCTTGGAAGCAGCCACCTGAAATTCTCTGGACCTGGGTTTTTCTGTGCTGGCAGGTTTCTTATGCTTTCCTTAGCCCCTAGCAATCTGCCAATACAACCCCCGCCACACACACACACCCACCTTCTCTTTGCCACCCTTCCGAAAAGAATGTGGGGTGCCTCCAGGCTCCAGCTTTCTTACCCATGGCCCACACAGCACAGCCATAAGAAATATGCACCTGTTGTTAACCCCAGTGAACTCCAGGAATGCTGGTGGCTCCTAATACACCATTTCTTCCTCTTGTCTGTTGCAGCAACGCAGCCGACCTATCATGCGGGAGACCTCTCAGAGAGTTAGATGTCAGTCCCCTGTGTCCTTCAGCCTTGGGGAACACATGTCAGACTCTCCTGGCTGTTGTAGGAAGTGTCGAATCACTGTATTGCACACCTGAAACTAATACAACACTCTGTGTTCACGATACTAGAATTAAAATACGAACTTCATTAAGGAAGAAGTTGTATTTCAAACTCTTTCTCCCTATTTCTATATTCCTGTTAAGAGTGAGGAGTGTAAAATTTATCTACTAGTTCTCAGTCTCTTCCTTTTCAATCCTGATTCAGTACTTTAACTTGAAATAGGTATCTGTTGTTTTGCAATCAAGATTTCTATCCCACCGTTCTGTGACAAGGTACTGCATATATTGTATAGTTAGTATTTTCCAGTTTTACATATAATCCAAGTCTTCTAAACCTCACCAGATTGGGAGTGTAAAATCAAGTTGCAGTCTATTTTTACTCCCAAAATATGATGGTAAGAGTTCCAACTGGTTTGATGACTAGTAATTAGCACATCTCCAAGTGTCCCCAAGTTATTCTGGGGAGTTCCCCCAAAAGGATGCCACACACATGCCCACAAACCAGTCTGTAACTACATGGTGTCTGCTTTTTCCTTCCTTTGCTACTCTGGCTTATAATTTTCCACATTCTCTGCCTGCAGATTTGAGGAGTGTCAGATTATTGCTAGTTTCTAAGGGGAAGTGGGGGGAAATGGTCTCCTCTCCAATTGTGTGCTACTTTTGGTCCCCAGGACTCGAAATGGCTCTTCTTCCCAGAAGTTAACTTTTGACCATCTCCTACTTCCCATAAATCCTCCATTTTTCTGACATTGGGCATATAACTCAGTCTAAGGGTATAAAATAACTCTTAATTCTTAGCTCTGCACCAGCCACAGACACTACCCCCTGCAAAAAAAAAAAAAAAAAAAGAAAAGAAAAGAAAAAAAGAAAAAAATCCTTCCTTCTCTTCTCTCATGCCTCAGTCCAAAACAGAAGCCTCCGTGCATATTGGTTCTGGGGGGGGAAGGGGAGGTGGAACTCTCACTAGTAACTTACGGGCCAGTGCTCTGATATGATTTTTCCTGTACTTTCTTAGTTCAAAGACCGTTCAGAAAAAAAGCAAAGTAGATGACCACATATACAACCTGCTACTAATGGAGGGGAACATATAAACATGTACAAGTATAAAGGCAAAGAATATCTCCAGAGGAACACAAGAAACTAGTAACAATGGTTGCCTCTAGGGTGGGAACTCAGTGAGTAGAAATCAGAAGGCTTACTTTTTACTCGATTTCAGTTTGTACCTTCTGAATATTTTACATATGTTCTTCCCTAATCAAAATGAAGTTTTAAAGAATACTCAGTAAAAATACTTTCTTTCAAGTATTTTTTTTTAATTATGGCCAGAATATTTCTAACAACACCATTGAAAAACGATTTGTAATGAAAGCAAAAGATAAGAACCTTTCCCTTTTCTGAGTGTGATTACATTTTTCAAAGCAAAAACATTTTTTTCTAAAAATCATTGCTCCAAAGTTTTCCCTCTTTTCCAGTATTCTAAGAAAATATACATTTTTTTTCAGTAAGTCTCATCCAGGAATTTAGTCAGTGACAAATTGCAAACAGTGGCTGACTCATTTACTTGTTCTCAGTATTCTCTGTAACATAAATTCAATATCCCCTGCTGAATCCTGCCAATGTCCTTTTAAATGAACAAATGTCAAAGTTTTCAAAATCAGAAGGAGTGACTTCAATGTTATTATTTCCTACATTTTTTTTTTTTTAAAGAGAGTTAAGGACAGAGGGAGAGGGACAGAGAATCTTAAGCAGGCTCCGTGCCCAGCAAGGAGCCCAACAGGGGGCTCAATCTCACGACCTTGAGATCCTGACCTGAGCGGAAATCAAGAGTTGGACGCTCAACCGACTGAGCCACCCAGGCGCCCCACCTCCTACATTTTTAATTGAGCAGTTCTGAATTTATGTATAGCATAGCTAGAGTTGCTAATACTTCCAGTGAATAAATGCATCACTTGTTACTTTGCTCTCAGGCTCTGGCTACATGAGAGCCCAGGAAGTGTTTTATAAGTAAAAACAGAGACCCATGATTCATTGTCTTTAGAACACTCAAGTATTTCCACTGACGGGGAAATGGAACTGGGGTTTCCCAGATCTGTATCAGCTGGAAAAGGGTGACAAGAGGGGGACATAAGGACAGGAATTCAGGGAATAATATATACAATCAAAGTATGTGGGTAATAACAAAACATGGTAAAAAGAAGCTATCTTAATTCCACTCTTCACGGGCAAAAATCGCAGAAACCTCAGCCCTCTAAGCTGCTCCTCCAATTGCAGCCTGGGAGTTAACAGGTTTTCTGGTAACTTCTTTCCCACTGACTCTTTCTCCTCAATTCAGAAACACGTTCGAGTCTCTTCCACCTTACACCCCCTACCCTCTCACAAACACACGCATACACGACACCCGCAGAGGGACACACAGATGTGCATTTACACACGGCCACATACATACACAGAGAGATAAGCACATGCACCTTTTGTCCCACACACCCGTGGTCACACACACATACACGCCCTGGCGCAGTCTCAGAGTTATGGTCTCACATGCGCATACTCCATCTCTAGTCTCCCTGGCTTCTCTTGTGCTTCACAGCCAAGCTTTTTGGAAAAAGGAGTCCACACTTGCGGCTCCAATTTCTCATCTCCCTTTCATTCCTCCTCCCTCTGCAATCTGCTCCCTGCCCCACCCCATCATTAAATTACACTCTCTGGGGTCACCACCAATTTCCTAATGGCCAAACTCCATATATACCTTTCAGTCCTCGCTTCCCTGACCTCTCTACCACATCTGACACTGTCTCATTATCCCTTGTTGAAACACATTTATCTGTTGAATTTCATGGAATTACTCTGTCCTGGTTTTTCTCTTATCTTTATGGCTACCCCTTATTTTTTTCAAAACAATTTTATTATTGTTTTTATTATTTATTGAATGCATATATCAGGAAGTAGGCATCTTCTCTCACAGAGCCTACTGACAAGTAGGGAGGAAAGACAATAAAATCAGCATTACGGCAGTACTGTGAAGGGTTTTAAATACAGTCCCTACCTTTATCCATGGGGATACGTTCTAAGACCCCCAGCAGATGCCTGAAGCCGCAGATAGTGCTGAACCCTATATGTACTGTTTTTTCCTATACATATACACCTAGAATAAAGTCTAATTTATAAATTAAATTATTAGTTAATAATAAGGTAAGGCATGGTAAGAGATGAACAATAATAAGTAATGGTAAAATAGAACAAAAATAATAACATACTATAATAAAAGTTATATGAATATGGTCTCTCAAAATATCTCAATATATTACTAGACTCATGCTGCTTCTTGTAATGATGTGAGATGATAAAATGCTTTTATGATGAGATGAGGGGAGGTGAACCATGTAGGCACTGTGATGTAGTGTTAGGCTGATATTGGTCTTCTGGCGATAAGTCAGGAGGAAGATCATTTGCTTCTAGACTGCAGTTTACTGTGGGTAACTGAGACCATGGAAAGCAAAACCAGGGGTTGGGGGGTGTCACATTATTATATCATGAATGGAGAAGTACAGGGTGCTAGAGTGGGATGGGGAGACATAGCAAGGGCTTCTAGGCCTTCTGTGCTGTTGACAAAATGGCTTCCCAGAGAAGCCGTGTGTAAGGGAAAACCTCAAGAATGAGTAGGAATTACCCACAGTGGAACAGTGTTCTAGACAAAGGGAACAGAGTACGCAGGAACTGGAGGTAAGAGAGCATCCCTCATTCGAGAAATTGAAACAATTTTCCTGCAGCTAAGACACAGATATTAATTAATAACTATCATTGAGGGCTACTTGGTGTCATGTTTAAGATTAAGTGATTTTATTTATTTTTCTAAGATTTTATTTATTTATTTGTCAGAGAGAGAGAGCACAAGTAGGGGGAGTGGTGGGCAGAGGGGCAGCAGAAGAAGCAGAATCCCTACCAAGCAGGGAGCCAGATGCAGGACTTGATCCCAGGACCCTATGATCATGATATGAGCTGAAGGCAGAAACCAACTGGGCCACCCAGCCATCCCAAGATTAAGTGCTTTTAGATATAATATCTCATTCGATACAGGTTTGATTCACAGCTATTTTTATTTTTATACAAAATAAGAAAAATCATAACTAATATATAGGTGCTTACTATTATCAGTTATTTTTATAAGTGCTTGATAATATCTTAATTTAGTGAATCAATATAGCAACCCTAAATTTTATAGTATAAGGTATTCTATAAGGAATATATGTGTATATGAATACCTATATATAGGTATCCATATGCACTATACTACATATAGGTAGTATTATTGTCTTCCACATTTTACCACATTATGCAGCTCACAATGGGCAGAGCCAAAAGCAAACGCATGCAAACTATACCTTTGCAAGAGTTAGGGGATCTTATCATAGGGAAGGAGGATGAGACTAGAGGAGGGTGTATTAACAATGGAGCTTCATGGTCAGGAGGCAGGCAACAGTGGGAGCTGAGTGAGGAAGAGCAAGAACAAAGAAAAATGGGCAGAAAGCCTTGGAGAGGATGGATGCACTGAGGGACTGTCATCTTGGTGAAAGATCTTCAAGGGACATTGGCTTCACTAAATCCATATTTTCCTCTCTAAACTAGGTTCTCATACTTGTTACTTGGTATTTGATTGGTGGCTAAAACTTATGGAAAAAATCTCAACCCCCCAATTCTGTGAACAACTTTATATAAGGGAAATGATAAATACACAAAAAGTTGCCCTCACTTCTAAGAAATAGTATCCTTGACAAACCCACTAATATGACTGAATTTTTTGGGAAAGCAGATGATCTTTCCCTCTACAACCTAACTTGGAAAATAAGAATGGAACAATTTAATGAGTACCTAATACATGCCAGCACAGAAACACAACCTTTACATGTATTATCTCATCTAATCTTATATATAGGCTGTATCTGATTGCCTTCATTCCACAGATGAGGATACCAGGGTGTGACACGACTTGTCTTGGTATCCTCAGTTAAGTTCAGGAGGCAAAATCAAATCCCAAATGGCTGAGTCCAAAGTCCATGCTTGTTCTCCACTTCCACCCTTTAGGATGGATAAATGAATCTCAAGTATCTCGTGTTTTAGGGAGGTGGGTTCAGTGACTTCCCCTCATGTTACAGAGTAACTTCCCATTTCTTAACTCTGCTGGAGCACGGCCTACAAGTCCTCGCTACTTTATAACCAGTCCAAGGAGATTTCCCCATTCATCTCTCACCACGTCCATTTTTTTTCTCTTTGTCCCTTCTACTCTTACCTCATCCCTACAACCATATTCCCAAAGAACGTGTAATGTTATGGAAAACTTTCATGATATTATCTTAATTATTTTTAATGTCAAATAATAGGCATATTATCCCAATTTGGGAGACCATATACATGCACATAAAAAAGGCTGAAGGGATGTACATAAAATATTATCAATAGGCTATTTCAGGAAGATTCTATTATAGGTGGCTTTTATTTTCTTGCTTATGCGTTCTATGTTTCCCCAAAGATCATCAATAGAAAGTGTATTTCAACAATAAAAATTGACCAAACTGTTTACAATAGCTATTATGCCAATGTACCTTTTTTCTTTTTTTTAATAGTGCAACTCTCAAATCCTCTGCAGTTTGCTATAAAATAGGAGATAAGGGAGATAGTTGCATTAGACAGATTGCTGAGTTTCAGTGAGTCATAGGTACGATGTCCATTACTATTGAGGGTGAAAGATGAAAGCAGGATCTGTTTTCACTGAGGCAGCCATAGCTCCTCGGGCCAGCAACATGTGCAATAGTAGGCTGGTCTGAAGCCAGTCATCTCGCTGGACTTCCTGGTTCCACAGGGGTGAAATTACAGCATGTATCTTAATGCTCTGTCTCCCAGCAGGGGCACTGGTAAGTCTCTCTCAGCTGGAAATAGCTCTTTGCACATGTCTCAGAATCATAATGAAAATAATCTCTTTCCTGGAAAATAGATGCCTTTAATGTAGAGGTCATAAGTACAAAAGGAAGGAAAAAATAGTGTCATTAACCACCTTGACCCCAACCAATTGAATCCCTCTTACCCTCGTAACATCTTTTCTTCCTTCTTTCCATCTAATGCTCTCTGGTTCAAAGATCTGGGGCTCTCAGTGCCCTTAGAAGCAGTCTTAGAAACATGTAATTTATATGCATCAGGGGTTTTAATGCCAGTGAGCTCTGTAAAATATCCTGTGAGAATCTGAATTTCCCAAATACATTAAAAGAGCAATGACTGTGTTTCTCTTGTTGAACTTAGCTTTAATCATAGGATTCTCTCTCTCTCTCTCTTTCTTTCTTGCTTTCAGATTATCCTGGAATATATACCTCAGGGAGCTTCTCCCCTGTGTTCCTCTTCTCTACTTTCACTGACTCCCCTGGTCTGGCAAGAGTTCTTCAAAAAAATCTCAGGATCACAAAATTTTAAAAGGGACCTTGGATCCTGTATCCAGCTGCCTTCATTTTATTATGGATGAGGAAACTGTAGCCCACAAAATTTAAGGGACCTGCCCAGGGTTACAGAGATTAATTAGCAAGAGACAAGGGGGAAGATTTCTGTCCCTTGATTCCAAATTGGGTGCTCCTTTCATGATACCGCACATTGTCTCAAATGAATCAGTAAATTCTTTGTAAGGCAAAGACTTCAAACAATGCAAGGGCATTAGGGCAGTAGAATGCTTCTCTCTCAAGGAAGCCAGAGCCCTTTTACCAGAGTTCTCTTTGAAACTCAAGGTCACAGTGACATTCATAGCAGTATTTGTGAAAGGGCTACCGACCGCCAGGTTTTACATACATCTTTAATCTTCAAAACAGCCTTCAAAGTTCAAAATTCTCATCGTGCTGATGAGGAAACTAGCTTTTTCAGAGACTCCAAAAATCTGCCTAAGATCACATAGCTGAAACCAGCAGTCAGAATTCAAATCCAAGTCTTAAACGCATTCTACAGTATGCTAGATTGCTTCTCCTTCCAACACCAGGGCTTAATTTCAGGGACAAAGTGATGCATTTATGCTTCTTTTTAGAAGGCAGAAAGATTTGTGTATGTATCGCATGTCAATCATACCTCAATAAAGCGGTTTAAAAAAATAAGTTACTCTTTTGGATAATCTCAGATGTTGGAATCTCAGGGCAAGAACAGAACTGGTAAAGGAAAGGCAGGGCAACAAACTGAGATCCCGCTGTTGCGGCGCAGTGACAAATCTCTGGGAACAGTGCCATTGTACTTGGGACTTTCTGAGATCTACAGAAAGGTAGTAGAGGAGGGGGCACTGAGCCTTGAGGAACATTCTTAAATCCTTGTACCCAATTTTACTGTCTTTTCTGATATGAGAGTTTGCACAAAGATAGGACTTGGTCCCAAGGATATTGAGGCTGTAGAAAAGCACCTATTGGAAATGGAATAACAGCCCAGCCACAAAGTCACTGATTGCTAATTCTCTTCCACACACTAAAGAAGAGAACTCGTTGATTCAACTATTTATAACATTTCTGATTCTATATATCTTCCAACTTTCTGTCTACCATTCATTTATTTCATTGGTCTTACTTCTGATGAATTTGTTTCTCTTGAGTAATTATATTCGGAAGAATGTTTGACTTTTCAAAATAAATTCTTAACTATCCCCAAGGCACCTGGAAAATTGCCTATCTGATGAAAAAAAAATTATCATTTTTATGCTCCGACAACTCAGAATGGTCCACATAGAAATTTTATCAAACATTTCAAGAGAGAGAAAAAAAAATCAGTTCTGCACTGAAACTAAAAATAAGAAACTTAGAGCCCGTGGGGAACAAGAAACTTAGAATGAAAAGAGCTTTCTCAACCAGAGTACTCCTGTTAAGAAATGATAATAAAACGCTCACAGTAATGGGGACAGTATTCCTACTTGGCACAATCTGAACAAAAGAAAAACAAAACCTTTATATTTCTAGAGGCATATCTGTTTGTCCAGGCATTTTGGTCTTTCTTTAGGCAAACACATGTCACTTTTTATCACTCACCAAATATTGAATTGGTTGGATTAAATCTTTTCGGTTGATCTTGTTTGACAAATCATAAGACCACTTTCCTACAGTTGAGTAAGCCCATGGATAGATGACATGTATAATTTGATATTATAATTGTTTTACAATGTAGCTGAGTTAACTGGCATGCAATATCTAATCAATTTCCCCATTGTGTTTAAATTTAAATAAGAAAAAAATTGAAAAGATTTAAAGCCATCTGCAAACCTAATTAGCACGAACTCCAAGGGATTGTCTCAATTCTATTGTCATACTAGAAGGCTATTATATTAAGTATTGTTGGAAATAAGTGGGCCATAGCTAGAGTTGAAGAACGGTTTTTGGTGTTTGGAAATATTTATTGCTCTAGTAGATTTAACTTGCAATAAAAACATGATTTTGTGTAAAGTTTGCTGTTTTTTGTTAGCCAGGAAACCATTCATTAAACAGCTACAATATTAAATTTACAGTGACAGATCAGTAGAAGATTACAGAAATAATATACCATAATTGTGTATATGTAATTTTTTAAAGAATAATAACATTTGTTGGGAAGTTTTCACTTACTTTAAAAAACCTTTCCAAAATGAGGAGGGGAAGCTTAGGCTATAGATGGAAAGCTAAAACAAATATATAGTAAATGATATAGTTGGGAAAAACACATACCTATATATATTTCACAGCTCTATGTGATAAATGCCAACTAGATAGCCAGGTAATAAAACAAACGTTCAGAAGAAGAGATCCCTTCACATTCAGGTATGAACAGTGTTATCGTCCCTCTAGGAAAAGTTTACCTGAAAAGATGGCATTGATTGGGACTTTAAAATGAGTGATCAGAATGGTAGAGAGAATCCTCAGTTTCCAGATAGGCTTAGGGAATCCCAAAACAGAAAAAGTGTGTTTTGTTTTCTGGGTTTAACCCAAGAGAGTAGAAGCATGGTGTCAGAGTAACAGTCCCTAGGGTTAATAAGTGTGGTACCCAATGAAAGCCTTAGTCTGCATAACATAGTGGTGAGCAGGGAGAACAATCAAAGATTTCTTGGCTCCTAAAAAAAAAAAAAAAAAAAAGATGCAGAAAGCACAAGAGTCTAATAGAGGATGAAAAAAATGCAGAGTAATTCATCAGACATATATGAGGCTATATTGGGACTGAAATTGTCTCAGCATATCAGGTATGGAGGCCAATGCCCAAAGACCACAGGATCCATTACAACTCAGTGGTGACCATCAGATGCCATGAAATGGCTGGAGATCTGAGTTTTCTCTACCTGGATGACACTCAAGCCTCCCATTACTCAGATCATTAGAAAGGTCAAGGAAAGAAAAGCAGAAATTGAATTATTTCTTTGCATAGTGTTTTGTGGTTCTAATATCCATGTTGGTTAGACACAATTACACATTGTGTAATTGTGTACAGTTCATTCATTCAACAGCACTTATCGAACTAGAATGTAATTCATTCATTCAACAGTACTTACCGAACTAGAATTTTGCAACACTGGTATCATCTGATGCTAGCCACTATGGTTAAGTTTCTAGGAAGCATAATCATTAATAAGAAAATGACCAACCTTATCCTCAAGCCGGTTTCAGCTAATGAGAGAGAAAAGTGTATAAACAAATAATTGCTTTCTGGAGTAATATGGGCTTTAAGTGATGTGTAAACCATGCAGCGAGGGTATAAAGGAAGGCGTAGAGATAGCTTTTTGGTGGGGTATATAGGAAAGCCTCATTGTTGAGAAGATGTGGAGTTAATTTTTTAGGAGTTGAACAGGAGATAAGAGAGATATTTTACCAGACAGATGACACAACAGAAAGTAAAATCATAGATATTTATCACCACATAGAGTTAAAAAAAACCAACATAAATGATTTAGAATGGATGGAGGTAGATTCTTGCTGTGGAAAATAATATTAGAGACATAGGCACAAACTAAGATTATGAATTTCTTACATATTTAAGGAATTCACCCTTTGTTTTTTGTTTGTGTTTGTTGTGTTTATTTTTTTATATTTTAAGATTTTATTTATTTGACAGAGAGAGAGAGAGCATGCACAAGTCGGGGGAAGGGCAGAGGGAGAAGCAGACTCCTTTCTGAGCAGGGAGCCTGATGCAGGACTTGATCCCAGGACTCTGAGCAAAAGGCAAACACTTAACACACTGAGCCACACAGGCTCCCTTGTTTTTGCTTTTTAATTAAGAAAAGTCTACAGATTTTTAAGCAATTGCTAAATTGTCAAGTTTACGTTAAATTGTCTATTACTTTTAATTACTCATGACCTGTTTTTAATTACCCCCTAATCACCAAGTTGATGAGGAAGGGACTCCCACCCTATGGTTATGAGATGACCAGATATATGACACCCAACACTGGACAGATGAGATTAACAGCAGTTTATTTATCATGCATACTCACAGCCTGGGGGAGCAGGGAATCATACACCACACAGGGCCACGGTTGCACTCAGGAAGAGGGTGAAAAAGCAGAGGCTGTAGCTGGCCGCCTTTGTAATATCAAGACTGATACCAAGGGATGCTGGTGGGAGAATGCAATTGGCTTGTTTGAATGCTTACATGCGTTGGCAGGGAACTTAAATCCCTACTTGGAGAAAAGCAAAAAGGGCACCTGGTCCTCTTGATAAGGATGGTTGAGTAGGAGACCTTATTACAGTAGTAGAGTAGGGAGGAGAACTTGCAGTCAGATCATTCAAAGTCCTCTTGGTTCTACAACATGTTGAGACAGAACAAAATATTGAGCCTTAATTTTAGGTCTCAAACCAAATGGCCCTATTTAAGTTTAATAATTAGTTAAAATTAAACATATCAGATAGTGCTATTTTCAGATGGAATGCCAAAATTCTGTTATATTATTTGGAAAGAAACATGGCACGTAGTACATAATCAATAAATGTTCCCTTCCTTTTTCTCTTCTTTAAAATTTGTTACACTATATTTCCCTTTTTTTGCACTTACTCTACTCTGCTTTGTCATATGATCGTGCTCAAGTCATTTACATCTCTAGGGTATGCAGAGATAAACTCTTTAAGAGTGTAGAGTGTAAGAGTATAGTATTATGCAGCTATCAAAAAAATGAATTCTTGCCATTTGCAAAGACATGGATGGAACTAGAGGGTATTATGCTAAGTGAAATAAGTCATTCAGAGAAAGACAATTATGATATGATCTCACTGATATGAGGAATTTGAGAAACAAGGCAGAAGATCATAGTGGAAGAGAGGAAAAAATGAAACAAGAGGAAACCAGAGAGGGAAACAAACCATTAGAGACTTTTAATTTCAGGAAACAAACTGAGGGTTGCTAGAGTGAAGGGGGTGAGGGGATGGGATAGCTGAGTGATAGACATTGGGGAGGGTATATGCTATGGTGAACACTGTGAATTGTTTAGGACTGATGAAGAATCACAGACCTGTACTCCTAAAACAAATAATACATTCATTATATGCTAATTTAAGAAATAAATAAAAAGGGAAAAAGATATACTATTGGAGTATAAGCTTTTTAAAAGAAGACTTGCTATTGCATACTAGACCTAAATGGGGATTCCCTACATTGCTAGCAAAGTGCTGTGTACATGGTAGTTACTCAGTAAACTCATCGAATTGCACTACAAATAATCAAGTAATTAGACCAAAACAAGAAGTAGCAGAGCTGAATCTCTTGAAACCAACCACATCCTTTTTCAACTCTACCAGAGTTGAAACTCTATCAACTCTTTCAACTCTACTAGGTTGTTTATATTAGAGATTTGAATATTTGCTATAGAATTAAAGAAGTTATTTTGGTTTTGGAGATCACATTGTCTCTGGCAAAAAATTCCAAAAATATGTTTTAATCACTTGAATATGCCTCTTTAGTGGAATATAAAATGAAACATATACAAAGTTAAACATTAAATTGCAATAGAATATTTTAAACCTGAAGAACATAGGAATTTGACTAGCCCATGTGTAGCCTTAAATCATTAGTCTTTTCCTCTCTGTTGCCATATACTGCCTATTTTCTCTTAGATAGTCCTTGATATTATCTTTCTCAAGTTGTCCAGTAGAAGACTGGACTGCCTTGGTCGCTTAACACGCTACTGGTACAGATACCCTGATGACCTCTGCTGCCACGTATTACCATCCCTGTCCAAGCATCTTGGTAGTTTCTGCTCTGCTTGATGGAATAAGGCGGGGGAGGGATGGGTGTGGGTGAACAATGCTGAGTTTACATGAAGCCATCAGTCATCTACTACCTTAAGTAGGTTTCCTAAAGGTTCTGTTGAGCTGTTTTACCCAATTACCTGTACATCACTGATCCCCAGGCAAGTCATGCATTTTACTGATTAACAGTGTTGCTTTGTGATCATGAGTCTGAGGAAAGTGTGTACAAACTGATCAATATCATTTTTTGATAAATGGTGAGATTGGTGATTTATGCCTATGCTTGTCGAGACCCACCAAAAAGGGTCTGTCATTGGTTACACAGAAAAATCTGTCTGTGTGACCAGCCTAGACTCCATTTAATCTCCTCTTTCTGAGGTACAAAATACACATATTGGTCATTCCTAATCAGAAAGAAAAAGTGCATTTATTTTCTTTCAAGATTTTATTTAAATTCTAGTTAATTAACATATAATGTATTATTAGTTTCAGAGGTAGAATTTCGTGATTCATCATATAACACCCAATACTCACCACAATACATGCCCTCCTTAATTCTCTTCTCTCATTTACCCCATTCCCCCACCCACATCCCCTCCAGCAATCTTCAATTTGTTCTCTATAGTTAAGAGTCTCTTATGGTTTGCCTCCCACTCTGTTTTCATCTTGTTTTATTTTTCCTTCCCTTTCCTAGCCTTTCATCTGCTTTGTTTCTTAAATTCCACATGAGTGAAATCATATGGTATTTGTCTTTCTCTGACTGACTTATGTCATTTAGCGTAATACACTCTAGTTCCATCCACATTGTTGCAAATGGCAAGAGTTCATTCTTTTTGATTGCTGACTAATAGTCCGTTCTCTCTCTCTCTCTCTCTATATATATATATATATATGCACCATATCTTCTTTATCCATTCATCAGTTGATAGACATCTGGGCTCTTTCCATATTTTGGCTATTGTGGACATTGCTTCTACAAACATTGGGGTGCATGTGCTCCTTTGAATCACTATTTTTTATCTTTTGGATAAATACCTAGTAGTGTAATTGTTGGATCATAAGGTAGTTCTATTTTTAACTTTTTGAGGAACCTCCATACTGTTTTCCAGAGTGGCTGCACCAGTTTGCATTCCCACCAACAGTGTAAGAGTGTTCCCCTTTCACTGCATCTTTGCCAATATTTATTGTTTCCAAAGTTGGTAATTTATCCATTCTGACTGGTATGAGGTATATCTCATTGTGGTTTTGATTTGTACTTCCCTGATGCCGAGTGATGTGGAACACTTTTTCATGTGTCTGTTGGCCATCTGGACATCTTCTTTGCAGAAATGTCTGTTCATGTCTTCTGCCCATTTATTGATTGGATTTCTTGTTCTTTGGGTGTTGAGTTTGATAAGTTCTGAATAGATTTTGAATACTAGCCCTTTATCTGATACATCATTTGCAAATACCTGCTCCCATTCTGTAGAATTTAGTTTTTTGATTCTTTCCTTCACTGTGCAGAAGTTTTTTTTTATCTTATTGTAATGCCAATAGTTCATTCTTGCTTTTGTTTCCCTTGACTTTGAAGACATGTCTAGCAAAAAGTTGCTGTGGCTAAGGTCAAAGAGATTGCTTCTTATGTTCTTCTCTAGGATTTCCATGGACTCCTGTCTACTTAAGTCTTTCATCCATTTTGAATTTATTTTAGTGTATGGCATAAGAAAATAGTCCAGTTTCATTCTTCTGCATGTTGCTGTCCAGTTTTCCCAACACCATTGTTGAAGAGATGTTCTTTTTTCCACTGGATATTCTTTCCTGATTTGTTGAAGGTTAGTGGATCATGAGTTGCAGGTCCATAACTGGTCTCTCTATTCTGTTCCATTGATCTATGTGTCTGTTTTTGTGCCAGTATCATGTCTCAATGATTTCAGCTTTGTAATATAGTTTAAAGTCCAGATTAGTGATGCCTCCAATTTGGTTTTCTTTTTTGACATTACTTTGGCTGTTCAGGGTCTTTTCTGCTTCCATATAAATTTTAGAATTTTTTGTTCTAGCTCTGTGAAAAATGCTGGTGTGGTTTTGATAGGGATTATCAGAAAGTGCATTTTGGTACAGCCTTGCAGAGGGAGGACAACTGAAAGTTGTTCCCAGTCTCTCCTTTGGTTCAGATGCATGACCTTATTTAATGCTGTTGGCTTATTGCATCTTTTCCCTGCAATAAACCATAAAGCCAGAAGCTTGGACATTTTGGAACCTATGAATCTTCTTTAGCAACCAAACGCTATCTCACTTGCCACCATTTGTGCAGTTGGATTTCAGAAGATCACCTCAGCTAGTAAAATGTGCAAGTATCTAGCAAACACATGAAAAAATACCTAGAAATTTATAGATATTATTAATGTATAGAGACAATTACTTCTTATTTAAAAAATACTGTTAAGTAGAAAACATCATCTCATATGTATGACACATATTTCGAACTTAATACTGTGCAAAAAATGTTTATAAAGATCTAACAGAAAAAGTAGCTCACCATATGGAATAAAATGAGGCATGACATTTAAAGTGAATGCCACAAGAGTCAAAGACTTAACTAGTCGGGTTAAAACTTAAAGAAAATTAGAGAAAATGTAGGAGATATCTTTATGAACCAGGAGTACAGGAAAGCTTCTGAAAACACAGAAATAGTAAAGTGAAAAATTTGATTGTATCGATATTAAAATTAGACAAGGTTAATATAGAACAGAAAACTGAAAGAATATAGCAAAGTTTAAACCAATAAAAAGATTTTATATCTAACACATAGATATATATCTGAATACATAGGAAACTTGTGTAAATCAATCAGAAAAAAAAGGAAACAAGATAGAGGCTTAAACTGACCGGTGGTCGTATTAATGAAATTGAAATAACACTAACATACTATTTTATACCTCCCGGGTTGGCAAAATGGAGTACAAGAAATTCCAAATGTTGGGAATGATGTGGAGAAATGGGAAGTTGCTGGATCTCTAGTGAGACTATACTTGGGTATATACTTCAGGATTAATAACTTGGCAGCACTCAGAGAACTTATGATCCAACTAGCCCATTCCTGCACTTAAGTCACAGAGAAATTCCCTCACATATCCATGAAGGTAGTGAGCAAGGATAATCATCAATCATAGTTAAGATTTTGAGGCAATGGTCACACTCCCTTTTGTTACATTTCCCCTCAGAACCCAACTGCCATTTACTGAGAAGCCAAAACCACTTGGAGAGGCCATAGGCAGACTTTCCATTTCCTAGTGAACCCAGCCTCGGGCTCATCCAGTCCCATCACCGGATGCGCACACGAATAAGCCCTCGGACCGTCCAGCACTAGTAAGTGTAAGTGTAAGTGGCACTGGCCACTTACAGCAAAGTAACTTCCTGAAATGATACTAAAGTTGATTATTACTTCCAAAAAGGACTTTGAGGAAGCAAGTGTGGGACTTCCACTTCGTAGAGATGAAGTGTACATTTTCCCCCGCTAAAAACAATTAAAACCCCTGCTGATTAGTTGTAAAACAAACGTAAGAAAACTCTGAAAGGTTGAGAGAAGGCAGACCAGATAGGCACCTCAGGATACAAAGAACAGTATGATGATGAGTTCCTTGCAGTTTTCCTATTTTCTGGGTGGTTTTTTGAGGGGATAGGGGAGTGCCTCATATATCCCTGCACTTACAGGTGAAGAAGCTAGTTACCTGAAAATGCCAATAGGTTCAGATGAAATAAATAGATAACAACTAGAAGCATGTTCTTCTAGCCCAAAGACCATGAAAGGAATATCCTAGAAAGACAAAAAATTTTTAGACAATAGCCACTTGACTTCAGTCAGACGCCAGAGAAAAAACTTTGACTCCATCACCAGCCATGCTGACAAAGGCCAAGAGGGGAGCCTAGACTTGCACTCTGATCCCACAGTGATGAAGTGCCTCCCTCTCCCCCCTGGGCTAGGCCAGAGGAATGGAAAGTCAGGACTTGCCACCATTACTCCCCTCTTCCTGGGCTAGTGGAGGCCACTTGTGGAACTTGTGGAACAGTAGGAAGGATCTCTCCCAGCAGGGGAGAGATCCGCAGAAGATCTTGTAGTTCCAGAAGATATGAAAATGTACAAAAACAAGAAGAAAAAAAACATGATGGATGGATGCAAAAGGAGTAAAGGAGCCAACTGAAAGCACTCCCAGTGATCAAAACTGGAAAAATTTGAGGAGCAAAATGGAATATTTTTAAACACATTGTATTGTAACCCAAAATTCAAGATAAGTATGAATGAGGACAAACTGATAGGCATAAATGATTGAATAAATTAATAGATGGGGATGAAGAGGCAAATTTCCCATACAGAAGAATTCCAAATAATGTATGTAGATACCTGACCCTCAAGGAAGGGGCATAACTCTTCACTCTTTATGTGTGGGCTGCACCTAGTGACTTGTTTCTAAAAAGTACAATACGAAAGTGGGAGGAAAACCACGAAACTTTACAGTGCAGGAAGCTCACAACACTAACTTGGCCAGGTGATCAAGGTCAACATGAGTAGAAATAAATTGTGTCGTACCCTTGACATATACTTTGCTATGAGGTAGTGAAAATGGCACTTGACCTCTGTGGTTTTCCTCCCCAAGACACATAATCCCAGTCTAATCATGAGAAGATCATCAGGCAAGTTCCATTAGAGACGTACCCTACAAAAATACCTGGCCAGGACTTCTCAAGAACTGTCAAGGTCATCAAAACAGGGGAAATCTAAGCAACTGTTACAGCTAAGAGGAGCCCAAGGAGACATGGTGCCTTAATGTAATATGGTGTCCTCACTGGGATCCTTGGAAAGAAAAAGGACAGTAGGTAAAAACTAAGGAAATCTGAATGAAGTATGTTAATTAATTGTAACAAACATACCATAGTGATGTAAAATGCTAACAATAGGGGAAACTGGGAACACGGTATAAGGTAGTTCTGTATTATCTTCTTAAGTATAAAACATTCTCTAAAATAAAAACTATTTTTTAAAAGTGAGAAGAGAGTTGATGTTACTAATTAGAACCTAGTTAAAAGTCAAATCAAGTTCCTAATGGTAACTTCTAGCAAAGCATATTTAAGGTCTATATGGTAAATTACCATCCTATTGCCCTATGTGAATAAATGGCCAAATATAATAAAGCTGAGATCACTATTATTTTGAACAAGAATAATCGTGTGTGTGTGTGTGTGTGTGTGTGTGTGTGTGTATGTGTGAGAGAGAGAGAGAAATTACTTTTCACCAAGGTTGGTGACCGTAGATAAAAATTTTATTTCAGTAGAAAACTATACACACCTTTATACCTTTCTGGGTCAGCAGTTTCTGTTCCTGCTCATTGTCTTTGAACTGTTTGTACCTCTTTATAAATTGCAGGTAACTGATGGATACGCAAACTCTGTCTTGTGTTTGTTTGAGACTTAATTGACTTCCTTCTCCATCGTGGGAAAACTGGTTCTGTTACCTATCTGTAAACCGGATTGGATACTATCAGTTCGCACAAATGGTCAACCCTTACCAAACTTGCAATGCTTTCAGTCTTCGCTATCTTACTACAGGCCTCCAATTAATGTTTCCAGCTTTTCTCCCTCCCCCCGTGACTTGGCATCACTGAGAACAAAACCCTAACCGCACAGATCCTTATGGAGGTTGCCTTGTTGCTGGCTCTTTCCCTCCGGATCTGAAGCAGCTCTGTGAGCTAAAGGCAAATGATATGATAACAGTCTTGAAGGACTCATCACCACAGCAGACCGTGCACGGGCCCGATTTCTCCCCAACCAGTCACATCAAGGTGTGCGACCTGTTCAGTCGCAAGGGACCTTGCACTCAGGAGGACTCCACTCTTGGGTTAATGCACTGTTGTTTCTATCTTGAAATTCTTAACCATTTTGAGCAAAGGGACCTACATTTTCACTGTGCAGTGGGACTTGTGCTGCTGGTTCTGATTGTGAATAGGACAAGGGTATTTGTGGTGTCTGGGAGTAAGAATTCCTGTCCCTTTCAAAGTCCTTCGAACTGGACTAAGCTCACATGGATGTGAGACACATTAACAGGAGAAAATCAGATTTAATAGGGTGTGTTTGGGGAATCCACACAGACATGGAAATTCCAAAGACCGGCAAGATGAGGTATATATGTCATCCTGAACTTAGGAGAACGGAGCAGGGGTCTGGACTTCAGAGAGAAGGGATGCATCTCATGGGGGGCTAAGAAGAGCAGATGTTCAGCAATTAGCTGTTTGCCCCACCAAACAGATGGGTTATTCAGATGAAATTTATCTCTGCTAGTAACCGTGATTCTAGGGAAGACCCCCAATTTAGATTCATCGATGTAGTTGAGTGAGGGGCAAAAGTGTGTCTGGAGCTGGTAGGGTCTTGATTGCCTTCAGGTCAGAGTAATCTTCATGCCAAAGGGGCCCATCTTGTGCAAGACTGCCCTCGGCCCCAGCAGTGGGTATTTTAGCTTGTCTGTGTTGATCGACAACATTAGTCTGGCAGAAAAGTGGGAGTAAATATTTATGAAAGTCATTTTTTTTGATCATCAACTTGTTAAACTTGCAATGCAAATCGTATGTAGTTTATCATGGCTGTAGCATTACAAACTTAAATATGAATAGGACTCTGGCCAACGGTACATTATGAAAGGACCCAATCAAAGGGCATGAGCCCAATTCACTCACTTTAATAATGATGTGCATAAAATCTCTGCTCGTGGAGAAGATTGTAAGTCAGGTGAAGTGTATCTTGGAATCCTCCGTGGTCTCTGCCACTTATCCCCCGGTGCTTCCCGGCAGAAACTCAGTCCCTCCCATTTCAAATCTGTCCTCACAAAACCGCCTTCCTTGTCACTGTCACCTTGCAATACATTTTCATCAGTTAGTAGCTCATTCTGAAATATTTTTATTTTGTTAACTCACTTCTAATTTTGGAATGCAACATCCTCCCCCATAAAGAAATTGTAAACATCAGATCTGAAAATGACAGAAAGACTGTCCTGAAGCCGCTAACATTTTGCATGTTGGTAAGGTACAGCCTGCTATTAAATATTTACAGGATAGCAGGCCTTTTCCAAAGGGATCTTTGCCCTGATTATTTTAAATTCAAAATTTTGTAAGCTACAAACAGTAGCTGAATTCAGGTTAGTAGTAGAACTTGACCTTATTTAATAGAAAAATTATTCTCTGGGGTGCCTGGGTGGCTTAGTAGGTTAAGCCTCTGCCTTCGGCTCAGGTCATAATCTCAGAGTCCTGGGATCAAGTCCCACATCGAGCCCTACATCGAGCCCCACATCAGGCTCTCTGCTCAGCAGAGAGTCTGCTTCCTCCTCTCTCTCTGCCTTCCTCTCTACCTACTTGTGATCTCTCTCTGTGTGTCAAATAAATATTAAAAAAAAAATTATTCTCTGGTTTCCAAAGTTCTAGACTTTCTTTTCTTCAGAAGTTTCATTTGTTTGTTTGTTTTTATAAACCATGAGCTTTGCAAGAGTTGGATTACAGATATCTGTCTCTAATGGATTCCTTTACCAACTCACATTGGTTTACTTTACTGCACTCATGGGTACCTCTAATACAAGGGGAGAAGTCTAAATTTATAGTAGAGCTGTTGGCATAATGTCTCCATCTGACCAAATTTTCACCAGAAAAAAATACTATGTTTGTGTTAAAAGAGTAAACCGTCAATAAATGCGTAAATGCATCAGATAGCATGTTGCTTGCAGCCTAATCTGGGAGATGGAGCAAATGGAAGGTCTTTGATGCTCAGGGGAGTCACTGCTGCTCCAACAGCCCGGGGCCATCCACACACTACACCCTGCTTTGTGACAGACAGAGCTGATCTAAGAGAGAACTGAAGGCATTTTATACTTCTCTGTATTTTTGTCTTAGGTAAATTCATGTATTGTATATAATCCATACGTCCTTGAGAAAAGGTGTTTGTGATACTAGAAATCAAAACACAGAATGTTCTTATATCCAGCACCTCTTCTCGGACCCTCATCTTTTCAAAGGCAACTTCTTCCTTTTCACTTTGCTTATCCTCTAACAGAAATATCATTTACGCATACCAACAGGCTGCTTTCTGAAAGAAAACATCCTGTCTTTTTCTCCCACCAAAAAGTACTGCAGCATGGTAGTCCTAAAGAGTTAAATAAAATAATATCGTCCCATTTTCCATGTTACAACATGTACTCTGGTTCAATTCTTACTCTCAAGGATATATTCTATCCTTCCATAGCTTCAGTGGGAAATGTATACAAAATACATTTCAAGAAAAAATTGCACCAGAGACTGATAAACATTTAAAGGATAAAGGTAAATGTGTTCAGTGAGATCTCTATCTTCACTATTCAAAGGATGCCAAGTTTTCATCAAGTTTACGCAATGATTTTTTCCTAGTGTCTCAGATACTTGATCATATAAGTAGGGGTACGTTATCCTCTTCAGAGTAAGGTCTCCTGGATGGACCAAGCGTGTGGGCTAGATATCGGTGATATTGCTTGTAGCGGTCACTAGATGGCGCCAGGAGCATCTAAAATAGCTAAGCGCCACACAGTAGCGTCCTAAAATACTCCTTTAGTTCAGCATTTCCTAGAATTGTAGAAAATTCTTTCTAAAAGAAAAACTATTTCTGAAAGAAAAACTATTTTAAAATTACTTTGCACATTTTGTATACCTAAACAAATGCTTTTCTTCCAAGGTTAAAAATAATCACAGAACCTCATTAGAAATTGTGCAGTTGTTTTTTTTTTTTAATCTATTTAAGCACTGATTTTTTTTTTTCCCCCAGAACTGGTTTTCCTTCTTTGCTTATGAACCATTTATGATGATTACTCTACTCGGTAGCATTCTGCCAAGCTGCTAAGGCTGCGCTTGTAGTACTTTAAAAGCTTATTTTTTTTTTGGAATGTATACATGTCTACAAGAAAATTAGAAATAGTGGTTGATGGAAGGTAAAGTGCCTTATGTAAAGTCAGATAAACAAGCTAATGGTCACACTGAACTCAACTTTCAGCTTACATAATCAGGAATCATTAAATTATAGTTTTTCTAACTCTAAGACATATTGCATGACTCAAGCAGTGAAAGTGGGTTGGAAAATTATGGACTCAAACAAATAGAGTGGAATCCTTCTTTTTGCTGATGTTGGAAAAGTTTCTAATTTCTAAACTGCTGACCTGCCATGAAATAGTTGAAGTTTGTGAGTATATAACTTCCACTGGAGTACAGGACAGATTTTTTTTTCCTGCTCATTAATTATTTAATGAAAGTGTCAAAGTTATGGATAGATGTGAAGGACTAGTGTTCACAGAGCTGGAATGGGCTCTCCTTTGGTACAGGCAGCAGGATGGGACCGAAAGGTGGGGACAAGAGAGAGGAGCACAGAGATACTCCCACATAGTCAAGCCCAGAAGGATGTTCAAGAAGACAGTAAAAAGTGTCTCTCAAAGACGATTATACCAGATGATCTCTGGGATTTTTGCAATGCTTTAAAGCCACATTCTCTGGATACAAATATGTTTGTATTTGTTTTGCACAGAGGTGTTCTAGAAGAAGATATTTTCTGATTAAATAAGTCAAATAATTAAAAATTCTTATAGCAAGAAGCAGACATGGTACAGGTGAGGAGATCTGGCGTTGGGATTGGTTTGCAATAAGGGGAACAGTCAATCATTAGCTGAACAGGAAATGTTGTCTCTGTGTCTGGCTAGTTCCAGGAGGACAAACAGTTCTAATCTTAGCTAATCACTTATGAGACAAAGAACAGGAAGTTGGGTACAGGCTAAAGGGGAAGCATGTGTCTAGCTCTATCAGCAGTCTCAGGCAAGAGGGGAAAGTTTCTTTGGCCTTGTCACAGGCAAACAAGGGAGTCGTCTTTGAATCTTATTGGAGTCATGAGAAAGAGTAGACAGCAAACCTTACCTAAGTCACACGTAGAAGGTGATTCTTTTTGGTGAGTTGCTTTCCTAGAACAAAGATGATGAGGGATTTTAGAAAACAAAAGGTTGCGAGGATTTCTCAACCTTCACTATTTTCTAGAAGCACAAGGCTCAATCAGGTTAAAATTAAACCTTGTCAGTTCCCTCTCCCCTCTTCGTTCAAGACAAATGAGTATCTTTAACTGCTAAACTATAGGTGACTATAGGTGATTATAAATCCCTGAGTCAGGTTAACCAGGGACAAGAAATGCTCCTGGGAAGACTCTTGCTAGAGTTGTAATTGCAAAACTAATTGGATCATTTTTTGAGAGGTAGTGGCCCATGTCAATTCTTTTAAAATTGTGGAAGTCACTTGTCTTAAAAGAGGGATGCCTTAAATGAAAAATAGAAATATTGACATAAAAGGTTAAATTGAAGAACCAGGAGTTAAAGCCTGAGAAGATTTGGTCCCGTGGATTCCAAGAGCTGGTGGATAGGAATCATGCATCACTGCTCATTGAGGCTAAGACGTCAGTGTTCTTGGTGATATTGTCCAGTCGTGGCTACTTCTCTCATAAGGACATGCATGACGCAAGCATTTCACTGGACTTCCTTAGTGACTCGGACAGAGACTTACCCAGGGAAAAATCATGATCTGCTGTGATAATGAGTCCTTCAAGGTTGATATCATGTCATTAGGCTTTAGCTCACAGTGCTTCTTCAGATCCTGAGGGAAAGAGCCAGCAACAAGGCAACCTAGAGTCTCTATAAGGACCTATGCAGTCAAGTTTTTCTTTTCGGTGATGCCAAGTCAGGAGGGAGGGAGAAAAATTGGAAACATGAATTGGAGGGCTAGAGCCAGATAGTGAAGGAAGCTGGGAAGAATTGCATATTTGCTAAGTGCTGACCATTTGTGCAAGCTAATAGCATCCAGTCCAGTTTCAAGTAGCAAACAGTTTTTCCAAGTGGGAAAGGAAGTCAGTTACATCTCAAATAAACACAAGACAGAGTTTGCATATTCATCAGTTACCTGCAATTTACAGAAAGGTACAAAGGAGTTCACAGACAATGAGCATATTGTTGTATCATGATCCTTATCCATCTGAATCAGACTTTCACATGGACTCACTTTATTATTTTTTTTCAAAGTCTTAATTTAATTTTTTTCAGTGTTCCAAGATTCATTGTTTATGTACCACACCCAGTGCTCCATGCAGCATGTGTCCTCTTTAATACCCACCACCAGGCTTGCCCATTCCCCCCACCCCTTTCCCCTCCAAAACCCTCAGTTTGTTTCTCAGAGACTCACTTTAAACCGAACTTGAATTTTCAGTTAATGGTAGATTTTTACTTTGCCTTTTGAGACACAGCCAAAACTCTATCAAAGTGGTATTCTTTCTCTCACCACAATAAATATTAAGCTCAGCTTTGTTTTGTCAAGGGTTACATTAGTGATAGAACTGGAAAGATGGCATTTGGTGATTGAATACCAGACTCTGTCAGGTTGGGAAGTTGGGTGGCTTTGGATACCAAAATGAAAAGAGTCTTGAATATGGGACTGGGTCAGATGTTCAGCTGAAACTTATTCCAGATATTGGGCCTAATAAGTCTTAGAATTAACAAATTGGAGGCTAGTCCTAGTTTGAGAAAACAGATAAGGTATTGGGTATCCATATATCAAAGAAAATTTACTGAAGTCTTCAAAGAAGTTGATTCAGTTTAGTTAAATCTGTTTTGTGTTATGTTATCCTCTATAAAACATGCTTTGTGAAACTTTTATATCATGGTTATAAGAAGGAAATTTTCAGGGACTAATCACAATGTCTAAATAAATAAAATGCTGATTTTTAATTTAGCAGCCATTTGTATTACATTTAATTATGCTTAAAATACGCTGATCTTTTCATAACTTGCATGCTCTTTTATTAGCTCAATAATATAGCAGCTTTAGTCAAAACTCAGTTTGCACAGAAAATTTTTTTGACACAGAGGGAGGAAAAAGTGATTTTAAGAAGACAAAGTATAATAAATTAGAGATACCAGCAGGTAGCTCTGAAATGAAGATATTTTCCAAAAGTATTATAAATGAGAAGTAAAATGAATTCTTTTTTGGTATAAGCACAAACTAAGTGGTATAACCACTAAATTGTTTTTTGTTTTTGTTTTTGTTTTTGTTCCCAATGTTTTGTCAATATAGAAAAAAACAATAAAATAAAAACAATTTTAAAAAGAGAAAGTACAGCCAGGGGAAAACAATTCAATGAACATACCCAGAAACAAAAACTTGGTTTTCTGTGATGGTTGGACATTTAAAAACAGGAGTATGCTACAAGAAGATAATTCCTCTCCTCCTCAGGCTTTAAATTTTTGCAGTTGTGATTGTTTCTGGAGGGACAGATTAACAATTCACTCCGGCTTTAAAGTCATGGGTGAGGTACACCCCTGACTGAGCTGAAGGGTATTTCTGAGTAACATCGGAGACGTATCTAACCATTGTGCTTGTCTTTAAATGTCAGAAGGAGTTATTCATTAGTATTTCATGGGTACAATCAATACCACTAAAGGAAGTTAAACAAATTTGATTGATAGTTGTTTAAAAACATATTTCAAAAGTACTTGTGATTAGAACTGGCAAAATTTCTCCAAAATAATCATCAGAACATACTTCAAAGAGATTATTCTACTCTGACATCTTTATTTTCACTAGGAAGTATGCTTTCTTTCATTCAAATTCTGTCATGACACTCCGAAATATACACCTATATGTGTATAAATAGCCGTTCATTCAGAGAATATTTTTTGAGTGTCTCCTATGCCCCCTGACCACTGTGTTGGATGCTGGAGACTTACAGTTAATAATGGAAATCTGCTCCTACCCTCACGGAGCTTCTAGTCTAGAGAAGGACACAACTACAGTACACTGTGGTGAAGTGTGATAGAATGGGGGACGTTCAGTGTGATCTGCGGGACTCCAGGAAGTGCACCAAACCACTCTGGGAATGGAGAAAGGAGGAGTCAGAAAGGATTCCTGAATAATAAGGTGAAAAAATAAATAGGAATTCGCCATGCAAGGGTAGGAAGAGAGGACAGTCATCGGCAGAGATACTCATGAGTTGTATATATTGAAACAACCACTACCTGATTGTGAGCATTTTCAGAGCAAGAACTCTGCTCTATTTATATTTGTAACCTTGCTGCCTAGTTCAGGGGTTGGCATTAAAGAGGTGTATCATGAGTGTTTGATCAGAGGAATATAGGAAAAGATGCAGAGTTCTACTGTGTTCAGAAAGCAGACCTAAATCTGCTAGGGGATGAGATTTCTTGGCACTTTTGTACAAGTGATCCTAGTAGGTCAAGCAAAGTTAATCAGGTCAAGAATGCCAACAAAACAGGCGAGGAGACCTCTCCTTCAGCGTCATGACTTCTACTTAGCCAGGTGTAAATCATGACTCAAGTGAGAGGTATTTCTTGTGCTAAGATGGTACCCAGGGCCAAAACTGATAGAAATAAGACAGTTAGGTGTGTGAAGCAGAGAAAAATCATGGACAAGTAGAAGGAAGGCATGAAAGCAGGGAAGAGTACAAACGAAAGGTTATAAAAGAGGGAGGAAAGGAAAATAAAAGTCTTTGAGTACGAAGTTGAAGGAAAACAGGGAGTAAAAGGATAAACAAGTGAGAGAAAGAACAAAATACAAAGCAACAGGAAACAAGGTTTGAAAATCCATTCCAAGTTAAACTCATGAAAATGACCTCAAAAAGAAATACCAATTGAACTTTTTTGGCTATCTTATCAAAAACCTAAAGTCCTCTGGCTAGAAAAAATACACCTTTTATTATGACAGGAGCCAAGAGTTTTCTACAATATTATTGAAACAAGTATTTGTCAGACAACTAGATGTTGATAATTGTTGGAAACTATTGGCCTACTTTTTCTCCTTCAAAAAGGATTTTTTCCCTAACATATATTTATGCCATTTGTTTAACCACAAATAAACAGTCAAATTATTTTGTTTATAACCTCAAACCCAAAAGCTTGTTCAGAACAGAAATATGAACCAGAAATAAATTACATGGTAAATCAAACCCTCATTTTGGGGCTGGGACACTATGCAAAGTGGTTTACAATTTGTCCTTTGCAGTGTAAATGAAAACCCCAAGATTTTGGCAAGAAAGGAAACGTTTCCTTCTTTTTAAATTACATTTTTGTATACATGAGAAGACTTCACAAATAGAAATTTTCCCATTTTCTAAAAATGTGGAAGAAAAATTACCCTTGAGAAAATGGTTATTTTTAAATATAAAAATATATTCCTTAAAAGAAATGCAAATTAAAACTACATTGAGATACTACTTCTCACCATCAGATGGCAAAAATCCAAAGGATTGGAAATCTGCTTGTTGGTGAAGCTATAGGGAAACAGGTCCCCTAACTTAGAGCTGGTAGATCTGCAAAATGTCACAGCCTCTAATGAGGGAAATTCGATCATATCTGATAAGAGCGCATGTGCATTTACCTCATGACCCAACAATTCGCTTTACAGGAAACTACTCCAAAATATGAAAATAAATATGCATAAATGACTCACTACCATTTTACTGTAATAGCTAAAGAATGGAAATAACCTAGGTGTTTGATTATGGGACTGGTTGAATAAGCGATGGTACATCCACATGATAAGAGTATTGTGTGTCAAGAAAAACAATAAAAATAATATGCTAAAAATGGGGTTTTCTATATAGTGTGGAGCTATCTCTAGGATATACTGAATTAAAGTAGTAAAGGAAGGGAAAAGGATGCATAGTATGCTATTTACCTTAAAGGGAAAATATGAGAATACTTCTACATTCTTTTGAAGTTTTTAAAAAATTTATTCATGAGAGAGAGAGGCAGAGGCAGAGTTCTCCCCGCTGAGCAAGCAGCCCACTGCAGGACTTCATCCCAGGACCCCCGGATCATGACGTGAGCCCAAGGCAGATGCTTAACCATCTGAGCAACCCAGGCTCCCCTACATGGAAAGGTTATATATATTATATATTATATTTTAAATTATCTATAAAGAAAGAAAGGAGATAGGGTGAAAGAGATAAGAAAAATAGATTTCTTAGTATACAGTATTTTGTAGGTTTGACTTTGAAACCATGTATTTTACTTAATTTATTTAATTAACACTTCTTTTTTTGATCCCCAAATATTTAAAGTAAAGTGAAACAATTAAAACTGCGAATCTCTTGATGGCATCACTACACCAATGACTTTACAGCACAGCGATTTAACTGTACATCCTTAGTTGTATGGACCCTAAGGTCTATGAGATAATATTAAACTGTTTTTAAGGGACATCGTACTGTCGTGGTAGCAAATGTATTGTAATTTGGAGACTAGTATGTGTATTGTGGGACGAAGTACATACTTTTATTGATAGAGGTTTTCAGCATAAGAAAAAGGAGGTCCATATATAAGATCACAAAAATTAAGGAAAAAGTCTCTACTCCTGAATTCTGTTGGAAGTACCATGAGTCAGTGTAAACCATAATGTACTTTACGTATAAAGGTTAATGAGCTTAAAGTTGAGTCTAGAGAAACCATGCAAACTGAAACATGCAGAGAAAAAAAAAAGACTAAAAATATAAACACAGCCTAAATGTCAACTGGAAAAGTAAAAAGCAGTCTAACATCAAACACATGTCTAATTGGAATCTGAGGTGGAAAGGAGAGAATAGAGCAGAAAAAAAATACTTAATTAAATAAAGGCAAACATCTTTCCAAATTCAATTTTTTAAAATTCCAACCAGAAATCCGAAAGCTTGTCTCTCCCCAGGCCAAGGAAACCACACATAGGCGTACACAGTCCAATTGGTGAACCCCGAGGATAAACAGAACAGTTTAAAAGCAGACGGAGGAAAAAACACACATTGTATTTGTGAGACAATAATAAGAATAATCACAGGCTTTTTGTGAGACATTATGCAGGTTAGAAGATAATAGAATGATGTGTTTAAAGGGTTCTAAGACCAAAAAGGAGGTATAGTCAAAGAAAATATTCTTCCAAAATGAAGGCAAAAACAGGATTCAAGATATATACAGGTAAACAAAGCTGAGAGAATTTGTCACTAACAGACCAACATTCTAAGGTAGCCTTTAGGCTGAAGGAACATAATCCTGATATTAAACTATAAGAGAACATTACCATAAAAAAGGAAATTAGAAACCAATGTCACTCATAAACGTAGACATAAAAATATTTTAAAAATATATTCACCAATCAAGTTCATTAATTTATAATACTACATTGTGACAACTAGGGTTTATTCTAGTAATACAAGATGGGTTTGATATTGAATATCAAACATGTTCACAAATATAAAAGGAAAAAAATCATATTATCATTTCAGTGGCGGGGGGAAGCATTTGACAAAATTCAATACCAATTATTGACTTTTTAATAACTCCTGCCAAACCATAGAAAGCAATTTTCTCAATCCATTCAAAGGAATCTTCAAACAAACCAACCCCCAAAACTATGACAATTTTTCACACCTAACCATGGAAGGATAAAGACTTCCTTTCTAATGTCAGAAACAAGGACAGGATGGCCACTCTGACCGCTTAACATTCAGTATTGCACTTGAGCTACTCTTCATGCTGTGGGTGCGAGCTCGCTCTCTGAACTGCTTGTACAATGCATCTAGCTTGCTGCCCGGGGGTAGATCCCTATCTGCTGAACCTTTAACCAGTGTCCATTCAGAACACCAGTACCCGGCTCATGCTATAGAAAAAGGAGACTTGGCGGGGGGGGGGGGGGGGGGGGGAATGTCATGGACTGTACTGCTTCTCGGTTTCTAAGTTATCGCCCATAAAGCTTATATAATATCTACACTGTATAATGCTACTGGTGGAATTCTGTGATCCCTTTGCATGGGTCCTGGATATATCTTGGAATTTACCCATGCATGTTTCTTCCAGATATACTCTATATAATGTTTATGAAGTTATTATATAACTATTTTTTAGTAATAGTTATATAATAGTTATATAATGTATATAGTGTTCATAATACTGAACACAATCTAATTACCCAATAATAGAGAAGTGGTGAAAAAAATCACGTACATTCAGAAAATAGACTACCTGACAGTTATAAAAATTATAAAAAAAGAATTAAGAAACTCATATGTAGGAACATTTAATGATCTCCAAGATATAATGTTAACTGAAAAGGCAATGCAAAGAAAATGTGTATATTAAAGGAAAGTAAGATAGATAGTTAAATGATAGATAAATAGATACACATTTACTTGTATATGTATAACATATCTCTGTAGAGATACACAAAAAATATTTAATATTTGTTAACTCTGGAGAAGGGAACTTGTTGGCAGGGCAAGAATGAAAGGGAAATGTTTACTATAAAAACCCATCTTCCTTTTGAAAGTGAAACCATCTTATTGTATTGATCCAATGTTAAATCAAGTTGATCCAGAACTAAATCAAGTTGAAATTTAAAAAATAAAGAAAAAACTCCCTTCTTTAAAATAAAGTATTATTTATGTGTTACTATTCTTAATCCATGGAGTGTCTCCTGCCATTATGCATAGGACAGGTTGAGATGTGATAACAGGATTCAAATCTAGGTAAGGAGATAAAATAGTGAGAAAAATACCATGAGAATGAATATTATCTGCCAAGATCCGTGACCCTGTTGAGATAATCTTCAGTGTACATGAGCCAAACTTGAGGACTCTCACAGGAAAGGCTGCGCCAGATAGACACATAGGATTCCCTTACGCCGACTACACTTTGCTGCCTTGTCACTACAATCCCACCTTCCAGCTCGATACTCCTGCCATGTAAACACAGCTGTCTCTCACTCCTCCTCTGACCTCATTTTATTTGATGCTTCAGAATCTTACTAATCCAGTCAAAGCTAGCAAAGAAGATAAAGTTGGATTTGGAAGGGGATGGATAATAGAAGGTAGAGAAGGAAGAGAGTTTTTAGGATCAAATCTGGGAATCTAACCACCAAATTATGATATAATGTATATGGGAAAATTCGTTTCCATTTTCTACACTATCAGCGCATATATATACCCTGCTTGGTGATAATTTTTGGATTTGATATTATAAGCAATGGCAACAAAAGCACAATAAACAAGTGGGATGACATCAAACCAAAAATCTTCTGCACAGCAAAGAAATCCATCAACAAAATGAAAAGGCAACCTATGGATTGGAGAAGATATTTGTAAACCATATATTTAATGAAGGTTTAATATGCAAAGTATATAAGGAATCAATCAATACCACTGTGGAAAACAGTATGGAAGTTCCTCAAGAAATTAAAAATAGAAGCACCATATGATCCAGCAATCCCACTTTTGGGTATATATCCAAAGGAAAAGAAATCACTATCTCAAAGAGATATCTGTACTCCCATATTCATTGCAGCATTACATAAATACAAGATATATACTATATATAGTATATATACACATATATACATATATACACAATATATACAGTATATAATATTTATAATTATATGTGACATATACATATATTGTATATATATATGTAATGTTGCAATGAACATGGGATTATTAAATATATATGCATGTATATATATCTATATCTATATCTATATTTATTTATTCAGCTTTAATAAAGTAGGAAATCCTCCTATTTGTGACAACATGGATGACCCTAGAGGACATTATGTTCAATGAAATAAGTCAGACAGAAGATGACAAATACTACATGAAATCTCTTATATATGGAATCTAAAGAGGAAGGAAGGAAGAGAGGGAGGGAGGGAAGGTAGAGAGTGGTGGTTCCCTGGGGCTGGGCGGTTGGAGGTCAGGGGGGATGGGAAATTGGTAAAAGGGTACAACTTTCAGTTGTAAGATGAATAGTTCTGAGGATCTAATATACAGCACTGGGACTATCGTTGCTAAGACTGTATTGTGTAATTGAAATTTGCTAGGAGAACAATTCCCCCAAAACAAAAAATATCAAAAAAGTAACTATGATATAACGGATATGTTAATTAACTTGATTATGGGAATTCTTTCACAATGTATATGTATATCAAATTATTTTATTCACTTTGAATATATTGTAATTTTTATTTGTCAGTTATATGTCAATAAAGCTGATGGGGGTTGGGCAACATTTTGAACAATGCCCTATTTGTAAAGGAGGTTTTTACTTCTATGTTTGTACTCCCTGTGGAGACATAAAGACCGAAGGTTATAAAAGCAAAAAAAAAAAAAAAAAAAGTCATGGCTGATATTTCGACCCAATTAGTAAAGATGTGTTCATTTTCTTTTTAAAAATAAAGCTTATGTTGAATCTCATTTATGCATAGATAGTGCTGGTTGGTTTATGGAGACCATGGCAAAAGCAAAAGATATACCAGCAGAGGTTTCAAGGTCCAGCAGAGAGTTCTGAAGAGCTTCATGCTGGCAACTTTAAGTAACCTTCTCCTTCATATATCACCAACACCAAAATTTGTGAAACAGATGGTATTGCATGGCTATTTATAGTTTGTGTTGAAACTTGTTAAAGACAGTTTGGATCATGATTAAGAAATCTTATCACCTCTTAACTGAAACATAGCACAAAGTTTTTCTTAGAAGGTGTTAGAAAGGCAGCTGATGATTATAGTCAATGTTTCTTCTTTCTACAGATAAAAAATCTAAAATCACCAGTGGCCTTCTGGATGCAAGCATACATAGAAAATCAAATACATAAGTATTTGTATCTACTGAATAAAGAGGTGTACCTTGGGTCCCTGACACGTGGTAGATTAAATAGATGGTAGATACATAGCTAGATAGGTCGGTAGGTAGGTAGGTGTATAGATGGATATAGATACTTACTCTATTTCAATGTATCTTTTTTCCATGATTTAAAGTAGTAGCCATTAGAGCTGTTGAACAACTGCTTCTTGTTCTTCCCCTTCTGGGCACTTTGTAGATTTATGCTTCTTTGCTCCTTTGTGTTTGGATAAAACTGTGTGACTAAATCTGGCCAATGGCTTGTGGACAGATTTGTGATGTGATTGTTCTGGGCTCTGTGACAATGCCAGACCTCAAAAAAAAAAAAAAAAAATTATTTCTCCTTTTGGTCCTTGACTGACCACAATAAGCAAAGCCATTACCAACCTGTGATGAACATGTGGGAAAAAGCAGTAAAGCAGTGTTACTTTGAGGTTCTGATATTTTTCAAGTTATTTATAACTAAAGTATCATCTAGCCTATCCTGACTGATACAGGTCATGCTGAAGTCAACACAATAAAAAGCAGCAGCTGTTTGTTTACCCATGGAAACAGAGAAAGAAAATGCCTATTCCTGGAGACAGCATTTCTTTCTTTACATGAAATGGGACAAAAAAAAAAAAAATAACAAACACACAACAAAAAACCAAACAGGCCAATTTGAAGCAAATTTACCTGCAATGCTGCTGCTGCTGGAGGAGAAGAACTCTCTTAGCTAAGTTTTCTTGGCTGTCAAAATGCAGAAATTACTATGACTAATTTTAGTAAAGGGAATCAAGGAATCATTAGTATCTCTCAAGCAAAGGAAAAGGTAGAAAAAAATAGACATTTGGAGAAGAAATACAAGAAAATTAGAGAATCAGTTCAGGAGATTGATTAGGATTTCCAAAAGAAGGGCGGGGAGGACATAAGGTAAAAATGAAATAATTCAAGTTAATGTTCTAGAAACGAAAGAAATAATTTTCAGATTGCAAAAAATCCAGAGTTCTCTGCAAAAAGACTGAAAACTTACCAGGTATACCATAATGAAATTTCAGAATAGTGGGAACACTGAGAAGATCCTCAAAGGTCTGAGAGAAAAAAAGGACAGAGAGAGGGGGAGGGAGAGGCAAAGGAAGAAGGGAGGGGAAAAAGGAGAGAAGAGGGAAGGAGAGAAAAGAAGAGGAGGGAGAGAGAGAAACAGAAAGCAAGAAGGAAGGAAAGAACAAAGGAAGGGTTGTAGGGTTCTTGTCTCATGCAGTTAAGAATGAATATCAAGGACACAAAAGAGTGAAGTGAAAGTTTTTTAAGTGAAGGTGAGAACAGAAAAGGAAAGCTCTCCAGAGTGAGAGGGGACCAGGATGGATTGCCACTGAAGGTTTTTATGGGCAGTCCTTTATAGAAAACTGACCAGGGAACTTGATAACTTTCATGTCAATGTCATGGTAGATTTGTTAATATCATGAGAATATCCTGTATATATTTAGAATAAACATGGTGGACTTACAACTGTCATGAGAACATGCAAAGGTGTTCTTGTAAATACATGAGAACAAATAAGGTGTTCTTGTAAATATGAGCACAAACAAGGTGTTCTTGTAATTATCATGAGAACAAACAAATTGTTCCCTTCTCTCTGGTTAATATCTCATATGTAGCATTTCTCTACACCTGGGATTTCTGAAAGCCTGGTTACATAGCCCCCTACCTGTCTCTCCCTACCTAGCCTCTCCTGCCCCTGGGAAGGAAGGAAGGGAGGATGGAAGGGAGGAAAACAGATTTCTGACAAAGCATCAAGAATCAGTTTGCCTTCTGGGTTAAGATGACATTAAGTGCTGTATAAGATAGACCCCAAATATGAAATGGCTCAAATATATGAATTTATTTCTCAGCAGCTTCTCCATATTTAGTAATTCAGGGACTAAGACTTTTCCTCACTTTGGGAGGTTCTATTCTCTAGAACCCCTTTCTCTTCCCTGTCCAGCTGGCAAAACAGGAAAAAAAGTGTGTAGGAAGGCTGTCCTATTCTTAAAAGACTTAACCAGAAAAGAAACACGTCATGTGTACTGACATTGCGTTAATACCAAGACAATCATAAATAACTATGAGAAAGGCTGGCATGAACTGTAGCTGTGTCACAAAGCATAAGAGGGACAGAATATTTGGTGACCAGCTAGCAGCATAGAGGGAGCAGTAGGGCCCATGAAGCCACTAGCAGTAAAAAGCCTGGTTTCCTTCAAGATCTAAGGAAATGAAATCACCCATCTGGGCATCCTTCGTGGAGTAACATACTATGATCCTTAACCTTGGTAAAGGTATGCTCATAAATACTAATTTGTTCCAATCTATAAAGGCCTACATATTAAATAGAATACTTATGATCCAGGTATTATGAAAAACTAGAAAACACACATAATAAAAAAAAAAATCGGTGAATCCAGGAGACTCAGAGGAAAAATGGGATGGGAGGGAAGAGGAGGGGAGAAAGGCACTACACAGAGGGTCTAGAATAACCAGAGTTCTGCTTTGCCTGAAGTCTGAGGGTTGTGCTTCTCAAAGCAAACAGAGGGAGCCTTGTGCCCACAGAGAACAAGAGAGAGTAGCATGATAGCTTGACTGAGGTTAGAAGCGGGGTAAAATTGAAGGGGGAAAAAAAAGACTCGAGAAGAGTCTGACAAGAAAACCCCATGTTCAGGAGGACTGAAATTAGAAACCCAGTCTGAACCACTGGAACCTAAGAATGGCCACTCTGAGTCAGACCGGGGGTTCAGTAGCCCACTTTTCTTTTGCCATCATTGACCTCAAACATGTGCGTTCTTTGCCCTTTCTGGTTTTATTACACTTTTTTAAATGTGCAGCAACAAAATGTACAAAAAAAAAATAGAAACCAAATTTCATAAGAACATAAACAGTGGTTTTATAGAGAAATGAAATAATGGTTCTAGTTTGTTCCAAAGCATTTGCTTTATCTCAAATGGACTGAGAAATGGAGAATGAAGATGAGAGCCAGCGCAGACAGTGGGTGTGGACAGGATAGCAGGGACGATCAGAGAGAAAGTTAAAGGCAGAGGATCTTCCAAGGAATGAAAGGACCACAGTCTAGAACCAACCATTTGAGATGCAGTGATAAGCAGGTAACTTGTTTGAGTCTACTATGTGTTACACACTGTGTTATAGACTTCTCATGTACTATTTCTTATCCCCCCCACCAATAACTTTATCCCCATTTTACAGATTTGAAAACTGAACTTTATAATAGCTATAGCACTAAGTGGCCTGCAGATTACAACTCTGTCTTATTCCAGTATGCGCTTGGATTCGCTGTAGTAGATCGGTAAGCAGAATGCGTGCTGAAGAGTGAAAATCAAACGTCTTTATGAGAATCGTAACGAGGATGGCATGATCTACTATGTGCATTTCAAAGATTTATTTATTTATTTTAGAGAGAGAAGGATAGAAAAAGAGAGGGAGAAGCAGACTCCCCGCTGAGCTGGGAGCCTAATTTAGGGCTGGATCCTAGGACCCTGGGATCATGACCTGAATCGAGGGCAGATGCTTAACCCACTGAGCCACCCAGGCACCCCTATTATGTGCATTTCAAATATCACTCTGGCTGTCCTGTTTGAGACAAAAGTCGGGGAGAGGGTACAGACAGAGAGGACCTTAGGAAACTGTTGAGTTGTCGTGGAGAGAGAATGGGAGCTGGTAAGCAGAGGTCAGATGTGGACCTCACTCGAGTGACTTGGTCATGGGCCGAATGTAGGCACGAGGGAAAGAAAGGAATCAAGAATGAGTCCTCCATTTCTGGGTTGAGAAATTAAGTGGAAATTAGTGCTCTTTAATAAGTTGAAGGGAAGATAAATTGTTTTGATGGAAAAGAGGGTCAGCAGTTGTGTGTCTGACCTATTAAGTTTTGAACATATTAGACATTTTTAATCCTCACAGAGGTTTTACAAAATGATATTATTATCATCCCATTTCACCAGCAACAAAGCTGGAAATTCAGGGATATATTAAGTTTCATCATCTTAAATAGTGAAGCTAGAATTCCTCCTCAGATCTTTTCTAAGGTCATGGAACATAAGGAGTTTCAAAAGTGCCCCATTGCCCCCCTAAAAGATGTCAGGATTCTTGAAGGCAGAGATTAGTCAATTTCGCTCTTCCACATCATTTAGCATCAGCTCTAGGAAAGGAATAATTTCAGAATTTTCAGGGTTTTAAGCATACATAGGCATTATTTGAAAGTGAAATCACTTTCCTCTGCCTTGGGAAATACATTCTTCCCAAGAAGCATCCTTCAGTATCCTTGCCTAAGGAGATGAACTTGGGGAGTGGGAGGGGTGCTTTTCACTTGTATATATAAGTACTTGAGAACTGCTTTATTGTTGTACCTTCAGCTTCCACGGAAAAGCTAAACTGCTATGTTAGTGAGCAGAATAAAAGACTCAACGCAGAAAGGCAGACTTTGCAGACAGAAAAGTTACAGAATAAAAGCCTGCTTAATAATCTCCACATCATCTTCTGAAATTCCTTTTAACAGTGGCCATCTTTTTTTTTTAACAGATTATTTATATTTATTTATTTATTTTATACTTTTTAATAATTAACATATAATGTATTATTAGCCCCAGGGGTACAGGTCTGTGAATCATCATAACCGTGGCCACCTTAAAACCTGTGGTCTTCTTAATAATTTAAGTGATTGTGACAAAAAGTGTGGCTTAAGTAAATGTCACATTTTTTAAAACATACATTTGTGTATTACTAAAACCCTTCATGGATCAGATAATAACCTTACTGATTTTAATAGCTAGACTCTCCCTATTCATGAGTCCCGTGAAACATTCATAATGATTTATACCTAGGGCTCGAGTGTCTCCCGTACCCAGAGAGCATCCATGTGTATTAACTGGTGTGTGTTATGTGTGCATCCCAATAACCCGTTCTCTTAAATTTTCTCATAGTTGGTATTTTGTTCTGCAGCCATAACCACGTTTCTGTGTGTACATTTATTATTTCAATTGACCCAATCTGGCTTCTCTCTAAGACTACTAAGCTGAATATAGAACTTTGACCTTTATCAGTATTCTACTTGAATGAACTTCCCTTGGAGCAAAATGATTCTTGAGCAACAACCACTGTAGGGAAGGTGAAGTGCTATGGAGAAATTCTGCCTCCTGCCCCCAGATGTTTCTTCAGCTCTGTGAGACATGTTTTCTCACACTCTAGGGCCCTTTAATTTGGTCCAATATATTGATTAAGATAGTGATTTCAAATAAAGGCCCTGAAGCCCCACTGCCTGGGTTTCAATACCAGGTCTACCAGTTGTCAGCTCACTGAGTCTGGTCTTCTTCTACAAGAGTAATGGTACCCTCTATGAGTGTACGGTATCCACAACAATTCATAGATTGTTTGAAAATTTAACTAATAAATGGACCTAAAGCTATTCCTAGCACATATATAAGACTAAGTATTTTTCTCCTTACTTGTTTCTGCAATTGATCACTAATATGTGATATCTATTTAATTTCTGTTTTACTCAGTATGAGCCTTTTTCTCCTTAAAGCAATTGTCATCTATCAGTGGGGGAAAAAAAAAATCAGAGTTCATGGCCTCATTGTAGAAATGAATAAATATAAGTTAGGGCTAACAAGTCAATATAGACTTCAATAAGGGCTAGTAAGTCAATAATATGCCTCAAAAAACTAGAAACAAAAAACTAGAATTTCAACTGAAGATTTTTTTTTAAAGATAATAAATGTGAGTGTTGTTACCTATAACATGTTTGGCATAAAAGAGATAACGCTTGGGTAGTAGAAACTACTCATTCTCCACTGAATGACCTCTTTTTAACTATGTCCTGGGAAACCAAGCAGAATTTGAATCAATATGCTTTTTCAGGAAATTATAAGGTAGAAAATGAATCAGTGCACTATTACACTGGTCTGGAGGCACAGCTAGTTAGGACTCATCTTATGGGGACCATTCTATGTGCTCATAGAAAGAGCAACAACCTCACAACTGTAGTCCGAGACTTCATCAAGACCTGGCTCCTGAATGAACCAGAAAACATTTTGTAGAATCACTAATATAAGAGAGAATGATAGTGTGTTTCCTCTTTCCTTTGCCTGAGTTCTCTTCCTTCCGATATCTGCAAGTCTGTGTTCAACGTCACCTTAAAGGGACAACACTGTAGAAAAACAGAATACCACTGCCCACCCTGAACTCTGTATCTTTAAGCTCTACTTGTCTTCACAGTTTTTGTCATCTCTAGCCATATTTTAAATTTATTTATGAGCACTGAGACTTTTTTTGTTCACTGTCTGGTACAAATAGTTGTTGCTAAATAAATAAGTATCTGTTAAGGAAATGAATAGATAGATCTTCCTATGCATTTAAAATATGTATGTCGTGACATACGACACACACAGCAATCTTCCCTTTGCGCAGCGTGAGGACTTTACAGGCTTAGGCCATGAGAAGCCATCGAATGATGGATGAGAACATTTTTTATTTTTCTGGACTCTTTCACATTTTTTGCTAAAACATTAAAAATTCTCTTACTGCCAGTTCTAGATATATAGGTACATCACAAAAACAGTAAAACTAATATTTAGCACACTGTAATTTAGAGCATTCGAAACATTGAAAACAAAAGTGCTTTCTCTCTTTTAAAAATACACATCAAGAGTAGTTTGAACAGTGCTTGCCTTTTTCTCATCCTATGACATGGAGTGAGCGTCTGTATTACACCGTGGCGAACTATCATAACTCCTAAGTTTGGATCAACTGAACCAACACTTGAGCCATTGGGGGTTTTTTCTTAATTTTTAAATTTTTTATAAACATATAATGTATTATTAGCCCCAGGGGTACAGGTCTGTGAATCGCCAGGTTTATACTTCACAGCACTCACCATAGCACATACCCTCCCCAATGTCCATAACACATAACGCAACCACCCTCTCCCTACTCCCCTCCCCCTGGCAACCCTCAATTTGTTTTGTGAGATTAAGAGTCTCTTATGGTTTGTCTCCCTCCTGATCCCATGGTGTTTCATTTATTCCTTTCCTACCCCCCAAGCCCTCCACGTTGCCTCTCAACTTCCTCATATCAGGAAGATCATATGATAACTGTCTTTCTCTGATTGATTTATTTCGCTCAACGTAATACCCTCTAGTTCCATCCACGTCATCGCAAATGGCAAGATTTCATTTCTTTTGATGGCTGCATAGTATTCCATTGTAGATATATACCACTTCTTCTTTATCCACTCATCTGTTGATGGACATCTAAGTTCTTTCCATAGTTTGGCTATTATGGACATTGCTGCTATAAACATTCGGGTGCACGTGCCCCTTCAGATCACTACATTTGTATCTTCATGGTAAATACCCAGTAGTGTGATTGCTGGGTTGTAGGGTAGCTCTATTTTCAACTTTCTGAGGAACCTCCATACTGTTTTCCCATTGGGTTTTTAATAGCATGAAAGATCTCTGAGAATTCTTTTAATGTGATATGTTTTTTGCCAGTGTCACTTCTGGGGCCTCTTCTTTTTTTTTTTTTTTTCCCTTTGCCAGCCTCCCTCTTTCTGTTCATTTATGAGGTCACCTTCCCTGAGGTCATCCAGCAGCTCCACCGTAGCAATTTCACCCTTTCCTCAGGCAGCTCTTTTAGCTCCAATTCCTTTTGGTCTGAATCCTGCCGAGTTATTTGCACAACGTGGTCGATGTTCCTGTCATACTGCACAGATACTGCCTGCTTTTACTTCCTGCCACATACTTAAATGTTTTCAGTTGCATATCTTATGACACATTTCTCCCAAACTGGGTTAAAGTTACATGGTCTCCAGTCTTCATATCAACAGCCTGTCCTAAAGTCCATAAACAAAAATGGGCTTTCAAAATGAAAACACCCCCTGACCCACTGGCTGGATTAATGAAGCTGTGTTTGTCAGTAAAAAGCAAATTTGCACATTTTCAAGTCCCCGAGAGAAACAGAGTGACAGTCATCGTGCTTTGAAAAAGTTAAGCTGCTTGGCCTCCATGATCTCTTGACTGCTGGGAAACCAGGGAGCCGTGCAACTGTGTACTTTCCTTTCTGTGCGTGGGCCCAATGACCTGTGTGTGGTCACCAAGTCCTAACAGCCTTTGAGAAAGGTGATATGAAGGTCCTTGATCATGACTAGCATCTTCTATTTGCACAGTGATTTGTGAGCCAAGGAGCTAGCAGCTCGGTTTGTACTTTACGCAATTACTCAGTAAATATACTGCGAACACTAAAATTTAAACTGCGCTGCTGCAGGAACTCAACTGTGTTATTTAACGAAGGTAACTGAAGTGTATCTGTGTTGGAATTGTGTGCAAAGTAAGGACTTCATACATTTCATATATAGGTATATGAAAGTGTTTTTTTCCAGGGGTGCCTGCGTAGTTCAGTCTGTTAAGTGCCTACCTTCGGCTCAGGTCATGATCCCAGGCTCCCTGCTCAGTGGGAAGTCTGCTCTTCCTCTGCCTCCTGTCCCCCTGCTCATGCTCTGTCTCTTTCTTTTTATTTATTTAAATAACATCTTAAATTAATCTTTAATTTTTATTAAATAAAATCTTTTTTAAAAAGTATTTGTTTCCAGAACCCAAATGTGTATTGTTCTGAAACTGACAAAGAGAAACGCAACTTAATAAAGTACAGGGCAGAGAATATAAATCTAGCCAAATGATAAATGGGGAGAAAGAGTTAAAAAGAAGAATACAGAGTAAAAGAGAAATTCACATCTTCTCTGAGTGAAGAACTGGAGTTTGCTTAGGTTGCATTCTTCAGCTAATTCAAGGACTTTATGGACACAGAAACCAGGAAGGATAGACTGAGTCATCTTGCCCCGGCATCAGGCGACTGCCTGGAAGAACAATGTCAGCCTCAGTCTGAAGATTCAGCTTGATTTCAGTCCGAACAGACTTCGTCGATAGAGACTGCTCTCAGACAAACACCCAGCAGGTCTGGGGGAGTGAAGCCAGGGGCCCTCTAGCCCCAGAGCTCCGCCCCCCCACCCCCCCAGAGTAATCAGTGTGCGTGTCATGCCTCGATGTTATGAAACAGGAAGTCCACAACTGAGCTGAGATCAAAAGCAAGGACCCGAGCAAGCTGATCACGTTTTATCAGGGAAAGAGAAACATAATCTTATTTGGCCTTCAAAGGTGGAAACGTGGCAACTGAGCTCCACTCCGCCCCACCAGACTACCCCGCTCTCACTCCACCCCATTTCTCTTATCAGCACGACCTGTAGGCACAGCTTCCCAGCGTCCTAGCAGGCATCGAGTCTCTCAGACTCCTACCTTCTCCCCATTCTCATCCACCCACAAGAAGCCATGGGGCCCCCTGCTTGGCCTGTTACCAGCTTTGCTTTCCCAATCGGTAAAGGAAAACGTTACCTCCTAGTCACTTCCTAGATCCAGCTCTCGAAAGATGTGATAATCATTTCTTTCCCTTTCCCTTGAGAGAACAGTGTTCATCACCTACCTCGCCAGCGCAAGATCCCCCTTCATGGTTACTTTCTGTTGCCACGCTCTCAGTTAGATGGCCCCGCATATCTCCACTGATTTCTTATTTGGAGTCTTTCATCACAGACTGTGAAATATATTTAGTTTTTGTTGCAGAGCATGGAGTTATTCTCATTTACCTCCTTTCACCTTCACACATTACAGCATCCTGCGGGTAATATCCACAGGCCCCGCTGGGGGGCAGCCCATTGACTCCTACAATGAGGAATGCAGTGCTCAAGCCAGCAAAATGTACTTGACCTTTACTTGACCAGGTGACCTCACTTTGATCAGGTGACCTTGAGCTAGTAATTCAGCCTCAAAAGGCTTCGGCTTTATCATCTGCAGAATGGGAGTACTAACACAGCCTACCTCCCAGAGAGGTCGTAAAGGAGTTACTCTGTGCAAAGCACTGAAATAATGTCTAGCCCATCGTAGGGGCTCCATACATGAGGTTTATGATTTTTGACAAACTACGTCATTTAATCCCAACAACACCACAATGTGGGTACTATCCCTTTCTGTTTTAAAGATGGAAGAACCGAAGCACGGAGGGGTCAGGGACGTTTTCCAAAGTCTCAAAGGAAGTAAGCGTCACTTCTGCGAACTCATGCAGTCCGACTTCAGGACTCATTTCCTTAATCCCAGTGTTATGCTGCCCCTTGAGAGAATTGATGGTGCTAAGGCAGGGCCCGTAACAGAATTCATATTATACGGAAATACACTTGGAGCACGTGACTCTGTTGCAGGTCAGGGGCTTTAGAAACATTTCCAGCAGATCCCCATTCTTCTCAGACTCATGAGGAGATTAGGCCATTAGTATAAATAATTCTTTTCAGAACTGAGGTCTCTGTAAAGAGAACAGTGCAGTTTATAGAAAGAGTATTTACTCTGAAGTCGGACAGACCTTCCCAACTCCATATCTACAGGCAAGTTACATAAATTCTCCGACTCAGTCTGGTCATCTGTCAAATGTTAGTGGCAGAACCAACCTCATGGCATTGTTCTGTCCCTGAAATGAAACGGTATCTGTAAAGTAGCTAGCACAATCCCATGTACACGGTGGATACCAAAAATATTAATTCCTTCCTCCTCTAGAAATTATAGACTAGAATATTTCCAGTTATAAAAATAAAGTAATACCCTCCACAGTGATATTTTCCTCATACGGAAGAGAGCCCACGCCACCCTTTCAGACACACAGTGAGTCACCCAGTGTGAGGCTTGACCAAGGAACAGATCGTCCTATCTACTGCTTTGCTGGGGCTCCTGCCTTCATCCTCAGGTGGGAGGAGAGTAGAGGCAGCAGAGTATCTTCTTTCTTTTATGCTAGAAGCGGAAGCAACAGTCTCGTTGAACTTGTCTTTTCCTCTTTCCTTAGACGCTTGACATTTTCAGCATCTTCCTCATTTTAATGTCGTTTTAATTATCATCATTCCAATGATATGATTTCATTTTCAAGAGTGCTTAGGTTTCACTCCTAGAGAAGACAGTATAATAGCTGTTCCCTGTATAAGCAACTCCAGGGAAAGGCTAGAAAACTGGCAGTGGGAGGACCAGAAGTGAGAGATAATGACCAATGACATAACCTGTTCTTTAAACCTGTCAGCAAATATAAGTTCTACCTTCCTAATGATGGATCTGAGTGACCCCGTGTAGCCAGAACCAGGTGTGTGTATATGTGTTTATATGTGTGTGTAGGAATTTGTTATAAAGATTTGATCCTTGGGGCGCCTGGGTGGCTCAGTGGGTTAAAGCCTCTGCCTTCGGCTCAGGTCATGATCTCAGGGTCCTGGGATCGAGCCCCACATCGGGCTCTCTGCTCAGCAGGAAGCCTGCTTCCCCCTCTCTCTCCCTCTCTGCCTACTTGTGATCTCTGTCAAATAAATAAATAAAATCTTTTAAAAAAAAGATTTGATCCTTACTTAACTGGTTAAGTTGGCTAAGCAGTATCTAAACAGAAGGCTGTTGTCTTCATGTCTGAAGCTGGGGCTAGAATTGCACAGGCAGGCAGTCAGGAAGGACAGATGGATGTAAAGTGGCGGAAGCAAGGACAACCTAGAACCCGAAAGCATGAGCTAGAACCCATGAGGACAGACCAAAACCTAAGCCAACTTCTTCTTCACAGAACTAAACACAGACCTAGCTCAGGCATCAGAGAAGCTGAAAAAAGATCCAGGAGAACATGGAGCTGTTACAGGCCCAGCCATCGCCTCACTCCAACTCCTATCTGAGCCAGCAGACAGGAGACAAAGCCTGTGTGCTCCAAAATGGCTGCCTTTCACTTCCATCTGCCAAATCTCCCACAAGAGATTTGGGCCCAGTGTAATCAGAAACATACAGAAAAGGGAATTCTGGTAAATGTAGTTTAGTTCAGCCAGGTTGCTACATTACTAAGATACATATATATCTTAGTTATATATATACACACATATATATGTGTGTGTGTATGTATATATATATATATCTCATGTATATGCTTAAAATATATGTATGTGTCTATCTCCAAATTTAGCAGCTTAAACAAGAAGCATCTCTTCTCTTACACAGTGTCTGAGTTCAGGAATCCAGGAAGAGCTTAGCTAAGGTGGTTCTGTGTCAGGGTCTCTTGGGAGGGCCACAGTTAACGGTGGCAGAAGTTATCCAAAGGCTTGACAGGGTTAAGGATCTACTTTTAAGCTCATTGTGCAGCTCTTACCCGAGGTCTTAATTCATTACCATGTGGACATTTCCATCCAGCAGCTTACAACATAGCAGTAGCTTCCTGTGGAGTAACAGATTGGAGACGGAGGCAAAGAGGCCACAGTGTCTTCTCAACTTAGGCTCAGAACTGACCTACCACTAACTCTGCCATGTTTTATTGTTCACACAGTCCATCGCCAGTACAATGTAGGGGGGGACTATACAAAATGTGAATACTGGAAAGAAGAAATCATAGGGAACATCTTAAAGAGGCCTACCACAATGTCACATCCAAACAATTCTGTAACACCACTAAAAAGAAATGCCTTCAATTTCAGGGTAGGAAATTGGTTCTCTTAATCTCTCTGATTAAGGATGGGATCCTCTATTCATTTTATCTGTGAACTCCATCCATTTCTCTGGAAACAACACCTTTAATACCAATGCTCTTCTTTTGTATTGCTTCCTTTTATGGCACATTTTTTCAAACATTGTCACATTTGAGCCTTAGATAGCTAGTAAGAGGATGAAACTGGGGTTCAAATGCAGGTCATTCTGTTTCCAAGGTGAAAGTTAATTTTACAATTCTACAGTTAACTTTACAGTATTTGCCTTGTCAAAATAGCCGTTCTGTATTATTAATATTACTGAAAGGTTCAGAACCAACGGACAGAGTTTAGAAAAGCTTTCTTCTTCTTCTCTCCAATTACAAGTAATTTTTATTTAGCCTTACTAGATATATTCAGTACTATTTTCCTATTTGCCATTTTAAAATCTAATTACATGCTTTATGCTAGTTTGTATTTTTGTATCTGTGAAGTATATGGGGCATGGTTTTCTCAACTACAAAACATCTTGCCAAATATAGTTACATACATTTTAATGTTTTCATAGATTTTTTTTTTAAAGTTAGTGACTCTCATTGCATAAATTATTTCTTGGATGGAAATTAGACAACTTAAAATGACAAACTACTTTTCCTATTATAGCTGGTACTATTTACTCAGTATCTTTTTTTAATCACTGAATCAACCTTATAGCTACTAAGTGGCTTCTCCAATCTCCCCACCCCCTACCTCCACCAACCATGGCTGGATTTCCAAATTCTACCCTCTTCCTTTATTTGGTAAAGTGACCCAGTAATTCATCAGAAAGTAAAAAAGGAATCCGAACACCCTGCCTTCTTCTCACCTCTGAGCAGGGAGCCCCCTTCTCCTCATTTGTCTCCTACCTCTTCCCTACAATTCACTATAGCCAAATGTACCTCTAAATATAGATATTTCCATGCCTCAAAGTCATGGAGGAGATCCCAAAGTGCTTTTTTTCCCTTACCAAAAAGGCACCCTCCTTTCCCTAGTCCTGAGCAAAAACAGATTAATACTCTAGCACTTTGAGTAATAATGTCTCTTTGTTCCGTCTCCAAACCTACCCCCACCCTGCTGCTGATGAGATCTGCACCTGAACCATCCTGGTGGAACATTGTTTCACTTCTCTCCAGCATTTTCCTGTTTACTTTTCTACCATTATTCAGCTGAAGGCTGTTCCTTAAGCAACTTATTAACTCTTTGTGGGGCTGGCAAAGCTGTGAGTTCTTGAGGCAGTCCGCCAATCCTTTGAAGTTTCTGGGTAAATAGGCTAGAGTGATCTCCCTTTATAGCTTTTGTATTTCATTAAAAAAAAAAAAAAAAAAAGGAATTAGGGAGGGAGATGAACCATGAGAGACTATGGACTCCAGGAAACAAACTGAGGGTTTCAGAGGGGTAGGGGGTAGGGGGATGAGGTAGCCTGGTGATGGGTATTACGGAGGGTACGTGTCGTGATGAGCACTGGGTTTTATATGCAAGTAAAGAATCATTGAACACTATATCCAAAACTAATGATGTACTTTTACAGTGGCTAACTGAACATAATAAAAAAAAATATTTTTAAAATGTGGCCACTTAATACAGGTTTATCATAAGGTATATTCTTACCAAGCATATTATTTAAGTTACTTTAAATCCTTCTATTGTGTTACATTGTGATTTATCTATTTATATGATCCTCTTTCTCCAAGTCACTTTCCCCGCACTTTTATTTCCAGGGTGCAGGAAAGAGGCTGGCACGTGGTAATCATTCAGTAAGCGATGCGTTGAGTAAATGTGCTCTTAAATGACTAAAGTCTTCTGCCAGGTTTTATCGACTCTCCATCCCTTTTCTTATCCTGGGGTGGTAGACTGAATCAAGGGGGTTGTTGACCCCGTCCCTAGTCATTTATATGTAGCTGTCCCCTTCCCATGGCCCACTGAGAAGCATACAGTGAAACAATCTTTGGGCAAAAGAATTTGCTTAGAAATGCTATCTAGAGGTCCTTGTGATGCCCCACCCTAATATGAAATGTAGTTGCAATCAACAGTTAATGACTATGACTGATTAAGCAAAAAGAGAGTTTATTCAAAGCATATTCGACAATCTCAAAATTGCTGGGAAGGCTGGTGAACCAGACTTCAGGCTCATTCTCAGGAAGAAAGCCCAGAACCTCATAACAGAATTGGCCTGATGAAAAAACCTGCTATCTAGGCTGCTTTCCTTCCCGCTGAGGACTAGAGGAAACTTGGCAGCTGCTGCCTCTTCCTCTGTGCCTCTTCCTCTGTGCCAGGAACTCTGCCTCAAGCCCTTTGGGAAACTGCCCTTGCCACCGCCAGGGCTGGAAGTTTAATGCGTCTGTTACCACATGCCCAAGCCAAAATGGAAGCTCCCTTCAAGGCCAGCCAGTCCCCTCCTGTTGCTCCTGAGTGACATAGCCCTCATTTGACATACCCCAGTGCCTGCCTTTGATGGGCTAGCCAGTCTAGGAATTTCAATTATGACACAATGAAGAACTTCCTACCCATTGTGTAGGAAGTTACCTAAATCCTTAAAAATCTTTCCAAGGAGATGGTTCACTTTTAAACTTACAACTACATTAGTGGAGACTAGTTCAGACTTGCTCCTGTGACTTACCAACCTCCACTTCCTTTCAGCACTCAGCTTTGAGATCTTAGCTTCCCTAAGTCTTGGTGAGATTTTTACTCCAACACCCAGAAGGATGCTCACTGGCCCAAAAAGCCCATCTAACATTTCTCCCTGTAGGATCATAAGACAAGAACTGTGACTTTATGCCCTTACCGATAACCAGCCTCACATGATCTGTTTATGACATCTGTTAATGAATCGATTGGTTGAAGTCAATTAAAGGTTACATAATGGAGCTGTTAAGGGAAGGATATACTCTTTTTTTTTTTTTAAAGATTTATTTATTTATTTGACAGAGAGAGATCACAAGTAGGCAGAGAGGCAGACAGAGAGAGAGGGGGAAGCAGGCTCCCTGAGCAGGAAGCCTGATGTGGGGCTCGATCCCAGGATCCTGAAATCGTGACCTGAGCCGAAGGCAGAGGCTTAACCCACTGAGCCACCCAGGCGCCCCGGGAAGGATATACTCTTAAATGTTAGGGAAAATATTATTTGGATTTCTTAAATTAGAAAGGATTCAGGGCACAGGTTATAATTTTCCTTTCTTTTATTTTTAAATTGAATAATAGGATGTGTTTTTGACACTATCATTTTAGTTGTGCCACATTAAAAAAAAAAATCTTTTCAGAAGTGAAAAGTGGGCAGGACCATGCTGATGGAAAATATCCAATTCACAGTTATCTTTCTTTCTTTTTTTTAAAAATATTTTATTTATTTGACAGACAGAGATCACAGTAGGCAGAGAGGCAGGGAGAGAGAGAGGGAATCATAGTCATCTTTCAATACCTTGTCCTTACAGCCATCTTTTATAACTTTTTAAAAATATTTTATAACTTTAAAAATTACTGGTGAAAATTTTGAAAACCTGGTGTCCTAATTTTTGCTTTAAATTTCAGTGAGTTTTCTTTTTTTTTTTTTTTTAAAGATTTTATTTATTTGTCAGAGAGAGAGAGGGAGAGAGAGCGAGCACAGGCAGACAGAATGGCAGGCAGAGGCAGAGGGAGAAGCAGGCTCCCTGACGAGCAAGGAGCTCGATGTGGGACTCGATCCTAGGACGCCGGGATCATGACCTGAGCCGAAGGCAGCTGCTTAACCAACTGAGCCACCCAGGCGTCCCTCAGTGAGTTTTCTTTTACCTCCTTTTCAACTGCACGTTTGTGTGGCCAAACTCAACCCATCATCTTCCCATGAAAGGATTCAGGTTCTCCAACTCAAGAATGCCGTTTTTGACCATGCCATTTCCTCCTACCCACACCCCTGCCCCTCTTCTTCTGTGATGTCTCCTAAACCAATTTCCCCATCTCATTGTGACTCATAGGACCCCCATGACTTCCTATTATCCTAATACATCACCTTTTCCTAACTTCCCTTGCCATTCCACTGGGCCGGAACCCCCCAATCAAATCACAAATCTTTACCATTAGGTAGCCCTCACCTTTCTCTCTCTCTCTCTCTCTCCCTCTCTCGGCTTCCACACCAAAGCTACCACACTTGGGTGAAGAAAGTAATAAAATGAGACTGATGAGATTGTTAAATGTGTGCTCTCTACCTCTGGGTGTCTGCCCTGATCCCCCTAATATATGTTAATCATTTCTTGTTGAAGTCCTAATTTTCAAAAGTGTTTCAAAGAAGCATTTTCTCTCCTTAAACTCTCCCCTACCTCCTACGCTTGGCAGATGGTTTTTTTGTTTTGTTTTCTTTTTCCCCTTTTACTCAACTGAGCAATCTCCAGCACCAAACCCATGCTGCCTGCCCAGGGATAAAATGCTACTAATATTGATGAAGTCTACAGCATGATTATGTGAGGTTTTAATACTGTTCCCAAGGCCACAACTCTGGTTCAGGCTCATTTTTGAAGGCAGATTTACCATGAAGCAAATACATTAAGCTTTGAGGCCCTTCATTTAAACCAATCCCACCATCCTGGAAGGGGCCTGTGTTCATTTTCTATTGCTATGTAATAAATTACTTCACAAAGTAGCAGCTTAAAACAACACATGTTTGATCTCACAGTTTCTTTGGTTCAGTAATCAAGGCATGGCTTATCTGGATCCTTCAATTCAAGATTTCTCATAGGGCTTCAGTCAAGGAGTTGACCTAAGATCAGTTGACCTAGGATCTCTTTTAAAGGATCAACTGGGGTAAGATTGATATCAAAATTTATGTTCTATAGTTGACGGATTTCCACTTCCCTCAGTCTTTGGGACTGATGGATTCCTATTTCACTTTCTAACTGGCTATTGGCAGACCCACACTCAGTTTCTTGCCCCATGGACATCCCCAGTATGACGCTTTATAAAAGCCAGCAAGGAAAGAGGATGCTAGCAGGATGGTAATAATGATCGTATGTAACTTAATCCCATTATCTTTGTCACATTCTATTGATTAAAAACAAATCATAGGCCAGTCTTCACTCAAGGGGAGGCGATTACACAGGATTATTAATTCTAGGACACAGGGACCACTGGGGCCATATTAGAGTATGCCTATAGTCACAGGGCTCCACCAATTTGTTCAGTGGGTCATGCATTTCCTAAAATTTGAAGAAATTAGATACTTTAGCTGCAGTCATTAAGACTACCATCTCTTGCCATTTCAACATCCCTTCCATCATATGTCCCCCAGCAACACCCACTCCTCTTTGTCAAGTGGCACTGAAATGATCACAGAATTTTGTGATAGAGACAGGAAGAAATTGAGTTGGAGAGTATTTGGGGTGGGTTTAGTGTGGTCTGTTCAGTGGGCCATAGTCACTTCCTGGTGCAGCTAATTTATTGCTAGACTCTCAGGTATAAGAGCTGTTTCCAGAAATACCCCTACTAGGGGTTACCTACTAGGTAGGTACTACTAGGCTGACTCAGCTGGCCTTGTAAAACAAAGCAGAGGTCATATCTTGATACGACGGTGTTCTCAGGTGTCCACCACTGTCAGAATTAGGGAATGAAGCACAAGATTTGAAAGGCATAGAGCCTAAAGCTTGTGTGGGAGAATTCAATCATTACATGTGTTCAGTTACAAGTGGAGGACTTGATTTTCATCAATGCCCAGTCACAACAAGTTCTGCCTTGTCAAGAATATATTCAGTAGTGCAACATATATAATTATAAATGAACCATTTATTTATTTTTTCTTTTCGGGCAGCTAATGTGTGAAGTAGAATTGTTAGATTTCCTGTGTCTAAAACAATAGCCCATACCTTTCTGAGCAAAATTTCATATATTCCATCATATTGGAATCCATCTTAATGTGGCATTACCAGTGGCAAATTGTGAAATTAGAAGAGAATTTTCTAAATTGTCAATAATTTTATAAAACTGTGGCTAATTAGACCTTGGGGGGGTGGGGGGAAGATTATCTTTCTGTTCTCCCTACAGAAAATTGCTTTACAATATTGTTGTCATTAGGAAGAGACCATAAATGAGTATGTAGACAAAACGTAGAAGAAAATAAAATGCTGAGGCACCTGGGTGGCTCAGTCAGTTAAGTGCCCAACTCTTGATCTCTGCTCAGGTCTTGATCTCAGGGTTAGGGATTCAAGCCCCACTTTGGGATCCATGTTAAGCATGGAACTTACTTGTTTAAAAAAAGTTATAAATGTGTGTCAGGTTGTTAATTTTTAAAAATCTGATTTTTTTTAAAGATTTTATTTATTTATTTGACAGAGAGAGACACAGCAAGAGAGGGAACACAGCAGAGGAAGTGGGAGAGGGAGAAGCAGGCTTCCCGCAGAGCAGGGACCCCAATGTGGGACTCAATCCCAGGACCCTGGGATCATGACGTGAGCCGAAGGCAGATGCTGAACAACTGAGCCACCCAGGTGCCCAAAAAATCTGATCTTTTTCACAATTTTTCATATTTATGGTATTTATTAGCTTTTTTAAAATATGTAATTTTCATGACTTTTTTCCTTTAAATAAATACTTAATACTTGGTTTTGTATTACTTAAACTGTCCAATTGTGCAGGCTTCAGACCCCACAAAAATTGGATCTCCCCTTTTCTGGTCCCACTGACCTGCACTCCTATACCCGACTTCCTGAATGATCTTCCCCACCGCCCTCCCTTCTGGTCCAGCCTTCTCCCCGACTGCTGCCCCAAGGTCTTCCCAAGGAAGCTCTCCAACCATGTCACCTCCCTGATAAAAAATCTTTACTGTCTTCTTTCACAGAGGTCTGTTGTTTGAGCCACTTAGTTGGTGATACATTGTTAAACTCTTCAGTTCAACAAAGGAAGGTCCCAGTCTAATTTGTATTTTTATTGTCAACAGCTCCTTGTTTCTGTTTGTTTTGTTTTCCTGACAATATAGCTACTTGCTATTATAAAAACATCACTTTGATCCCTTCTCTCCCTATTTCTCCTTTTCTCTCATTTTTTATTTTTCAAAATCCTTCTCATTCATTAAGACCTACCTCAAATGCTTCCTTCATGAACTTCCTCTGCTCTCAGAATGTGATAGTCTCTCCCTCTTCTGTAGGCCTATTAGTGTTTTAGTCTACTCTCAGGGGGCTCATGCTTTATCATTGCATATTGGATCTGTATCTCCTGGTTTTTGTGTATTTTAGTTCTATTTGTAAATCCTAAACTCTTTGAGAGAAACTGTTACTTCTTTTTAATCCTTGAAACCTCTGTAGCACCTCATAAGCTTTATGTGTGGAACAATAAGTATTATTGGCCATGAATGATTGGATGAATGAATAATCATTAGACCAAATAACAAATGAATCTATTCACTACCCCATTCTTTCATTCATAATATTTATCGAGGCTATACTATGACCCAACACTGTGGTCATGTCTGAGAATCTTTTTTTTTTTTTTAAAGATTTTATTTATTTGACAGAGAGAGATCACAAGTAGAGAGAGAGAGAGAGAGAGAGAGAGAGAGGAGGAAGGAGGCTCCCTGCTGAGTAGAGAGCCCGATGTGGGACTCGATCCCAGGACCCTGAGATCATGACCTGAGCTGAAGGCAGAGGCTTAACCCACTGAGCAACCCAGGCAGCCCATGTCTGAGAATCTTACAACATAACAAAACAACAATAATAAAAATGCAGAGCTTGCCCATAAGGAAGGTAACATTCTAATGAGGCAGGAAAACATTGATCAGAAAAAGCCCACAAATTAATACCAAATTTCATCTTTGATGGGGCTTATGCAATAAAGGAAACTGGAACTGTGAGATTGCACATGCAGAATTTCAACCAATCAGGACAATTTCATGTGCATTTCCCATAATGAACAAGAAGATAAAGTTCTTTTTTTTTTTTTTAATTATCTTCTCTAAGGAAATAGCTAAATTACATGGGATTTCATTTAACCACTTTCATAATGTTTAATTCCTTAACTGAATAATTAATTTGATCTTGAAAATTTTACGAGATTAGAGCAATAGTTTGTCCCTTGTTTCTGAAAATTGGCACATTCTTAGTGCTGCTATCTAAGGACACAAATGAAACTGAGAAGCCCCAAGGGTAGGCTCAGTCCTTTCTCTGGGTATAATACTCCTTTTATCAGAGAATGTGGCTATTGCTGGCTGAGCTTATCCTGTCTGTGATGCTCTTGCTTAGTCTAGCAGCCACTGGCCAGTGTGTTGGCTTGCACAAATCGGCCTTGTCCTGCAGCCTGTGGTGCAAATGGTCTATCTGCTGCTGGGGTTTCCAGATTACAGTGTTACAGGTTGAATTCTTTCTCCCCAAGAAAAAAATGTTGGAGTCCTAACCCCCCAATATGTCAGAATGCATTTATAGAGGAATCAGGTTAAAATGAGGTCATTAGGCGAGTTGTAATACGACTGGTGTTCTGATAAAGGGACATTTGGACACAGAAGCAGAGAAATACGAGGAAAGATGACGCAAAGACACAGAGAATGCCATCTACAAGCAAGGAGGAGTGCCTGAGGCTACCAGAAGCTCCAAGGGAGGCATAGTTCTCAGATAAGCTCTCAGAAGAAACCAAACTTGCAGGTACCTTGATCTTGGACTTCTAGCCTCCAGAACTAAGACAATAGATTTCTGTTGTTTAAGACACGTAGTTGGTGATAAAGGAGACTTAGCAAACTAATAAGGTATATTTCCATGGAAAAATTTAAATCAAACTCATGTTTTCTGGATGTTTATCCTGTAGGGTTTTTATTTCTCTGGTTATTTACATTTAAACCTATATACAAATTCAGAAATAATTCCTAGAGTCGCAGAGTATATGACCACTAAAAAATAACTAAAAGCTCTCTTGATATGAACATTTCTTTTCTGGAACTGTCTCCAACTTCACCAGGCCAACTTGGCGGGGACTTCCTCCTCTGTGCACTGCTACCTCTGGCTATATTAAGAGGGAGCATAGCCATTACACCCATGGGGCACAATGAATGAGGCCAAAAATGCTCTTGAGCTGGGAATCAGAGGGGAATGCACCAGGAACACAATGTAGTTTTGTATTAAAGTCTCTGAATGCTCAGGTTACTACCATATTAACTTTAGAAATTGAAGAAACCATTGTATGTCCTGGTCCAGTGTGAAAAGCATTTCAAAATTCATCCAAATGGCTGTTCCCTGTGAAGGAGCGGCTGCAAACTTCTGTTCCTTTCATAATAGGACAGCAGTAGGGTGCTTTCCCCCATGTAGGCTTAAAAAGGGGACAGAAAGCCACTAAATACATTCACTAAGTAAGAGTAATTGTTATTTTACTTAACCTATTTAGGTAGAAATAATTTTTTACAAGTTTTTAAGTTTTTAAATTTTTTAACTCTTTAAGAAATATCTTTTGAGTACCTACAATGTATCAAATGTTGGGAGTACAAGGGTGAACAAAAAAAGGCATATTCCCTTCCTACAGGAGCCGGCCGACTATTAAAGGAAATGGATAATCTTCTATGCGTTTAGTCTCTCACTGCCTCTTTTTATAGGGATGCTTGTGATGGCAGTTAGGGCCCACCTGGGCAGTGAAGGTTAGTCTCCCAACTCAGGACCCTTAACTTTATCACATCTACAAAGTCTTTGCCATATGCAGTGGGTTAAACAATGCCCTAAGAAACTTATGTTGACCTGAAAACTCAGAATATGACTTTATTTGGAAATAGGATCTTTGCAGATACAGTTAAGAATTGTGATAAGATCCTACTGGATTAAGGTGGGCCCTAAATTTGAGGAAAGTGTCCTTTTAAGAGGCAGAAAAAGACACACAGAGACACAGGGAAGGAGGCCACGTGAAGACAGAGACAGAGACTGGAGAGATGTTGTCACAAGCCAAGGAACAGAAGGATCCACCAAGAACTGGAAGAGGCAAGGAAGGATTCTCTCCTAGAGCCTTCTGAGAGAGTAAGCCCTGCCAACACCTTGACTGCCAACTTCCAGCTTCTGGAACTGTGACAGACTACATTTCTGTTGTTGAAGCCACCAAGTTTATGATAATTTCTTAAACATCCTAGGAAACTAATATGCCATGTAAGATAATAAGCACAGGACCCAAGAATTAGGATCTGGACATTTTGGGGAGGGGGGGGGCCATGATTCAGCATGCCACACCTACTCTGCTTTCAGAAGCAAAGGTATATTCCCACATCACATGGGGAAGGTGACCTCAGGTAGGTCCTACTTGGTGCAAGCAACTGTCCAAGACTTTCTTCAGACTTGAGATGAAGTAGCAATCAAAAATCTAATGAAGCGCTATGCAAATAACACCTTGGAGGTACAGTAAGACAATGGACTTCCATCCCCCAAAATACCCAGCAGATGATAAAAAAGGGAAGGAAATGATTTGAATAATATGGGAGTAAACATTTTTAAAAAATGATAAATGGTGGGATGCCTGGGTGGCTCAGTCAGTTAAGCGTCTGACTCTTGATTTTGGCTCGGGTCATGATCTCAGGGTCATGAGATCGAGCCCCACGTCAGGCTCTGTGCTGGGCATGGAACCAGCTTATTCCCACCTCCCCCCTTTGAAAAAATGATAATTGAAATACACCACAGGACACTTACAGGAGAGGACATACTATCAGATCTTGGTTCTATAATACAAACAGCTAAGACTCAAATTTATAAGGAAAATAAAATTTGACTTGAGGCAAGCAGTGACAGTTTAATGAAAGAAGCAGGATTTGAAAGAGGTCTTCCCTCTTAGGTGACAGGAGGCAGGAAACTCTTCTGTCATCTCTCAGAAACTTGAGCTAGAGTACCGCACTCTCTGAGCCCCTACTATTTGCTAACCTTAGACCTTCTGACCTTTGCCCGTGGTTCTTCAATGCAGTAACCTCTCTCATCTTCCCTTTCTTGCCTATCACTTGACTAGTTCTATTACTATGGCTCTAATCTCACCCATTTCACCATCTCTTTCCACTCCCTCTTCCACCACGCCGCTCCTGAAACCTCCCACTCAGGAATTAGTCTATGCATCTCTCCTTCTCACCTCCCTTATGGCAGGGTCAGCTGGGTCTGCTGTGCTCCTCACTGTCTTTAAGAATCTTCTGTTCCGGGGCACCTGGGTGGCTCAGTGGGTTAAAGCCTCTGCCTTTGGCTCAGGTCATGATCTCAGGGTCCTGGGATTGAGCCCCGCATTGGGCTCTCTGCTCAGGAGGGAGCCTGCTTCTCCCCTCTCTCTCTCTCTGCCTGCCTCTCTGCCTGCTTGTCATCTCTGTCTGTCAAATAAATAAATAAAATCTTAAAAAAAAAAAAAAAAGAATTTTCTGTTCCAATGTTTACAGAAGCCAATGTCCCCACACTCCCAGATAAATATCCTCATACTGTTAACTTCTGCCCTCTTCAAATGATTTTTACCTCCTACCTCAGAAAGAGAGCTAGGGTCATTCCTTCCTCTTCCTTCTTCCTCCACTTTCCTCCATTATTTTCTTCTGAACTTCCTCTTTCACAACAGTTTCCACAGGAGATGTTCCAACACAAGGTTAGTACTTCCACCTGTTATCTCTGCTGATGGTTCAGAGTGAAGGAAGGACACTGAGAAGCGGGTCAGAAACTCTGCCCGTGAGTGCAGCGTGTTGACAGTGGACTTCACTACTAGGAATCATCTTATGTTCGCTTCTTTTTCCTTGGGCTGGTCAAATAAAGAAGGATCTCCCATCTACCACCTAGAATGGGTGAGCCTTGCTGCCATTATCTCAGAACCAGTGTGGGGAGAGAGAGGGGAATCTCAATATCCAGGATGTACACTTTCATTCAGTCTCCCTGTGTTCAATATGGTAGCCTCATTCTGAATTCCACCTGGTTTACTGTCTCCAGAGAATAATCATCCAGTAGAAACGATTCATTCCGCTAGCTGTGTATGACTGAGAAGATTTGGGAAACTCACTGCTTCTGAGTATTTCAGCCAATACTCTTCAGCCCTTACCCCAATTCTGGAGCATTTGAAGGATTACGATGGCTAACGAGTCCCTCAGCTGTCCCTTCTGCTGACTTGGCATTCAGCTTTCTCGGATCTGCTAAGTCATTGGCCACCGACCACTGACAGCTTTCCAACTTCCCAAATTGTGTTCTTGTCTTCTCCTCTCATATAAATTAGGTCTTGGGATTTTATGTGTTCTTGAAAAAATCTTTACACTCATCATTAACAAGGTCGTGAGGGTGAATGGCAGTAAACATATGCTTTCTAAATACATTTCTGTCCTGTAATCAGAACATATGGTTTAATATTTCATTCCTGACCCCTGGTAGTATATTAAGGAGCTTTCTGCTGTAGATGATTTGACTATTTTACCCATTTTGTCTTCAACTTTACTGTCAGTCTTTCCCCAACCCTATATATATATAGTTAGATTAAGTGCAGCATAGCATCTGGAAAGCTCAAAATATAAACTATGAACCAATGAACTGTATTACAGGAAGAATTTTTCTCCTTTGAAAAGATTAAAGGTTTCAACTGTTCTTTTCAGGCGTTCCCAAAAGCTCCCTTCTCTGGGTTCTTCTCCTACCTTCCAAGCTCGAGTTGGCTAAACTCGACATTGGATCGAGCTGCAACCCTGACCGCAGGTTAGAACTGACCAGCCTATTTCACTAACGGATACCCTTGGGATATTTCTGGTCAGCCGTCTTCCTAAGAGTCCTGAAGTCTTAATATATTTTTTAATTTTGACTAGTTCTAATGGAAATTGTGTATTTTCCTGCTTTGGGAGATGGGAAAATTTCAAACAGTTTTTTCTGGGAAGCTCAAGGTCGTCACGACCAGCATCAGTTAGAATACACTTGATCCTTGAACAAGACCGCTTTGGCAGTAGATTTTTGACTACACAGGGGGCTGGGTGCCCCCTAACCACCTCCCTGTTGAAGGGGCGACTATAGGCTGCTCTAGGGATAACTGCTGGTGGCCCTGCCAGACAGAGGTGGTCTCTTCTCTGTGCCCAGCACAGCACCTTACCCTTTACACCCTTTAGTCATTACTACCCTGTTGAGATTATAATTCCTTTTTTTTTTTTTTTTTTTTTTACATTTGTCTGTCCCTCTTTTTTGACTCTGTGCTCCCTGGAGGCAGGAGGCAGGAAGAGAAGGACCACCCCCTTTTTCACATGGAGATTCCCTACTTCTAGCTTAGTACATGTGCATAGTAAATGCTCAGTAACTATTTATTAAATCAATGAATGGGACTGTAAGTTCTAATAAACATAGAGCCAAATAAATAATGACACTCTTCACGTACCGATGACCATGTAAACGTAGTCCAAGGAATGTATGTGAATAAGTTTTCCCGTATGGAAAACATTTGCTGTTTTTTGTTCTTGTTTTGTCTTGAAGTTAACAGTTGTCCTTTTTTCATTCCATTTGCTTAATTTTCCCATTTACGTGTTATTCAATATCCTCAAGGAATGCTTTACAAAGTCAATAATCCATCAGATAATACATCAGTTATGTTTCCCCCAAACCTTTCTCCGGCTCTGGTCAGGACTGTGGATCTTGTGGTCTGTGGCAAAGCTGTCCTCTGCTCCCTGCTCCTGGTCTTGTCTGGGCTGAGTAGGCCTTTGCCTGCATCCCACATCTTTTTCTTTCCCTTCTTTCTTCCTTCCTTTTTTTTTTTTTTTTTCTGTTTTAAAAATTTTGCTCTCTGTTGAAAGAGCACATATTTCTGTAGCATTTTAGGAAAGGGCAGAATGAATTTAATGTGAACTTTAATTGCATGGAAATGTCTTTATTCTACCTTCATACTTGGTGGATAGTCTGGCAAAAAATTTCTAAGCCAAACATTGTTTCTCTTAGGATGTTCAAGGAATTGCTCCGTGGTCCTCGAGCCTACAGAAGATCTACTGTCATTCTGTTTCCTCATCTTTTCTATACAACCTATTTTTTTTTTCCTCACTGGAAGCTTCCGACATGCATGGCTTTGCCCAAGCGTGCTGAAATTTTACAGTTATTTCCTTTATTATGGTTCTTTTCAAATTTATCATGTGGCACTTTCAGTGGACACTCTCCATATGAAAACAATGTATTTTATTAAGTGCTGGGGAACTTAATACTTGTACATTTTTGTTAATAATGTGCTCTTCTCTCTCTTCCTTTCCTTTGACTTTTGTCGGTATGATACTGTGGGGTTCGTTTGTTTTTTGTTTTTGCATTGTTTCCTTCATTTTCATTTCTCTTCTCCCATCCTTTATATTTCTTCTAATTTTCTAAAAAGTATCCTCACCCTTAAAATTGACAATTTATTCTATTGTCTTAATTTTAATATCTAATGACTCTTAGAGTTTTCTGCTGTTCTCTTATGCCTTCTTATTCTCCTTCTCTGATGTAATATCACATGTTCTATCTCTGAGGCTGTAAGTTAAGGGGTTTTGTTTTGTTTTAAGTTGTCTTCTACATTCTATAGTATCTGTCTACATTCCTTTATTTTTTATTGCTTGTTTTCTGGGCTTGGTCTTTTTTATACTGGAGTCTTCCCCTGAAAGGCCTAACTGTTGGTCATCCATTCTTATTAAATTTAAGGCAGTTAAAATAACTGAAAATTCTATGTATAAGGACAAAGCTTTCACAAGGTAGACCTCCCTGAGGCATGATAAACAGTGATTAGGGATTTTCCTTGGCTGACTCCACAGTGTCAACAAAGGAAGGCATTTTTCCTCAGGGTGTCAGTCCTGTCCTGCAGGAGAGCATTTTGCCTGAATCCTGGAGTTCTGGGAGAGAGCCAGAGGAGCTAGGGACTTTCAGTTCCATTCGTGTTTTTAGGGTGCTCTGTTTGCCTGAATGAGTAGCCTTTCAGTTTCAATTTGAGCAGAGATTAACCAACCTTCTTCAGTGGGGGAGGGTAGAGGCGACAGTGGTTGCCTGGCCCGTGAAGGGCAGCACCCTTCCCCCAACTCTAACCCAGGCCCCGTGTCTCTAGTTCCTTCTCTCTCTGTCCTCCCACAGTGCCCAAATCCCAGGGTTTTCTGGGTCTTGAGTCCTGTTGACACTCTCCTGTGTGGCCAGTAAGTGGCAGCCTACTTTTATCATCTCTGTCAGCCTCCAGTCCTCTACTCCTGTCTTCCAAACAAGCTAACCTCTCTTGTCCCAGGTTTTCTATTCTCCTCTTCTTGTCTCCTCTTTTCCTCTTAGTGTCCTAATCCTCTCTTCTTCATTTCCTGTCATTTTAGAAGAGATTTCATCAAAAGGAATATGAGCAGACAGGAAGTTAACTAAAAACTATTTGACACTGAACTTCCTATACTGGTTTGAATTCTACATTATTTAGAAACTGTGTACTTCAGGCGAGGTTGTGCCTGTGAAATCGTTCTCCACTGCGTAGAAACCACCACAAACATTTCTGGGGCCTTTGAAGCAAGACAGTTCACTTCTAGAGGCAATGAAGTGTGTCGTGCTGAAAAGCTGGAGTGCGTCTAAATTTCCTAGTCAAACGTTTCCAGATCTTTAAGGAAAAAATTAAGAAATAAGTACTTATCAAGTGTTGATTGTACGCTTGTCACTAACAGAGGTCTCAAATGTACCCTCACAGAAACTTTCGAGATAGGTTCTGTTCTATACTCATGACTATTCTTAGAGGCGAGAAACCCAAAATCAGAAGTTAAAGGAACTTTCTTAGCGTCCTGCACAGCTAGAAAGTAGAGGGCTGAGGGTCCATTTCAGGATTGACTTCTAAATCCACCTTCTCTTAGAAATTAATTCATGTGATGCAACAGCATGAGGTTGAAAAATCCTGCCCAAACTGATGGGTTTCATCCTCATTTAAGTGATTGATTATGATCAGTTATGATCTCTTCTTAAATCATCCTAGAAATCATGGCTTACAAGTTGTTTTTTAATGTATCATAATGTATCTCACAGATTATGCATTTACATTGAAAAGTCAAAAGCACATTTCAAAAAACACAAAAGTCAGTTAAACTCATTTTTCTTATTGAAATATTTTACTTTTTAAAGTAGTTTTGGACCAAAGTTAAGGACATCCTTTTTTTTTCTTTTTTCTTTTCCTTCTTCTTTTTTTTTTTTAAACTCAGATGCCCATCTATTAAAACTACCCAATTAAAATTAAAAAAAAAAATAAAACTACCTAAATGCACTACTTTGGCATATACAGAACCCAACAGTACTTACCGAATTTGAGCAAAGAGCTTTTTAAAATTTATTTTGTTTTGTATCTTAGTTTTAAAAAGAAAAGTAGTAAAAAGATCTTTGACCAGATAGTCCTGGGTTTGATTTTCCATTCTGACACTCAGTAGCTAGGTGAATTTACACAAATTTCTGAAGGTTGCTTGATCTTTGTATTCTAAGTTGGTGGTAATTATAACTAACTTGCAAGTCTGTTAAGAGGGTTAAAAAAGAAAATGCCTTGAAAGAACTCGTGGAGTGTGTCCTTAGCCCGGGTTTCACCCGGATTTGTTTGTTGCAAAAAAAAAAAAAAAAAAAAAAGAGTCTGATTCAAGCTAGTTCAAGTAAAAGGAATTATTGTGAAGGTGTGTTCGGTGAAATGGAAAGTTCCCTGAAGATCCATGAATATGAAAGCAACTTGCAAAACAAGCTTCACCTGCTTCTCATATACAGGGCATGGGTTGTGCCTGCCATGTTGCGTCTGCTTCTCTCTGGACTCCTGTCCGGTCTCCTCTCTCCACTGACCCTGCTTCCTCTACTTATTGATCATTCTGCTCCTATAACTGCTGCTTGCCTATGGTTTGGGCTTAACCACACTGCCAACTATTTTTTATGTTTCCCAGTATACCCTTTTGCTTCTACTCATAATCAATTGGCAGATTACTCCTTGAGAGAGACAACAAAAGAGAGCAAGCATGAGTTGGGGGAGAGAGAGAGAGAGAAAGAAGCAGACCCCCCGCTGAGCAGAGAGCCCATTGTGGGGCTCGATCCCAGGGCTCTGAGATCATGAGCTGAGTCAAAGACAGCGGATGAAACGACTGAGACACCTACGCCCCCTTACTTTACTTCTTTTTTAGTTCAGTTCTCAAAAACAATGATCTGATTGGCCCTGCTTATCGTTGCAGTTATTGGTCTAGATTATAGTGGATAACTAGATTGTGTAGATGACTGGACAGAGGCTAGAGTGGTCATGAAATGCCACTCACCCTTTTACAAGAACTAAGTGTGGTGGTTTCCTCAGAAGTTTATGAATCAAGCAGAGAACTCTGAAGATTCTAGAACAGTAATCTGCACTCTGTAAGTTTTAGTTTTTCTTTTCCTTTGATTTCATATATCCTGAGTGACAAAAATATTATGCAGAGTCATCATTCTTCTCATCATTAATCTCATTCTACTTTTTTTGTTTGTTTGTTTTTAGAGGATTGAGTGACATTGTCAGAAACAAGAAGCAGTAATTTACTAATATTGCCTGCAGTCAGCTTACCATTTATTGTGAATCTATCAGAGTTAGTGCAGATACTTGGCAGGATTGAAAATCAATTTACTGAACTTTTGCTGAGATGATTTATGAGCTCAGCCCAGTGCTAAGCATTATGGTTCATTTAAACAACTATAAGGATTAGGCCTTATCTTTAAAGGATTCAGTCTTGTTCATTTTTGAGAGAGTAATTCACAAGAAATTGTCTAGAAAAATTAATAGGAAGTTAGTGAGTGTGGTAGAAAAATAACAGGATGTGAAACTAGATTTTGCTCTACTCGGAATCTACCATTTGCTAGTCAACTTACTTTCTGGGCCTCAGCCTCATTAAGACGAGGGAATTATGCCAGGTTAAAAATCCATACAAAAGCAATAATCTGTGTTTCCATATTTTAATCTTAAAACAAAAAAGTGGTTTTTTTTTGTTTTTTTGTTTGTTTGTTTTGTTTTTAATAACTCTCCCCCCTTGCCTTCCACTAGCTGAATTTAGATTTCATGCAGTGGGATTTCTATCATGTAACTAACGTTTCTCACTGATGGAAACACATTGGAATGGCCTTTGATGCCACTGCCCCCGCTCAACTAACTCCTGCTGACCCCTAAGATGAGTATAAAGATAACTCTTATTGGGGGCCTTGCCCCATCCTGCCTTGTGCTTTCCAGATATTAGCTAGGTTCAATCTAGTTTCAAATGAGATTTATCCATCCTTCATTGTAGAACTTGTGGAAAGTCCAGTGTTCTCCACAGGAGTTCAGTGACAGCTAGGTAGGCTTTTTGTGGTGTCACAGAAGAAATTATTCTGATGCTTGTTAAAATTGTATAGAAGACTTCAGTCAAGGCTACTGTAGTTAGAGACAGAGAGAGATTAAGCTAAACTCCAAATACAGCAAAGTCAGCTGGGGATTTATAGCCAACTGTCAGAGTGAGGGGGTCAGCGAATGGAAAATTAGCAAGAGGACACATCAAGGGTAGGGGGATTCCTGACAAATTAATAGGATTCTTGCTAAAGGCAGGTCAAGAACTTACACATCAAACATGGGGGCATGGAGGACTTGGTCAGATATCAAGGGTGGAAGGGATTCTCACTTAGCTGACTTGGAAGGACTTGTCTGAAGAGGGCTCAGAAGAGCCTGGTTTGAAGTTTGGTCAAGGAGAGCGTCTTTGTCAGTGGTCCCTCTGCTTCCAAGCTCCTGCTAAATTAGTTTAATGTAGAATTATTTTACTGTCCTGCACATACTGGCTGTGCTCCACACCGAGTTGCCTCAGGTCACAGAAAACACTCAAGACGGCATTACTTGGCTTTTATGAGGCTCTCTGGAGAAAAGATTAAAAGTCAGTAATGTGAAAACCAAAAATCAAAAAACCAGGATGAAACAAATAGAATATTGGCACCCGATACCATCACCGTCATAGCCAGTTAATAAGAGGAAGCTGATTTTATTGTTTACAGTGGTGATGTCGACAGAGCTTTGGTCGTACCTCAGAGCGGGAAGGCAAGGTTGGAAGTTACTGAAAATTGGAAGTTTGACTTAAGGAGGTTCTTTCAGTTCTGCGGTTGGGCTGATTCTTACTGAGTAAATTTCGTGATTTAGCAATTTAGGAGTGGTGGGAAGAGCAAGGCAAGGGTTCTTGAGGCAATGATTTTGAAGAATCTCAGGGTGCAACCTGTTAATGTTTTCTACTGAAGAGCTGACAATTCTTACCAGGGACATTCCTGTAACAGCTAATCTACTCCAGGAACCATAAAGCATGCCAATCAAAACAATGAATAGTAATGTAATGTTAATCCGGGCCCTACATTGTAGACAGTGACCTGTGTGGGAGGCAGGTAGTTTTAGTGATCACTCTCCAAGCTGTGTGTGTGTATAATGGTTTTGGTCCTCAAAAATTAAAATTACATTTCAAATATCTGGTGCCTAGAAGGTTCCAGAGTTATTTCTGAGACTCACACCTTGTTGCTCAATCTTGTCTTCACTCTCTTTTTCTCCCTTCTTCAATTCTTCTTTTTCTTCTGTCCTTCAGTCAGAAGTTACAAAACAAACTCCTCCTACTTTGTGTTTTGTAATTGTTATTCAATAGTATCAAAGCAATACATGTACGAACTCCTTAAATCATCAGAGGCAATTAGATTTAGTTCATTTTGAGTACTTAAATAATGCTTATGTTGCTGTGTTGTGACTTTTTACGTTTAGACATAATTTAATGACTTCCAACTGTAGAAGATGAGAATTTAGCTATCCTGTTTCACTTCATCCTCCACTCTCAGATTTCCCCCTTCCTTTACCTCTCAATTTAGTTACTTAGAAATTTTTGCTTGGTTGATATTCAAGATTTACACTAATTCAAAGGGACACATGCACCCCTATGTTTATAGCAGCATTATTTATAACAGCCAAATTATGAAAATACCCTGTGTCCATCAACTGAAGAATGGAGATATAATTATATATATAAAATATGTATTATATAATATATATAATGGAATATTACTCAGCCATAAAAAAGAATGAAATCTTGCCATTTGTAATGACAAGCATAGAGCACAGAGTATAATGAAGTGAAATAAGTCAATCAGAGAAAGACAAATACCATATGATCTCACTTATATGTGGAATTTAAGAAACAAAACAAACAAAGGGAAAAAAAGAGAGAGAGAAATCAAGAAACAGCCCCTAAACTACAGAGAGCAAACTGATGGTGAGTGAGGGGATGGGGGAAATAGGTAATGGGGACTAAGGAGGGCATTTATCATCTTAAGCTCTGGTTATTGTATGGAATTGTTGAATCACTATATTGTACCCACTGAAACTAATACAACACTGTATGTTAACTAATTGGAATTAAAATAAAAACTTAAAAATTTTGGTTTTTTTCAGAATTTATATTACTATAACTAGGTAAATGTCATCCATGTAATAAGTTTACATTTTCTTTTTTATACCATTTTCATTTTTTCCTGTAGATAATTGATACAGTTTTTGTTTAGTGACAATATTACATATCTATCGCGAATTTAACTCCGCACTTTTGAACAGAGAGAAAAAAATTCCCCAGTTGTTTTTAATTTTTAAAAAGTTCCTCAATTTAAGGGGAGCCTGGGTGACTCAGTGGGTTAAAGCCTCTCCTTCAGCTCAGGTCATGATCCCAGGGTCCTGGGATTGAGCCCTGATGAGGGCTCTCTGCTCAGCAGGGAGCCTCCTTCCTCCTCTCTCTCTGCCTGCCTCTCTGCCTACCTGTGATCTCTCTCTCTGTCAAATAAATAAAGAAAATCTTCTAAAAAAATCCTCAATTTAATTACACAAATCAAACAGATCACACAATCTATTGCTTCCATTTCTTTTAGAAACGTATGACCCCTTAATGCTGGCTTTGCTAGGGTTAGAGGCAGGGTGGTCGCCTGGCTGGTCCCCTAGGAACAAGGATTTGAGAGTTTAATTGTTCCTTACACAGATTTTTAGTCTTTCTTTGTTCAGCCGTATTATGTACCCTGAACTACAGGGTTACATGTGTGGGGTTCTCATTAGGAATTTCCGGTTTCCTCTGAGCCCCCCTTCGTTCTCACCAGCTGTTCCCCAACCCCACGCTGTTAGGTGTTCTACTCTGACAGTTCTCTGGTAACTCAGCTTCTTTCCATCTCCCCAAAACATCTGATTATTCATTGTCTTCTGTTACTTTCAGCTCATATTCTCCTGGCCGCTGTGGGTTTACACCAGTTTTTTAAATATTTTATTCTTATGTTAGCAGGGTTTCTAGAGGGAGCAAGAAAAAATGTGTACCTTAATCTACCACATTTAAGTTAAAAGTTCCCACTTCCTAATGAGGAATGACTCAGTTCTTCACAACCCTGTCCCAAATGTAGATAATTGCCCTTCTTTTTGCCCTCAAGGACTGAACAGAAACTTTAGAATAGGAAAGCACTTAGCTTTTTTTTCCCCCCAGTCTTTGGCCCTTGACCTGGAATAGAAACAGAAGAGTCTTCATCTAACAACCGGTTACAGAGATAGCCAGTAAGGACGAGACACAGCCCCGCCCTTTAAGGCACTTACGTTCGGAGAATGATAAAATCTGCTGATCTGAGGCAATATAGTCAGTCCCAGGAAGGTTTTCTGTTCTGCTTAAATCCAGAATGGAAGTCGAACACTTTGGAAGGTACATCTCAGATCACTAAGGGATCATTTAATGTATCCTTTATGGAGAGTTACTGAAAACTACTTCCTTGAGTGTCTAATTGACTATCTCTAAGCGTTTAAACTCTAGTTCAGATATACATACGTGCCACCACCGGCTGAGCCAAAAACAATGAAAGGGCAGGACTGAACGTCCGGTTGGTATGTAAATGCTTTTGCAATAGTATGCAAAGGGCATTTTCTTTTACTTTTCTTGCAAGTGAAACACACACAGACATACATACACACAAGAGAGAGTGGGGAGGGAGGGAGGGAAAGTGGGGAGGATATGAAACTTTGCTAAGTGATTAACAGCCAGACTCTGATAGTGGTTACACTGTAACTTGGTTCTGACCAATAAATATTCTCTAAATCCTTTCTTTGCTGGTTTTTGTTTGAGCTGGAGCTCAGATGGGATCTCCTTGACCCCTCATTCTCATTTTCCCACATATTCTTTTCAAATGAACTCATTTTCTTGTTCTAATAAAAACGCAAGCCCTTCTTTATCTTTTACCTCTTTTATGGTGATTAAGGACATTAACCTAGATTAATGGGAATCATTCATCCCCTCCCACCTCTTTCTCTCCATTTCCAAATTGCTACCAGATCCTTTTATTTCTACCATCTGCTTGCATATTGACGCCATATGTTGTTCCCCACAACCGTTGAATTCAGACCTTCGTCCTACCTGGCCGACCACTGGAACCTTCTCGGCGGTCCCCTGATCCCAGACTCCACTCCATCCTCCACACTGCCGTGGTTTCCTTCCTGAAACACAGATATGATTGTGCTTTCCTTGGTTTCAGATACTTTAAAAGGTTTCCATGACCTATGAAATCAATTCCAAATTTCATAGACAAGAATGCCAAGAGCTTTCCGATTTGACTTTATATCAGCTTGTTTCCTCCATTTATCCTCTGATCCCAGTCACATTACTCAACCTTTAACGTGTCCGTGCCCAGCACTTGCTGTTCTCTCTGCCTTGGATGTGGTTTTCTGTCTTGTCTGCCACGTAAGGTCATGTAATCCCATCTCAAATACTACCTTTCGAGACACCCTGTCCTTACCAATAAATTGAGTTACTGTGGTCTCGTGGTTCTTTGTATACTTTTTTAGTTTAGGACATCTCACATTGTATAGTAATTTTCTGCTTATAAGCCTTTTCCTCCAACTACAGCAAGGGAAAAAGTACTTTATTCATCTTTGCATCCTTAACATCTAGTACAGTTCCTGAGACAAAGTATGCACTCACTTAATGTGGGCTGAATGAATAAATGATTTTTTACTACAGGAGTTTAGGGGAGAAAACTGATTACTTTCTGTGAAATGCAAAGTATCTCCAAAGAGAAGGTTTTACTGCTGTGATCCAAACACCACGATTTCAGAACATATGTCTGTAGTCCGAGATCTAGGAACATAGCCCTTATTCTTTAATACCTTCTAATACATTTCCTCAGAAGGAAATGATCAGGGATATCATTCTCAAGCGTTCTTGTAAACTATATGAATGTACTGTACCCCACAGAGAGGATTATGAAATCTTAGTATCCACAGGGATGTCAGTAGCAATATAACTCCTACAAGTTGAACTGTGTTCCCCCAAAAGACGTGGAGAGGTCCTTACCCGCAGTACCTATGGAATGTGACTTTATTTGGAAATAGGGTCTTTGCAGATGCAATCAAGTTAGGATGAGGTCATAACAAATGAGAGTGGACCCTCATCCAATATGTGTGGTATCCTTAGAGAGATGAGGCAGAAATACAGACACTCAGGGAGACCACAGTGAGATGACAGAGGCAGAGACTGGAGTCATGTGGCCACAAGCCAAGGAATGCCAAGGATTAGCAACCACCACTGGAACCTAGGAAAAAGCAGGGAAGGAGTCTAAGAGTGTGGCCCTGCTGACACCTTTGACCATGTACTTTGACCTTCAGAACTGTGAGAGAATACATTTCTGTTGCTGCCCTAGGAAACTAACACAATGTGGGCCTTACTTGATGTCTTCAGCATTCCAGACTATGCTTGAATAACTCCTGAAATGGGAGACTTACTACCTCTAAAAGGGGTGTCTTCCATAGTCATGATGCCCAGTGTGCTGGAATATTTCAGGAGGATCCTTAATTTACTCCCTGGGCCTTTTGCTTATTCTCAAACTGAAGATCACGACATATATAAGTCCCATAGTTTCAACAGCTTTTAATGACAGTTGACATAGGGGTATTTCTACATGAAATGTCTGAGAATTAAAAAAATAAGGTCTTCACTTTCCAAGCATGTGGGGCTCGGCAGAGACACTGGTATTTTTTTTAGTACAACCTTACTCTGATTGACTGATGGTTTCCATCTTGTCTGGAAAGGGAAAATTATGCGGCTTCCTTCCTCCTACATAGGCCTGATTAACTACATGGGAGGGAGGATTTGCCAGTTTTGCTTCCGTGGAAGACAGGTCTTGGTATCTAGAAGTACTAACGCCAGATTAAAGGAATTAGAAGTCAAAGCAGCTAAAATTCCAGTAAATATTATAGGATTAAGGGAAAGAGCAGGCTGCCTATAAAGTGAGTAAGCATTCCCTGCCTATAAAACAAGAAAGGAAAGCATCACTTAAGTTTAGGATTACCATCCCTCAAGAAAATGCCATAAAAGATTCGTGCGCGTGTTGACTCTCAAGCGGCCCATGACGTTGATGTAAGTTGTAATTTGAAGAACATTTCAAACTTTTCAGTTATCAGAGCTTCAGGGAAAACCGAAAACCAAGACAGAGAAGGTAAATAAAGACTTCAGATGGCTGCCAGCCGAGGAAAATAAACGTTATCTGGACAAGAGGTGAGTGTTAACAAAGGTAGTAGTAGATCTAGGATGCTCAGATAACCACCGCAGATGGTAATCACCGAGAACTCTGGCTGTAAACGGAAGGGCTGTGTGCTATTATTCTCTTCCTTCTTTTGCTTCCCCCTCCCACACCATCTTCCCCACCACCACCACAACACAAGTGATGCCTTTGTAAGACAATCCAGGGAACTAAAGGAAGCAAAAAGTATTTGTCAGTGTTACCCTTTAAACAGAATAACAAATAGAGAGGAAAAGAGCTCATGGTTGGTTTTCAAGTTTTGACCTAGAACGCTATTTTGTATTATTCAGAATTTGGCCCTCGGCCTCGCTAGCCCAGATCCATGGTGTGGTCAGCACCTGCACTCTAGTGGCCCCTGGGGGTACTTTTTTGGGAAGGCAGGCCTCTTCTCCTTGAAGTAGTTTCCCACCGCTGCACTGAGGTCCCTCATATCATCTCATCTGCTGGGTCGTCTGTATTAAACTCACTTTGGATTCTCTGCGTCATACCTTCAGTATGATCTTTAAGAAGCTTATCAGGCTTAAGTGGAAAACAAAACTCAGCATTTCTGAATTTAAAGAAAGGCTCTCTCTCTACTGGGGTCCACCCAGGCCCACACAGAACCAGAGGCAGGGTTGGTCTGGGGCAGGGCCACCTAACACAGGGTCCCAAATTCTTTGCCTACAAGGAAGGACGCTGCAGCCTCTGCTTCTGGGTTCCAAAATCAAGACGTAGATCAAACCTAAATCCAGGGAGCTGTGAGAGGCTTATCAGCATTCTGTTATTTTCTTCTGTATCTTCCTTGAATTGGCCACATTCCTCTTTCATGGTGCCAACTACTTGGTGTTTCTGGTTCTTCTCGCCTCATCTTCCTGATCAGCTATTGCCTGGTAACCCCCCCAGTCTTGCTGGAAACCAGGCCTCTTGTTTACCTAGATTGAGTGGGAACACGAACTATCAGATTGCACCTCCACATAGATCTCTTCCAAAGAGGTTATTTGTTTTTTAATGGACCTCTCTAGCCATGAGGCCAAACCTTCCCGGACCTAGAGATGTCTTACCCTGCTGTTGCACCGTCATGCTAAATACTCTGCAGGTGCATAAGAAAACAAGATGGTGACTGCCCTCCATCCATGGAGACCACATGTATAAAGGATTTAAAAGCAATACTAAAAGCAACTAAAAATTGGGTCTGCTTTATCTTATCATCCTATAGCAGAAATTCTCTACAATAGTGCAGGGATGGGGGAATACCATCTACAGACCCCAACCTTCGTAAGCCATTCCTCTTGGTCCTGACATCATCTATAGATCCCTGGAATATAAAGGTACTTAATTTGATGATTTTCAGTAACTCCTCTTAAGTATCCATCCACGGCACTGACCCTTTAGGCCTTCCACTGACCTATTTGTAGGTCTCCATGTCTAGCTCTGGGAGTCTTTGCTTCTGTCCAGACACATTTTTCCCTGTCCTATTCATCTTACTGAAAGTTTTGGTCTCTCCTTCCTCCATAGGAATCACCTTGTCTTATTTAAAAATACCTAAACCAGAGTTTCTCAAAACTCAGTCATTCACATTCTACCTTCACAAACTTCTCTGTATCTAGTCACCACTTAAATAATTATCCACATAGAAACTAAGTGAATAAATACTTCACTAATTATTCACTTAGCACCAAAATCCCAGTGCTTTCTATTAGTTGCACAATATGCCATACTTTGGGAAGCCTTGTTTTTGATAATAAACATTTTTCCACTAAGGAAGAGGAAATCTATTCCTTCACAGTACAATATCATTGTGCAGATAAATTATTTTTCTAGAAAAAATCATAAATGTGTTAATTTGTTGTTATTAATAGACACTTGCTATTGGTATTTATTCACGTGTTTGTGACCATTGATAGTGAAGTCAGTGAATTAAGGAATATATTGTAAAGAACAGGAGACTAAATTAGTGAGTGGTCATGTCATGGAGACGTTTTGATTTCTCTCTCTTCCTCAATACAAAATTTCTAAGAAATTCGGACCTCTGAGTCACCTAATCATCTGATTAAATTAACTAAGCTCTTGTAGGACTTAAGTGCTTTTTTTCTGCTTTGCTGGTATGGTTTTGAGTAAACTCTCAATGAACCAAGATAAAGTTGAATAATCTGCAAGAGGTTCATTGAGTATTTTATAGAGGATAGTGATACAAGAATCTTCCATGTCACGGGTATCATTTACTAAATGCTTATTGTGTTTCAGGCTTTCAAAGTGAGCTCTAAAAGTTAGAAATAAACTTCTGTCATCTGTTTTGCCTTCTTTATATATACAACTTTTGAATCACAGAATGATTGTAGGAAGTTTTTGGAAAGCAGTTGCTTTCAAAAACTATGGCAAACAGTAGGAAATTGAGTTTTTCAGGTGTTCTGTAACCTGAGCAGTGATCAAACACTGAAGTATCCCATTCTAGTTCATTTGCTCTTCAGACTCTAAGTAATGTCTTTCAAAGACATTGGTGAGTTGGGCAGTTTTTGAGGCAAAACGACTCAATTCCCCAAATTGTATTAGGTTTCCCATCACTCTCATGAGAAAGAATAATGCAGACTCTTGGCACCAAAGCCAAAGAGAGAACAATGTCCTCAATGTCTTTTCATCTGAGTGGGGAGAAAACATACAGGAAGTCCTGGGTTCACACAAGTTTCTCAGGCTACAGCCTCTCAACTTCGAGAAAGCAACTTTACTATACTATTCGTGTTATTTAATTGTGTCCTTATTACCTGAACACTGTCATGGTTAAATCCAAAAGCTGTTACACTTTATGGAAGGCAGCATAATCCTATTACTTGGGATGTAATTCTAATCTGGATATAAAAAAGCAAGAGATTTTTGTGTTTAATGAGTAAAACAGCCATTTGCCATTACAAAGTATTAATGGTTGAAAACTAAGGGATTTGATAAGAAGACAACTGAATATTGAAGAATTAAATTAAATTTGAGTAAGTTTGACATGAGCAAATATTTATAATATCTGAGCATGAAACATTCGAGGAAATATTGTAGTTTTGTGAATTGAATTAGAAAAGGCTTAAGGAATTGGTGTGATGAATTCCAGTTTTTAACTGATGAAAATTTTAGATTTGTAAGGTGAACTGAACAAGAACTCTAGTAGAAAAACCTGGCCTAGGAAGTGCCATATTACTCAGAAGATCCAGATTTCTGAGGAATTCAAAAGGGGGACTTACACTAGCAGGCTCAAGGTAAAGAAGAAGTATTCTCTGATACAGTGTTGCATCCATATATCATGGTTGGAGGGGAAATTTTATCCTTTATTTACCATATACTATTGTATCTCTTTTTTTATGCTGGAAATACATGTAGTATAAGAAATTCTGATAAGAGGGCGCCTAGGTGGCGCAGTCAGTTGGGTGACTGCCTTCGGCTCAGGTCATGATCCCAGGGTCCTGGGATCAAGTCCTGCATCAGGCTCCCTGCTCAGTGGAGAGCCTGCTTCTTCCTCTCCCTCTGCCTGGTGTTCTGCCTACTTGTGCTCTCTCTCCCTCTATCTCTCTGTCAAATAAATAAACAAAATCTTTAAATAAAAAAAAAAAGAAATTCTGATAACAAAAATAGACATACACAAAATGAGAACTGAATAGCTAAAAAAATAAGTTAAAATCCTAGAAATGAACCAAAAGACACATAAAAAGATGCTCACTATCACTGATCATCAGGGAAATACAAATCAAAACTACAAGGAGATATCACCTCACACCTGTGAGAATGGCTAAAATCAACACCACAAGAAACAACAGGTCATGTGGAAGAAGGAGAACCCTCTTGCCCTGTTGGTGGGAATGCAAACTGGTGCAGCCATTCTGAAAAACAGTATGGAGATTCCTCAAGAAGTTAAAAATAGAATTACCCTATGATCCAGCATTTGCACTACTAAGTATTATCCAGAGAATCAAAAATACTAATTCAAAGGGATACATGCATGCTGATGTTTATAGCAACATTATCTACAATAGCGAAATTATGGAAACAGCCCTGGTGTTTGTCAACTTGGATAGGGAAGATGTGAGATATACATATATACGTGTATACACACACACACACACACACACACACACACACACACACACCCTGGAATATTACTCAACCATAAAAAGAATAAAATCTTGCCATTTTCAATGATGTGAATTGGCCTGGAGAGTATTATGCTAAGCAAAATAAGTCAGTCAGACAAAGACAAATACCATATGATTTCACTCATATGTGGAATTTAGGAAACAAAACAAATGATCAAAGGGGAAAAAAAAGAGAGGGAGAGGCAAACTAAGAAACAGACTCTTCTTTTTTTAAAGATTTTATTTATTTATTTGACAGACAAAGATCACAAGTAGGCACAGAGGCAGGCAGAGGGAGAGGGGGAAGCAGGCTCCCTGCTGAGCAGAGAACCCGATGCGGGGCTCGATCCCAAGACCCTGAGACCATGACCTGAGCTGAAGGTAGGGGTTTAAACCACTAAGCCACCTAGGCGCCCTAACTAACTGGAATTTAAATAAAACCTTAAAAAAAAGAAAACAATAGAATTAGGGAAATAGAATCTTGAGAGCTGGGGAAAACTCTAGAATGGAGATACTTATGAATTAGAAGATTGCATTGAGGACAGAAACATAGCACCGGATATAGAGATAAAGAAATTAAAAAACATAAGATAGATGGATTAGAAATTAAGAGGCTCCAGAATTTGTCTGATAAGCATTATGGAAGAAGAGGAGGAAGTCGCACAGAAGCGATATGTGAAGAAATGGCTAAGAATCTTCCTACAGTGAGGAAAAGCATGAGTCAGATTAAAAGTACTTTCTGAGTATCAAGGAAATACAAATAACACTGACTCTATGCCTAGACATTTTCTAATGTAACTGCACATCCATCAAGGATACAAAGAAAATCTTAAAAGCTATTAGAGAGAAAGAGCATTTACAAAGGAACATGAGTTAGCCTGACAGAAGACTTTTGAACACTGTAATAGATGCCAGCAAAGAAGTACACAAAAATAAAAGGGAAAACCCACCCCAAAATTTATGATAGTATTACACATTACATTCCTAAAGCATAACTTCCAAATATATGAAACAAAAACTGAAATTAAACACAGACAGTGAGAAATTCACTATCATAGCAGGATATTCATTGTTTCACTCCTTGTGATTTTACAAACTTGGAAACAAAATGAATATATATCATCAGGGTAATGATCTAAAACACTGTTATACACATACCATAGAATATTATTCAATCATTCAATCATTAAACATATTGAATGAATATGTAGAAGAATGTCAGTTGCTGTTGTATTTCCCCCTAAGTGAGAATAGCACAATGGAGAGAGGTAGATATGAAATGATGCAAGTGATTGAAACTAAAATGATCCCAATATGTACACACTCATGGTACATATTTGTATATGATTAGATGAGCGCGGAGAAAGTCATGGAAAAATACATAAAAAATTACTTTCATAACTAGTGGTTGAGGGGGAAGGATGGACACAGAAATGGATGGGGGGGCGGGGCGCCTGAGTGACTCAGTGGGTTAAAACCTCTGCCTTTGGTTCAGGTCATGATCCCAGGATCCTGGGATCGAGCCCCACATTGGCCCCCTGCTCAGCGGGGAGCCAGCTTCCTCCTCTCTCTCTTTCTGCCTGCCTCTCTGCCTACTTGTGATCTCTAGCTGTCAAATAAATAAATAAAATCTTTAAAAAGAAAGAAAGAAAGAAAGAAAGAAAGAAAGAAAGAAAGAAAGAAAGAAAGACAGACAGTGGAAGGCATGGAAAACTCATTAAATTTCAATTATTATGGAAAAAAATAGCTGTGATCCATCTCAAATTCCTCAGTAAAGACTCTGAAGCAAGAAGGAACACAAAGTAGTAGGAGGAGCCAGCCTGGGGCACAAAGACCCTCTTTTGTTGTACCAGCAGTAAGGGCACAGAGGGTCTCTCTTTGCCTACATAGACAGAGAAACAGACAGACATAATTTACTGAATGTGTTAGATGGCCAAACTTTGCCACACAGTCTGTATAGAATGCTCATGTCTTCATTTCTTTCTATTATGATACCTTTATCTTTAATACACATTTCTGATTAGAAAACATTACTTTCTGTTGTAAGTTGATCAAGGAGAGTGTCATTAAATGATTCCTTTTCATCGTGGACTGTTTTTGGGAAAAAATGCAAAAAATAAAAACCACACAATTTGTGTGGCCCAATTTCATTCTCATGTATCTGAGAATAGAGGTTAAAAGCAGAGTCATTGAGTGTGGAGAACTCTTTTGTGGAATTTGCTGTAGAATGAAGCAGAGATATATGTCAGTAGCTGGAAATGTTAGAACTAAGAAGGTTTGAATAAGAGCTGTTGTCATTTGAGTACAAGTCGTATCAAAGCAAACATAAAATGAGGATGGGAAGAATCTAGTGGAGAAGGAAAGGGTCATGGGAAAGAGATAATAATTTCAAAAGCAACATCCCTTGGCAGCCAAGCAGAGATGGGCTTGGATATGTCTGAAGGCCTGGCCTGGGATCACAACATAGGCAGCTTATCCATTGTAAAGGCACATGAAGGGGGAGGGAAAGCAGAGTGTTCTGGGTAGAAATGCAAATAGGTTAGTGTCAATGGGATGTTGGAAGAAAAATGCTTTTCTAATAGCTTATATATTTTCAGCAAAATCAGAAGCAAGGCTATCAGCTAAAATTGAAGAGAGTTGGGAATGTTGGAAATTTAGGGTTACCTCAAGGAAAAAAGCAAACTATAAGAAAGAAAAGATCAGAAGAAGAAAGCAATAATGCAGTCAACAAATATATGTTTATAAATGAAGCTACTTGACTTTTAAAGAGAAATAAAGCTGTATTTATTTGTGATTATTAAAGGCCCATAAGAGAGAGGGAACATACAGCCAAAGCTCTCCACACATTTGCAGTTTGGGGAGTTTATCTCTGCAAGAATAGAAAAGCAACTCCTCACTGACTTCCTCGCTGATCTATTAACTGCTTCTGGCTTTTGAGATGCTTTAAATACTAAACTCAGCAAAAAACTGTAGCCCAAAGATGGAGCAGACGTTGAATTGAACTGGTCAAGTTTCATATTGTGTATATCCTTTAATATAACATGTTCATGCCAATAGATGTGTCATGCATAAATGAAATGCTACACTGTCATGGGTCAGCAGGATTGGTCTGGGTCTCAGATGGGTAATTAGAACTCAGCCTCGCCGAAGACTTATCTTTGCAAAAACATGTTTATTCACCATCTAGGTACCCCATGGTTTTGTTCCTGTGCCCATGTAAATGTACTCCAGCACAGTGCTAAGTATCTATTAACCTATTTCTGAAAAAAAAAAAAAACATATATTAGTCACACAGTGCTAGCATTCCTGAGGAAAAATGTATTTAATCAAATAACACTGAGATGCATAAAAATGAATATGACGGGAAAACACTGGGATTCCAGTAAGATGCTTCTCACCCATCAAATTCTTTCTAAAATACGAAGATCTACCAAAGTGCCTTGCACCTCTGTCTCAGAAACCAGTTCAACTTGGACCCACACTCAGGGATGGTCCAGAGCTGGTGTCCCTAGGCACGTATAACTATGTAAATTTGAGTTTAAATAAAGGCAGAGAAAGGAACAATTCTGTTCCTCAGTGTCACTAGCCATCTTTCCACATGTGACTAGTAGCTACCACATTGGACAGCAGAGATAGAGACGACTTCATCATCACTGAAAGTTCTATTGGACCGCGCTGGTCCAGACCATGGGAAGCTGTCATGATTTATCCCATCCTCAAGATTGCTTCTGGTCCAAGGAAAGCATAAAGAAATATGAACTTCCGATGCAGCCTCAGAACCGCCTTGGAACTGACCCGGAGCTGGAGCTCTGAGCTTTCTCAGTCTGGACCTGACTCAACAGAGACCCATATCAACTGTCAGAGTTTAGAAGGAGGATAAAGCAACACTTATACCTAAAATGACATAATAATGCCTGGGAAGGCCTTTTTAAAACTATGAAGTGCTAGGCAAAAATAAAATATTCTGTCTATTTCCCTGTGCAATTGCCCTTACTTTGTTGTGGGAATCTCCCTAGATTATTATATTCAGTATTGGACTCCACAGTGTGACACAAATGCAGAAAATCTGGAGGCAGTTCAGAGGAGACCCACAATGATGATGAAAGGTTTGGAAAACAAAATATGGTGGTTAAAGACAAAAGTCGTTCATGTGGGGAGAACATTTTAGAATTACCTTCAAGCGTAAACATATATAGCATTGAGAAGTATGTCCAGTTACATTAAGAAAGAGTGTGCACAGAAGAGAAAGATGAGATCCAATTAAGAGCGTAAAGGGAATTTTCTGACAATGGTGGCTGTGCTGGCACAGACCATTAAGGAAATTTAAGAAGTCTTCTCTGAAAATATTTGAAAGCAGAAAAAGTTCCATGTTTTTGGAAAAGGCCTCAGAAAAATGTTTTCTGGCCATTGACTCCTTCTGAGGAAAGCAGCCGGATATAATTCATTATACATATGTTCCCATGTTTTATATCCTGTATAAATATGGTCCCAACTGGTTGGCCCAGAGATGGGTTCTGGCTCACATCAAGCTACCTATAGCCAGCCTGTGTGCTTTATCTTGGGAGCAGTACAGAGGTTAAGGTTGTTGCTGCCCCAGAATCCACTTCTTACCACATAGCCCGTTGTTTTTCCTATGGGATCATCCATGACCTACTCCATGTAGCCCGCGTCCACTTAATCAGTGAATCAATCCTCCCTGGAGATATTGGTTGGTTCAGAAATAACAAGTATCCCAAGTCAATCCAATGAGACTCAATTCCAAGATTTTTTTTCTTTAACTAGTGGGAGCAGAGAATCTCTCTTGTGATGTTTGGAGGTGTGAGATGGTAATTATGCCTCATTGTAGTGACCTGGGGTGGGTGGCCACTGCGTGGAGAGGAGAGCAGTAGTTTTCCAGGTACATACTTCCAATTTCTCCATTTCAGACACATCTGAGCTCCTGCCAGGGAGCAAGCAGCTAGAGATGGTTAGCAACACAGTAGCTGCAGAGCTAGGGAAGGAGCAGAAGGAAGTGATGGGCCGCTTTTCAGTATACAGACCCTCAGTCCATCCCCTACTTTATAGCAACACACTCCCACCTCCAGGGGTCCTTCTCCTCTTTGCAGTTCTTTGGCTTCTGAGATTCTCCAAAACGGCCCTCTGTCCCTTAACTCAGTTACCAAGAGACTATGCTTTGCTGTTGTTACACATTTACCGAAATTTCCCAGCCACAGATGTCCTGACTCCTGTCTTTTTGTCCTTTCAGTATTTTCCCCCCTTTGGCATCATTTCAATGTGCTCTGAGGAGGGAGATAAATGTACTTGGTCCATCCATCATCTTTCAATGACTTATATGGTGAGAACAAGCCACAGTACCTAAGAAGAAGGAACAAGCAGGAGGAGAAAGAAAGAGAATTAAAGCAAGACGTAATGTGTGCCAGCTGTTGTCATGAACAAAGTGACAAATGCTAGGATGCTCTTACTCAAGTCGCTCTGGAAACCCACTGTGGATTTGCGTATCAGAGGAACAGCTAATACTTCAGGGAGGTCGGAGATCAAATCTTGCTGGGATCTGGAAGAGATCCAGGCTGTGGATGTTTGCAACTACAATTTTCCCCTAGCTCAGGGGGAGTGATATAGAAGTCAATTTGGCTGTTGGTTCCCTTGTTTGGTTGGTTTTTATTTTGTTTTTTACTTTTGGATTGACTTCAGGTCTTCTCTGTTAGACATTTTTTGGTTGTTTATTTAACAAATATTTACCAACCAACCAAGAGGTTCAAAGGACTACATTATGTCCTAAAATACAATAATAAAGATCCAAATCTTGCAACAAAAGACATTTTCAGCCTTTTCAAGAAAAGCCATCTGTAGGCTAAGAAATACAAGGGGAGAAACATTTTTGAAAGAGGAGGGCAGGCGAGAAAGAAGAGGACGATGATGTGGGTGGGGCAAGCGGTTACTTGAATCAAGAGGAAATATTTGGAAGTAATCAGACTTTTGGTGCCGAACTGGAACATTGGCGTTTCCAGATGTCTCTTTAAAATCCCGGGATTTTAGCAGGATTAATACGGGAGACACTTACCCATATCTAAGGGCGGGGGAGCTTGTCTGGTGAAGGTACTGTTGCTAAAACACACAATTTCACTCTACTCTTGAGCTATAATCTACAATTTTTTATGTCCCTTAGTTCTCTCATTTAAAATGTCCAAGGTTGTTTCAAGTTCTAAAATTTGAGTATTCAACCCCCAATTCTGGCTTCTGGACAATCTTCCCATAGTCTTCCTATTTATACCACATCCTGTCCCCAAACCAATGAATTATTTCACTTTAACCCTGACTTGGAATCCTACAATACTTATTTCAGTCTCCACCCTAAACATATTTCTTCTTCCCAATATATTTTCAAGGTTGAAGGAAAGTTCAAGTGAAACCTAGCAACATATAAACCTAGAAAAGAGAAAGAAGGATATAATTTCCTTTTTGGTGTAGAAGATTATTTGTGCTAAAAGCACACCAAATGCTCCTAAATCCATGAGTAGAGTTATATTAATTATATTTTCAAGGATATCCTGAAATGGGATTTTTCTGACCTAAATGAATCATCCATAATAATAGCCCTTCCAAGCTGAGAAAGCCCAGGTTTTTTGATACTATAATGTACTGCAGAGTCATCTCTCTATCATATAATTTGGACAACAAACTCTAATTTTGTTTTCCTCCATAATTAAAAAGGATGCTTTAAGAATTGGATGGCTTTTGGAAATGGTTGGGAATTCTTCATTTTTTGTTCTCTGTTAGAATAATCCAAGTTTATACCCAAGGAAACTCTAATGATAATAATACAAAACTCTGAAAAAAATAGTGCTATCTAAGCAGTCCTTCATACCTTTTTCTCATTTTGACATACAGGGAAAATGATAGTATTTGCATAGCGTACAGAGGTAAACAAGCTTCAGAGGCTGCTGTCAGCCAGAGGCAACAAATTCAGCGCTGGTGGGAGCCTCGGAGGCGGATGGGGCCAGGATTATAGCACCGAGTTTACAGGGCACCCAAGTAGGGCAAATTTGGGGTGCAGCATAGGCTTCGGTAGAAGACTTACCTAAAATTCCTTCCACTCCTCTTCCAAATCAGTGCACCTGCCCGTCTACCCCCACCTCACACTCCAAAAAACTTGTTTTGCTCGAGGTGGGCTAAGCATATGCAGTGTCATGCTTACACTGGTTTGATAATTTTTAAAAATCAAAAGAAAATATCAGATGAAAATAGAATTTTACTATTTCACATAAACGTGAGATTATTGTACTATATGTTATGATTTTGGAGGTAGACCTACATGGGGGATAGTCAATAAAATTGTTGACCTTCATAATCTGTATTTAATCAGCCATCAGAAGTACCTATTAGTTCTCACTGGGCTCTCCTTCATGTGACTTGAGTTGCATCTCTAATCAAAAAGCCCAGCAAAGCATTAAGCATTTTTAAAAAAAAAAGTTTCTGCTGTTACTTAGGGGATTAATAAAATTCCTTAAATTTTCTGTTCATTACTGACTTAGGTTTGTACAAGATGATATAAAGATAATTAAATTCAATGCCAGTTTGTGATTGCTATTGTATTGCATTCTCACAAAATCATTCCCATTTTATAGAACAAAAGAAGAGAAGGAGCAATAAAGGGAGAGTGAAGGAGAGAAGGAGAGTCTCGGCCACTATCTTTTTTTCCTTTTTTGGAAATTAATTTTGTAATAAAACAAGAAATATGTATTCATTATGAAATCTTTAGGTAATAAATAAGGAGATGTCTTTGGTAACTTTCTCAGGTGACTACTTCTTTCTTGTAAATGAGAAACCTAGATTCAGAATTCTAACAGAATATAATGATGGCTACAATGTATCAAGTTCTGGATTCCAGACTCTGTGCTTACCAAACTCATCTCCTCCTCAGAATAAACCTATGGGGTGGGCATGCTATCTTCATCATATGAAGGAGAAGACAAGCTAAACCACATTAATTGGCCAGTCTGAGGCCATGCGTAGAGCCAGAAAAGATAGAGCAAGATCCAGAAGCCGGGCTGGGCACATGCTTTGCCCTTGACCACACTGTCATAGGCCCCAGCAGTGAAAGAAATGGAATGTACAAAAGCTAAATTGTCTCCCTTTATCAGTTTACGCCATGGTTCCCAAACTTTGCTCCGCATTGGAATCACCTGGGGAACTTTAATGATTCTTAACACCAAAGCCTTATCTCATACTAATTCAATTGCAATGTTTAGTCGGGGTGGGAGGAACCAACTGTCCGTATTGTTAAAGCCCTCTGGGTGATTTCAAATGTAGTAAAATTTGGGAACTACTGGCTGATGCTCAGTTTGGAAGTCTCAGGCTAAAGCTCATCCCATGGTCCCAAATGTTGCTTGGGAGAAACCGTTACACAGTAAGTTTGGGAGCTAGACATTTAGCTGCAGCCCATGACCACTCCCTGTTTGTGGAAATCCCCCCATCCACACCAATCCCCTCCCCAACTACTACGTATGCATTCTTTCAAACAGTGGGATACACACAGGAGATCTGAGCAATGATAGCACACGCTTTTATGCACTGGAGAGTTTTGGCTCTGTGTACAGAAAAGCAAGAGAAAAATTTGGCAATTAGCGGTTATTTTGACCCTGCCAGACAGCCAAATAGGAAAATTAGCCTGAAAAATCCACTTTGGGATCTTCTTACTCCATTTGGCTGTCTACCACGAACAAACTAGTCACCAAATTGCCTCTTCACTTGTTCCATGTCCTCTAGCATATTATAAATGAAAACACTCATTTTAGAAACTTTCACTTTTGCTACCTTTTATAGAGGGTAAGAAATGAAGAGGATCTTACAAATAATCTGGGCCAGTGCCTGCATTTTGTAGTTGAGAAAAATGAGACCCCTGAATGTTGCCTTACCCTTCCAGCAAAATAGCTGGGGTCCTCAGGACGTCCTGCTCTGGCCTGTTGTCTCAGGGAAATAACCTGGGTTGACACTGTCAATCAGTGTGGCTCTTCCAGAATGTATACGGTATAATTGATTTGTGTAAGTTTTATATTGGCTCCCCCCAAATATGTCATTTAGGATCTGGAACCAGGTAGTTTTTCTTTTCTAGGTCTGTATCTAAGCATCTCTAAAACCATATATGTGTAAACTGTTCTTTTCTTTTTATTCTCATATATCCCCCCCTCCGACTGCAAAAGAAATCTTATCCACCTCCAGCTGAAAAACTCCCATAATCTCTTATTCTTCATTCCTACTGCTCTAGCCAAAAGCCCATCACCCCAATATCTTCTGAAATTTTATATTCATCCATCCCAAACCCATCTTTCCCCACACCAAACCTTCCCTCTGTTACTCCCTTTGGCTGAAGTGTGTTTCTAACAGGAAAGAAAAATTGCTATTAAGAAAAGATGACTCAAACTGGCTTCTGTAACATAGGGCAGCTGGTTAAATTATGGTTCTTTTGTTCAGGTTTGTTTATTTATTATGAAGATAGACCTTAGAGCTCAGTTGGAATTGGAATCATTGGGATGATGAAGACATAAAATTCTGTGCATAATTAACGGATTTTTTTTTTATTTCAATTTTCCCTTGGAAGTCAGGGAAGAAGAAGGATTAGGAGTCCTGGAAATGGAAGAAAAGCTTTAGAAAAAAGGATTTAAATGGAAAGTGAGAAAAGGCTAAGCAAAAAAAACACAAGTGAGACTATCCTTCTGGTGAGGATATCTGTGGATCTTGAGAGGGGCTTGGGATCTATCTTTATCTGGTCAGAGACCAGATAGTACCAACACACACCCCCCAACACACACACACATACTTTTATCTATCCAGAGAACCTCCCTTTTCTGCACCATTTTGTAACAAAATATACCAAATTCAAAACTATCTGTATTAGTTACAACATAGAAATAAAAGTTCATCTCTGTAAATTACAAAGATAATGAAAAGCAAGCACATTCATTAAAAATATTAATTATGAGTTGGCAACTGAGAGCATTCCAGAAAAAAAAGAGCTAAGTACTATGTAAAAATTGTCTACCAGTGCAAACATGTAAGGGAGCCTCTTCATACAGATAAGGAGGAAAGGAACTCCATCCTGGAGGAAGGTTCCAGCTGGTACTGGTGGAGAGTAACTTCATATGTCAGACTACGCTCCCTTGAGGAGATAAAAACCTGGAACAAACTGCCCCAAGATTGCGTACATCCACAGACTCTTTCTGCTTCAAAATCCTGTGAGGGGAGCTTTTCTTTACTCTTTACTCCTAGCTGTAGGAGTGCAGGGGAGCTGCTCAGAGATGCCCTGTGTCATTAGGAATCCCTTCCATATGCCCTTTCCTACCTCCTTTTGTCCTTCCTTCTTTTATTCTTCAGAGAAACAGGGCTATGGGAAAGAATAAGCAATTCTTTAAAGAAACCAAGTCCAGTTTTCCCCCTAGATTCTTAAGTAGTAGTAGAACAACTACTAGTTTAACAAAGAAAGTAAATGGCAACCTTAATGTAGTTTTAAAAGTTACTTGGGGCGCCTGGGTGGCTCAGTGGGGTAAAGCCTCTGCCTTCGGCTCAGGTCATGATCCCAGGGTTCTGGGATCGAGCCCCAGCATCAGGCTTTCTGCTCAGCAGGGAGCCTGCTTCCTCCTCTCTCTCTCTCTGCCTGCCTCTGTCTACTTGTGATCTCTGTCTGTCAAATAAATAAATAAAATCTTTAAAAAAAAAAGTTACTTGTTATCTTGGTCTCAAACAAAACAAGCAACATGAAGACAGAAATTTTTATCTTTATTGTTCAGTGCTTTATGCCCGGCGCCTAGAAAAATGTGTAGATGGTGGATGGTGCTAAAATCTGTTTCCTAAATGGAATAAATGAATGTTCATATGGCCCTATTATCCTCGAATCCTATGTGGAACATCTGTTACATGAAACAGCCTGGTGGTGGTGCTTTGGCAAGGGCAGGAGGAAGAGCACTGGCATTACGTGGCATGATGCAGGGCAAAGGTGATAGCTGCGGGAGTTAAGAGCATAAGCACGTATTAAGAATTGATAAAGAACAGAAACTATGAGTAATAGGAGATCAGAAAGACATGGAAATATGGGAGAAGAGGAAGGGCACGTTCTTCCCCAAAGCACATAAGATGGCAGGGACCCACAGCAGTTATTTGGATGAAGGGAAAGTTAACCTGAGAAAGCAGGAGAATTTAGGAACAATTGAAAGGATAGATTGTAGAACCATTTTTCTTTTTTATTGTGGGCAAATTTTCTTTCAGTTTAGACCTTCATCTCAATCTGAGATTTGGAACAAGAGACCAAACATTAATTGCTACTTATCAGATGAAGGCCCAAGAGTAAATTTCACTCTATCCCACCATTAGTTCTTAAAAGTAGACCAGCCCCTATACATCATGAATTGATGAAAATGAGCTGAGGTCTTACTAAGGCTCTGTTTCCACGAAACCTTCTCACTTTTTTTTTTTTTTTAATTTCTCTTTGCCTCTGGCCCAGAGTCTAACCAACTCTTGACTGAGCAGAGGTCACTTCAATCTTGTCTTCAAACTTTTGGATTTGAAACCAAAAGCAAAGGCAACGAAAGTAAAAATAACAAGTAAAATAAAAATACACATCAAACTAAAAAGCTTCTGTACCTCAAAGGAAATCATTAACAAAATGGAATGAGAGAAGGTATCTGCACACTGAATTAATGATAAGTAGTTAGTATCAAAAACATGCAAGGAATTCATACAACTCAATAGCAAAAAACCAAATAACCCAATTAAAAATGGGCAAAGGACTTGGATAGACATTTTTGCAACAAACACATACAAATGGCAAACAGGTTGCATGAAAAGCTTCTCAACATCACTAATTATTTGGGAGATGCACATCAGTTCCACAATAAACTATCATGTAACAACTGTTAGGATGGCTATTACCAAAAAGACAAGAGATAACTGCTCCTGGCAAGGATGCAGAAAAACAGGAATCCTGTTGATAGAGATGTTGACTGGTATGGCTGCTATGGAAAACAGTTCAGAGGTTCCCGAAGAAATTATAGAACTAACAACATATGATGTATAGCCAACAGACACAAAACCATTATCTCAAAGAAATCTCCGTATTCTCATGCTTATGGTAGCATTCACAAGAACCAAGGTATGGAAACAACCCAAGTGTCCACCAAAATATGAATGGGTAAAAATATGTATATGTGTATTAACGATGGAATATTATTCACCCTTTAAAAAAGAATGACAGGGCCGCCTGGGTGGCTCAGTGGGTTAAAGCCTCTGCCTTCGGCTCAGGTCATGATCCCAGGGTCCTGGAATCGAGCCCCGCGTCAGGCTCTCTGCTCTGCGAGGAGCCTGCTTACTCCCCTCTCTCTCTCTGCCTGCCTCTCTGCCTACTTGTGATCTCTCTCTCTGTGTCAAATAAATAAAATCTTTAAAAAAAAAAAAAAGAATGACAAAATATCTTTTGCAACAACATGGATGAACCAGGGGGGCATTATGCTAAGTGAGCCAAAGGGAGAAAAAGAAATGCTTACTCTTTCACTTACATGTGGAATCTTTAAAAAGAAGGTAAAAGTCAAACTCATAGGGAAAAAAGAGTAGAAGAATTGTTGCCAGGGGCTGGAGTGGGAGAAGTAGGGAGAGGTTGCTAAAAGGGTACACACTTTCAGTTATAAGATAAATAACATCAAGAATCTAATGTATGACATGGTGACATAGTTGATAACACTGTATTGTATGACTAAAATTCCCTGAGAGAGTAGAACTTTAATGTTCTCATTGAAAAAAAAGAGATATATGTGAGGTGATGGACACATTAACTAACTTCAATGAGAAAAATCTTCTCATAGTATATGTGTATATCAAATCACCACATTGTACACTTGTTTAAAAATATTTATTTTTATTTATGAAAGAGAGAGCAAGCATGAGTGGGAGGGGCAGTATTTTTCTTTTGGTGATTGGCTTGTTTCACCTAGCATAATGTCTCCAGGTTTCCTCTGTGTTGTAGCATGCGTTAGAATTTCCTTCTAACGGAATAATATTTCCTTGTATGCATACTACATTCTGCTTATCTATGTGTCTGTCGATGAAACTTAGGTTACTTCCACATTTTAGTTTTTGTGAATGCTATTAGCAACATGAATGTACAAATATCTCTTTGAGATCCTGCTTTCAGTTCTTTGGGGTATATATGAAGAAATGGATTGCTAGATCATATGAAATCTATTTTTAATTTTTTGAGATCTGCCACACTGTTTTCCATAGGGGTGGTACCATTTTACATTCCCACCAACAGTGCCACAGGGATTTAATCTCTCCACATCCTTGTCAATGCTTGTTATTTTCTGTTTTTGATTTTGTTTTTGTTTTTTGATAGTACCCATCCATCCTGATGAATGGGAGGTCATATCTCACTGTAGTTTTGATTTGCATTTTTGTAAGGACTAGTGATGTGAAGCATCTTTCATGTGATTATTGGCCTTTGATATCTTCTATGAAGAAATGTCTATTTAAGTTCTTTGCCCATTTTGGATTGTACTGTTTGGTTTAGTCATTGAATTTTAGGAGTTCTGTATATATTTTGGATATTAATTCCTTATCAGATATGTAATTTGCAAATATTCTCTCCCATTCTATGAGTTGCTTTTTTACTCTGTTGGGAATGCCTTTTGATGCACAGAATTTTTAATTTTTTTAAAAGATTTTATTATTTCACACAGAGAGAGAGATAGCTAGAGAGGGAACATAAGCAGGGGGAGTGGGATGAGGAGAAACAGGCTTCCCTCTGAGCAGGGAGCCGGACATGGGCCTCAATCCCAGGACCCTGGGATCCTGACCTGAGCCAAAGGCTGATACTTAATGACTGATCCACCCAGGTGCCCCCAAATTTTTAAATTTTTATGAAGTCCAATTTGTCTATTTTTCCTTTTATTACCTATGCCTTTCATGCCATATCAAAGAAGTCATTGCTAAATCCAATGTGATGAGATTTTGCCTTGTGATTTCTTCTAATAGTTTCATAGCATTAGGTCTCATATTTAGTTTTTTTTTAACTATTTTATTAATTTTTAAATTTTAAAAATTTTTTTTTAGAGAGGGAGTGTGGGGAGGGGCAGAAAGAGAGGGAGAGGGAAGCTTAAGCAGGCCCCACTACCAGCACAGAGCCCAACTTGGGGCTATATCTCACAACCCTGAAATCATGATCTGACCTCATATCAAGAGTCAGATACTTAACTGACTGAGCCACCCAGGCACCCCTTGAGTTAATTTTTTAATTTGATATTAAATAAGAATCCAACTTTATTCTCTATATAACTGGATAGGTGGCTATCCAGTTTCCCAGTACTGTTTGTTGAAAAGACTATTCTTTCTCCCATTGAATGGTCTTGGCACTCTTGTCAAAATCATTTGACCACATATGCAAGGGTTATCTGTGCGCTCTATTCTGCTGCACTGGTCTATATGTCTGTCTTTATGCCAGTACCACACTGTTTCAGTCCTGTAGTTTTGTAGTCAGTTTTGAAACCAGGGAATGTGAGTCCTCTAGCTTCGTTCTTTCTCAAAATTGTTCTGGCTATTTAAAGTCTCTTGCAATTCCATATACATTTTTACATCAGCTTATCACTTTCTGCAAAAGAATGTGCTTAATACTAAAGTTAAATGTGCAGACAACTCAGTTTAGAATGACCTTAGATCATTCAGTCCAACACACTCAGCTCTCTAGATAAAGACCTAGAGAAGCTGTATAACTTTCCAAAGTTATGAAATGAGGGATGCCTGGCTCAGTCTGAGGAGCATGTGACTCTTGATCTCTGGGTTGTGAGTTCCAGCCCCATGTTGGGTGTAGAGATTACTTAAAAATAAAATCTTTAAAAACCAGAACAAAACAAAAGAAAACAAAGACATGAAAGGAATTCGTTGAAGACCCAATACTAAAACCCAGTCATCCACTCTCCCAACACCCCTCCCTCTGCCAATACAACATTCTTTCTACTATACCATGCTACTTTTCTGAGAGAGGACTATAGCATCCCCCACTAGAAAAAAGAAAAAAAGCAAAACAAAACAAAAAATGAAAAAGCTTGTTGAGAGCATTTTGCAATTAGAACTGCTTTTCCCACCCTGAACTCCCCAAATTTTGCTGTAATAATAAAAAATTATTTTTAAGCACTTACTTGGAAAAGGTGTTAAGCGATTTATATTCCGGACTCTTTGGCTATAAACAATAGACAGTGATGTGGCCAATTTAAGCAAGAATGTTGTGCTTCTAAGAGAACCAAAGGAAAAACTGAGCAATCAAGTTTTAAGAAAAATAGGCAACAGAATGGTTCCCAAGATCTCAGTAGACTTGGGAGTCTTGGGAGACCTCAGAATGCACCCATCTCAGTTTGTCTCCACTTAAGATCCAGATTTCTATAAAGAGATTCTGATTACCCTAGCCTTGATCATACGCCCATACTAGAAATCCTGGGGTGGGGTCTTACGACCCTCTGGAATCACAGAGCATAGTGGAAAACAGGGCCTCCAGAGATGAGATGCTGCATGATGACAAACACAAGTTCCCCATAATAAGCACATTTTCTCATTTAATCTTGACAACACTGTGTGGCAGGTGGTATCATTCCCATTTTACTAAGGAGGAAATCGAGGGCCAAGGAAGTTAATAACTTATCCAAGTTCACACAGAGAAAGCGGCCCTTGCATGTCTAATATTTCTCTTGGCTCAGCCTTGAGGCTCTGCCTCTTTTCTGAGTACTGTCTCTCCTACATCTGTGTTTCCCTCTCTGGGTAGAACATTTTCTACCCTGTTGCTGAGTTAGGGTAAGTTGTAATTGGTGCCTTTTGGTAAAGAAAGAAGTCACTTCCTGTTTGGGTTCTGGGGTCAAAATGGAATGCACTACCATGATGCTCTGTTTCTAGAACAACTAAGGCTTCCCTTGTAGCAGGATTACTGTTAGCTCCTTCACATCCATTTCAGTGTGGACACAGTAATAGGCAATGGATCTGTTGTGCAAAGTTCATTTCTGTTACTGGTTGTGTTCTTATCTGTCGCTTCCACAGAAGGTGGTAAAATTTGATAGATATAAAATTCTGTACTTTTATAAATACAGACTGACTGTTAACAGCTCCCATGGGGCGAAAATAAACAGTGTGGGATGGGAGAAAATAACAATCTACCCACAGTTTTGCAAGAATTGTCCTTCTGCTTCTTTGCAAGTGGTGATAATAACCAGCTCATAATTGATCAGACTTCATAGGTTAAAAAAAAATTATCTGGCAAAAGACAAAAAACAAAACCCCTTTTGGATAAGAAGTTTCTTGCCTCATATTTTAATGGTATAGCTTTTTAATTGTTTACTTTGACTTGCATAAAAACTGACAAGTAGACAAGCTCTTTAAATGGATGCTAAGATTTTTTTTAACCTCTAATTATTTGGCATAATTAATGGAGACTATTTCACAGCATAAATGAAAATTAAAGTTTTCATAAATCACTTTATTTTAAAAATTTATTTATTTATTAGAGAAAGAGTACGTGTAAGCGAGCTCATGAGTGGGGGAGAGGGGAAAGGGTAGAGGGAGAGGGAGCCTGTTGCAGGGCTCAATCCTAGGACCCCGGCATCATGACCTGAACTGAAGTCAGATGCTTAACCAACTGAGCCACCCAGGCGCCCCTTGTAAATCACTTTTATCCAATATCAAGAATGCAACTAGCAGTAATATCAGGATAAGATTACTCAGGTCATAACTCTTTTATTATCATTATCATTATTATTATCTGTGATGGTTAATATCAATGTCAACTTGGCTAGGCCACAGTACCAGATAGTTGGTCAAATGTTAGTCGAGATATTTCTGTGGACATATTTTTAGATTAGATTAATGTTTAAATCAGTTAATTTTGAGTAAAGCAGATCACCCTCCAGAATGTGGGTGGGCCTCATCCAATCAAGTGAAGGCATAAGTAGGGAAAAGATTGACCTCCTCCAAGGAAAAGGTACTTCTGCCAGTCAATCCTATTCAGACTCAGACTGCAATCTTAACTCTTCCCTGGGTCTCCAGCCCTCCCACACACACCCTGCAGATATTAATCTTACCAACCTCTATAATTTTGTAAGCCAATTCCCAATTCCTTAAAAGTTTCTCTCTCTTTTTCTCTGTCCCTCTTCCTCTCTCTCTTCTATTGATTCTGTGTCACTGTGCTCTCACTGGTATCAATAATCTAGCAACATATTTTTTGATTAAATATTTACTTTATTTAAATTTAATTTATTTCTTAAATATTTTCAAGGTCACTCAAGTCCTGACTTATGTATCACGAGATTGGTTCAGTGACTTGTTTCATGCCTAAGCTGGTGTTTTATAATCTTGGTAAACTGAGCTGCAAATACAATGCTTGGTATGTAGAAGTTTCTCACATTTTTTTTTTATTGAACTGAGTTATTAACTGGATAATATTTCTATCATTAAAACATTTTTTCTGTACATACGATACATGCTGATGAAATTCGTTTTCTACACATACTGTACATGTTGATGGAGTTGTTGGAGGGTATTTAACTTGGAAATTTAGAATAAAGCATTTGAAAAGCAATTTTATTGTCATCTCTGATTGCACTTTCTTTGTTGAAATGCTTATCCTCCAGGGAAGGTGTTATTCAGTCCTATTCTCTTTGAACAAAAATTAATTGAGTACTACTGGGTGGTAGGCACTATTCTATATCCTAAGGAAAGAGGGCTTGAACAAGACAAAGTGGAGCTTCAATTCTCATGGCAGAGATAAACAATAAACAAGTAAGCAAGCAAATAACATAAGCCTACTATTAATACTCTGAAGAAAATGGGGGAAAGTAAGGGGCTGTTGAATGTTGAGAGGGGGAGGTCAGGCAAAGCCTGCCTACTGAGAACTGATCAGAGAATGGTGAGATAAAGCAGTTGTACAAAGATCCCCAGGAAGAAAAGGAATAGTAGCAGGTAGGAATAGTAGCAAGTGCAAAGGGCTTGAGGCAGGAGCCAGCCTGGCAGGTGGAGGAACACGGGAAGTCCAATATGCACAGAGCAAAGTGAACAGGGGAGAGGTAGGAGTGAGGTCATGAAAATAAGAAACTGTCTGATTACATTGAGTCATGTAAACTTTGGATGGGAGTTTAGATAAAGTGGACATGAACTATGCAAAGATTATGGAAAGTAAATATTGTCGTGGTTACTCTGAGAGTCTACAAATCACCATAGAGCAAAAGTTCTAAACCTGCGAGACCCAACTACTCTTAAGACTTCCAAGCTTTATAGTGGTCCACTCTTAGATAGAAGCTGACAGCCGAGGGTCTCCAGCACCTGAGGAAAGTCCCTGCTGGAAAGGCAGAGATCACAGCAAATATAGACGAGAAAGAAGATAAGGCAGAAACAGGAGAAATTCTATTTTTAAAAATCTCATTCGAGTCTTCAGGGTGGTGGCGAAGTAAAGTCCCACGACAAGAGTGCAGCAGCCTGGGGCAGAAGGATAGAAGGGTGGAAGGAATGAAGGTACCCATAAAAAATAGAAACCGATCCAGAATCCTGTGTGTTGTACAGTATTGATCAGAGATTCATACTTCCCTAGGAAAGTTAGAGAGCAAATGAAAAAAACAAGACAATAGTTATTTTTTTATTTTTTTAAAGGTTTTATTTATTTAATTGACAGAGATCATAAGCAGGCAGAGAGAGAGGGGGAAGCAGGCTCCCGGCTGAGCAGAGAGCCCAATGCAGGGCTCGATCCCAGGACCCTGAGATCACCACCTGAGCTGAAGGCAGAGGCTTAACCCACTGAGCCACCCAGCTGCCCTCAAAACAAGATAATTATTATCTAGAAAAAATGGAAAAGAAAAAAATATAAAACCTGGCTGAGTGTCAAAATATACATAGTCATGAACACTGAATATGATTTCGTTCTGTCATTGTTGAAGAGGTATCCTGTATTTCAGTAAATTTTGTCTTAAACAAGTAGGAAATTAATACTATATGTAAAATACCAAACGGACAACAGCTATAAAAGAATGATACAGGGAAACAAACTCGTGTGTGCCTGTTCAGGATGGTAGTGGGGTTACTAATACCAGAAGAACTAGCTGAAAGTGTTGAAAATTTAATAGTTAATGGTGACACTATTTTTAAGAAGAATTATTGTTTATTGTATTTGAATGCTAAGGTTGCAGCAAACTTGTCAAAAATGTTTTCTGGCAAAATGCAAACCAAAGATCATGGGCCAAATATCCTAAAAACTAGCTGAGGTATTCACTCTGTGCTCTTAACTGGACGTACTAAGAGCAACAACAGGAGAGAGAGACTAAAGACTGTATTTTGAAAAAAAAAAATAAAAAAGGATTTAACTGAGAAAGAAAGATTTAAAAAAAATATAGCACCCAGAAAATTGAGCTGTCATTGATAACTGCTAAGATCCAAGGTGTAGAGGTCTGACTACTGACAGACTCCGTGAAAAGCAGGTCTTGACTATAGATTTAAAGAGGTTTTTTTTTTTTAACTTGAAAAGTTTGAATCTGAGATACTTGATATAAATACTGAGATTTATCTATGAAACAAAAATTTGAATTGATATTAAGGTATAAGAGGTTGAATGATGTGCCTATGTTCTAATCCCTAGAATCTGTGAATGTTACCTTATTTGGAAAAGGAGTTTTTGCAGATGTAATTAAGTTAAGGGTCTTGAGATGAAGAAATTAACCCAGATTGTGCAGGGACCTAAATCTAATAACGAGTGTCCTTGTAAAAGACACATAGAGGAGAAGGAAACGTGAAGACAAAAGCAGAGACTGGAGTGATGTGGCCACAAGCCAATAAAACCAATGAATGCCATCAGCCAGCAGGAGCTGAACGGGGCAAGGAAGGATTCTGTCCCAGAGCCTCCAGATGAAGTGCAGTCTAGCCAACACCTTGATTTTGAACTTCCTGGATTTTAGCTCCCAGAACTGTGAGAGAATAAATTTGTCATATTAAACTGTTATTTTTTTTTAAGATTTTATTTATTTATTCAGACAGAGATCACAGGGAGGCAGAGAGGCAGGCAGAGAGAGAGAAGGAAGCAGGCTCCCTGCTGAGCTCCATCCCAGGACCCGGATCATTTCCTGAGCCGAAGGCAGAGGCTTTAACCCACTGAGCCACCCAGGCGCCCCTAAACTGTTATTTTAAACCATCAAGTTTGTAGTGATTTGTTAAGGTAGTCACTGGAAACCAATAAAGTTTATCAGTTTCCAGTGGCTATCCTAACAGATGTTATATATAATAAGAGATTATATATCAAATACTGGTTAAAAAAATGAATATTAGGGGTAGGAAGGCAACAAAACAGAGACACATACAACTGGGATGGGCAATGAAGAAGCAGGCTTTAAGGGTGCCAGGATACTCAGTGGAACTCTTTGGTACATATGAAAATAACCCCCAGTCTTCTTTTCAATTGACCACCTTCTGTGACTCGGGGGAGGGAAATGTATACATAAATATTGATATACGGATAATCAATCTTAGCAGATCTATGTCAGTGTACAATATATGTACAAAGGTTGGTTCTCAATATTTTCAGAGATCTCTAGTTCACACACACCACCACCACCACCATGGTTCTTCTCTCCTCCTATCTCAATATAGATTTGCTCTTTTTATGAAGATTGGGCTACCACAAATCTGATAAATCAACCTCACTAACAGTTTAGTGGTGGTATTTCTTACGAAGGATTTGAATTGGATTAACGGACTGTTGAAAAAGAAAAAAGAAACCTTCCTTACTGTTTTGTGTAGTTTTTGTTTGTTTGTTATTTTAACCTCGAAAGAGTGGAAATTCAGGTCATCGGAGGCAGACCATCTCAGATTATAGTAAAATGGAGACTGTTGTGACGATTTCCCCACAGCTGGTGTTTTTTAAAAAAAGACCTGAAGTTCACCTATGTAAACACAATCTATAATTCTCCTAGTTTCAGGTCCAAACAACTGAAAAATACATGGTCATCCTTTCTCCAGGATCCAGAAGCCATATATCCATTCCATCTATAACCCCTTCCTTATTTTTGCTCTCTCTTCCAGATTAAAGGTAGCTTTTGGGGGCACCTGGGTGGCTCAGTGGGTTAAAGCCTCTGCCTTTGGCTCAGGTCATGATCCCAGGGTCCTGGGATCAAGCCCCACATCGGGCTCTCTGCTAGGCGGGGAGCCTGCTTCCCTTCCTCTCTCTCTGCCTACTTGTGATCTCTCTCTCTCTCTCTGTCAAATAAATAAAAACAAAAATTAAAAAAAAAAAAAGGGGGGGGGCTGCCTGGGTGGCTCAGTAGGTTAAAAAGCCTCTGCCTTCAGCTCAGGTCATGATCTCAGGGTCCTGGGATCGAGTCCCACATCGGGCTCTCTGCTAGGCAGGAGCCTGCTTCCTCCTCTCTCTCTCTACTTGTGATCTCTCTCTGTCAAATAAATAAAAATCTTTAAAAAAAAAAAAAAGATGATAAAAAAAAAAAGGTAGCTTTTAGTGCTTATTCTTTCTTTCCTTTTTTTTTTTTTTTTTTTTTAAAGCTTTTGTTTATTTATTTGACAAAGACACAGTGAGAGAGGGAACACAGGCAGGGGGTAGTGAGAGAGGAGGGAGAAGCAGGCTTCCCGCTGAGCAGGGAGCCTGAGGCCTGGCTAAATCCCAGGATCCTGGGACTAAGACCTGAGCTGGAGGCAGACGCTTAACAACTGAGCCACCCAGGCGCCCCAGTGCTTATTCTTTCCTTATCATAGTTGTTCACCCATATACACATCAACGTGAGGGAGCACACGTCTCTGAGAATGGTGTTGTTCCACACTCTAGAGAAGGTTTATGCACCAGGTTAGTGAAACAAGTTCTCCTAAGGAGCTACCCGGTCGCATGTTCCTTTGGGTCGGTGCAAGCTGTGTGGTGAGTAAATACAAAATCAGGGCAAGGAATCAAAAGTAAGATTTACTTTTATTTCCCTAAGTAAATGCCAGGTATTTCCCTAAGTAAATGCTTTCAGGAACAGACCCAAGATTATCTAAATATAATGATGAATCTGGTGCATTGGAAAAAAAAAAAGTACGCAACCGCTATGATAATCAATTAGTTTTTAAGACCGAGGATAAAATTTTACCCACTTTCCTTTCTGTTGAACTTTTAAATAATTAAACTTCACATGAATAATTGACAGCACACATTGTCCAAACAGAAGAAATATTATCAAGAACATAAACCTATCACTGCTTTGTTCAATATCTTAGCGATATAGGTATGTTTGGTCAATTTCGTTAAGAGTCTATGAGAGAATTAGGCCACACGTGTCTGTTTTCTACATATTATTGACAAAGGCTGGGAAGTGACAAAGTGTGACGACTTTTGGGAGGGGAGCCATCAGTCAGCATCTGGGAAGATAGATTGGATACTTACTGGGTGTGGGTGCATTGACTGATTGTATCTATCCTACAAACCAGCTAAAATGAAAATACACATCTGAATTCAGTTCACTTATTTCCCGTGAATTACAGGATCAGGAGTTAAACATATCTACTGAAGTATTTTAGTAATGAATTGAAAGACATTTATAATTAAAAGGAAAATGTAGATGTTATTGACCTTTTCTTCTCTTCCTCCTTTTAAAAATTTCCTTCATATGAAATAGAAAACAAAGCTATAAAAATCATAATTTCAAACAGTTATAATAAGTTAGCATAACTCAGGATTAGGGTAGGCCTTCTGATCAGTTATATGCTTTGAACTTAATTTCGTCCTTTCTTACAAGTACACACATGCTGTGAGGTAACAATCGTCATTTCTGTTTATTTCTGAGATCTATTATTTTCTGATTCTCTTGATTTTGATTCATGATGTTTAGAAAGATACACAGAATCCACTTAATCCGTCACCTTTTTTTAAACATTCTGTGGCCAACCAAGAGCAGACTTGGAATCCAAAGGCTGATACAAATTCATACTTACTCTTTCTTTAGGAGACATTTCAGTCAAGGCCAAGTTCACATGATTTGAGTTGTCCAGAAGTATTTCTCTTTCCCTGAGCCACTCTTTGTCCTTCATTTACTATTAGATCTTCTCTGGGTATTGGCCTTGGCCTCTGGTCTTGAGCTTGCCAAGTTGATCAAAATCTCCCGCCCTGGAACCTTGCTGTCTCAACTTCCCTCTTACCCCAAATCCTCCCTAATCTTATTGTAAACTCTTTGAGGGCATGGACTTTACATATTCCTCTCCAAACCCCCAGTTCCTACAACTATGCTTGGCACATAGTTAGTATTCAATGAACATGTGATCAGTGAATAAATTTTCCCAGCCATCACTGGAGTAATGAAAAGAACTTTCTCATGCTATATTGGTCACGCTTTGCTTGAAGAACATGGGGGATCTGAATGGGAAAGACAAAGAGGATGAAGGAAACAGAAAATCCTGTCGTGTTAGAATAATAAACCACTTTCAGGAGGGGAGTCATCAGTCAGCATCTGGGAAGATAGACTGGATCCTTACTGGGTGGGGTGCGTTGATCAATGACATCTATCCCACAAACCACCTAAGATAAAGGTACACAACTGAAATCTGAAACCAGAACTCTGTGGCGAGTGCATTAGCATGTGGGCTATTTGGGAAAAGAAAAAGAAAGTACTTTTATGCTGGGCAGAGAGCAAGACAGATGTGAGATGAACAGCCTTTTTTTTTTTTTTTTTAATCTGCATTTTTTTTTAAAGATTTTATTTATTTATTTATTTGACAGAGATCACAAGCAGACAAAGAGGCAGACAGAGAGAGAGGGGGAAGTAGGCTCCCCGTTGAGCAAGGAGCCTGATGCGGGGCTTGATCCCAGGGCCCTGAGGTCATGACCTGAGCAGAAGGCACCCACTGAGCCACCCAGGCGCCCCAAGAACAGGCTTTTAAAAGAAGACACCACCATCAGAGACCATGTGGTTGCCACAGAGATTAGGCCAATATAATGATTCTAGGCCAGTAGTGAAAAAGCCAGATCACAGAAAGGTGAGATCACGTTAATATTCAACATAGCAGTTCTCCTAAATAGGGGCTCCTCCTCTCCCCAGGCTCTGAATTAGTTGGCATGTAGGAAAAGTATTTTGGTAGTGGCAGGGAGAAATCACTAAAAAGAGGTTAAAAAAAATTAAAATGTATTTCTAAGTAAGGAGAAAATCCAAAAACAGGGCAGCCTAAAGTCATGTGATATGAGTTATCTTAACCAGATGGGACACAGAGATCTTAAGAAAGCAAGAGTCATATACAGTTGGAGACCAGCCCATGACCAGACCAGAGACAGATAAAAGCGTAAACTAAAAAAGCAAGGTTCCCTGCTTTGGGAACAACACAAAGATACCAGACAGAGGTTAGGTGTCTCTCTGGGTGTCTGTCCTGAAAACTTTTTCCAGTCAAGTCTATATGTAGCTTGATTTCATTTACTTTTAAAAAGCCATTTTGCTTTGTGATGTCCTTCCTGTTTCTTGGTTACTTCTCTTTATTCCCATTTTTTTTTTCTTAGCCTCTTCATGAATTCACATTGTCAATTCACTTGGCTAGAAGTAACTGAGGTGAAAGGGTTGTTTTCTTCTCCTACCTACACCGGTAAAAGTAACGGGTCAAACTTGCCTAAAGATTGATTTACAGTAGTGCCCATCATGCCTGGAGTCCAAACAGGAAAGTTATGAGTGGGACTTGTGGAGAAGATAGCAGTTAATTGTGGTAAAATGAACCTCAGGAACTAGACCGTTAAGAGGAGATTCCAATAACTGTCTTTCCTATTTACCCTCTTTCCTTTTTACCAATAGGACCTATTAAAAGCACACGAAACCAAATTCAAATGACCATTTAAAGTTACTGAAACTTCACAGTGGAAAGTGACAATGCAGATAGTACAGAAGTGTTAAGGGATGACTTTGAAAAGACTTCAAGTTTATCTAAGAAACTAAACATGTCAGGTGTGCTTAGTAATATTTCTTTCTAGTACTGAAGGTCAAATGTAAATAACCAACCACTTAGCCTTTGCAATATGGCCTTTACCAAAGATCTCATAAAATGCTAACCTTATAAAATGAAATTCCAAACACAATTATTTTCTTTGCATTATATGTTATGGAGAAGTACTTGAATGGCATTATAAAGAAACAGTCTTTCTTCTAGCCCACTAAATTCATTTCACCTTAAGGAAGCTATTTTAGTGTTTGGAAAGGAAATAATGGTATAGAGAAGGGAATCTGGCCAATGGGTGAATTGCTTAACAGCCTTTTAGTAGCTGATAGGGTGGTTCAGGTGATTGTAATCTGATGTGCATGGATGGGCTTCAGAATGCCCATATACCTCCTGAAGCATATCGATGAAGAACAATGTTGTTTTGAACCATAACTACCTCGAAGGAAGTAGAAACTGCTAAAGGAGACCACAAGGTCTCAGAAATGCTTGATTTTGCTTCAGAATAGGTGGCGCCTTTATTCAACTAGGCACCTGGATTTCTTCTTTCAATGATTTTTTCCAGGAAGAGAATTCCATGGTTTCTATCAGACAATTATCTGCATGCATGGGCAAAGGAATCGAAAAGGAAAGAAACTAATAGAGAAGAAAACTTTTTTTTTTTTTAAGTAAATTTATATTGCGTATTTCTGGACTCTTTTGTATCTTTTGAAATCTTCGTGTGCCTCTTTTTTATAAAGATATGTCAACATCTCCAGAAAATTAAGATTCATTGTGGCATTTCCTTTTTTTTCTTCTTTCTAGATATGTGTACTTTGACCTCACTGCAAAGATATTTTTGGAGCTAAGATGACCCATTGCTTTCCTTGTATTTCTCTTACAAATTTCAAAGATAAATTTTCAACCTTTTCTTTCTGAAACCCATCTCACAAAGTTCCATTAGTTCTGGACTCGAAGCACACACCCAACTGAATAACATCTGCCCCTTGAGTGTCTGGACGTAGCCCGTATGTGAGCTCAGGAAGGGTTTAAACCTGTCCTAAACAATTTGCTCATTACAACGTCTGGATTATTTGTGATAGATGAATGCCATTGCCAATACAGGTGGTTGAAAGTGAGCCAATATCTACCAATATTCTACAGTTTATAATTAAGGTAAGCATTTATGAGGCAAATATTCATTAGCAGTGGGCATAAAGCAGAATAAAGCCATTCCTATAAATGTTTTGGTGAACTCTTTAAAATCCCAGTACCCTGCAGAGGTTTGAACATAACTTGCAAAAGACGTTCACTGGGTGCTGACACAATCCTCTGGAGCCAGGAACCTTCCAGAGCCAGTACCTCCAGAGATGCCCTTTAGGGCACAAGCTGGCTACATTCTCAAACCTTGTTCATACAGTGGGGAGGGAATGTTCTGAATGTTATTTTAACATTTTTTCTAATACGTATATCACAAAACCACTAATTTTACCAGTGAGCAAACTTGATTTTAAATTCTGTTGTACTAATTAGCAAAGCCCGTGGTGTTCATGGGCGGTAAAAAGGCACCCGTGGCATTTGTGGCATGGCTGCTTCTGGGGTGCAGCCTTTCTTCTTCTTCTCTTTTTTTTAAGAGTTTATTTATTTATTTATTTTTAAGTAATCTCTACACCCAGCACAGCGCTTGAACTCACAACCCTAAGATCAAGAGTCTTGTGCTCCACCCACTGACCTAGCCAGGAGTCCCGGGTGTGGCCTTTCTTCTTCCTCTTCCTCTTCTTCTTCTTTTTTTTTTTTTTTTTCTTTTTTTAAATGCCTGGAGAGGTAGACAGGTCACATATTGTGGGCTTTATTTATTTTATTTTTATTTATTTATTTGACAGAGATCACAAGTAGAGAGGCAGGCAGAGAGAGGAAGCAGGCTCCGCACTGAGCAGAAAGCCCGATGTGGGGCTCGATTCCGGGACCCTGAGATCATGACTTGAGCGGGAGGCAGAGGCTTTACCCCACTGAGCCACCCACACACCCCCTGGGTGTGGCGTTTCTTAAAGGTGAGCAGATAATGCCCAAGCTGTGAGTTTCTGGTTAGGGCCCTGATGACCCTAGAGTTGAGCCCAAACTAAAACAAATGCATTACCACATTATGAAGGCTGAAATGCTTCACGGAAAAAAACTGATGTCACCACAGCCCCTTGAGGTTTCTCCTCATCCTTGAGACATCTACACGTGACCTCAGCTGAGCTAAGTCAGCTTCTTTGCATGTCATGCAAAGAGCAGCTTTGGGGCGGTTGGGAAGGTAGAGGACCCAGCGCTGAGGTGGCATCTCCACAGCTTGAAAGCCAAGACTGAAGAGCAGGTTGGGGTCCGCTCCGCAGGCAAGGCCCTGAACATTAGTCCTGGCAGCTCAACTGACACACACACGTTGACATTTTAATATCCTTAACTAACACACCTCATGGCTGGTCGCCTCCCGCAGAGATTAGCTCCCTTTCTGATCAGCAATTCCTGGCAATAGAGCTTTTTACCTTCTCTGTCAATGAAAATCATAATCTCGATCTACCCAATCTCTACAATGTTGGCATCACTCCATAACAGAGACTGCCTATTCTCCCTAATTTATGACATTTCTTGACTATCTACATAATTTGTGGGGCCCAGTGCATTCGGAACCCTTATTCAAAAAACAAAAACAAAAGAATCTTTCCCTTTCAATCTGTCCTGTTTTGTGTGTGTGCGTGTGTGACGTAATGCAGCGCTCCTTCAGGCACAGGGTCACTAGGCCCCTTCACATGATGACAGCAGCCAGGTTCCCTCTCCTGCCAGATGTCGGGTCACTTTCCAGGCTCTGTTTAGGGTCAGGGAAGTCCTCCACCCAAATCTCCAGAGGGTGGTGACCAATAAGATGGCAGCCTCCATGCTGGGATGTGCTTTGCACCTGGACTGGGAAGGGTAAGAAACTCACTCCCATGGAATGCAGCTTGGGCCTGCCAACTGGGGCTGTGCCTCCAGGCCCCTCCATGAGACGCTGCGGGGTAAGCATGCCCATCTTTAGTCCTCCCAGGCCTGCACCAGCCTACACTGGGGGAGAGGGCAGAGTGGCCACTAGGTTGGGACGTGGGGGAGAAAGTTAGGAAGAGCCTAGGACACCAGAGGGCAGTAGGATAGACAACTCCTCCTGGGGAGATGGGGAGCCCGCAGGGAGGGGTGCGGTGCAGGAAAGGGGTAGTGTTGTAGGATTTCTCTGCCTTTGGCGCCCTGGTTCTTGGTCATGCCGCTTGGAAGAATGAAGAGGTAGACCGGATGAAGAATGGTGGGCAACAAAGCAAAGTTTATTCAGCAAAAGTATAAAGCTCCCAGAGAGGGAGGGCGGCCCGAGTGGGTTGCCCCTGGGGTTTCTAAGTTTAGGGGTTTCTATGAGCTCTTTTGCAGCACTGTCCTCAGCAATCAGGGTGTGCTGAGTTGTGCCAATCAGGGCTTTGGTCATGTATCTGTCTACCTATTAGGTTCATGTCCACGAGCTGATTTTTGTTTGTTTGTTTGTCTTGGTTTTGTTTTTCTGATATCTGGGAGCTTAGGTCTTAACTGTCCCCTGCCTATGATATTGACAAATGCCTTGTGGTTAGTTGTCTTATTTTAGGACATTTTGCAGAAGTCATTTCTGCAACGGCTGTAGAGCAGAATGTTAGTGTGGTCCTCTCTGAGCTGCAGAACAGGACGTCAGTGCTATTTTATTTCAGCTGCCCTGACTCCATTTTTTTCTTGCTGGGGACCCTGCCCCTGACTACCTACCTGTCCGACCAGCTCCTCACGTTAGGACTGCAGGGGAACATCGGCTCCCAGCCTCCAAAGCATGTTTCACTGTCCACCAGACTTCACTTACAAAACACAGGGTCAAAGATAAAATTATTAAGAATTTTAAGACAGGAACCACAGAGCATTAAGGCCCAAGCAGGGTCCTTCTACGTGTGGGGCCCTGTGATGGTTAGTTTTATGTGTCAACATGACTAGGCTGCCAGGTGCCCAGATATTTGGTCAAATGTTGTTCTGGGTATTTCTGTGAAGGTATTTTGGGATGAAATTCGTATGTAAATCAGTAGACTGAGTACAGCAGATTGCCCTCTCCAATGTATATGGGTTTCATCCAATTGGTCAAAGCCCAAATGAATGAAAAGGCTTCACAGAGGGTTCTTCTTGCCTGACTGCCTTCAAACTGGGACATCAGACTTTTTCTGACTTCAGACTCTTCCTGGGTTTTGAACCTACTGGCGTTTGGACTGGAAGTACATTATGGGCTCCCCTGGGTCTCCAGCTTTGCCAGCTCACCCTGCAGATCTGGGGACACAGCAGCCTCCATAATGGCATGAGCCGATTCCTAGTTTTATCCTATTGGTTCTGTTTCTCTGGAGAACCATGACTAAAATAAGCCCTATATGACTGGTTGCCCTGTTAGGAAGCCTGCCTTGGGTATTCCCCAAACCCTCCAGTTTCTTTCAATTCCCACTATCACCAGAACTTTATTCCTTTTCACCAGTTCTATGCCAGAACTTCTGAGGTGATCTCTCCTTTTGGGCACTTCCCTGTCAAGAGCCCTGTAAAATACAAAACAAAACAAACAAAAGTTAAAGTTAATGCCACCCTCCGTTAAGAAACATTCCATTCTCGTTTACCTTCAGCTTCCTGAATTACATTAGGGCTCTAGTCTCAATGTAAATTTTCATGTCCTGTACCTCAATATCAGCCATTTGTCCTAGTGGCTTCTATTTCCTGCACACTGACATTTGAGCAAAGTGGTCATTTCCACCACATCATTTTGCCCACATTATTCCCCAAGTCTGAAAAGCAACACACAACACTTTAATGCCCATCTCAAGCTCTTTTTCCTTCATAAGGCCCAAGACAAATCTACCTAAAGACAAATCTACCTAAAGCCTCCTGGAATCTCCTGTCCTTGACCCCTGCCCTCGTTTGTATTGATGCTGTGAAAACAAAAGGAAACCTCTTTTAGCATAAAATCAGGAAGGCAGCAGAGGGAGCTTTCCGGCCCTACTCTCCTTGACCATTGCAGACCTAATAGGAAGAGAGAGACCTTGAGCATGGATACTACTTTACTGTGTCAACGGGAGAAAGAAGAGCTTTCCTTTATGCCCATATGGGCTTAGCCAACAAGACACTGCCACCTCTCAGCCTATGAAGAGCCGCTGTACTCCCAACTCCTAGTTTACTCCAATTGACCTTTGTATTTGTTCTTTTGTTTTTTAAAGATCTTACTTATTTATTTGAGATAGAGAGCTTGCTTGCTGGAGCATGGACACGGGGAGGGGCAAGGGAAGAGGGAGAAGCAGACTCCCTGCTGAGCAGGGAACCCCCCCCCTCAAGGAGGGGGGCTTCATCCTAGGACCCCAGGGGATCATGACCCCAAGTTAAGCAGATGCTTAACTAACTGAGCCACCCAGGCGCCCCTGGACTTTTTGTTTATAGCAGCCCTCCCAACTGCCCCCTTTCCTCTATAAAAGAGTGTTCCTCTCCTTTGTTCTATGGTGGCACCGATGCTATCGCCATAGCTTGCTTGTCCAGGACTTCATTTCTCTGTGATTCCTGAATAAACTCATTTTTGATGGTTAAATAGCTAGCAGTTTTATTTTTAAGGTTAACAAGGCATTCCTTGTATCTACTGTCATTAAGCTTCAGCATGTGTTTTCTCCACAATGTGATTACGAGGTATCCACAGATGCCGTGGTGCATGGATGGTCTTTCCTAGCATGTTATTATGTTCCCATTAGGAACTCATGGAATCTTTCTTGAAAGAATGAATGAATAAATTGATTATTGCTCATTGTAGTAGGTTGAATGGTACCCCAAAAAAAGATGTGCCCATGCCTGAACCTCTGGAACTTAGAAGGTGACCTTAATGTCACTTAAGAAGGTGACCTTTTTGGGAACGATTCTTTGTGGACATAATTAAGGATCTTGAGATGTAATCATACTGGTTTATCCATTGGGACCCAAATCCAATGACAAGTGTCCATATAAGACACAGAAGAGGAGAAGACACAGAAAGATGAGGAAAGGACAGGTGAAGACAGAGGCACTGATTGAAGTGATACGTCCACAAGCTAGGAAATGCCTTGATGTACCAGAAGCTGGAAAAGGAAAGGGAGAATTCTCCCCTAGAGCCTCCCAAAGCAGCATGACCTGTAAACACCTTGGTTTCAGAATTCTGGCTCTAGAACTGTGAAAGAATAAATTTCTGTCGTTTCAGCACTCTGGGTTGTGGTAATGTGTTATGGCCAGCCCTAGGAAACTAATATATCCATCATTTTCTTGGGCTACTTGTAGAAATTTTTCTCCCATCACATTTGTATATAATAGGTAGAAACATTTTTATCTTAGAAGCTAAAGAGACAGTTGCCCCAGGCTCCTTGCATAAAATGTACTGTTTGAATTCTTTAAAATGGCAGGTGCAAAATTCCTCAAGCTCTTTCAAAAACTGACATTCAATTTGCATGATTCTTCACAAATGCTCCTACTCTAATAGTCAAAAATGCCTCATGTATATTCTAAAACATTTATTTTGAGATCATTCTTGATTCATTTGCAGTAGTAAGAAATAACAGGGAGAGACCATATACCTTTCACCCAGTTTCTTCAAATGGTAACGTCTTACAAAACTACAGTGTCAGGTCACAAAGAGGATACTGACAGATAAAATTCAACAATCTTATTTAAATTTCTCCAGGTTTAATTGCACTCACTTGCATGTATGTATTTAGTTTACATAATTTGATCATCTGTGTTGGTTTCTGTATCACATGTATCATCATAGCCAAAAGAACTAGGGATGCCTGGGTGGCTTACTCAGCTAAGTGTCTGCCTCTAGCTCAGGACATGATCCTAGAGTCCTGGGATCGAGTTCCACATCAGGTTCCTTGCTCAGTGGGAGGTGTGCTTATCCCTCTCCTCCCTGCTCATGCTCTCTCTTGCTGTCTCTGTCTCTCTCTCTCAAATAAATAAAATCTCAAAAAGAAAAAATACAGAACTATTCTACTGCCACAGTAATGGTTCGTGTTGCCTTTTAATAACCATATCTAGGGGCGTCTGGGTGGCTCAGTGGGTTAAAGCCTCTGCCTTCGGCTCAGGTCATGATCCCAGGTTGCTGGGATCCAGCCCCACATCTGGCTCTCAGCTCGGCAGGGAGCCTGCTTCCCTTCCTCTCTCTGCCTGTCTCTCTGCCTACTTGTGATCTCTGTCAAATAAATAAATAAATAAAATCTTAAAAAAAAAAAAAAAAAGAACCATATCTACCTCCTTTTGTGCCCATCCCAGCCTTGTCCTTGAGGGTAACAACTTTAGTGAATCTCAAGGGGATTACGCAGTGTGGAAAAAAACCTATCCCCAAAGGTTACGTACCACACAATTTCATTTCTGTAACATTCTGAAATGACAAAAATACAGAGATGGGTAGCAGGTTATGATTACCAGAGGCTGGGCATTCTCTTCAAAGTGAAAGTAATGTAAATATTGTCAGAGGACTCGGAGTCACGTCCTATAGAGTGAGTTAAGTTTTTCATTCAGTAAACATTTGGGGAAATCTTTTTTTGTGCCTGGTGCTATTCCGATGCTGGGAATCCCCAGTCTCTGCCTCAGGAAATGCACTAAGATCCAAGTGAGACACCTGTAAATGCAATTACATGTTAAGGTGGGCAAAACGCCCCACTGTGTGTGAGAGGCTCTGAGAGAGATGGGATATAATTGAACAACAAACAAACCAAAAACAAAGGAGGGGGGGATGGGACTGTTGAGGAGATACAATGGCGATCACATAAGAACCATATTCATGTTCTGTCTCCATTAAGGAACTGTGAGAAACTGTCAGAGGATTTGGAGTCAAGGATTTGAGAGAGTAAGCAGCTTAGGTTAAGAAAGGGGTACAGACGGTTCATGATAAACCATCTGGCCTCTGGATTTCTGGAAGAGGGGAAATGGACTAGGGAGGAGTCTGAGCCCCTAGAAGGTATACCACCGGCAGGAAGAGAAGACTCATCTCCTGGGCTGGATGGTGGCAAGGAGCGGGGAGGCTTGAGGAGTCAACTCCTGTGACAGCACAGGCTACGTGTCATGACCAACACAGAAAATAACCCAACAAGCAGATATCTCACCAGTTTGGCAGGCAAAGCAAGGAGAAAGTAGGTGAGAGCACTGAAGAATTCTCTGGTTCCGTGTGTGGCAAATGAGTTTCATCTCCTTTTCTAAAAATTATACTAAACTTTCGCCACTACCAAAGAAAAAAACCCAAAACTCTGTGAGGGAATTGTTAATGTTCCGACTGACAGGGAGGAAACTGGCTTGGAAAGACTAGAAAACTTGGCCTGAGGTCACTTAGCAGCTAGTAACAGATAAAGCCAGGATCTAAATTCATCTCTCTGACTCCAAAGCCTACCGCACTTTCCCAACCCAGGACTTAAACAATGATGGCATTGGGAGAGCTGTCCTGGTCAGATAGAAGAGAAGGGGAATTTGGGGAGATGACATTATCTTGGAATCTACGGAAACTGAAGGTTAAATTTCCAACTTCTGGTTTTTTGTTTTTTGTTTTTTTAAAGTGAAGTGAGCAATTTCCCTGGCTTTTGCTTCATGAATAGAGATGGAAAATTTGACTATTGGATAGAACTCTACAAAATACCAGATGCTCTATTTGAACAGAACTTCTCTGGGTAAATAAATTACACTTAAAAATATGTACCAAACCTCAGTGAGGCCACAGCCATTCAACAAGAAACATTTCAAAATAAAAGTGCAAAAGATGAACAGCTTAGGGTCACATAACTAACCTTTCAAATTGAATGAGGGCACAAACTCAGAATAGCTCAGATGTGGTATCCTTTCAAAGCGTTGGGGTGGGAGTCAAGAAACTGCAATAGAAATTGGCCTAAAATTGAAAACATGGTCAAGGAAACAAATTTGGATGGGTAGGCTAATTCCAGTTCCCTGTTCGGGCTGCAGATATATCAAGGAAAGGAATTTTGCACATACAACCTTGGGGAAATCATTTAGCCCGTAAGACTTGACAGTCTAGGGCACTGTCCGGGATACCGATGTTTCTATCTAGTTCTTTGGAATTTTTCCAAAGATGGCAATAGTGCATGGAATAGCTTTGGTTTTGTTTTGCTTGTTACGATACTATTGTATTTCTTAGACCTGCGGCAACCACTGAGCCTCTTGGAGTGTTGCTGAATTATCTTTAGTGACCATGAAATCCACTAGAGAACAGACTTTAATGCAGTACTAATAATTGGATGATATTTTGTTACTCATATTCCAATGGCTTTGCTTTTCCAAGCAAACAATGCATTTGGGTTTGATGTAACTAGAGATCTTAAAGTTTAATAAAAACACCAGGCCCAGTGAATCCTTTTAGACTGAAGGGTTCCCATAATCAGTTCTTAATCAAGGTTGAGGTTACAGACTAAAGCTATTATATTTTAGGGAAACACAAATTTTACTCCATATTTGCTCAGTTACTTCTTCTTAGAGGGTTTTCTGGTGGACTCTTTTTTTTTTTTTTTTTAATGGGATGTAGAAAGAAGTGTTTTTGGATGATTTAATGTGAGGCTTAATCATTCATTTACTTAGAATTCTGTGAATGTCAGCACTGTAGTCATATTTTCCCATTTGCTCTGTGGCAGTAAAAAAAAAAGAAAATACTTACTCCCAAGGTCTGATAAATACATATTTTTAAGTACCTTGTGGACTGTGTGTATATTATGTATATGCAGAGGTGTGTGTATGTGTGTGTGTGTGTGTGTAGGCTGATCCATGGTTTCTTCATCTTTGCTTGGCATTACAAACAGGTAACACAGCCATATGAGACTTCAAAAAGTAGTTTTTAGATTCTGGTGCTGAGTCAGAAATTTTTCTAGGAGGTAATATTTTATAAGACAGAACAATAAACTATTCTTCTGAAGAAACCACTAGTAATCTTAATAATTGTTTATAATACACACTTGTACGTAATTTCAGGAAGAGGGAAGTTACTTTGCAGTCATGGTTCCAATACATACTTTAGATGTGGGTTACCATATTCAGTGTATCATTTAATGTGATTTATCACCAAGACAAAAATGCCAAATTTTGCCACACTGATCTAATCCAAAACCAGATCTAATCCAAAAGATCTAATCCAAACCAGAATCTCCCAGAGGGTAGAATCAAAAAGATTTTTTTAAAAAGATTTTATTTATTTATTTGACACAGAGAGAGAGAGAGATCACAAATAGGCAGAGCAGCAGGCAGAGAGAGAGGGGAAGCAGGCTCCCCGCTGAGCAGAGAGCCCAATGCAGGGCTTGATTCCAGGACCCCGAGATCAGACCTGAGCTGAAGGCAGAGCCTTAACCCACTGAGCCACCCAGGTGCCCCAAAAAGATATTTTAAAAATCCAAATTTTTATAGTACTTAGAATTTTCTTGTATGTTGGTAGAAAAGTAGTAATAGATGGAAAACTAGAGTCTTTCTTTATGCAGATACATATGTAATAATATGATTTCATTGTATCTTACATATGTTTTATAATTTAAAAACCCACTTATTTTGTATAGACCATGTTGCTTACGTTTCAAATATAATGTCATGAAATCTGTGATTGTTCTAGCTTTTAAACTATAATATTTTGCTCATATGAGGTATCTAAAGTCAGAAAGTAGAGTGGTAGATGTCATGGACTGGAGGGACCATGGACTTGGTCCATTGGACTCTTCAGTTTTTAAGATGAAAAGAGTTCTGGAGGTGGATGGTAGTGTTAGTCATGAAACAACATGAATGTACTTAATACCACTGGAATGTGTACTTAAAATGATTAAAATGGTAAAAAACGAGTGTTAAAATGGTAAAAGTATCAAATGTGCTGTGAAATCTGTGGATGTTCCAGCTTTTTTAAGCTTTACTCTTTTGCCCTTACAGATCTCTAGAAAATTGAAAAAATAGAACTATTAACAAATATAGTTATGTTTTAGCTGAACCAAAAAAGAGCATGTTAAAATGGGTCAATGTGACCCCTACGCTGAGAACCCCTAACTGGTTCCAAAGCTGATTTGGGGCTCCTAGCACTGAGGGAATAAGGAAGACTTTTTTTCCTCCAAAGACCTGGTCCTTCCATAACTCTTAGACTTCTCTTTCGCCCTTTCACTTTCTCTTTCACTCTTGCACACAATATCCTTGCGCAATCTCCTACGTAGACACAAAAATGATTATATGATCGTCTCAAGGATACTCAGAGGAAAGCCTTTACTGCATAATTGAGTCTGAACTCAGGTATCACTGAGTCATCACCAGGTCTTTCTTTGGCGATCCGTTACACTCTGCATAACAACTTCGGCAAAGTAAAAGAATGTTAGGGCCCCAACATAAAAGACAGTAAGAGTGGGGATAGCCCTGGGAACGTGGACTGGGGATGCAGCCTATCCTTAGAAACACAGGGTGGGAGGAAAGGAAGGGAATTTATGGTGAGGCATTTAGCCAAGGTCCAGCCAGCTCACTGGGCGAACACAGGCAGTGAAAAAGAGAATTCAGGAAATTTGGAGTCTGCATAGACACTTAGGACTCAACTTGGTTCAACTGATGACTGGTTTGGCTTGGCAGGAAAGGAGCTGGTGGGATGAGAGGAGTGAGGTTAGTGTCCTGAGACTTATACCAAAAGACTGGATGACATTTGAGAGTTCCAGTCGCCCATTACTGAGAACATTCTGAACAACAGGTTTTAAATCGCACCTGGGGGTGGTATTTTACCCAGTGTAGGTATCAGATTTGACACTTTTACTTTTGTTTTTATTATTCTAACTGTTCTTCCCCACCCCACCCCACCCCCTGCTATTTTCAAAAAGTGAGGCAAGTTTCTGGCCATATCTTTATAGGATTGACCTTATGATCCAATATAAACATGCTTTAATATTTTAAAGTAAACCTACTCCCAGAGCTGGTTAGCTTTTTTTTTTTTTTTAAACAAACTTTTCTTTCCATGTTTCAGTTATCTATTTCTGTGCAAAAAATCTACCACAACATTTAGGAACTTACAAAGACAACAAATAGTTATTTCTCAGGATTCTGTGGGGCTGGCTGGTCTTAACTAGAAGGTTCTCAGGTGGTATGGTCTGGGATCACTCATGTGGTATATTCCGCTAAGATCTTAGCTGGGGCTGGAACGTGTAAGGTCACTGCACTCACACACCTTGGACCTCAGGTAGGGTGTCTGGGATGTTTGAGCCTAACTAGGTCTTGATTCCTTTCTGGGTAGTTTCTCCTCCTCCAGCAGCCAGAGTTTCTTTATCTGTTGATTGGCTCCCAAGTCAGTGAAAATGGAAGCTTCAAGTCTCAGAAGTCACCCAGCATCACTTCCAAGGGATTCTGTGGATCAAAAAAAAGTCCTAGGGCCAGCCTAGGTTCAAGAGCCCAGAATACAGACCCTACCCCTTGATGGTAAGTGACATGAATTTGCACGGACTGGAGGAATTGTTGGTAACCATACTTGCAGGCAATCTACTAGTGCAGATATAGGAAACTGATGCCAAATGGAATATTCTGCTGGAGAATGGGTCCAACTAAAATTCTGAGGTTTTTCATCAAGGTTTATATTTAACAATATTATGTAATCCTTATATGGGAAATAGTGTAGTATGTTAGAGTTTTATATAAATCTCTGCAATCATCAAAGAGAAAAAAAATGAACCTCTCTTTTTGAGTATACAAAAGGTGGGGTGGGCTTTGAGGTTGAGCATGTGGGTTTGAATCTTGGCTCTTCCAGGTATTAGCAATAGGATCTCAGGCAATTTTCCCTTTCCCTCTCACATTTTCTCCTCTGTATCATAGATTGTTGTGAGGATTAAATGAGTTAATATAGCTAAATGACTTCACAAGGAGCCCGGAACGCAGTAAATATAGAATCAATATTTGCTGTAAAAATATAAATTATTAATGCTTATTATCATGTAACATTGCAATACCTGTTTGGATTAAACCTCCCGGAGCTGCAAAGTTCTCTATTGTCTCATTAAACTTAATCATTAATCTTGATGAATTTCTCTGCCTCCCACACCCCTTAACCAAGTAAAAAGGTAGGTGAAACAACTGGTTGACTAACAGGTGTTCTAAAGGAAGCAATTATCAACTTTCAAACATTGCAGTCCTACGAAGAAATAGAATTTACATTGTAACGCAGGACACTGTAACCCAGACACTTACCCACACTTAATACTGTACAAATATTTCATGAAATAATACTTAACCCTCCCACGTTGTGCTGCAAACTCTGAAGCTTTTGCCCTATTTAAGTGATTTGAAAACAGAAAAATGTTGGTCGTGCCCCACTATTATTAATTTCATTACCTATTGATGGGTTTTAACCTATATATTATGGCCATTGGCACAGAGCATATTAAATACATTCTCAGATCACGAGTCATTTTAAGTGTGGTGCTATAAGACAATGGCATATGTCATTTCTATACAGGCCAATTCAGCTATGGGTCAGAAAGCCATTTCATAAACGTGGCCTGACCACCGTATTTGAGAGGCTTCATAAATTCTTCCGGTGGGACAGGGGGAACTAGGGGAAATACATGCACAGTAAATGTTGTGATTTTAGGTACCCTAAGAAACAAAGTGTCTTGGGGCACCTGGGTGGCTCAGTTGGTTAAGCATCTGAGCCTTGATGTCAGCTTAGGTCGTAATCTCAGGCTCCTGGAACAGAACCCCCCCCTTCTAGCTTTCCTACTCAGCTGGGAGTCTGTTGAGGATTCTCTCTCCCTCTTCATCTGCCCCTCTGTCTACACACACTCTCTCTCAAATATATAATTTTTTTTTAAAAGAAAAGAGACAAAGTGCCTCATTTGTTTGGAGGTAGATGGACCTAGGCTGGAATTCCAATTTCACAACTTACTACATTGTATTTTTGAGCAAGTTATTTAAACTCAGTTTTGGAGTCTTGATTTTTTGATTTGTTCAAAGTAATAAGCAAATAATATCTATTTCGGCTGAGTTGTGAGCATTAAATGAGAACACATACCCAAAGGCTGGCAAACATCCAGCAAAGTACTTGGCACAAAGAAGGCTCTCAGAATGCCTTTCTTGCTTCCTTCCCCTATGATGGAATACAAACTGCAGAATTCACAGCTATTATTTAGGTTCTGTGTTTTTTATTTTTGGAGAAAAGCTGAGGCTTGGTAGAACACTTAACTATGGTAAACTATTATTCTTTAATGCAATTTAATTTCTACAACCGTGTATTGTCCTGACATTCTACTTAGTGACGTTTAATAGTTATTAATTGTTCTGGGATGTGGATATGAACTATGAAACAATTTTGTGTTGTGGGATCAGCTCTCAAAGTGGGATTTGGATTGACTTTCCAGTTATCAACACAACTGTAGGGGAAAAAAATGTGTGTAGAGGAGAAGAGCATTTCTAACTGCTGTGTTGCTAAGTAACTTAAACAAAAATGATGTGCAAATACACGCACTGCTTTTTTTCTCTGGGCCAAATGTTATCAGCGATCTGGTGCTCCAGGCCAGTAGCGTTTTACAACAGGTTAGCTAGCTTTTGAGGAGTCAAAGGGTAATTGCCCGAGATCCTAGGTTGATTAAGACCATCTCAGGGAGTCACTGAATCTCTAGAATGGGACTGGTTATTTTAAATTTCTGCCTTTAAGGTCAGGATTATGAAAGTATGCGCACAAGGGGAAGGGGGGCGTGACGCCTTTTCCCCACTCCCGGGCGTTAGCCGCCGCCAACCGCCGCCGCTGCTGCACCCACGTGGCAAGCGCAGACAGCGCAGCGCAGGCCGGGGACCCGCGGGCCGACCCCTCCCTTCGCTCTCCGGCCCTTCCCGCCCGCCGGCCGGGCGCCCGCTTCAGTCCTCCACCGCCAGGGGGCGGGCGCGGCTTCCCGGCGGCGGGGGCCCATTGGTCGCGGCGGGGAAGCGGGGAGGAGGCCCAGTGGCGAGCTGGCTTCCTCCAGGCCACTCGCAGGGGTGAGGGGAAGCCGGAGGAGCCCGGGAGAAAGCGGAGGAGGGAGCAGGAGGCGGCGGCGGCGGGTTCCGTCGGCCTCCGGCAGGACTGACCGCTCAGAGGCCGGAAGACAGGCGCGAGGCCGGTGAGACGGACGGGGAGGCGGAGGGAGCCGCGGCGGAGGGCGGGGAGGGATGGTGGGCATCTGGGGGGGAGTCGGGGACCCACCGTCACCTTCATCCTCCGCTCGCGCGGCCACCGCCGGCTGGGGGCGGGCCCCGGAGCGCGCGCCCGGGTCGTCGTGGCGCATCCCGCGGGGGGGGGGGCGGGGGCGGGCGCAGGTAGGACCGGGGCCCCCGGAGTGCTGTTGGCCGGGATTCGGGCCGCCGCCCCGCCGGTGCATCCCCAGCTCGCTGTCTCCCTGCCCCGGTCCGCGGAGGGCGGGGCGGCGCCTGCACCTGGCGCTCCGCTGGGCGCCCCGGCCCGGCTGCACCTGGGTTCGCGCCCTGCCGGGGGGCCCCGGCTCGCCGTCGGAAACCCGGGCCCAGGGCTCTACAGAGGCGGCGGTGAACTGGTGTTGCAGTGGTACTCTGTGGAGGGCCGTCTTGGCTCACTTGTAAAGTTTGAGCGTCTCCTAAACTGGAGGTACTTCTCATTTTTAAAATTCATCCAGCTCATGGATATTCGCTGTCATTGTGTACTGTTCCTTCTTTCTTTTTCTTCCCCATTTTTTTTTTTTTTTTTTTTTTTGGCTACTCTCCTCAAAATTCTCTACTCTGTACCACGGTTAGGGACCCTAGATCTAAATAATATAAATGACACATTGATGATTTGAGGTTGAGCTGTGTTCCTTCATCTTCTCCCCGATCCCACTCTTTTTAAGTTTCATAAAATACAGAGCTGCTGTCTAATCGATGCAACCTTTTGTTTTTATTTTCTTAAATCAGAAATATATGGATACAAGATAGGATACTAGGTAGTATTATATTGCTTACTGGGCACTGTGCTATATGCTTTCATATGCACATTTATTCTCACCAGCCAGAGTTCTTTTATCTTTCTTATTTTTACACATGAAAATGTGAACTCTAGAGGTTAAGTAAAGGTTGATGGTGACAGAAGATGCCAGACCCCTTGGACCTTTGACTGCCTTGAAGGTTTAGGGGTTTACTGTCAGATTTACCAAGTTTTTGGAAACGTTGCTAATATTTGTACAGTGCATCATGTAGTACAAAGAGATCTCCGTTTAACTTAGAAAATAAAGTTAATAGCTTATGCTCTTGGCATCAGTTCAGGTCATATCATTAATCGTATCTCTTTCAAAAGGCCCCCAGTCTCTTGAGTTCTCTAGCTGTTTACCGAACTTACCACCACCCCGCCCCCCTTTGTACAGGTGTTAGAAGCTTTCTTTCACAAATTCTATGTAGTGTGTTCTCAGCTCGCTAAAGATTAGCATTTCTTGATAGTGAGAAATGTAGAGTCCAATGCAGTGATTCTCAACCTGGGATCTTTTAAAATCGAACACAAATGAGGCTTTTTAAAAAGGCCACAGGCCACATTCCTCAAAAATCCCCATGGTTGGGAGGGCACTTGTGTTTCAAAAGGGAATCAAAATAAGACTGAGCACCACTGGGTTAAAGTGGCTTTCAAGATATTTTGTTATTTTGTTATAATTACAAAATTTGGATTGCTACCTTAAGTGTTGGTAATTAATATTTAATAGTTGATGAAGATACATTAACAAGGAAAGGTAATTTGAGAGAGGGGCAAGAGATTGTTGAATGGCAAAAAGTGGTTGTCTCAGTTTTGGATTATCCGAGTCTTTTTTTTTTTTTTTTTGACCACCTATTTTAAATCTTAAATGGTGAGCGTTAGTGTTCAAAAATTCATTTAAAAATATTGAAGTACCTCCTATGTGCCAGTTATAGGTATCATGGATACTATGAACAAGATAGGCCGGGCCTTCATAAAGCTATATTCTTTGAGACAGTGAGTCTTTCTCTCTCACTCTCTCTTTTTTTTTTTTTCTTCATTTTTATACCCATTTCTTAAAGCTGAAAGGTGCAAGACCCAGGAATCAATAAATTTTGGCCCTAGGTCTCATAAAAGTCCAGCTAGTTCAGAACTTAGTACAGTAGCAAACATTTGTTTTGTACTTAGTCCAGAAAGATTCCTGTCTTTCGGATCACACATCTGGATTTTAAGCCATAGTTCTGCGTTTAGCTGCTTCATAAATGGCATTGACCAAATTATTTAATTCCACACAGAGCCTTATTTTCTTAATTTGGGGAGATTGAGCAAGATTCCCAAGATATTTAAACTTTAAGAGGTTTCGTGACTTCTATTCAGCTTCTAAAATACAGTCAGCTGACTTTCTCTCAGAGGAGGAAATTAAATGTTCCAGTTCTTCTAAGTTTCCACTGCATACCCACTGGTATTCTTTCATTCTCTTTTTCATTGGCCTCCTCCATTTGATTGAAGCTATTCTAAGATGACTTATATTTCCCTGATTTCTAATCCAATTAATTTTTCATCTACTCTTTATGATTTTTCTAGTCTTACTCTGGTCAGGTTTTTTTGTTTTTGTTTTTTTCCCGATTTCCTTCTTTAGGAAATTCATTCAGCATAAAATTCACCATGTTAAGGTGTACAGTTCAGCGGCATTTAGTACATTCACAGTGGTGTGCTGGCATCATCTCTGTTTAGCTCAAAAACACTTCATCATTCTGGAAGGAGACCTCATATCCATTAAACAATTACTCTCCATTCCCCCTTCCCTTGAGCCCCCGGCAACCACGAGTCTGCTTTCTGTCCCTGTGGATTTACCTGTTCTGCATATTTCATATAAATGGAGGCCTACAAGGTGTGCTCTCTCAGGTCTAGGTTCTTTGACTTAGCATGATGTCCGTAGGACAGCATGGAAGAGTACTTCATTCACATTATGATTAAATGATATCCCACGTATGGATGCAGTCCACATTTTGTTCATTCATTCATCCATTGATGGCCCCTGGTGAGTTTTTGTGTGCTGGGGAGAAAAAGTTAGGCTGACATCTGTAGCAGGGAGTCAGTTCCTGAATTGATTTTCATCACCAGTTCTACACGACTTAAGGCACAGTATGGTATCAGGCATATTATCGATACCATTCAGTATCTACAACTAAGTGATCATTCAGTGTGTTTTGAAGGATGAACAAAGATGGACTTCTTCCTTGGTTCAGGAACTTTTACTCCAGAAGCTTCTTACTACCTCTTTGCAAATGACTGCTGTCATTCAGCTTTTGTGGTAGAAATGGTGCACCGTCCAGGACAGACAGAAAGGCTCTGCTCCTCCATTTCTTCACGTGGAAGGTTTGACCGACAGCACTATGTCTGCTCTGGGTCAGTGAAATTCGCAGACTATTTAAAGACAGTTTTAGGGGCTCCCTGGGTGCCTTAGTGGGTTAAGCCTCTGCCTTTGGCTCAGGTCATGATCTAAGGGTCCTGGGATGGAGCCCCACATCTGGCTCTCTGCTTAGCAGGGAGCCTGCTTCCCCCTCTCTCTCTGCCTGCCTCTCTGCCTACTTGTGATCTCTCTGTCAAATAAATAAATAAAATCTTAAAAAAAAAAATAAAGACCATCAGTACAGCAGCTCTGTGGGGGAATTCTTAAACATTCATTCAGAATAGGAACTTGTGACTTCTCATCCGATACAATGTAAAATAGTTTTAGGAGATGAAGATAGTTACACTGTGTGGAAATCTGTGCCTTTCTCTAATCTTTTTTGTTGTTGCAGTTTGTGACCTGGACACTTCTTTACCCTACATATGTGGAACTTCTTACAGTTAAAATGTATTTCGTTTTTATTTCTGCCATTGTTTTCAATGATACCTGTTTCTGTCTGTCCATCTTTCTTTTCTGGGATGGTAAGGTGTAGGATTAAGTGGTTTACTTTACAGCTGTTTAATCCACAGTTGTAGAACTCTGAGGGAGCTGGCAGAACTAAATGTCATTTTGTTTTCTGTATTTGGCATGTTGGTGCTCTCAGTTACAGAAATCTGATCACTGTTTAATTTTTTCCACTGGATTATAGCTTTTTAAGCAAAATTCTGCTTTGGTAGGTGAGGAGAAACTGCAAGAAAACATTTGGGTAATTTTGAATCTAATACCGTTGTAACCATTGCAAAGGAGAGTTCTCTTTGCTCTATTCCTCAGTACATTATCTCCAGATTTATTCACTGCCCCCCTTTCCCTCCTCACCCCAACAGGAGACCTGGCCCAGAGTCAGGCTGATTTCCATTCATTGTTAAGGAAAGAATGAAATTCTTGTTTTATGAGTTTTACCTTTGGGCTTTTGTGGCCTAGATCTGCCTCACCCCCTGCTCCCATCTCCAGACTTCTCTGTGTGTTTGGGTTGCTGTACTGTAGATCTGAAGTTCTCAGATCCAAGTGAGAGTGAGAACCACCTGGGGAGCTCATTAACATGTAGGAGTTTTAATCCTCCTAGGGATTCTGGGCTCAGGAATTTGCATTTTAAAAAGCCCACCAATAATGGTGGCGTCCATGCTGTGAGTTACATTGTAGTTAAGGCTTCAAAGAAGCAGATATGCTGTTTCATTGAGCCTAAGATATTTGTAAGGTACACCATTATTTTATATACTACTGTGGGGGAAAATGTGGTTGTAAACCTCATCCCAGTTTAAGATATGTTATAATGAGGGAAGTAGTGTGTACCTCGGAATCAATAAAATCATCTCAGGTGCCCCAGGAACCACAGGCCCCTGTTAAAGTAAATGATTAGTATGAGTCATAGAAGCCATGAAATACAAGAATTACAGTGTAGCATTTCTTCAGATCTTTTACCACGTAAAGTATTTGTTTACAATACAATTTAATGTAAGGTGTCCTTACCTGGCATTTATCTGTAATGAAGATTATACTGATGACTTGTTTTAAAAGGCAGGCTAGCTGGATGGAAGGGTGTAATGCACTCCAGTATGGCCCCGTATCATTTTCCCCCTATCCATTTCCAGTCCATTTATATGTTGGTAGTTCAGTTCAGACAGAAGTCTTATTTCTGGTTTCCTGGTACATCAGTGATTTCCATTTTGTAATTACAGTTCACTGAGATATTAACGTAATGTCACGTTGACATCATGGGTGGCTTGATTGTTTGATTTCTTTTTTATTTCCTTTTTCTGTTAGAGTCCCTGCCCCTCATTAATGCCGGCAGCTGGTAATATCCTTGTATACCAGCCATCCACTGTCCTGTCTTGAGTGGTTACAGGGTATCGTGGTAATAATCCGAGTAAACAGCACTTTTTCTCTGAGAAAACCTGGACCCTGGCTGCCAGCCCAAGAAGTGCCTTCATGGCGTATGAGGTACTGAGTGACAGTGCCTGTGGGTTCGAACAACTCTTTCTCCGCTAATGAGAATTCACCGAAGAACAGCCCCACGCGGTGCTTCCTTCAGTGGTATCATCTTCGAAAAGGAAATATTTTTGTCAGGAAGAAGTCGGTTAGCCCTGTTAGATTTGGGAGGGGAAGCAGAACACGTGTCCATTCAGTTTTTAATCACCCAAAGTATTCACAGAAAACCTGTTTTAAAAGCTTGTTGAACCACTGAAATATTTCCGAAATCTGATACCTCAGAGTTCTGAAGAGGTAAGAACTTTAGGTCTCTAGCTAATTCACCTTGGTTGAAGGAGTTGTCCTAGGGAGTTCTTAACGTTGGGATGAATCATGTTGAAATATGTCTGCTCTTGGGAAGTAGCGTGGGTGGTCTGCCAAGTATGGTTGCTTCTCCCTCCGTCTTTGGGGTGAAGTTGGTCTAGGAGAGGCACCTGCCTGATATTACTTTGCAGGGCCCTTTCACCATTTTTTTTTTTTTAAAAGATTTTGTTTATTTGACACGGAGAGAGAGAGATCACAAATAGAGAGGCAGGCAGAGAGAGAGAGTGGGAAGCAGACTCCCTGCTGAACAGAGAGCCCGATGCAGGACTCGATCCCAGGACCCTGAGATCATGACCTGAGCCAAAGGCAGAGGCTTAACCCACTGAGCCAGCCAGGCACCCCGCCCTTTCGCTTTAGTAAGTGGAAAGACAGGTTGATATTTATACTATGCCGTATTTCATTCTTAGAAGAAAGGCATCTTATCTAGCTGCTGTAGATCACGTAGTTTTCAGAGGGTTGCTCTCTCTACTCCCTGCCAGGAGAACCAAATAAAAACAAGGTACAGTTGCTTACGGTGGACTGTGGAGGAAAGCAGAATTCACCCAGAACAATCCCAGTATGCTTCATATTAGGCTCTGGTTAGCATTCTAAAGGGGAGTTACAACTGGCTCATTTGTGCTTTTTCATAGCATACTTTTAATTGTTTGTTTCTTAGCCATAATTAGATACTAATCCTCTTTTAGTGTAATTTGAATATGATGAATTACAAAATAAGAAAAGCCAGTTGATGGTAGTTGAAATAATGTAAGAAATCTAGGCATAGATTATATCCCTCTCTTCGCAAAGTTTTCAGTAGGAAATTAAAATTCCATTCCAAAAGACTTTTTTATTGGTTCGATTGAGCCATTATTTCAGTTTCTGGTCTGTTGCTGTAGTCTCACCTTTTTGAAAGCCCCTTTGCAGAAGGAGTAGTTACATTCATGTTTTTCCTCAGTGATCGTCTGAAAACGTGGTTGTTCTTGACATTATAGAATCCATGCAGATCTCCTCTTCCCATTCCCAAAGAAAAAGGTATGTTGATTTTTTGCTCCTTTTTTCTTCTAGTCGAAGGAAGGTTAGTTTGGTGCTTTAAAAACCTGGGATACTTTTCTATTTGTTAGGTAGTCACTTAAAATTTTTTTCCTTGAGGGGTGCCTGGCTGGCCAAGTCGGTTAAGTGTCCGACTCTTGATTGCTGCTCAGGTCATGATCTCAGGTTCGTGAGATCGAGCCCTGTGGTAGGCTCTGCACTGAGCTTGGAGCCTGCTTAAGATTCTCTCTCTCTGCCTCTGCCCCTCTCCCCTACTCCTGCTTGCATGCACCTCTCTCTCAAAGCAAAAGAAAAAAAATTTCTTTATTACCAGGTTATACCTACCCAGTGTGTAAAAGGTGTGTAACGTGTGGATGTTAAAGTGGAAGATTCTTTTAATTGGCTGCATTTTCTAGGGTTGAGAATCAAGAGAGGCCTACTAGTACTGAAATACTCTCTTAACTTAGTAATTGGATTTTTAAAAAATTAACTATTTAGTGTTAATAACACCAAATTCTATTAAATTCATAATATTTATAACAATGAGAGCAGCTCATATATCATAATCAGTTTTTAAATGTCCTGGTTCTTTCAAATGAATTCAGTCTTCTCCCCACTCTTCATTCTGTTATTTCAAAAATGTTTCCAGCCTGACAAGGGAGAGTCTGCGGTGAGAAAGGGGACTTGATGGGAGTCTGCAGCTACTGGAGTGATAGTTTGTTGTTGTTTTTTAACGTAAAGATTTTTGAGAGCTTAATATTTGCAATTTTAAAAGTTGATCAGATATCTGATACATATAACCCCCCTTTAAGCCTATCACAAAAATAACCCCTTTTAAATACCTATGTAAAGAAAAGAGTAGTGTCCGTTTCCCTCACAACATTAATTTTACAGTTAATGAAATGGGTTGTAATAACATTCACTTTTATCCATTTCTTTATTTATACCTGCTGGGATTGCTTTGGAAAACATTCTAGAGTCTAGATTCTACCTGTCTTTACTGTTGGATGGATTGCTTCATATATAGGAGGGGAAGGATTTTTTTCCTTCCCTTTGAAGAAGCTCCATTGTGTTCCTCATAGAGTTTATGCTTCTTCCCCTGGAGAGCAGCATGAGTGTGAAAATGTATGGCGGATGCGTACAGATCACAGAATTGAGGCTGGTTGTCTGTCCTGCAGCTCAAGTAGTACTTCCAAGAGGACGAATAGAAGCGTTGTGGCACTTGTGTCCTGCAAATAACCCTGCCAGAAATGTTGGAATAGTAGAGCAAGGTCTATTTTAAAACTTTGTTTTTAGTTTAAATTTTATTTTTGATTTCTCGGTCTCGGGTTGTCCGATTACCACCCATGGGTCACTGTGGCTCATGAGCCAAGATAGGTTTTTAAGTTTTTAAGTGATTGGGGAAAAAAGTCAAAAGGAAAGTATTATTTGGTAACTTGAAAACTTTACGAAATTCAAATTTCAGTATTCATAAAGTTTTATTGTAACACAGTGGGCCCATTTGGTTCCATATGTCTGTGGTTGCTTTGCAGCTGCAACCGCAGAACAGAGGAGTTGCTATGGGGACTGTATGTATGGGGCACAAAATCTAAAATATTTACTGCCTGGCCCTTTTACAGAAAACGTTTGCCAACATTTGCTCTGTTTTGTTTGCATAAATGGAGGCATTATTTTTTCAAATTATATTTAACGCCATACTTCTCTTTGCAAACTACATGAGAATACCCCCCCCTTTAGGTGTAGAGTACTTTTGTTTTCAGGGTTTGCTCATTTCCCTCTTTAACTGCTCTAGGACTGAAAATGTAATCTCCTGTGGTGTGATTTAGAGCAAGCCTGTGGTCGGTCTGGGTTCTCTAGAGATACTGCACTGAGAGGAGATACGGTATCTGAGATTGATGGGTAATCATAAGGAATTCGCTGCCTTGGTTGGGTTGTGGAGGCTGAGAAGTCCCTGGCAGGTTGGGGAGCCAATGACATTCCTCCATCCAGAGAACCGGGAGAGCTGGTGTGTAAGTTTTGGTCCCCATTCAAAGGCCACTGAGGATGATGTTCCAGGTAGCAGACTGTGAGCAGAGAGCAAATTCCCCCCTACTCAGATTTTTGGGTTCTGTTCAGGAAGCCAATTGGATGAGGCCCATTTTTACTGGGGAGAGTGAACTGCTTTACTCAGGTATCAGGCTCAGCCAGAAACACCCTCACAGACAATCCCACAATAACGTTGAGCAGATATCTGGGTGTTCCATGGCCCAGTCAAGTTGACACAAACAATTAGCCATCCCAGGGCCTAAATATACTTCTGTCTGTCTGCTTACCCTGACCTTTGTTTTTCTCTGTCCTCTTGAAAAGCTCTAGTTCACGTGAGTGTTAACAGTCATCTGAACTTCCCTCATTGGTGTCTGTGACGTTGCCATTTGACCAGAACCGAGTTAAAGTTGGGTTGGATTAAGGGATAGTTTCTTTGTGTTTGTGGAGAATGACTTAGAGTACTTTGTCCCAGTTTAGTTGATTGTCGTTTGTTAGTACGACATCAGTGGGTGTTTCTGTGTGCTTCATTTTCTTCTTTCTGTCTTCAAGGGGTGATCTCACACATGTGCTTAATCATTCTGATGAATGTCGCATCTCTGGAGTGGCTAGTTAGCAGCACAGGTTGGCAATTCCCAGAGCAGTTTGCAAAAGCCACATTGATAGGCGTGGAATTTTGACAACAAGTCGCTTCTATTAGAGCATGTCAGCAAGCGGCTGAGGTGTGAGAAGCGTGTTTGTGGTATCAGCTTCTTACTCAGCCTTCGTGTGACTTGAGACCAATCCCTTGACCTCATCTCTAATGCCATCGAAACACACTACACCTAGCGGTCTCCTGGAAAGATTACATAAAATAAGCATGTGTACAAAAAACACTGCCGAATGCATTTTTACCTAGTTTATTTTAATTGGCAAGACCTTCCCCTCCTGGTGAATAATTGCTTTTATGGCTTAATTTATTGATATAAAATGGCCTTGTCATTCATCTGTTGTAATTCAAGTCTCCTTCTCAAGGAGAGAATGAAAGTATCACTTGGCTTGTGTTTTTATCTGTTGTCCTCAAATTGATTGATTCTAGGCCGAGGCCTGTTGATGCAGGCCTCATTTTAATAAAACTTGACCAGATTAGAGCAAAGTCGGTCGGTGGGTTAAAGGAAATGTTTAAATGACAAGGAATTCAAAGAAATTCAGGATTTCGGTCTGAGATCCTAATGTGGGACCTGTTCTGTAGTCTGGGTGGCAGACTTACTATTCCGTTATTCCGTTGGCCCGGGGCACCGTGATGGCCCATCCTTGCAGTGGACTCTCAGGTGATTGTGCACTTCTACATATTAGCAACCTGATAGGGTTTGAACATTTATTTTAAACACTGAAATTTGTTTTGACTGATGCTATACTCTTGGGCAGCAAAGGTACTATCAAAGGTTTTTTGGGTTTTGTTCCTTTTTTTAGTGTATCCTGCGAGTGCTCTTCCTGCCACCAGTATTCTGGTTTGGAAAATAGCTCTAATTTTTTTTTTTTTTTAAGATTTTATTTTATTTATTTGACAGACAGAGATCACAAGTAGGCTGAGAGGCAGGCAGGGTGGGGTGGGAAACAGGCTCCCCTCTGAGCAGAGAGCCCAGAGGACTCTGGGATCATGACCTGAGCTGAAGGCAGAGGCTTTAACCCGCTGAGCCACCCAGGTGCCCCAATAGCTCTAATTTTTAATGAAAACCTATAAATTTAAAGAAAACCTATAAATTCTTTCACCTGTTGCTTATGGATTAAAGAAATGTGAATTTCTAGCGAAGGACTTTTTATCCTTTTGCTGTTGTGTTAATTTTCTGTGAAGCTGTTTTATCCCTGCTTGATCACTGGAGGTTCAGCCTGAGGTTTATGCCAAGTATATTCCACTAAATTCCTGCTTTTTTCTCCTTGAGATGATTATATGTAATGATTGTCTTTGTTTTTAAATGTCCTCCTGAGAAGACAAGTTAGGAATGACTTGGTATTAGCATGCTGTGAACATGTTCCTTGATTTGCTCTCAGATATATCCAGTACTTTTCCCTTATGCTGGCTGATCTGCACTCTTGCATCATGAATTTGTCGTAAGCAAACGAATTAAAAATATGTTATGGCTGAGATTTTATGAGATTTTAATTTAGAGATTTTATGAAATGTTCTCTCAGAAATTAGTGGAAAGCATGAATTCCTCTAGTCATTTCTAGTTGCTTTTCGTGGTCCTCTCAGTATCAGTGTAGAAGCGGGCCAGCGGGACAGTGTGGTTAGGGCGCGGGCTGGTGAGGCCCTCGCCGCAGGGTACAGGGTGTAGCCTCAGCAGGGAATGGAAAGAGTGAAAAAGAACAGCGTGCCTCTGGCCAACCGCTTGTCCTGCTTCCAGAAAACTTTTCTAGGCCCCATTCAGATAAGAGCGAAGTTATTTTGGAAGATTAACTGGAAGGAAAGTTCTGTGTGTGTTGTGAACGTAGTGTTCCATTTTGCTGGAAGTCAAAGGAGAATTTGAAACCAGTCAGGGATTTCATTTGAAAAGCCAAGGATTTTTTTTTTTCTTTTCTGCTTTTATGTGAAGACTTGCAGGTACTTTAGTATCTCTTGTTTTCTTTTAGTATTTCCCTAGCCTGTGGATAAGTAGTTAGCATAAATAGGTCGATAATACTGGCTTTTCGTATTCTGTTCAGATAACTAACAGAGGAAAAGAAATCAATAATGCTGCGTTCGCTGTTAGTTTAAATGTTGGTATTTTCTTGAGGGTAAATTGGGCAGAAGAAGGGAGCTCTCCTAAGAGTACTGGCCCCTGAGTGCTCACCACCCCCACCCTGGCCTGTCTCTTACTGGCGAATGAACAAACTGGGTGTCTCACTCCCTTTCTGTGCCCTTCAGGGATGCGCTGCTATTCTTATTTAAAACATTTTGTGAATTACTAGATCAGGCATCAACATTGGAACATCAGTATCAAATACAATCAGTCTAAAACAAAGGTATCAGATTCATTCATCGAAACTTTCTTTTGAATTCCTCTCCTGTACGGGTAGGTGGAGTAGACCGAGAGAGACCGCTGTCTAGTTAAACCTGAGCATGAATTTCCTGTCAAACTCATTCACTTGCTTTTTCGTTTTCTTTTTAAAATTTCACCTATCTGGAGTTACTTCCTAGGAGGGAAACACACATATACAAAGATTTTTTTTTTCCAGCATCTATTTCTTGTTGTTCATAGAATAATATTAGAGAATAGTTTCTTTATTTGATGTGTAGCATACACTGTCAATAATGGTAATTACCAGAATATTTAAAATTGTAATCCTGTACTTTTGAATATATTCTTTTACAAACTTAAATTGAAACCATGAAGAGGAAAAGGATCCTGGTATTAAAATAAACCTTTGCTGTAAAGTCCTTGTCATTGTGCCCCTGACTTCTGTTGTACGAAAAATGAAGTAGCATCGTAGACTGGGGCGAGCCTGAGGGGGGGAGCCAGCAGACCTGTGTCCCGGCCCCATTTCTTCCAGTAATGTGTTCCACGCCTAGATGAGCAGCATCACCTCTTTGGACCTCACCTGCAAACTGGAAGTCTGGGACTCAGTATCAAAAGTTCCTTATAAGTGCAAAATCACCGAGAGTAATAAGGGGCATTATCTTCCATTCACATGCTTGATGGCAGGACTTCTCACAGCTCTTCGCCGAAGTTAGGGAGCTAGAGACACAACGGTATAAAACACGGACCCCGCTCTCAGGAGCTTTGTGTCCCAGTGGAAGGAACCAGGCCCCGTGTCCATACTGGTAGAAAACTTAGAAATGTCATGACATTTGTCTAATTAGTTTATTATATATACTTCAAATCCAACTCAATCTTAGGCAGGAATGCTCATTCTAGACCTAATGATGTTTGCCTTTTCTTTTGATTTTAGGAGGTTGTTTAATGAAAAGTGCCATAGACTGAAAAACGAAACATGAGGGTAGCAGGTAAGATATTTAATTCAGTAGAAAAAGTTTTATTTTTTGCATAACTTGTTTATTTAAATGGCTAATGGAGGGAGTAAATAATCTTTTTCTAAGATTATTTTATTATATTAAGACAAAGCTGATATATATAACAGACTAAATCACTACTTCACCTCCTTTTTTATGTAGTCAATACAGCACAAATTGGACAAACTTCTGTGAAAAGTATACAAAATTTTTTTAAGTTATGGCTTTAATGTGTGTGTATTTGCACATTAAGTTTATTTGCCTAATAGAATAAAATGCCCGTATAAATAATAATTTTGACAACCTAGTGAGACTGATTTTTGGTTTTGCTAAATTCTAGCTTTTTGAGAGAAAGAAGTCATGAAGTTTAAAAGCCTACATCTTTTTTATGTATGTACTTAAATAGAAACTAGTGTACGTGAACAATTCAGTAAAATGTATGTTTGCTTAAGGGAATATTTGCTGGTTCGAGTTCAGTCTGCATAAGGGAGGTTATGTGTAAGAACATCTATCTGTTCCTTAGGCAGCATATTGAGGACATTGCAAAACACAGCTTGATGTTCATAGTATTAAGGTAACTATCTTTAAACATTATAAAAAGATGCATAAATAACGGGAGAGGCTGATGACCTCTTCCTGCCTTGATCATGGAAAAGTGTATGTTCTCCCGGCCCTGCCTGTCCTTCAGCACAGCCAAGACCCTAGAGGAAAGGCACACTTTACCTAGAAATTTCTACTACATGTTTTGCCAACATAGAAGGTAACTTGTAATTTCTCAAAAGCGAGATAGTCTTTCTTGTAATTATCATCTTCTTACCAGCAAGCCAAGTTATTTTCCTATGGGGGGAGCATCTCTTAGAAGTCTCTAAAGTCGGGGTGAGTGAACAAATGAGGCTGTGTGCTTCCATCCTTTTGTAGAATCAGGTGCAGGTGATCCAGCATCATGCTCATTAAGCAGAGATACCCGGGTTCATAGACGGCCTTGTGGAGATTTATAAATCTGGACCCTTTGGTCATGAACTTACAAAACTATCCTTTTTTGAGTAGCTCTTCAATTGTTGAAGGAAAATATTCCCAGAAACTAAAAGCTTGTTTTTGGTTTAAAAAATGTATTACAGTGTCTTTTTTTTTTTTAATGATCTTCGAATACGGCAAGACTGACTATTGATGATCACATGTCTCCACATTATTTTTTAAAAGTACATTAATTAAACATGGTGATTGAAATAAAGCAAGTTTTCTCTTCCTCATGTAATTCTACATTCATTCTTGTTGAAGTTAAATTTTCATTTGGTTCATTTCTCCAATTCTGGCAATTAATTCCAAGGTTAATTGATAAATAATTATTCACTGAGTACTTATTTTATGTTTGGCACTATTCCTAGTGTAGGTCTTGAAGGGATTGGTTTTGATGAGCAGAGAGAGAAGATTAGCTGTTAATTTATTGGCTTTAGTGTGATTAATCTCTTCTAATTTAAGAAAATTTGGTTGCTTTGAAATATTCCTATAGCCTTTATTTTTACAGTAAGGCAACAGTGTCTAAAGAGTATGCTTTTTGGTTTGTGAAAAATAGGGATACACTCAGATTAGTGCAGTCCATGGCTAGAAGGAAGAGAGAATCTTACAGAAAGTTAAGAATGGGGGGACTGTGGTGTGGTATGGTCAGGCCCCTTTATGTCCAGAGTTGGATGGTAACTAGCTCTGGAGGAGACCTCTATGTAACGGAAGTTCTAGAACTCTACCAGTATGGAGGTGCTAGTCTGTGCTAGTCTTCACCTGCCTGCTCCTCTCTGGGACTATCTGTTTATTCTGTTACCAGCACATTTCTCCATCTCTAACTTCTCCCTGCCTTAGAGCTTTTATATCCTCCTAGTTCCTCTGATAGTCTGTTGTCAGTGACTAGGTCTTGGTTGAAGACTCCCTTCCGCTACTAACTAGGTATGTGACCTTAGGCAAGTGACCTAAAAATTTTCAGCCTTGATTTCTTTTCTGTAAAATAAAAATGATACCTTGAAAAGCTGTGTAACTGCGATTGTGCTTATATAGCATTTAGCTCTATGGAAGGCACGCAATAAATGGTGTGTGTGTGTGTGTGTGGTATACGCGGATGTGTATATGTACGTGTGCGTGTATCTGATGTCTGTGGTGTATATAGCTTGTCTAGTGTAGGCTCAGGTCTCACTTGGTATTGAATTTAGTCTAAACTTTGATGTATTATAACCTTGATATTTTATTCATTTTAATATTTTAATCTTAAACAGTAATGGTTTCATGTATTTGCTGTAAGGGACAGGGAAAAGTTATCTTTGGTTGCACATGCTCGTGATTGCTAGGAAGTGAGTGGTGAAGACTGTCATGTGATACACAGTCTTCAAGCCTTTGGTCTTAAGTGATCATGAAGGAATGTGTCACCTCTCACCATTCATCTGTTAAGCAAACACTTGGTGCGACCGTGTCCAGGCACTCTGCTAGATCCTTGGGGGTAAGAGCTCAAAGCCTGTTGGTATTCTGCTCTTTTCTGCACTAAACATGTAAGCAACTTGTAGTTGCTCTTGAAAATAAGTGGTTTTTGGAGGGGAGAAGGTCAGAAGCAGGAGGTGCGGAGGTTGATCCGGTTAGTAGTGAGCTTCTTCCCCACCGTCTCATTTCTGTGTTTTTGGAGCGTTTCTAAATAGAAACAAGGAGCTCTGTGAAACCAGCACTTCTCAGTGGTCACTGGCCCTTGGCGAGCATCTGCAGTCCATTCTCTGCCTGCTCCTTGAAGGATATAGTCCTAGTTGTTTTGGGTTAGGAAATTAGAACGAACATACAGGCCTTCTTTACTCTTCCTTACCTACTGAGTTGAATTTCGGCAGTGTTTTAGGGGAATGTGGTAATTTGGTGTCAGAACGGAATACTGTACCAAGCACCGGGCCCCGTCAGGATCCCTGGATTCTGGGCCTTCTGCTGCTACTGAGTTATTTGTTATCATGTGCAGTTGCCTGGTCTCTGGGCTTTTGTGTCCTTAAAGGTGGAGAGATGCCTGTTGATCCCACCTACCTATTCTAGATCAATATAAAGTAAACTTTTGGTAAGAGAGGGCAATGGAGATGGTACAGGCAAATATTAGTATTGTTCCTGAATAACTAATGAGATGCTCTGCGATTCTAGGGGAAAGAGGAGGATGTTTCTTCCCTGCCATTTTCCATTTCCTTTCCTGTCTTACACTTTTTTTTTTTCTTTCCTAGATTTGCCTAGCTGTGGGAGCAAAAGACTAGTCATCGGTTCCTGTTAAGCAGTCAGTTAGCTGGCAGTGGGCAGTGCTAACTCTGTAGGGTGCTCAGAAATGGTTAAAGATAGGAAGGTCTGAAAGTCTACAGGTGTGTCTTGATGGAGCGTATCATGTAATTGCACTATGAAGCGTAGGTGACAGGTGCCAGATGAAGTCCTCTGGGATTCGGGGAGGCTAAGTAGAAGGATGGGTAGGGTACCCTTGTGCGCCATCCTGGGAGCACTTGTCGGCTCTAAGAGACCGGTGTTTTGGTGATAGGACAGTAAACCTGTTTTATTCCACTCGAGAGTTCCTTCCTTAGCATCATGGTTGTTGCCGTGGCAGCTCCACAATGTCCAGTGTTTTTGCGTTATCCCTGTAGAGCATTGCCCTTTAAATTTGGAAAGGATTAAGACCGTAGTTGGTGATGGTCTTCCATTTGCAATGGTACTTTGGTGTAGTCAGCCAGCCCTTGATAGCAGGTTTGGTTTGTTGTTGGTGGTGGTGGTGGTGGTGTGGTTTTGTTTTTTTCATGAGAAAACTAGGCAGATGAGTCAAGCAGTCCTGTGTTTGGGCTGCTAGCCAATCTGATAATTTGATCAGGAAAATCCCTGACCCTGGTGGATGGTTGGTACAGTTTGTGTTGTAACTCCAGTAAAACTAAGATCCAATAGATAAAATTTATTAGTTTTAAGAAATTTTTTTATAAACTTAAATTTTTTATGAAAATGCATTAATAAAAGTTGTGTGGTCTCATAAGCTCATGCTGAATTATTTCTGCCCTTTTCTAGGTGCTGCGAAGTTGGTGGTAGCTGTGGCAGTATTTTTACTGACATTTTATGTTATTTCTCAAGTATTTGAAATAAAAATGGATGCAAGTTTAGGAAATCTATTTGGTAAGTTCCATTTTTTCCGCCTTTCTTAAGTCTTACTTTTGATTGGTCTATATATGTTTACCAGTTATCAGCTTTGAGTCACTCTGCTGTTTAGTCTGTCTAGAAAAGAAAAGGTAATTATATCAATAGGTGTGACCCATTAGAGTATTCTAGAATATACAATAGGAAGTCTTAAAATTAATTCTGTATAAAGCATGAATCTTATATTCAACGTTCTGAGTAGATTTAATGGGGTCTATTTCATTCATGTCTAGGACATTAATCATGGCATTCTAAATGAATATTCTGGAAGATAACACGCACTATTCAAGTCGGGTGCTAGAAAACTTGGAACCAAATCTAGCTGTCAGCTCGCAAGTGGAGTCATGATAATGCATTTTAAATGCCAGCCATAGAAATCCATCTTGCTTTCCTGCCTTTATTTCTTCCTGCATCATTTTTCTCTCTTTACAAATTTATTTAATGCTATATTATAAACATACCATTGTAAGCTACTTTAACTCAGTTTTTAAATAAAATTCTTAAGTTAGAAAAAGAAATTAACTTTTGAAACATTTGAATAAGCTTTGGTTGAAGCATTGTTTAAGGTATTAAAAAATTATGCATGAAAAGTGAGAATATGAAACCTAGAAACAGTATTTTGACCCATGAGTCAGAAATCTGTTGGAACAACTTTAAGATCTCTGGAATAGTGAGTTTTGCTTTCCATAAATTAGTATTTGGAAAGGATCCCAAAACCTCGTTCACTTCTTCTCACATCTAGTTTCAAGACTCCCATGAACCGGTGGTCCTCTAGCTTTAATATCAAAGGAATCTCCCTGGGATTTTGGTATGCAGACTTGGATTCAGTGTCTGGGATGGGGCCTGAGAGTCTGTATTTCTAACAAGCTCCCAGGTGATGCTGAGGTTTCTACTCATATATAACATACTGAGTATCATGGCTTTAGACAATTCTGTTATGTAATCATCAGTTTCTGTATAAACATTTTCAGGTGACTTTTCCTGAAATAACTACTTAAAAGTACTTTTTATATTGCACTGAATTCTGTCTTTTATACTCCCCAGTAGTATCAGTGCACTGAACTTCTGTCTCCTGGAGTGCTCTTCCATACTGACGAGCTCTCAAATAGTTAAACCACAGTCATCCTCCTTCAGTCCATCTTTTTTTGTAAGTTTTCATCTCCAATTATGGAATTCCCCATTTTGAACCATTTCTCTCAGTGTACTGGCTATTTTCCTCCTGAACCATCTGTTTTTCAACACCCATTTAAAAATGTATCCGGGCGGGGGATGGGCGCCTGGGTGGCTCAGTTGGTTAAGCGTCTGACTCTTGATTTTGGCTCAGGTCATGATCTCAGGGTCGTGAGATCCAGCCCCCTGTCAGGCTCCACACTGGGCATGGTACCTGCTTAAGATTCTCTCTCTTCTTCTCCCTCTGTCCGCCGCCTAAAAAAAAAAAAATCTATCTCTCTATCTCTAGGATCCAGCATCGAGCAGTCATTACAAAGTACAGTGACATTTGACTTCTGCCTACTTCTGTTGCTCTGAGAGGCCAGTCTGGTGTCCTTTGAGGGCACAGCTGGTTCAGTTGAATAATGGGGCATAAAAACCCTGAAGGCATTGAGGACTTGTTCAGGGTCACTGGTGAAACAATGTGTATGGCCAGGTCACCTAAGAAAGATTGATGGTAAGGGAAGAAGATTATGGAGTGGTAGTTTGAGGCAGAAGCAAGTTGAATGTTTTTTTCTTTTTTGAAGTAATGTAGAGACTCACTTATCTGTAGGCTTTGGGCAAAGATTCAGGGAATTACATGTCCATGGATGAGACTAAACAAACAAGAAACAGAGGGTCCTTGAAAGAAGGGAGGCAGTGAGGAATTTTAGAGGCAAAGTGGGAGGTTTGGGGAGTAGGGAAGGAAAAAATGAAACAAGATGGGATCAGGAGGGAGACAAACCGTAAGAGACTCTTCCTCTCGCAAAACAAACTGAGGGTTGCTGGGAGCTGTGGCAGGGGTAGGGAGAGGGTGGTGGGGTTATGGACATCGGGGAAGGTATGTGCTATGGTGAGTGCTGGGAAGTGTGTAGTAAGCCTGATGATTCACAGACCTGTGCCCCTGGGGCAAATAATACATTATATGTTAATAAAAAAATTAAAATTTAAAAAAGAAGGGAGACAATGGGACCATTGGTGCATATTAAAAAAACTACTTTGAGAAAAGGCCCACTGTTTTCAGAGAAGAGTCTCGGGCAAAGCCCCAGCCAGCGCTTGCCCCAGTTTGGCTCTTCATCTCCAGTCCGGACCGTCTGGTGAAACATCACAGGGACCTTCCATGTCTGTGTCTCGTCCGTGGTATCTGCCTGTTTCATCGCTGCCAGAGCAGTTCTCTTAATAGTCATGAACCTTTAGTACTTCCGATGACCGGAGAGTAAAATCAGAGTCTCTGCTTAGGATGTGGCACCCTCAACCTGCCTCAGCCCTTCTCACTTGTTCTCTGCCCCTCCCCTCCTCACCTCGTGCCTCTCCCTCCCCACGCCACGGGTCAGCCCAGCGTCCGTAGACACACACCCCGGCCTTGCTCCTGCCCGTTCCTCACGCCTCCCGTCTTTCTCAGCCCCCCTTCCTCCGTTAATCCTTCTTGTTTCTCAGAACTGCGTAAATGCCCCTTCTGAGATAAATTAGATTTGAATCTCCCTCTTTTCTTATTAGAATGTGTAACTTCTTTTTTGAACTGTTAGTTCCTAATGCGTAGTATTTATGTCTCAATTCGGCACTGATTTTATTCTGCCTTACATAGAATAATGTCATTTATTTTCCATGTATCTGTTTACCCTTATTAGAGGATGACCCTTAAGGGCAGTAAGACCTTGGTTCTTCACCTGGCTCTTGCGCCGGGCCGCGCACGTAGATGGTACGCGCTGATTGAATGGAGAATGAATGTAGTTTTTTTGAGGATTTTTATTTGAGGATTAGGATTTTTACGTGGGGAGGACCAGTATTTCCAAAGTGGGATTCATTTAAAACTATAATAGTTGAAAAGCCACTGGTAGTCTGCTATGAACAGAGGCTGAGCTACTTTAACTAGGATAGTTGTCTCTTAATTTTCATTTAGATTTTTCCTAATTTTGGGAATCTGTAAGGTTTTATTGTGTGTTTTAGGTAGTGGATTTACACTTTCTTAGGGCAGATGGCTTATTTTGGTATCATAGCTGAAGTCATACACTGTATCCACAAAACCTTACTGGATTCCAATTTATTGAGTTGTTGAAAATTTAATTTGTTATATTTTAATTCTCATCATAGAATTAATTGAGCAAAGATGGAGATAGGGTTGTCTTTGCCATTTGCTTGGCTTCGAACTCAATTTACCAAAGGGTGATTGGTAAGTTTAACTCAACATTAGAATTATTTCTATAATCAGTATACTGGTGGGTCCCATGAGGTGAACTATAATAGTTCTTTTGGTGGTGAATTTTTCCTTTTTTTTTCCCCCTGTGTGGATATAATAGCTTACTTGATAGTTTTATAAATTTAGATTCAGGTTGATTGTATAGTGCTGCTACAGAAAAAATGAACTTAATTCTAGAATGGAAGAATGAAAAGTGTTGCTCACAATTAGTTGAGATTACTAAAATACATTGTGATTTTTTTAAAAACAAGTTTTTCACACAACTTTTTGAGATACTTGTGGGTAGATACACATGCATTCGTGAGAAGTAATACGTAGAGATCCTGCCTGGGATCTTACATAGTTTCTCATAATGGTGACATCTAGCAAACAAACGATCTACAATATCACAACCAGGATATCAATGTGGAAACAACATGTGAGTTTTAGTAATGACTGCATTTTAACAGTGTTAATTTTCAGCATAGATACTTAACAACTAGTGAATGTATTAAACACATTCCAAATTATTTTTGTATATATAACTAGAGTACTTACTGTTCTATTGAAGTTCTATTGAGTAGATTTATCTTTACCCTTTCAGATTTATACCATTGAAGTGGTATAAACATCAATTACTTGACATTATTAAAAACTAAAGTATGAAATTGTCCTGATTTCTGTAGCTTGACTTGTTGAACAGCATTCATTGATGAAACCCAAATCTGAAAAGAAAATTCTAAGTGAATTCATTTTCTCAGCTTATCCGATTAAGAGTAGATAATAATGATTAAGCCATTAACCTTTTTCTTGAAGAAAGTAAGTGTTCAGATTCTACTTGATATGTTACTTATTTCACAGATATTGGAGACCTTTGTTTTTCAGTCATTTTAAATTATTTTTTAAGAATTGTTCAGTGATCATATAAGCCGTAAAAACAACCGGTAATTTGAAAATTAAATTCAGTTAACGTAAAAGATTAAGCAGTGAGCTTCTTTAGCTTTCCAAAGATATTTTATATCTAAACCATATAAAAGTTCAGTTTATCTTGATGCAATTTAATCTTGAATTATTTATGATAAATGTTCCACATTAAAAATAAAATGGTACCTGGCTGTTTGTTTTCTTAAAATATAAAATTTTTAAACTTAAAAAAATGCAAACCAAATAAAAAAATGTTTATTATTGTTCCTTAAAGTGAAAAGTTGTATATATTGAAAGAAATCAAGAATTAAAGCTGTCAAGGTAGTTGCAGGAATACAAGTTGCAGGGAAGGAGGGATTTTTGCTGACATGCTGTGCCTGTACTCTAATGTGGAGAACATCCTGTTTTATTTGTGAAAATTGACCTCTGTTTGGCTCTCAGGTGTTAAAATTCTCAGAATTTCAGGCTTAGTAGAGGGCTTTTGGTTTTGATAAAAGATAAAAATTAGTTTTCATCCAGTCTGGAAAGAAAAGTCTTTCCAAGAGTTGTTTGTTATTTAAAGATTTTATTTATTTATTTATTTATTTATTTATTTATTTATTGAGAGAGCGCGCGCGAGCATGTGCAGTCGAGTGGCGGAGGTACAAAGGGAGAAAGAGAGAGAATCTCAGGAGGATTCAAGCTGAGTGTGGCGCCCAGCGGGGCTCGATCTCAGGAGATCGTGGATGCCCTGAGCTGAAATCAAGATTTGGGTGCCTAACTGACTGAGCCACCCAGGTTCCCCTGTTTGTTTGTTTGTTTGTTTTTTAAACCTTTAGCATCTTTTCTCTTTACTCTTACACAAAGTAAATGGAGGTGAAGTTATGTATTTTAAAAACCTGATGATTAAGAAACTGGTTTTCCCTAAATCCTATCCCAGTAACATTTTTTGAATTGAATAGCATTTATCCCTCTTCTTTTTTTTTAATCTCAAATATTACAAGCAAATTAGTTTGACCATGTTATAGGCTCATCCCTGACTTTTCTTCTACCTCCCTTTACTCAGCCACACTCTTCTCTGGGCATTAGTTGATTATTGATGTCTCTAAATTCTGTCGTCAGCCCCCTGACTTTAAATCCAGTGACTTCTCTGGGTGGCCTTATCCTTTGTCAACTTTCCTGTTTGTATCTTCATCCCAGATCTCATTTAGAGCTGGGCTTGAGACTTTCCCACTTGGATCTTCTCCAAGTATCTAAAATTGACAGGTCCAACACTGACCCATTCCCTACCCCTATCTATCTCCTCACTAAGCTATGAGCGTCTGAGTGCAGACATGGTGTTTTTATTCATTGGTTCATATGAATGAATACATGAAGACTTCTAAAGCCAAATGTCCAAGAGGTAAACTTGATTTCTCCCTTTCCACAAGGGTCACAAGTCCCGTCAGTGTTGCTTCCTCTTAGTTCTTCTGAACTGGTCTACTTGTTTCAAACCCACAGTCATTAACCTTTGTTCTAGCTGCTGCATGCTTTAGCAGCCTCCTTGCCCTTGTGGACCCTTTGCCCTGGGAGTCTTGAATCATCTGCAGTCAGAAGGGTGAAAGCTCCCTGTTCTGGCTTCCTGCTCTGAGCAGGACTAGCAGTTTTTATGCATGTGATCAGAGGACCTCGGACATTTCCCATTTTGTAATGCAGCATGAGTTTGGGGGCTGGAGTGAAATAGGACTTTGAAAATTATTTCTGGGGGTGGCTGGGTGGCTCAGTGGGTGAAAGCCTCTGCCTTCAGCTCAGGTCATGATCCCAGTGTCCTGGGATGGAGCCCCACATGGGGCTTTCTGACAAGCAGGGAGCCTGCTTCCCTTCCTCTCTCTCTGCCTGCCTCTCTGCCTACTTGTGATCTCTGTCTGTCAAATAAATAAATAAAATCTTTAAAAAAAAAAAGATCTCTGCCAGTTATTAATTATGACTTGAAACAAATCAAATCAGTAAACCTCTCAGTTCCCAGTTTCTTTCTCTTTGAAACAGGGATGATGATTGAATCAGTAATACAGGCAAAAATACTTGGTAATACCCAGCATATATGAATGAGCTCTGTTATATTACCTCTGTTCTAATCCCACTGTCTTTCTTGTATCTTGTTACCATAAGTTAAGCATACCAGAATTTCTGATTTGAACAGTGTTTTTCGGTAAATATCTTAACACCTGCATCTGATGATATGTGTTTGTTCAGGGCAAAGTGAAGTTGAGAATATCTAATGTTTATGCTGCTAATCGCTCTTTGGGCTTTTATTTTTTTGTTTACAAAAGTGAGAGCATTGGACCAGGTGATCTCTAGAATTGATGTTTCCCTTTACTTTTATGACATAATTAAGGAAATTAAAAGAATGAGCCTAGTAGTCCCAGCACTCTAATTTACTAAGTAATTTTTTTTTCTTCAAGTCTTTGTCCTTATCCATGAATACTTTTTGTACTTCTATATAAGGCTTGTGTTTTTTTGCTTTATTTCATGCATTAGACTTTCTCCATGTTACTCCATTGCCTTTATGATTTCAGTGGTGCATAATATTCTGAGTGCTTTATAGAGTTAACGAGCCTTCATTTACTTGGTCATTTTTAACCCTTTTTAAACATTTACATATTATTTTTCAGCTTTAACTTTCTGTTCTCCAATTTGAGTTCTGGACTTAGAGGAAGTTCTCAATTATCTAAAATAGTACAGAACTAAAAACCCAGGGGCTATTTATAGTCAAACAGCTGACAAATATTTGTGACACCACATACTCATTAGCCAAATCAGGAAGCGGCTGCCCACAGTACTATTGATGATCTGAACTGTTATCCCCTAGGCTGGGATCAGATGTTAGTGCTTTTAAAAAGCTCTAAGTGTAGATGGCCATGTTGAGATCTACTGCATTGAAGTTAAGATTTAATCATAGGGTTCTGGCTTCCTTGAACTGATAAATTATAAAAGTCTCAGTAGTTGACCTTATTTTGTTTATTATACCTAATACATTTCTATTCTAGAGAAATTAAACTCACCACCATCATCCCTCTTGTGTTCCCTATCCCCCGAATCTCCTAGCCTAACCACTGAGATAAGTTCATGTATATTCTCCAGGACTTTATGTGTATGTGTACACAACACCATACTAGTTACTGAGTGTATATTTAAGGTCATTTAAAGGGAAGTTTGAAATAGTGTGTGATATCAGTTACATGTGAAATCTAAAAAGGACAAACTCAGAGAAACAGTAAAATGGTGGTTAGCAGGGGTCGGGAGGGAGTTAAAGGGGAGACTTCGCTCAAAGGGTCTAAACTCCCAGTTATAAGATTAACAAGTTTGGGATCTCTAATGTAGCATGGTGATTACAGCCGATATTACTGTATCATATATGTGAATGTTGATTAGAGAGTAGATCTTAAATGAAAGAAATGGTAACTGTGTGAAGGGAAGGAGGTGGTAGCTAATACTATACTGGTTATCATTTTGCAGTTCATAGATGTATCAGGTCAGCATATGGTATGCCTAAACTTACACAGTGTTCTATGTTGATTATGTCTCAAGAAAACTGGAAAAAATTGAAAAAGAAATTTAAAAAGAAATTAAGTTTGTAAGGTATCTTTCTGATTGGGATTTAAATTATAACTAGAAATAAAAATAAAATGTAAAGAAAGAATAAAATGTTCTATCAGTAATAAAATACTACCATCCGTAATTCCTCTGAATAATTGTTTGTAATGAGTTTTGTAGTTACTTTCACATTTTTTCTCTAGAGGGATATATTCTGGGTGTTTTTTTTTTTATTGTATACCGAGCAAGAATTCAGGCACTTTCATTTTTATGAGTCTGTTAGTTCCAAATATGTTTAAAAAGTGAACACTTGATAGTAGCTTTATTCCTTCTAACAAAGAAAACCTTTTCTTTTTTTCCTAGCAAGGTCAGCATTGGACACAGCTGCGCGTTGTAAGTATCTCATTTAAATATTTTGCACATGGTTTATTCTGTTTTATCTTAGGCATATGAGGACTTGTATTCAAACAATGGAGAGATTTCAGCTTGAGCAAAATTGAGTTAAAACTTTTTAAGTTACAAGGATGCTGTTTGACTGGACCACTCAACATTCTTGGTATATAACAGTATTCATAATGGATGTTTTGTTTTATTTGTGTTTTTAGTTTCGGTGGTATATAAGTACAGAAAATGTGTGAAAGAAGAATTCCTTGTTAGAAGTAGAATATGAGCAGGTATTCAGTGATGTGTTAGGCTTTTTACTCATTCTAGAGTTAACCATGCGTTGTGAGTATATGGACTAGAAATGTCAAGCAGCAATTCAAAACCTCCCCCATACTGAATTTGTTTTAAAAGATGTACTTATTTATATTAGAGGGAGAAAGAGAACAAGCACAAGCAGGAGGAGCAGAGGGAGAGGGAGAAAGAATCTTAAGCAGATTCTGGCCTGTGCGCAGAGCCCTATGCGGAGCTCAGCCTCGAGAACCTGAGATCATGACCTGAACTGAAACTGAGAGTCTGTTGCTTGACTGACTGTGCAGCCCAGGTGCCCCTCCCCATCCTGAATTTTAAAAATAAACTTAAAAATAATTAGAAGGGAGATGGTTGGGGGATGGGCAAAAAAGGGTGAAAAGGAGTAGGAGAAATAAACTCCGAGTTTAAAAATTAACAAGCCAGAGGAATAAAAGCTGTAGTGTAAAGAATATAATCAGTTTTATTTTGTTAGTGTTGTATGATGACAGATGGTAGCTACACTTGTGAGCTTAGCATAATAACATAGAGGATTGTTGAATCACTGTGTTATATCCCCAGAACTAATGTAACCTTGTTTACTAAATTAAATTTAAAACTTTTGAAAAATAAAAAAATTAGAGAAAATACATTTATACGTAAGGATCAATTGCTTGTTTCATTTATGTCAATTATTAACTTGTTTCCTGGGAAGTTCTGTTTTTTGTTTTGTGGTTTTTTGAAACCCTCAGGGGAAAAGAAAGTCATGTATTTTAAGATATGTATTTGTTTTTACATAATACTCTCTGTGGTTTAAGATAGGAAACAAACTGATTAGAGTCTACTAATACATTTTTTAAAAAATTTCTCCCTAAAGCTACAAAACCTCCCAGATATAAATGCGGAATCTCAAAAGCTTGCCCTGAGAAGCATTTTGCTTTTAAAATGGCAAGCGGAGCAGCCAATGTGGTGGGACCCAAAATCTGTCTGGAAGACAATGTGTAAGTATTTTATCAGTTGGGAAGTATATGGTGTGGTATTAAATTATAACAAATTGAACCTGAGTTTAATGGATTTTTTGAAAATGTATTGGGCGTATTTTAAAGAAAAGTGATTTCAGTTTTCATGATACGATTTTTTCTCCCTCAAGTTTAAAGAGCCTTAAAATTCTGAAATTTCATATTAGAGTGCCATAAAAATGCAGCATTTATCCAGCTTCACGTGAAGACAGGGATTTCCTCTTTGTGAATCCTCTCGATCTGTGCTGTCCCATCTGGTAGCCATAAACACGTGCAACGCTTTAATCGTGATTCTTAAGTAATCTGGGAAAAATTAATTCATTTAAGTGAATTAAAATTTAAAAAGTTAGTTCCTCAGTCACTCTAGCCACATTTCAGGTGTTCTAGCTGCCCGTGGCTTGTGCCTGCCCAGCTGAACACACAGCATTTCCACCGTCGCAGGAAGTCCCATTTGACAGCACTGTGCTACGTAATGAATGCGCTGTCTCACAATCCCTTTGTTTTAACTGTGTGTGAAATAACCCAGTACTGACCTCCCCCTGTTGCAACACACAGCTGTTTGCCACTTAAGTGGAATGGTTTTCTGTACTGAGATGCTCTACCAAGTAAATTTTTAAGTTTTTAGTCTCCTGCCTTAGGGTTGACTGTCACTTGTATGCAAAGTTGGTGTCTTGAAATCACAAGCCCTCCTTTTAGTGGGTTGCCTTGAATCTGCTCTTCCCTGGAAAGTGAGGTGGATGGGCTGTGCTGAGCAGTGGGTGTGATGGAGAGCCATGGGGGTGGGTGAGATGAGGTTGAGGAATAAGGGCCAGGCCAGTGGGAACTTAAGGGCCGTGCAGGTAAGGAGATGGCATCTTTTTTTTCTGAGTGTTTGAGTCCTTGAAGATTTTCAGATTCTGGCATGTCATGATTTCATTTATGTTGAAAAAGTTATCTGACTGATGTATAAAATGATTTGAGAAGCAGAATAGAGAGACCAACTGGAAAGCCTTTGCCAGTTGCTTCCAAAGCTCTTTGACTCTGCCCCTCTCCACAATGGTTACAGAGTTTTTTTCATGCATATTCACTAAATATATAAATAGATCTAAAAATATGTAAGTAGAAATTTTAGTATTTTCCTGCACATGCCCTGAGTACATGCACACTCATTTTGGAGATGACCAGTCCAGATCAGTGCTTCTGAGTGGGGATGATTTTTCTCCCCGGGGGGCATTTATCAAGATCTGTAGGCGTTTTGAAAGGTTGTAGCTACAGTGGCACTACTTGTGAAGGCTGGCGTGCTCGGACGTGTTCCCCCAGTGTGGCAGGACGGCCTTTCTACATGAGTTATTAGGTCCATAATGTTATCATAGGCTGAGTTTGAGATACCCCAATATAGACAAAAGATGATATTAAGATTCAGGGGTGGTTATGGTTTTAAGGACAGATTAGATGCATCAGATATATTTTGGAGATTAACATGGATTTCAAACTTCTCATTAGTTTGGAATAGAAAATCCTGGGTATAAACATCAAGTGTCACCAAATACAGAAATTGTAGCTTCTTTTTATTTTGCTTTAGAGAACCCATTATACAGCTTTTATTTTAGGCATGTACTCATTTGATTTCAGTTTACATGAAGTTGATATTATGATAATACCTCACCTTTTATTATAATCTTAATGTTTGGTATATATAGCAAACTTTTGATGGATTTGTTCATTTGCTTTACCTTGAGGATATTTTTGACTGTAAGGATCAAGAGGTAAAATCAAGAAGAGGGTATAAGTACTTATATAACCATTTAAAGTATAATCATTTAGAAAATACAAAAACCATTCTAAGCTCATAAATAATAAAACCAAAAAAAACAGTCAGTTGGCTAGATTTGTCCCGGGGCCTGTAGTTTGTTAAACCCTGCTCTAAACTAATCATTTTAAGATGTGGTAGTTAAAACATAAACTAGGCCTTTGAAACAAAACTGTGTTCAAAGATGCGGAATCTGTCTATAGATTATATAGTATTTTCTTTAGATTTTTGTCTGGAGGTGTGGAATGGTGGTGGGGGAACCTTCATGAAAGATAAAAGAAAACATTTCCACTTGTGTTAATAAGACCAGTTTATATATTTATAAACTTACATATTTAAAAATCTTCAGTAGTTTGTTATTTGCTAGTTACAGGTTTTCCCTGACTTCCAGGTTTTAAAACTTGATCGGATGCTGCCCTCTTGTGGGAAGCCTGTGCCGTACTCCTCCTTTGTTGCCTGTTTCTCTGCTTTGAGAGAAGCAGCAGCATACTCCATGATGGGGAAGACACTGGGAAATTGTAGATATTAACTATTAAGACACCGGGGTACATAATTATTAATGTAACAGGTTAATCATAGCTGTTGCTTCTTAACGTTAATGATGGAGTTCGGGAATATATTTCTCACAGGAACAGAGCAAATGCATTTTGAAACTCCCCTCTTTTGGGCAGCATATTTAGGTGGTTTCCTTTCCACATTTAGTTGGCTCACCTTTCAGAGCTACTCTTGAATACACATGGAAAAAGTCTATGCTTAATTACATGTAAATTTTAGAGAATGAAAAGTGAGATTTTGGAAGGCAGATATGCAATTCATATGGTTAAATAGTTAAGTGCTACTAAGCTTTTCAAAATCAAATTTTTATGCTTCTTTTTAAATGGACCTTCAAGTAGAGTTATTTATTTATTTTTTTTAATTTACTTTTATTGGACAGAGAGAGACCACAACTAGGCAGAGAGGCAGGCAGAGAGAGAGGGGAAAGCAGGCTCCCCGCCGAGCAGAGAGCCCGATGCGGGGCTCGACCACAGGACCCTGAGATCATGACCTGGGCCGAAGGCAAAGGCTTAACCCACTGAGCCACCCAGGAGCCCCAAGAGTTATTTTTTTTTAACTCTGTATTTTGAAATAATTATAGAAATCACAGGCAATTGCAAAGATTGTATGGAGTAGTCCTGTGTATTCTGTACCAGTTTCCCCATGATTGTATCTTAATTAGAGTTAAATAGCAAAGCCAGGAAAATGGCATTGGTGCAGTGTGTGTCGTTTTGTCACATGTGTAGATATAGGTAGCCAGTACAGCAATTAGGATGCAGAATTAGCCTATTGCCACAAAGATCTCTTTTATACTACCCTGATATCATCACCCCCCAGAATCACTGACCCCTGGCAACTACTCATCTGTTGATCATTTCTATCATTTTGATGCTTTGAAATGTTATAGAAATAGTATCATAAAATATGTGACCGTATGAGATTGGCTTTTTTCTGTTTCTTTTTATCTATTTTTTTTTATTACTGCAATTTGAGGGTTCTTGAGATACATTCTAGATATGAATCCTGTTGTCAGATACGTGGTTTGTGGCTGTTTCCTCCCAACCTATAGCTTGTCTAGACGTCATTTTCACTGGGGTCTTTTGTAATGCCAAAGTTTGCAGTTTTGATTAGTTCCAATTTATTTATTTATTTTTCTTTCATGGATGTGCTTTGTTGTTTGTTCATGGATTGGTGTCAGGTCTAAAAATCATTCATGGAGCCATAGGTTTCAAAGATGTTCTTCTGCATGATTTTCTAAAATTTTTACGGTTTTATGTTTTACATTTAAATCTACGATCCATTCTACACTAATTTTGAAAAAAGAATGAGGTGTAGGTTGAGGTTCAGTTTTGGCCTATGAATATCTAGTTGCTTAAGCACCATTTGTTGGCGTGACTATCCTCCCTCCATTGAATTGGTTTTGCTCCTTTGTTAGAAAATAAGTTGGTTAAATTTCGACTGATGCATTTTTTGGTTCCACTTGGCTTTGGGTTCTCTATTCATTCCATTGATCTGTATATTTATCTGTCCACTAATACCACATGCTCTTGATTATACTAGTTATAGAGTAAGTCTTTACATCAGGTAGAATAATTCCTCCCATTCCCCCCGCCCCCCCACCAAATTAGGTACTTTAGTTTCTTTGCCTTTCCATTACATTTTAGATAACCTTGCCTCTATGCACAGAAAATCCTCCTGGGATTTTTTTTTTTTAGGAACTGTGTGAAATCTGTATATTAATTTGGAGAGAATTGACCATCTTTACTATTCAGTTGATGAATATGGCATTTCTCTTTATATATTCTTCATTATCTTCCATTACCATTTTTGTGGGTTTCAGCTTACAAGTCCTATACAAGCTTTATTAGTTTTATACCTAAGTATCCCCCATTTTTTGAGCAATTGTAGGTGACATTGTATTTTTAATTCATATATTGTTAGCATATAGACACACAATTGATTTTTGTGTGTCGGTCTTGTACCTTGCTAAGTTAATTTATTACTGCTAGGAGTTTTGTTTTTGTTTTTGTAAATTCCTTGGGATTATCCATACAGACAAACATGTCATCTGCAAATAAAGACAACTTTATTTTTCCTTTCTGATTTGTATGCCTTTATTTTCTTCTCTTGCCTTATTGCATTGGCTAGGATTTCCAATGCTGTGTTGAACAGTAATGGTGAGAATGGACATTCTTTACTTTTTGCTGATCTTAGGGGGAAAAGTATTGTTCTTCACCATCCAGTATGATGTTAGGTGTAGATTTTTGTATATGTTCTTTATCAAGTTGAGGAAGTTCTCTGTTACTAGTTTTCTGGGACTTTTTATCATGAATGGGTGTTGAATTTTGTCAAAATGCATGTTCTGTATTAAGGTGATTGTGTGATTTTTTCTTAAATCTGTTATAGTAGGTTATATTAACTATTCAAATGTTAAAACACCTGTGTATCCATAGGCTAAACCTCACTTGGTCATGGTTTATGATTTTTTTTAATATAATGCTGAATTCTATTTACTAATGTTTTGTTAAGGAGGATTTTTGCCTATATACTAATGAGGCATATTGGTTTGTAGTTTTCTCATGATGTCTTACTCTAGTTCTAGTATTGTAATACTGGCTTTATAGAATAAATTTGGAGGTATGCTGTTTTCTGAAAGAGTTTTTGAAGAGGTAATGTTAATTCTTTCTTAAAAGCTTTTGGTAGAAGTCTCCAGTAAAACTGTTCAGGCTTGGAGATTTTCCAGAGAGGTGAGTTGATAAACTATGAATTCAATATCTTTAATAGTTACAGGACTATGTAAATGATCTGTTTCATAATGGATGAATTGTGTTAGTTTGTACTTCTTGAGGAATTGGTCTAATTAATCTGAGTTGTCAAATTTACATGGGTAAATCCTTCATAGTATTCCTTTATCCTTTTGATGTCTGCAGGGTCTATAATGCTATCCCATTTCACTTTTGATATTGGTGATTTGTGTCTTCTCTTTTTTTCTGTCAGTCTTACTAAAGGATTGTTAATTTTATTGACCTTTCTAAAGAATAAGCTTTGTTTCATTGACTTTTTGCTGTTTTAATTTCTTTCTTCCGCTTACTTTAGGTATATGGCATTCCTTTTAGTTAAATACTTAGTGTTATATATTCCTCTCTGTACTCTTTTAGCTATGCCTCACAAATGTTAGTAAGTTGTATTTTCATTCTTTTCGATGTATTTTTTGATTTCCCTTCAGACTTCCTCTTTGACCCATGGATTATTGAGAAGTATGTTGTTTAGCTTCCAAGTGTTTGGAAATTTTCCTGTTACCTTTCTGTTACTGATTCCATTGTGGTTGAAGAATACACTTGGTGTGATTTCAATTTCTTTAAAAAATATTGAGGGGGCGCCTGGGTGGTTCAGTGGGTTAAAGCCTCTGCCTTTGGCTCAGGTCATGATCCCAGGGTCCTGGGATCGACCCCCACATTGGGCTCTCTGCTCAGCAGGGAGCCTGCTTCCACCTCTCTCTCTCTGCCTGCCTCTCTGCCTACTGATCTTTGCCTGTCAAATAAATAAAATCTTTAAAAAAAAATATTGAGGTTTATTTTGTGACTCATGATCTGGTCTACCTTTAGTATATGCTCCATGGACATTTGAAAAGAATATGTATTCTTTTCTTGTTGGGTAGAATGTTCTTTAAATGTCAATTAGACCCTGTTGTTTAATACTGTTGTTGAGTTCTTCCATACTTTTGGTAATTTTCTGTTGATCACTTGTTGAGAGAGCACTGTTGATGTAACCAGAGAGAGAGCACTGTTGATGTAACCAGCTATGACTGTAAATTTTCTGTTTCTCCTGTCCATTCTATCTGGTTTTGAGTCACCCAGTTTGTACCTCAGTTGCCTGATATATACACATGCAGGTTTACTCTGTCTTGCTGAAGTGACCTTTTGATGATTATGTAATCTCCCTCTCTGGTAATTTTCTTTGCTCTGGGGTCTGTTTAATTGGTGTTAATAGAGCCGCTCCTGCTTTCTTTTGTTTAAGCAGCTTTGTTGAGTTATAATTCCCATGCCATACAATTCATCATGTAAAGTATACAGTCGTGTTTTTAGTATATCCACAGATATGTGCAACCAACTCTACAGTCAGTCTTAGAACATTTTTATACCTCAAAAAAAAATTATGTCCTTTAGTTGTCTTGCCCTTCTACCATGCCATTCCCATCTCGTTCCACTCCCTTCTCCCCTGCCCCCCAACCAGCCCAAAGTAACCATATTTTACTTTCTGTCTCTGTAGAGTTACTTACCTGTTTTGGACATACTATATAGAAGGTATTATATCATATGTAGAGCTTCCTTTGTCATCAGCCTCTTCACTTAGCACAGTGTTTTCAAGGTTCATCCATGTAGCATGTATCAGTACTTCATTCCTTTTTATGACGGAATAACCCTCCATCATGTATAGATCTATCACATTTTGTGTATTCATTTGTCAGTTGATGGACATTTGGTTTGTTTCCACTTTTTGGCTATTATGAATAATGTTTCTATAAACATTTGTATAAAAGTTTTGTATGGACATGTTTTCATTTTTCTTGTATACATACTTAGGACTGGATTTGGGTTCATATAGTAATTCTATTTTTAACTATCTGAGGAGCTGCCAGATTATTTTCTGAAGTGGCTGCCCCAGTTTACCTTCCAACAGCAGTGTAAGAGGGTTCCAGTTTTTCCACGTAACACTGCTTATTATCTGACTTACTGATTACAGCCATCCTGGTGGGTGTTGAGTGGTATCTTATTGTGATTTCATTTTGCATTTCACTGATGATTAATGATTTTTAACATCTGTTTATTTGCTTGTTGGGCATTTGTGTATCCTCTTCGGGGAAATGTCTATTCAAACCTTGCTTATTTTTTAAAAATTGGATTCTTTATTATTGAGTAGTAATCCTTTGTTCTGATTAATGTTTACATGATTTTTCTTTTTCTACTCTTTCACATCATATCTACTGTATCATTATATTTAAGTTTCTTGACCTGAAACCGTAAAACTAATCTAGGGAAAAAAGCTTTATGACATTGGTCTGGGCAATGAATTTTTTGAGTAAGACACCAAAAACCTAGGCAACAAAAGCAGAAGTAGACAAATGAGATCACATCAAACTAGAAAGCTTTTGCACAGAAAAGGAAATAATCAAGAGAATGGAAAGTCAACCCACTGAATGGGAAAAACAATTTTAAACCATATATCTGATAGATTAACATCCAAAATATGTGAGGAACTCCTACCACTCACTAGCAAAAAAACAAATAACCTGATTAAAAAATGAGTAAAAGGCCTGAATAGACATTTCTCAAAAGAGGAATACAAATGGCCAACAGGTATATGAAGTGGTGTCTTACTCTTTAAATGAAATGTCATTCAGTGTTTATTAGAACAGCATTCACCATCACTTGAAACCATACGTTTGCTGCAGATCTAAGTTCTATGAAAATCAACATACTCTGAGAATCAGTTGGCTCTGTGGAATGTATAATGAAATATTATAGCTTTTATTATTTGTGAAATTGTGTGTTACAAAATCCTTTATATCAGTAAAGTTTATAATAAACTTAGGCACCTACCTATATGTGTGTGGGTATGGATGTCCCATATATGGTCATGGGTGTGTCTGTGTGTGTATTCCCATATATGCGTCCTTCCCTGTCTCCATCAACCTCAAACCAGTAGTTAATCATTGAATAGTACATCACTGGCAGTATTACTATTACCTTGAATGTTTAGAATTGCAGATACCTACAATTTTAGTTTACTAATCCCAATTCAGCACACTGAACCGATACAAGCAAATGTTCCACCCACCTCTTCTATTTCATAGAATCATGGTGGTCTGTAAGCTGCGACTGGGTGTTAATTACCTCAGATGTAACAATACAAGTGTCTGTGGTTAGATGCAGTAATTAAATGAATAGAAGATTCTTCTGGGTACAGAGAAAATTTTACATTGATAATCACTAAGAATGTTCACAATTAGGTGAAGTAGGTGAAACTCTCCTTGCTTTCAGATTATAAAAACATCTCACTTCTGTTTCATGTCACATGGATATTGCAAAAAATAGATAAGAGATTATCAATTGTTTGATCACCCTTTGAGAATGGTGCAAAATATGTGCACCATTGTTTTAAGGATTTTCTAAGATCCTATTTCATAACCTGACACCAAGTGGCAAAAAATGGTCTAGTACTTGGACCCCGATACTTTTTAATATATTGATTTGTGAAATCTTACTTAAGAACATTGCTTTAAAATTGTTTAATATTAGACTGTCTTCTCTGCTGTAGTAGAGATCTTTTAATCTCCATTGCATTTCTTAAACAGTTGTGTGTATATATAATATCCCCAACTTTTTTTTTTTTTTTCAGGCATGGCTTTATTTCTCTGATACATGTTTATGTAAAGTATCTAATTCTAAATTTTGTCTTGACTTTTCTCCTTCAGTTTAATGAGCGGTGTTAAGAATAATGTTGGAAGAGGGATCAATGTTGCCCTGGTAAATGGTAAGAATAATTGTACCTTACAGATGTGATCAGTGGATATTCATGTGGCCCAAAGTAAAATGCCCTCTATTATCAAGGGATCAAGTCAGAAAGTGCTACACTTCACACTAACGCCTTCTTCCCAACTTCCTCTCATCCTCCTAAAAAAAACAACTATACATGGGGACCTGGTGTCTGAGTGTGCTTTCGTGGAAGCATCCCACTCGCTGTGTGGTGTGTGGAGAGTTTCCCAGGGGACTGTCAGGCTAAAACCCATCTAACATTAAATTGATGAATTCTGAAGATGTTGGATTCTAACACCGTGAAGACAGAGTGGCACAAGGGTGTGTAAATGACAAGGGGGGCTGGACTGATGGAAGGGGCGGGGAGAGGGATGAAGAATAAGAATTAATTGTAACTCTTCAGTATTGTCCACATTTGTCACTTATGTTCATTAGTGGAAATAAGTTCTTTGATTCCTGAAGGTCTCAAGTGTTCTTACAAAATCAAATCTGAAAATATGAACCCATGAAATAAGGCCTGACTGCATGCTTGTCTTTTTCTTCTGGTACAATAATCCTGTAAGGCTGTGTAGGGCGATTAGCGACCATAGCCACCTTACCCAGTTCTCAGTATAGGAAAATATTTTTTATTTCTTTCACGACAAAAGATAAGTTTCTGCATTTTTGCTTTCTTTATTTTCTTATATAGAAGGTTCTGCGTATATTTGTCTGATTGATAGCAAAAAAATACATTTTAAAAGGGAAATCTGAAAAAATTTTAAATGTTGGCTTTAATGGTAGAAAATGTCATCAAATCATCTTGTTTTAAAAGGTTTACATATTTTTTGGTAATTCCTAAATAAGGGAAGACGGTAACACGTAAGGACGAAACCTATCTAACTGAATTTAAGTGGTCTACACTCAGCTGTGAACTTGAGCTTGCTGCTCCTTGGCTTATATAGATTCATGAGAAAGTCCAGAATTTCATTTTGTCCAGAAGTTAGTCTTAGAAATATATTTCAGGTGCATACAGTTCAGATTTTAAGTCTTTCTCAAAATAATTCTTTCTCTGCTAAGGAATCTACACCTATCACTGGATAAGATCACTTGTGGTATACAGTGTGTATTTCAGTTGCATAATCTGACATGAGTTCCATCTCTTTCAGGAAAAACAGGAGAATTATTAGACACCAAATATTTTGACATGTGGGGAGGAGGTAAGTGTGATAACACATAACTGTTCTGTTGCTAGTACTGACTGACTTCTTAAGCCTCCTCTGTTTAATATAGCCCATTAATGAGAGATTGATGGTGTGTTTGTGTTAGTTCATTTTCTCTTACTTTTCATTAAATATCCAGCTGTATTTAAGTATAGGTCATATTGCATATACTTTGCTTTTTTATAGAAATTGTGTGTGTGATTAAGAGCAATACTAACAAAATTGAGATTGTAAAAATCTGAGTCCTATTTTCTACAGGACAACTAATTAAAAGCCTTGGATCCTTTAAGTCTCTGACTAAAATTTTTTAAAAAGAATAAGTAATTTGGGGAAGGGCACAAGCCATTTAAGCATTTTTAACTGAATTCGGGGTTTTTCTTTTTTTAAGATTTTATTTATTTATTTGATACAGAAAGAGAGATAACAGGCAGAGCAGCAGGCAGAGAGAGAGGGAGAAGCAGGCTCCCCACTGAGCAGAAAGCCCGACGCGGGGCTCAATCCCAGGACCCTGAGATCATGACCTGAGCCAAAGACAGAGGTTTAAACCACTGAGCCACCCAGGAGCCCCGGGTTTTTTTGTTTTTTGTTTTGCATATGATTTGTTAGCCTCAAAAGTAAATTATAATTAGGATTATTATTAAAGTAGATGAATATTTGAGAGAAGGCATTTTCTTTTTAGTTCATTGCACTTAGAGAGCTTCACAGGTATCTTCCTTATGTGGAAGTTGCTGCAGGAACAGGTGTAAGTCAGTCACCCACGTGCAGAAGCAAGGACCCAGCATCCTGGACAGGAGTTTGCCGGGAAGAAATTTCTTCCTCAAAACTGATATAAGGCCAACACTGATTTGATCTTTTGATTCTTTTCTAAGTTGTTGGTTCAGGATATTTCTCAGCATGAAGCTGAGCTCTGCACCTCCCTGTTTCCAGCCCCTTTATGCATTCCTTAGGAGCCAGTAACAGGTAGTCTTCTTGAAATTTATGTTAAGTTTTCACACCATTCAGCTTTTCTAATATTTCTTCAGCTTGTAATAGATGCCGTGTTTTCTTTATTTTTTAAATGAGATTAGGAAGACTTTTCATAGCTGTCAAAAGCTGTTATAAACTTTAGATGCTGCCATCAATTTTAGATTCTAATGGCATAATTGGCCCTACCAACACTTACTAGGAAACACTGGAAACCTGGAGACAGTCTTGCAAAACCTTTGTTGAAATGACCAGAAGCTCTCTTGCTTCATCACGGATAGATTAATTATGCCAAAAAGTCTTCTTCAAGTGAAGAGATAGCCGCAGTTGACTTCCATCTTTGCATTTAAAAGGAAGTGATTTGTTAGCTGCTTTGTTACATTTTCTCAGAATTGAAAATGCTGTTATTTCAAAATAGAATTCAGTTAGAGAATATCTTTGGAATTTTTGCTGTGGAAAGAAACTGAGTAAATTTGAAGCTTGAAGTGACCCAGTTCTGAAGCAGTATTAGACTTGGGGATGACATGGAGACCTGACATTGGAGAGTTCAAGACATAAAACAGTTGGTACTATGTGATCTCCCCCTGGTATCACCAGTGTGACACCAGTGTGTCACCCAAGTGGTTTATTTTTATGTTTTTGTGTATCTTGGTGCACTAGACAAAGCAGGTAATGAACATAGTATTTGCCATAATTAGATATAACCTTCATTCCTTCCCCTAGTTTACAGTAATTAGATATGCCCAGAGGATCCCTTAAATCAAAGTGCATGTATGTATGCATGTGTGTTTGTGTGTGTGTATATATTTATATAATTTTTTAAGAAATTGCAGAACCTTTTATGAATTAGATAAAAGCTATGTATCCTACACTTAGATAAGTACCCATACAAACAATTTCACATATTCTCTGAGAATCCGTGAGCTTTTCTTCTACCCTCCTCCCTCATCCCCCATCAAGTTTCTTTTTTCAGATTTTAAGTCATGCTTTAATACAACTTTGCTGTGGTTTTTTCATTTAGCCCCTGGAATATCAGTACAAAAGACACATAGGATCAATCCGGGTTGGGAAATTCTAAGTTGGTGGTGGGATCGATCCTATTAAAGGACAAAGTTCAGTTTTTAACATGTTCATAAGATTTATCTCCCTTCTGGTTACTCTCCATTTGAAATTATTGATTTGCAAATGCTTTATATTTTAGTTAATATTAACTTTTAAGAGGTTATCATGATGGCTAGTCACTAAAAAAAAAAAAAACAAAACAAAACCAAAAACTCAAAGCCATCAGTCCTTTCTTTTTTTCTTCAGATGTGGCCCCATTTATTGAGTTTCTGAAGTCCATACAAGATGGAACAATAGTCTTAATGGGAACTTACGATGATGGAGCAACCAAGTACGTAAACTTAAACATTTATATTATTTTTGGAACTATAATTAATTATAAAAGCAATACATTTTCAATGAAAAAAATTATAAAATAGAGCAAAGTAATCAAATTCCAGATAAACACTATTAACCTTTTTTATCTGCTTCCTTCTTTCTGTATGTTTGTCAGACATACATTGCCATAACATTAGATCCACATATCTCAAGTTTGTTACACTCTTTTCTGTTTTTAACAACCTTGAATTGTTTTCTCTAACGTTAATATTCTTCTAGTAGCATTTTTCATCACCTACCAACAGTTGATCATATGTCCCCACCTTTATCTAAAATTTCCCTATTATTGCCACATTTTTTTGTATTACAAATAACATTTTGATAAACACCCTTTTCCATAAGTACTTTTGTACTTTCGATTATGTCCTTAGGGTAAGTTCCTACAAGTGGAGTTCACTGTGAAAGAATAAGTGTGATATGTTTTTCATAATGTTTAGTAAATACGAATTTATAACTTTTTTCTTAAAAGTGTATATGTTGGAAAATTTGGAAAATACAGAAAAGTGCATAGAAAAACAAGTTATAAATTCATCTATTCAGTGATAACCACTGATAATTTAGTTTCCATCTCTAGTTTTCTTAATATACATATTTTCTTCATCTTAAATATTTGAAATGATAGTAGTTATAGCATTATTTATGTGGTGAATATTTTCCCATAACATTAAATAGTTTTGATAACAAAACTGTTCATGTCTACCTCATATAACTCTTAAGCATACGTCATGATTTAAAATTTATTTAATAAAATTCCTACTGCTGGACCCTCAGGCTATTTCCAAATTTTCATACTTAGCAAAAATGTACTATCTTAAAAATTTTGAATAATCATCTTTATTTCCTTAAGACAGGTTTTTTTGAGGTAAGGTGTTGAATTAAAGGATGTATATGTTTCTAAAAACGAATTTTTAAAGTTTGTATCAACTTAACATGTCTCTCAGAAGTTCCAGGACACTGATTATTTTTAAGAAGTTTTGGAAAGGGGTTTTGTTAATGTGCCTTTCTTTGGTTATTGATGAGAGTGCATTTTTTTTTTTTTTCCACAAGTGTTTTTGGCTCTTTTTCTTGAAAAGTATCTTTTGACCATTTAGGTTGACTCCTATGGATGCGTAAGCACCGTTGGTATGTTAAGGATATTAACCATTTCTCATGTGAAAATACTTTTTTTGTGTGTTTATTTTTGTTAATTTATGGTGCTTTGTGACTTTTACGAGTTTAGACTAATTCTTAGTCAAGTGTATGGATTTTTCGTTTCAAGTTTCTTCTACTTTTATACTTGAGAAGTATTTTCCCATCTCCAAATTAAATACTTAGTAGATTTTCTTTTTCCAGTGACTTCACTATTTTCATGTATTTTTAAAAAATGTATTATTTCCCAGTTACTTACAGTTTCCATTTTTATGTGGATTTGACTTTGTTTTTAGAAGTTCTGTTCATCTACTTCTTCCTGCCCCAATAAGACAGGGGCAAATTATAAAATTTTATAATTTTATAAAAATTAAGTGTACTACCTTTCTGGGGTAGCTAAGACCCCTTTAATAGCATTTCTCAAATCCCTTCTATGATATTTTATCCAGATGAAAAGTATGATGCTTTTAACAAGAATAAAAGACATCCTTTACAGATTTTAATTGAAAAGGCTTGAAATTCCACCTCAGAATATGGCATGTCTTTCTATTTATTGATTTTTTTCTACACGTATGTAGTGTGTAACTACATTATTGCAGATTTGCACTAAGAAAACAGGGCTACTGGGTGCGTGGGTGGCTTAGTCTGTTGAGTGTCCTCCTTTGGCTCAGGTCATGATCGGAGTATCCTGGGTTCAAGTCCTGCATTGGGCTCCTTGCACAGTGGGGAATCTCCTTCTCCCTCTCTGCCCCTCTCTCTGCTCATGCTCTCATTCTCTCTCTTTCTCTCTCTCTCTCTCTCTCAAAAATAAATAAATAAATTCTTTAAAAAAAAAAGAAAACAAAACAGGGTTACTTTGTGACTGGTTTTCTTTTTTGTTGGTGGTAGTTTTTGTTTTTGTTTTTGTTTTCAGATTTTATTTATTTATTTGACAGAGAGAGATCACAAGCAGGCAGAGAGGCAGGTGGTGGTGGTGGGGGGAACAGGCTCCCTGCTGAGCAGAGAGCCCAATATGGGGCTCGATCCCAGGACCCCAAGATCATGACCTGAGCTGAAGGCAGAGGCTTAACCCACTGAGTCACCTAGGTACCCTTACTTTGTGACCGTTTTAAGGCTGGAATATTTTCTTTGACCTGTCTTACATCTGGATCAACTAAGGATATGTTAAATCCATAGATCAAGAAAACTGGTACTTGCATCCATTGCTGTTTAGCTACACAGAACTAAGTGGAATGTAATTAGGCTTCTCCTTAGCAAAAAAAAAACAAATAATTTGATGTTTGCTTTTGCTGATAGAATAGGATATTACATGTATAATTTGAGGTTTTAAGATTTTTAGAAACCCTACTTTTCTGAATAGACAGACACCCATGGCATCTTTTTCATCATGTTATTTCATTATTATACCTGCTTGGCTTCAGACCTGTTTCTCTTCACTAATAAGAAATTGTGGCCATACCTAAGAACTAAGGCAGGATGATGTTTGTTCTTTAACTGCTGTTTATTGGTGCCCATCCCAGATACCAAAAGCAGCCTCAGAAGATGTTTGGCCTGAAAGGCAAAAACAGAAATCTAAACTTGATGTGTTTATCCTTGTGTATGTATCCGTGTGTGACTCAGCTGTGCGGTTAATTGCATTCAGTCATGTGCATTTCCAGTTTGGGGCACATGAAGTTGTTTTTCAAATACTTCCTTCTTCCAAACACAGGTGAAATAAATTGTATCGTGTCCTTTATGCCAAAATGGACAAGCGGTCTTTATAAATGGCCATCTACATCGTGAAACACAACAAAATATAAACGTACCCCTTGGCAGGTATCTGAGTGTGAACCATTTGAAATGACTCCTTCGTTGTGGAACACCCAGTCTTACATGCGAATAGAAGCTCTGCTTCATCTGACGTGTTAGCACTTTTCTTCACATAAGGCTGCTGGATTTTCCCCTCGTAAGGAATGTTTGTTCTCCCTCTTATACCCAAAAGATTCCTTTTTTTTTTTTTTTTTTAAGATTTTATTTATCCGTGAGAGAGAGAGAGAGAGAGTGCACACATGTGCATGCAAGAACGAGCACGAGCAAGGGGAGGGCCAGAGGAAGGAGAAGCAGATTCCCCAGCCAGCAGGGAGCCCAACGAGGGGCTCCATCCCAGAACCCTAGGATCAGGGCCTGAGCCAAAGGGCAGGCATATAACCAGGCATATAGCCACCCAGGTGCCTGTACCCAGAAGAGTTTAGAATATGAAATAGACATCTCCGACAGGGAGTTGGTATTGGTTCTCCATAGTCATTCCTCTGTGATCCCAGGTACTACTACTGTCTGCAATGAGCGCCTTGGCTGGACTGTGAACTTTTTTTTTTTTTTTTTAAGATTTTATTTGTTTGACAGCACAAGCATGGAGAGCAGCAGGCAGAGGGAGAGGGAGAAGCAGACCTCCTGCTGAGCAGGGAGCCTGAAGCAGGGCTCGATCACCCCAGGATCATGACCCAAGCTGAAGGCAGATCATTAACCGACTGAGCCACCCAGGTGCCCCTGTACTGGAAACTTCTGAAAATGTCTGGGATTGGTCTCTGTCACAGCATTTCCCAAAGTGTGTTCCGGTGGGATCCCAGTCCTCTGAACCCATCCTAGGGGAATAAGTTTGGAGATGGCATGATGCATTTTGCCCCTTCCAGGGATTTACAATGCAAGGCCCTGAAGTTTGGCCCTAAGGAAACCTCTTTACCTTTCTTTATCCCATTAGTTCTTGATTTTAACAATGAAGCCCATTTTATTTTATTTTATTTTATTTTAAGTTTTATTTATTTATTTGAGAAACTGAGAGTGTGCAGGGGAAGGGAAGGAAGGAGAAAGAGAGAAGCTGACTCCCCACCGAGCGCAGAGCGCTACTCGAGGTTAGGATCTCAGGACCCTATTAAGCCCAAATCAAGAGTTGGATGCTTAATTGACTGCACCACCCAGGTAGTCTTGGAAGCCCATTTAAAAAACAAAACAGGAAAAAAAAAAAAAAAAATATACTTAAGAAAACTTATATTTTAGAGAGTGCAGGTCTCTAATGATGCCTACTTTCTGCCTAGACCCCTCTAAAATAAGTTGGTTTTTGTTTATTTAATGAGGAATTATAATAGTTTGAATGAGCAAGCTAAATTTTGCTATTGTATTCCTCCCTTTGGAGACAGCACTCTGTGACATGGGCACTTCCTGGCTAAGTGAAGGGTTTAAGTGTGGGTGTCCTGAAGTAAAAAATCTTGAAAGTCTTTGGCCCCGGCCCCCCAGCCCAGGCAGAATTCCCAGGAACTGTTCTACAGATACCCCTTCTGAAGGGCGCCAGTATCTCATAATTTCTCTATTTGAAACAAAACAAAGCAAAAAACTATCCTTAAGTCATTGTTACATTCTCGTTCTCCTGGTTGGTCTCCCTCTGAATTCCCCCTGGTAGTCTGAGTAGTCTTAGCCTGGGTAAATAGAACAATAAGTATATTCCCCAAATCGTTTGATACTTTACTTGTTTGAAACTACAGAGCATTGGTCTTTCAGTTTTCCCTTTGCCTGCTCAATACTCAGGGCTCTTGTAACCTTCTATCATGCTAAGTTTCTGGGTGGGTTTACTCTCCTGGCTGCATTTTTTGGGTATTGGTTCTCTGGTTGATTTTCAGCTCTCTTAAAATGAGTGCCCCAGTCAAACACAGGGTTCCTGATGGGGTCGGGCTGGTACAGGGTACAGAGGAGATACTAGCTTTTACTGTGTTGGGGATATGTTTCTTTGAATATTTATACAGACTAGTACTATATTCGTTTTCTTTAAAAGGTCACATCCCATTTTTGGCTAAGTTAAACTCTCAGATCAGTTGCTTTCAGACTTTGTTCTTTTTTTTTTTTTTTTTTAACCACTGCCAAGTCAGGTCTTTCTCTCTATTCTGGACTTGATTTTGTTTAGTCTAAATGAAGGACCTTATATTCATTTGTCGTTGTTATCCCTGTTAAATTTAATGTTGCTGATTTTGGCCCATTAGGTTATGATGCTGACATTTGTCCTGTGAGATTTCCATGATCCAGGCTTTGTAGTTTCTCCAAAGTCATTCTTGTGTCTAAATCAAAGTCATTGATAAATATGTTCACCCACTAGGGACAGCGTGCCACCCTGCCAGGGGCCTCCTCCAAGGGATTCATCTATTAATCAACTACAGAAACGGTTTTTTAAACAACTGCCAAGGAACCCTAACAGACATACCATCCAGCTGCTGTTTCATTATTTTCTTCATAGAGGCTGTTTTCTGAGACTCTCAGATGCTCACTTGAAGTTCACGAGCTGTGCTAATTACAGTGCCCTCATCTTCTGTGCGCAAACCTGTGCAGCTGCTGAAATAGCTTACATGACCTTAACTTGGCTTGATTTCTCTCTCCCTCCTTCTCACTACCCCCTCTCTTTCCTCCTCCTTCCCCCCTCGGCTTTTTTTTGTTGTTGTTGTTCACAGGCTTTCCTTGTAATCCATCCTAGAATTTGCCAATAATTGGAAGTAGCTTTATTGACCCATTGTTTCTAAAAATTTCCTTGCCTTTTTTTGAAGACTGGAATATTTAATTAACTTTTAATGACTTACCGTCTTCATTTTCCATGATGTTTCTAAAATAACGGACACTACCTTGAAGAGTATATTAAAGTGCCTTAGAATTTAACTGTGTGACGTGTGTGGGCCTGGAGGTTTCCGTTTACTTTACGGCACTTCCACAGACATTCCTGAACTACTCTTCCCTTTTTATGTCGATCAGAGTGTTTGCCTCCCTTGGAAAAGGCAGGCATGCTTTGATCTCCATATTATATCATTCTTGTGAAACAGTGGGTCCCTTCATTGTTTGCACTTTGTAGCAAAAGTTCTTCATGTGGCCTGTAAGAGGTCGCAGAGTCGCATCTGCCGGCCTTCCTGGCAGTAGCATTCCGTTTCCTCCTTAGTCATTTACCCTGTAGTTTCGGACACTTGTGAGTTTGAGCCCATCGCAGAACACTCCTGTAGTGGCCCTAATTTATAACTTATCCTCTTCTTTGCCAGGATTGTTAGAAATTATATAGTGAAAATTATTGTTTGTTTGTTTGTTTTTTAAGAATCCCAATCTCAGAAGTGCTTCTGATCTGAACTTTTTATAATATGCTGTCTTTAAAGTCTAGGCTACATGGTCACCTATGCCCAGCATTGCTTATTCTTCAACCTCTTGAAGTAATAAAGGGATTTTCTTCCAAAGTTCTTCACACTTCTATTCCCAAGTGGTTCTTCCCTGTTAATCAGAGTGGGGCCCAGAATATTAATTCTCCATGTTGTTTTCCAGAAAGGGAGCATTGACCTGGTATGATGGTGTGACTGTGGGGTCTCAGATGCTCCTCCTTCCCCAGCAAAGAGGGAAGCAGACCTCTGAGTCGCCCTGGTCCCGTTCCCTCTTCCTCCATTGCTACTTCCGATCACCTCTGTGCAGCTTTAGAATCTCTTCTAGGAAAACTTGCTCCCTCTCTCTGTCTGCCGTCTTATTTGTGACATAATTTTTGATTCATTTTAAAGAAAATTCTTAACTAAAATAAAATAATTTATTCAGTAAAATTTTTCAGCATCTTAGCTAATTTTTAATAGCATTTTATTTTTTATTTTTTAATAGCATTTTTATCTATCTATCTGTTTATTTATTTAGAGATAGAGCACAAGCTGGGGGTTGCTGAGGGACAGAGAGAGCCCAGCTTGATCTCATGACCCTGAGATCATGACCTAAGCTGAAATCAAGTCTGATGTTTAACCAACTAAGTCACCAGGTGCCCCAGCATCTCAGCTAGTTAAGACCATTACTGGAGATTGAAGTTTATGTAACAAACTCAAAGTGCTCCTATATAGAATAAAAGCTTGTATCTTAAAATTTTTATTTAAAATTTACACCATGCATACATTTGTTACTCTGGCTTTTTTTTTTTTTAACTTTTTTTTTTTTTAAGATTTTATTTATTTATTTGATAGACCGAGATCATAAGCAGGCAGAGAGGCAGGCAGAGAGAGAGGAGGAAGCAGGCTTCTGGCTGAGCTGAGAGCCCGATGCAGGGCTCGATTCCAGAACCCTGGGATCATGACCTGAGCCGAAGGCAGAGGCTTTAACCCACAGAGCCACCCAGGCGCCCCTGTTACGCTGGCTTTTAAAGAAATGGGACATTTTGATACCTAGTATGTATTGAATCAGTGCAGAAAATATCGGCTGTGTTGCATGATTTTTAACTTCTTTTTGAAACATGAAATTGTCTTCTACTTAAATGAAAGATTTCAGACACAAATAATGAAATCCTCTAAAGTCTACATAGGCAGAGCAGAGAACTTTGGAAATTATTGAGAAACGTATGTTGTTATACAGCTGTAGTTAGATATATGTGGGGACCTGTGGCCCGGGTGCCCGAGACCACCCTGAGGTCTGATGATTTGCTGGACTTGCAGGACTTGTATCTTCTTGTAACAAGAAGATACAAAGCAAAATTAGCAAAGGGGAAACTGGACTGAGCGAAGTCTGGAGGGAACCAGGCCCCAGTTTCCCAGAGTCCTCTCCAAGCGGAGTCACGCAGGAGAAGCTCCATTCCTCCCGCAGCAGATGGTGACAGCACCGTGAAGTCTGGTAGTGGGAAAGCATCTCAGGGACTCCGTGCCCGGGTTTGTAAGTGGCTCACAGAGGCAGCCTCCGCCAGACACATCCACAGATGCCAGCCTCCCCGGCATAAACTGCCTTCCTCATGCAGCGCCGCGACCCGTTCCCATCAGTTCTGGGAATGGGGGAGCCCTCCCCAAATCCAGGCTGCCAGCCGCCAGCCGGGGCCCAACTGGCTGCTGGGACTTCCTAAAGATAGCCATGGCAGGCCGCCGTGTTCCCCTTTTCTGCGCAGGGCCCACGGGCGCTCTCCCGGGAGAGGAAAAGGAAGGAAAGAGATGAAAGGAGGGAGTGGAAGTGCAATTGGCAAGTCGCGTCCAGATCTCTGGCTAACCTGGCTTAGTTTATTCATGTAGACCACATGATCAGTTCTGAAATTCAGAAGTACGAAGTAAAAATGATTGCCCTCCAGTGTATTTCTTAATTGATGGAAAGTTCATAGAGGAGGAAGATTTTATTCATCCTTTTTGCAGGGAGCCAGGTCCGCCCCGGGAGAAACCACCTACTTTGCAAGCAGTTTTTGCGTATAAAGCAGCCCCTTGGCGTTTGTGAACTTCATGTTCAGCCATCTGTGAGCAACCCTAGAGCCCACAAGGCGCCAGTCGGTGGTTTTCTGAGACGTAAATGTGAGTCAAGCCCCACAGCCTCTGCTGGGGATCGTCACTGGGCTGCCCAGTGAACCTGCCGCCCACCCTCCGCGTTTCCTCGCTGCCTATTCTTGCAAAACTCACCTAGTAGTGCTGCCGATGCGAGTACAGTATTATAGGAATGTGGCCAGAAGACAGAACATTTGGATAGATGAAAGGGTGGGATTTGACAGTCTTCCAGACCCACAGCATCCTAACCTCATACGCAGACAAGAAGCCGGGGTTCAGGCACGGCCTTCAGGGAGTGTCCCTCCAATGCACGTGTTCCTTTATCACGGGAGCAGACAAGTGCGAAGTGACGGCTGATTGAAGGAAGCAGGCACAGGAGCGGGACCTCGGGGGGCAAGCTGGAGGCACGCGGCCATGAGTCTCAGGCCAGACTCCAGGGGTTCTTTACACAGTTACTTCATTTGTTTTTGCTTCACCAGGTTATAAGTGCATCCCTTGATATAGATTTGGGTCTGAAAGTCAAAATATTCTAGGGTTATAGGTGATTTTTCTCAGGGATTCTAGTGAACTTTCTGCAGGAGGACAGCAGTGCCCAGGCTGTGGTTAAAACAGCTCCACTGCTGGGTATTTACCCCCCAAAATACTAATTGAGGAGGGTACACGCACCCCTGTGTGCTGCGGAATTATTTACAACAGCCAAGACACAGAAACAGCCCAAGTGTCCATCAATGGATGGATGGATGGATAACAAAGATGTGGTGTGTATGTATATATATGTGTGTACATACACGCGCGTGCGCACACACACACACACACACACAGGAATATTACTCAGCCTTAAAGAAGAATGGAATCTTGCCACTTGAAACGACGTAGATCAAGCTAGAGAATAGAACGCTAACTGAGGTCAGTCAATAAAGAAAGACAAATGCCGTATGATTTCACTCATGTGGCACTTAAGAAACAAAATAAGTAAAGGAAAAAGAGGGAGAGCCAAACCAAGAAACAGCCTCTTAACTATAGAGAACAAACTGGTGGTTACCAGAGGGGAGGTGAGTGGGGGAATGGGGATTAAGGAGTGCACTTGTGATGAGCACTGGGTGTTGTACGGAATTGTAGAATCACTATGTTGTACACCTGAAACTAACAGGACACTGTATGTTAACTACCCTGGAATTAATATTTAAAAAATTTTTTTAAAAATAGCTCTACTGCCCCTGCATGTGGTTTGCATCAGTTGTGGGAGTCTAACATATATGCAGTTCTTTCTCGTTCTATGACTTTTTATTTTAAAATATAAATTATTTTGTTCATCTTCAGGTTAGTTAAGAGAACACTCTTGTACCTAGTGTTTCTTTCATTGGTACATTAAAGGAGCTGACTGATCCTAGCATGAGGTGTTTCGAAGAACTCTGTCAAATAAAAAAGGACCTTCTCACTGACTCTTGTGCTGTTTGGTTTTAATGACTGCTCCCTACCCCCCAGCTATTTGCAAATATAAAAATTAGCTTGCTTCAGATTTTTACCAGAACATAACCTCTCTAACTGATGTATAAGGGCCATCTTTTGGGAGATACAGAGGCCTTATTGCCTTTTTTCCCCCCTCCACAGCTAGCATGTATCTTCTTTTTCGTGAGACAGAGCACATTGAGAATGCTCAGCATTAGGATAATAACCTACACAAAAATTCTTTGTTTTAATTTTATAAAGATTTTTTTGTTTGTTTGACTGAGAGACAGAGCCAGAAAGCACAAGTGGAGGGAATGGCAGAGGGCGAGGGAGAAGCAGGCTCTGCATTGAGCAGGGAGCCCAAAAACGGGGCTTGATCCCAGGCCTCTGGGATCATGACCTGAGCCAAAGGCAGATGCTTAGCCATCTGAGCTACTTAGGTGCCCACCCCTACACAAAATTACTTAGTGTCAACTTTCAGCTGTTTTCCTACTACTTGACTTTCACCACTGCCCTTCCTCTTTGGCAGGTACTTAACTGCTATCTGGTTAAGGTTCATTTTTATTAAATAACCACTCGACAGTTATCACTGAAGTGTAATTTATATACTTATTCTCAAGGTTCATTTTCTTTTAAAGAAACCATAGTATTAGAAACAAACGCCAAGATTTTTGTCAGCATTTACCTTTATTCAGATGTAATTCACAAAGGGATTAGTAGAAATTCAAAGTGATTTTTAATTTTATGAAGATACTGGTTGCTTAAGACCTCGTATTTAACCTAGGTAGGCATCTGCTGATGACAGTATCCCTTATTTATTTGGTGGATATGGATGAAAGTGAATTACTGTAAAATAAAGACATCTAAAAGGTATTTCTTCATAGAATAAACTTAAAATTAGTTGCTAGATTTCATGTCTTTTTCACTAGAGAATTCAAATTGCAGGAATGTTGCTCTGAAAAAAATTCTGTATTTTTTTATGTTCTTTTATTTAAGGGGATATTTTCTCATCTTATCTCATGTTACATGTTAATATACTGGTGAGTCATTATTACTTAGATAATATACAGAGCTCTGTGCTTATTGTAGTACTCTTTTTCTTCCTCTTTAAGACTCAATGACGAAGCACGGCGGCTCATTGCTGAATTGGGAAGTACATCTATTACTAATCTTGGTTTTAGAGACAACTGGGTCTTCTGTGGTGGGAAAGGCATCAAGACCAAAAGCCCCTTTGAACAGGTTAGTATCTTAGACTCTAATAATTAATGGACGGAAGTAAATTGTGTGAAACTGTACAGTGAATATTCCTATCCTAGTTATTTGAAACGTAGACAAAGCAGCCATTAAATATGTTGTGTATTTTTCATAAGCTCTTGGTCATCAGTTATTTAAAATAATCATGGCATGTTTTAAATCAAAACTAAAAAATAGGCCTATTCTTCGTGGAGTATTTTTTCCTGTATGACCATGCATTGGCATATGATTGCTTTTATCATGAGCTGCTTAGGAAGTGTTCATTATTAAAGATTTTAATCGAGCTTTTGGTAGTATAATCAGTTAAGTTTAGAAACACTTTAGAACTTAGTGGACTATAAACTTTACCTTTTGGCTACCAGATGATCCTTCCAAAAAGTCCTGCACTGTTTTTTTCTTTCAGCTGGCTGGTCTTTGACGGTCTCCCTGGCCCCTGGGGTTGCTCATTTACTCTCTTGAACAATAATTTGCAGGAACTCATCATTGATATGAATGTTACTGAAACAAGTACACTACAGTATGTTGTGGTAGAAAAGCAATTCATAAAGGTGTTTTTTTTTTTTAACCTTGTACTATTATTGTACCCCAACAGCACATAAAGAATAATAAGGACACAAACAAATATGAAGGATGGCCCGAAGTTGTCGAAATGGAAGGCTGCATCCCCCAGAAGCAAGACTAATGCAGAGGAAACTGAAGGAAACGCACTTTGCCCGTTAATGGCCGAGCTGTGACCGAGGAGCTATGTGTAAATACTGCGGGAGCATGCAGCCGTCTCGGCGTGTGCATGAGCATTTATCTCTTTGGATATCGGGATTATTTATTGCTAACGTAAATAACGCCTCTGTAAATAGTCATCTTAATGAGCAAATCACTGAACCATTTCGAAGCACATTTCTCTGATAGTAGTACGGTGTTAGACTGCTACAGTAGGGACATCTTTTAATTCTAAAAGCATACCCAGTGGATAACTGAACAGATTGTGAAAAATACATTGGTATATATACTGGTTGCTGTGAAAACCTATTATGGAATAATATGGATTTTAGGGAGGAGACTTTGTTTTCTTTGTGTGTGTCTGTGTGTGTGTGTATTGTCCACACACACCCATATTCAAGTGTATATATGTATATATATGTGTTGCCTTTTAACGATAGTATCTTTTAAATTCCAAAGATACTTGGCTAGTTGTGTGTGTAATGTTACTTTATAGTCTGATCTCCAGTGTACCTTCTTTCTTCGTTTTTCTCTTCTCCTCCCAAAAAACCTAGAAATAAAATGATACGAAAACCTATATCAGATATGTGAAAAGCACAACAGAATTTTTTCTTTTCATGTACACAGTAAAAAGGAAGTGCGTAAATGTAGGTAGTATTCAGGACTGTAGCTTTCTGGGTTTGAATGACTGGATCTCACAGAAGCTGCTTAGAGCGAGGCTGGGGGTGGCAGCCCCATGGAGCCAGGGACGTGGGCCACCGTCCTTCTACACCCTAACCAGGGGCTTCAGGACAGCCGCAGCTGTGTTTAGAGCAATGCTGTCGTGTGTTTCCTTATGGTTATCAGCACTGACCAAGTGGTTTGGAAAGAGGCATGCTTTAATGTCACCATTATTTTGATGGTAAACCAATAAATAGAATTCTGTATCTAACTTTATAATAGCAATTTTTGCCTGAAGATATAACAACATATTTACAGAAGTCTTAATTACTATGTGGACTGATAACATTTAAAAAATAATTTTATTTGAGTCCAGATGATTTCTACATAAAATTTTATTCACTTGAGATGTTCACTAAATGACTCAAGTTTCTTTGTTTTTGTTTTGTTTTTGTGTTAGGGCATTAAATACCTAGAGTGTATGAAGTATCTTAAACCAGAACATAAACTAATGATCAAACTACTCACAGTAGAAGGCGGCACTTAAATTTTGAATCTAAATTTTAGATGATTTGTATAAAAAAACTAAAGGCAGTATTTTTGTTTTGCTGTCAACCAACTTGGAAGCTATTCAGCTGTTTCTTAAATATTAATAAACTTTGGGGTACTGGTTCTTCTCTCAAACTGAATGTAATTCAAGAATAAATGCACCTTACACATTTAAAGAATTTTTGTAAACTTTACAGATCTCTGGTGCTTATATGCTAAGTCACATTCAGCATGTGTATTTTGACATTTAAAATGCTTCCCTAGATTCTGTAAATTAAAAGAATAGCTATTTTCCAGATCCAGGTATGATGAAATAAATGTTTTTTGCATTTTTTTTTTTAAATAATGAAAATGCTCTCGGTTTTTGCATTGTGAATTGTTTTGTATTGTGTGTCACAGTAATATGCCTCCGGAACTTCCCATTAATGTTGGTCACGCATTTATCATACTGTTTCACGTGGAAAACTGAAGACAGTCCTGGGGCTACACACACTAATATCCTCAGGATCTATCTTGATATGTATAGACTTTAAGTATCCAGATGGCAAGACATCCCTTTTAAGGTAAAAACTATAAAACGATAGATTTGCGAAGCTGTGCTAACTGTCAGAAGGAGGGACTGAGACGGATTCTGTGGCGGCTTTGGTGCAGTTTGCTTTTGTTTCAGTTCTGTCTTGTACAGGTTTTACCAACTTTGGAAGCAATAATTTTACTACATTTCATGTTCAGATATCTTTTAAAAATCCACATTATAAATGAAACAATGTTCCTTTCATGTTAAGAAATTTCTTTATTAAAATCAGAAATTTGGCATTGACATTTTGGTATACTAAATGGCATATAAGGACTTTTGGATGGATATTTTTTATTTATAATCATACTTTTTTTTCTGGAACAAGTGTATCATAGTATGCCTATTAAAATTAAGCTAAGACAGTAGGAAAATAAGTGATATTTGGGAAATTAAAGAGAAATTGAGCCAGAGTCTTTATATTCCTGACTTTAATTTGATTAAAGTAAAATTTATCACTGTCTGTCTACATTTTGTATTTGTTTTGAAATGGATCAGCTGTTATTTTTTTATGCCAGGTGAAGCTCAAAGCATTTAGCTTGTATTGCATTTATACTAAAACCGTTTTTACAAATTATAATTTGAAGCCCCCAAAAGAGATGATAATTTCAATTCAGTTGACATACCCCATTTTTAAGTGAAGGAATGAGAAATGTGTTCAGTTAGAATATTAAGAGTAGAAATACAGGTGGTTGGGTGATGGACATTGGGGAGGGTGTGTGCTATGGTGAGTGCTGTGAATTGTGTAACACTGATGAATCACAGACCTGTCCCCCTGAAACAAATAACACGTTATATGTTAATAAAAAAATTAACATAAGAAAGTAGAAATGCATTTAGAATATTTTCTGAAATGAGTATGAGAGAAAAAAATTACTTGTATTGATTGGGGAAAAGATTTGTTACTTAACCTCTTTAATATGGCCTTGGACAGTGGCAGGTACAAATAGATTAACATGTAGATTAACAGATAACATGTAGATTAACAAGAAAAAGTACCCGATTTTACCTTTTCTAATGCACCCCTCGGAATTCTTTTGGTGCCTCTACCTAGGATGATTTTTCTACCACATACTTGGTTTTTGGTTGTCATGTTGCAATAGCTAGTCAATCCCCAAGCCCCTCAAGCTCCCTCACTTTCACTACTCCCGTCCTACTGCTGGTGTCTCCTCTCCCACAGCCCCTTTCTTGAGGTTTCTGTCAAGTCAAAGCTAGCTAGAGCAAAAATCAGGCAGGCCTGGCTTGCGAGGAGCAGTCTGCTGCTGGGTGGCCCGAGGGAGTGTGGGGTAGGCCATCCTGGAATCTGAGACTTCACCCACCAGAACCTGCCTGCAGTCCAGCGAGGGTGCAGGCCACTGGAGGGCCGCTCTGTTAAGGAGGAAAGGCTTTCAATATGAGGATCTCTCTTCTAGAAAGGAAAAGGGACTTGCTGGCCCTTCAGTTAGAGACAGAAGAAAAGTTCCTCTTGCCTTGTTTTATGGGCAGTTGATAAGCAAACTTACTACAGAGAAGACCACCTTCCCAGAATAGCTAGTTCACAGGTACAAGTCACTGCCATTACTAAACTGACTGACTGGGGCACGTGGCTGGCTCTAGGTCTTGGAACTAGGAATTGCATGTTCCTAGTTTTTCAAGTAATTAGCCCATCTTTATTTTACTGGATGGCCAGCGAGAAAAGGGGCCTAAAACCTTAAAGAGGAGTGAATTCTGTAATGGAGACAGTGTAGTGTACTGGGTAACAGTCACACTTGCATGAGTACACGTCTACTTCATTGTTGACTGCGTGAGGAACGGGAGAAGGTCCGCCTCCTCACCACGGTGAGTTACGGATGCTAGCACGTGTTCGTGGTGCCTGTGCACGCACTCAAGAAATGGAACTGCTAGTCTGGCTGTTGTGATTGACTCTGTCTCTTGAAGGCTGGTAAATTTCAGCCAAGGAGAAAAGTTAGGCCAACCTTCAGCTTCCCAACCCCATCCTACCAAATGCTATGGTCTTCATGTTTGTGTCCTCCCCAGCACCCCTGTGTTGAAACCCAGTCTCCAGTGCGATGGTGTTTGGAGGTGGGGCCTTTGGGAGGCAATTAAGTCTGAAGGGTAGATCCCTCACTGAGGGTAGAGCTCTTATCCAAGAAACCCCAGAGAGCTTCCTGACCCCTTCAGCCATGTGAGGACACAGCGAGAAAACACAGGAGCTAAGAAGCAGGCCTTTCCCAGACACTAAATGTCTGAGCACCTTGATTCGGGACTTCACAGCTTCTAAAACTGTGAGGACTGAATTTCTGTTGTTTATAAGCCCCCCCAGTCTGTGGTGTTTTGTTACAGCAACCCGAATGGACGAAGACACCAAGCCCAAAACGGAGCCATTGAATGCCTTGGACAGGAAGGCGGCGACGAGGGTGCAGCCCCTCCGGGTTCTCTGGGCCCCAAGCCTCTGACTGTGTACACCTGCCCTTCCACTCAGTCCACACTGACACCGGACTCCTTTTCATACGCAGAATTCGGGTTTTTGTGGTTCTCCAGGCAGCTGGCAGCTCGAATAAGCGCATGATAGAGTTGCACTAGCTGTCCCCGCTGCAGGGGAAGCGGTATGGGCAAGACCTTCTTGAACGGATTTTGGAATTTTTGCTTTCTGAGACCTACGCTTCACTTCTAACAGTAGATTCATTATTTGAACTTTATACATTTGACTTTCAAACCGGTTTTCGGCAATGCCTTGTGACTTCTGGTGCTGTCCTGCCTGGATTGGGCCTGCTCAGATGGACAAGCCCGATTCCCCAGAGCCAGTGAATTCTCTGCCGAGTCTCAGCCTCACTGTCTGCAGCAGAAGGTCCGACAGGATTGCTCTGTTTTCTGTAGGTAGAGCCCTCACAGCTGAGGGGAGGAAATGCCCGCTTCCAGAAGTCAGGTTTTAGCTAAGAGCCCAGTCTGAGCCTCAGAGTTTCTCTCATCCTAAAACTTCATGTGAATTTTTCAGTTTATCATTCACAGATGTTCATTTTTAACATAGAACTCTTTTCAAATATTTTAAGTTTCAGCTTCCAAAAACGTTAAGCTTCTGCATACCCACGAGGACTGCGGGCCTGAGTAGAGAAGTGCCGTGGGCTTTATTTGACCAGCACAGAAAGGAGCCTCGAGGATAATGTCTTGCTAGTCCGAGCTCTGAGCAGAGCTCAGATCCCGAGGCAAACGATACTGACCGCTGCGGTTAGGAGTAGGGTTGGTGGTCCAGGTGGTGGTGCCTGAGTGTCGCGGTTCTGCGGGGATGCCCCGTGTGGCAGAAGTGGGAGAGGCAGCTGGGGAGCCACTCCTCTGGTGTGAGGGCAAGCTGTGGGCCCAGGGGAGGGCAGCCCGCCTGACGTGGCTTCCCGTTGTCCCTGAGCGAGTGGACCATAGGTTTAACTTCAGTAAAAAGAAGCTTGTACTTCTTTTTTTTTTTTTTAATTATTTTTTTATTTATTTTATTTTTTTTTTTTAAAGATTTTATTTATTTGTCAGAAAGAGAGAGGGAGAAAGCACATAAGCAGGCAGAGAGGCAGGCGGAGGCAGAGAGAGAGGCAGGCTCCCTGCTGAGCAAGGAGCCCGATGTGGGGCTCGATCCCAGGACCCCAGGATCATGACCTGAGCCGAAGGCAGCGGCTTAACCCACTGAGCCACCCAGGCGTCCCAAGAAGCTTGTACTTCTATAGAAATCTGAAACATTTGTCCCAGGAGTGAACTGTTGACACCTTACACGGGCATGTTAAACTTATGTCAGGGAAATAGGCTGTTTGGGGAAGGTTCCCTCTAGTTCTATAGTACTGGGTGTGTCGGACATGAACACAATTGCAGTTGTGACCGTTGCAAATTGGAGATTGTAGTTCTCTGTCGACGAAGTTGTTTCTCAAGAAATGACGAAGTGGGCATCCCGGGAAAGAAAAAGTGTTCAAGCCAGCAAAAGGAGAGAACTCCTCATACTGAGTGTTGAAATTTATCTTTCAGTTTGTAAAATTTCTCTGCCCCTACCCATTAAATAGGGGGCATGTTGAAGAAACATTACCATATTCGCTTTTTCAGTTTTTCCACCCTGCAGGCTTGCCTTGTATAAGCCCATACGGAATACATGTTGGTTGTGTGCCCGGGAGCTTGAGATGAAGCAACCTCCGTGGATAGGACATTAAACTTACACAATGTTATGTGTCCATTATATCTCGGTAGAGCTGGAGGGAAAATAAAAATGACACAACTTACCCAAAAACCCACTAAAAAAAAAAAAAGAAAAGAAAAATGGGGATTATGTACTAGAAACAAAGGTGATTACTGACTTACATTTTGTATATTTACCCCCTTCTTTAGTTAGTGAAGAGTTCAAGGTGTATTTAAATGAGCAGTTAAGTTTGGTGACATTTCTCTTTTGTCCAAGAATAACGGGGGTACAAGAGGCCACCCTTCCTTTGTAGCTATACATGACCGAGTGGATATGGGCATGGCTATGAGGGTTTGACTGTTACTGGCATGCAAAGGGGAAGGCTCCTTGGCTTTCCATAGAAGCATGGAGGTGAGCCTGCCCCAGGGTTCAGAATGGCGAGGGGACAGAGGGAACCAGGCAGCTCTATGCCCCGCAACTCGTTCTGCTTTTCCAGTCTCGCACATCCATCAGATGCTTTCACTTACTCTGCAAATTAAAAAGTCACATACGAAAACTGCAGTTTGTGTTGACTTAGTCCACCTTTATTATGACTTTCCTTTACAATCAGTGGGAGAGGCTGCTTTCTCGAACCTGATTTTGTTCCGAGCGGGTTTTTTTAATCATGCAAATCACCTCTAGCGGTTTGGTTTCGGATATGAATGTAAATCATTACCAATGGTAAGTTTCATCCATGTATTAAAAATGACACTTTATGTAACAATTGGCTGTAAGCACAACAATAAAAAGGATGTAAGTATTTATTTAATGTCGCACTAAATTAGTTTGATCTTTACCCCTAGTCATTTCCTTTTTGGAAATGATTGTTAAGCTCCTGCAAAATCCAACTGTTAACCACACTGGGATCTAAAATAGCGGGGAATTTAAATCACTCTGAGCTTAGAAATCAAGAGGCAGTGTCTTTTAATTCTATTTCACGGTGAATTCTAAGCTCTCAGTTCTTCCATCACTTCACTACTGTTCTTCAACCAAGTTGATACAGCCAAACCCTGAAGGAACATCCCGGAATTTTCATTATATTTACAAATGCCCCAAACTCTTTAAATGGTGTACTGTAAACTCAGTGTGTGTCAATCTTGATGCTGCGTGAGGCACAATATTACAGAGTGGCAAAGGGCCCAGACTCTGAGGAATACATAGAAGTTACTGGAATCAATGCCTGGTATAGAGTAAGCACCATCTAAGTGTCTGCTATTATTTTCTATTTTAAAGGAAATGAGTCCCTGGTGTCCCCCCCACCCCCCCGTGTCCCTCTTTCATGCTGTGCCACACGCATTTGTCCTTCTCAGGTTACCCCATCACTCTACTCCAAGAAATGTTATGACTTATCACATCTGGTCTATCGTGAGACTGAAATTGGGGGGAAAAAAAATATATCAAGGCTTTCAAGCCAACTTTCCTTCAGAAGAGCTTGTCCTGAGGAGTATTCATGGTTCCTGGAGATGGGATTTGAATTTTTCTTCTGCAAGTCAGCTAAGTGGATTACAGTGCTCGGGGGTCACAGACTGACTCCAAACGGGTGGATCTCTGCAGTCTTTGATGGCCTTTGGGACATGATGTGACAAGTATCATCCAATTGCCTGTCAATCAATATTTTGATGGAAAGCTTTTCTGGTTCCTCATTTTAAACCCAAACCTACCGGGGCACCTGGGTGGCTCAGTGGGTTAAACCTTCTGCCTTTGGCTCACCTCATGATCCCAGGGTCCTGGAATGGAGCCCTACATCAGGCTCTCTGCTCAGCAGGGAGCCTGCTTCCTCCTCTCTCTCTCTGCCTACTTGTGATCTGTCTGTCAAATAAATAAATAAAATCTTTTAAAAAAATCATTAAAAACAAAACAAACAAACAAAAAAAACCCAAACCTAACAGTCCTGATGGTACTTCAGAAAGTTAAAGTGTGTGGTGTTTTTTGTTTGTTTGTTTGTTTTTTAAGGATTTATTTATTTGACATACAGAGATCACAAGCAAGGCAGAGAGGCAGGCAGAGAGAGAGAGGAGGAAGCAGGCTCCCTGCTGAGCGGAGAGCCCAACACGGGGCTTGATCCCAGGACCCTGAGATCATGACCTGAGCTGTAGACAGAGGCTTTAACCCACTGAGCCACCCAGGTGCCCCTAAAGTGTGTTTCTAAAATACCGATGGGGGATGTCACATGATTATAAAGCTGCTAATATATACATGGTCATAGCATCTAACTTGTATAAAATCCTATTGTTATTCTAAATACAACTATCAGAGTTTCTTTCAGAACAAAAACAATGATCATCCAGATTGGGAATAAGGAAATAATGCAATTGTTTATAGTCAAACAAATTAAAGTGTTTTTAATGTTTTGTAAAATACTACTAGCAGGGAAATGTTTCAATCTGCAAACTTATTTATCCAGAGGTTACAGATAATGCCATTTGACAGGTTTTTCTCAGTAGTATTTTCAGACAATCATCATTGCCTCTCACCACTGCCTCTATTAGGCAGCCCCCAATTTACAAAATAGTTGAACTCCTAAGTGTGAAATTCATACACCAGATCCACCCCCCTTCCCCTTTTAAGGTCATCAAAGGCATTTAAAGAAATGAAGACACTTTGTATCCTATACATGTATCCACAGCTTGCTTTGTGCGACTCTAAGCCTGACCCACGTGCTGCCAGAAAGCTGCTTTCGAAACACATCACTAGAGCTGAGGACATCTAATGTCTGCGCTGCCCAGCACCCGGGTACTTTAATGGTAACACCAACCCTGGTTTTCCTCTGTGAATTCACCACTTCCCTATTCTCAAGCTATGTGAGTTTAGTTGGAAGTGACCTCACCGCCAGGTGCCAGCGTGGGTCTCCATTACCTTAAGATGATCAGTGAATTTATCCCGGAACCCCAGCTTCCAATGTCCATTCTGATTGGTTCAGGGATGGACACATTAACCAATTGGAGTCAATGGGACACAGAACGACCTTTGCTGGGCATTCTGTGAAGAAGGAAAAAATAAAGTTTTCCATCTCTCCTATGGGAGCAACCAAAAAAGAAACCTCTCTCTTTCCTTAGAATGAGTGGTAGGAGAAGGTGAAGTCTGCGGGGGGGTCGGGGGGCGGTGGTGGCAGCCATGTTGCTAAGAAAAGAGGAGAGCCTGGGGCCACTGGGGGTGGGAAGCGTCCACCCCACCGTGTGGGGCCTGAAGTAGAAGACAACACTGCAGAAGCCAGGCTGTTTCAGCTAGAGCTGGAAAGACCTGAACCATGGGGAGTACAGCGTGAGATTTTTTATCAAGCTTCACAGGAGCCAGGCACAACTCTGGAATTTCAGTTATGGATGGAGTCAGTCTATTTCCTTCAATGTTTGTCAGTCTGAGTTACATTTTCTGTGACTTGCAACATGAAGAGACCTAAGTTACGCAGGCAAAATCATCCAGAATGGAAAGGAACACTTGGGCTCCACAACTTGTATCCCCCAGACTTCCATGGTGCTACCTCAACCATGATGGGGAGTGGGAGGAAAATGAACCATGCCCAGGCTGTCCATCAGTAAAACAGGGAAGACATCCAAGGATGGCTTCCATGTTGAAGCCAGGGAGGAGAAGTAAAAGAAGAAGTGAGAGACACAGCTTAGGTCTTTGGAGTTCTGCTCAGGCATCCCAGAGAGGAGAGTCTGAGTTGGCATCACTGTCTTCTTCAGCAACAGCTCCATAGTAATTGGGTATTTGGGAATTAGCATCTGTCTGGTTCTTCCAATTGGTTGGTAAGGTAATTACGAAAAGATGTCTAGTTAATAGAAGAAATCGTTTGTTAATGGGAACTATTCTTTATCTTTAAAAAAAAGAGAGATTGCTTATTTTCAATGCAGACAAAATAGATTTGCTATGCCAAAAAAAAAAAAAAAAGACATGAGAGTAAGTGTTTCTCAGTGGACACTAGATTGGTAAACCACTCTTTTAAATAAGTACTATATTTATTCAATTATCATTTCTGAATTTCTCATTTATAAATAATTTTTTGTTAGACTTTAAGGGCCACAATTAAATGTTTTGCCTTGAATTTAATGTTAAGCATGTCTGAGATGCTTTCCATGGGTTTTCTCTTTTTCACAAATTATTGCTCTGCCTTGGTAAATAAAATGAAAGGCAAAACAATGAGACCTGTGGACAAGGAAACATTTCTTTATAAAAAGAAAAAGAATATTCTTTCTTTGTCCTTTCTGAATTTAGAAATTTTCCCCTATATAATACTGAAATGTTTAACAATTCATAAAAAACATAAGCATCTACATTTAAACACAACCTTAAATATAGCCCTGTAATTTCTACCAGGAACCTTGTAAAATATGATGAATATACATATGTGGATACTAAACTTAGACCATTCAACATTCACATGGAAATGCAGCATTACATACAATATAATAAATATCCAGGATATCAAATCCACAAATTGATCATTATTTTGGTTTAGATTCTCTTACCAGTTAACACTTTTACTGCATAATTTATTATAATAACCTTACAAGTTAAACATAACTAATTAGAAGCAGAACTTAACTAATCTGCTGAAATAACACAATTCTCAATATTTTGCAGCATATTTTAACCTATAACATCTAAAATTGTCATTTTGACAAGAAAAACACATCCATATAACTAACTACTCACTTAACTTCTTTTCAACGTTTAAAAAAGGTATGGAAAGAAACAGAAGCTAATCTTATTTCTGAGATAATTTTATTGCCCTTGCTTTTGGGCTTTGGCAATAAGTGTCTCAAGTTTCAATATATATCATATAACTTAAATACTGTATTTACAAAATATATAACTTTTTTAAGCAAAATACTATACAAAATACTGTTTTTACACATTTAAAGGGTGCTTCCCCTTACAATGTATGAGAGCCCTTTATGTTTTTACCTTTAATTTTCCCACCTGCTTTTAAGATCCCTCTCTTCCCCATTATTTCTGAGCTGGGGTTTTAATAGTAGCAACAGGTCTATTATTAAAGAACGAAACCAACAACACTATATGTTAACTAACTTGAATTTAAATTTTTTAAAAAATGAAGCCAAGGATAGAAAAAGTGCTGTATATCTGACTGAAATTTTTCTAGATAAATTCTCCTAGTTAAAAGGCACTTAAAATCCAAACCATACATTTTACTTTTTACGTTTAGATTCTTCCCTTTTGTCACTAAACATCTCTAGCAAACACTTTTTAGGCACACAGTATCACTAAGGGAAATTCGTTTTAATTGCCCTTTTTTCGAAATGCATGAAAGGGAAACTAAGCACCCAGTACTTCTGTTAACTTTCCAGCATCTGTTTCTATGGGCGAACCATATGATTTCTTCACCTAAAATGTTGAGAGAATAAACGAGATCCTGTTTACTGTTCCTTGCTGCTAGAAGAAGTGTCTTTCATAAACGCCTAATATTCACCCACTTCTGCTGAGTTCCACAGCTGAGTTCCATAATCCAGGATCTTTATCCTGAATACGGACCAGGTCTTCCCGCGTGAAGGCTCCTTTCTGTTCTTTCTTGTTCAGGAGTCAGATTATCTTCCTGGTGTGTCAATATATATTTCTAAACCAGCAAAAAATGAACCCAAACCTTGTCAACTCTGCTTCTTCCTCCTCCCAAATCCATGCACTCTGTGTATGATCGGCTATCCGTTGGGTAACGGGAGCTCAGCGCCAAGCGCCAGGGTCTGGGACTTAGAGGAGGCAGGGGTCAGCTCACCAGGCCTGCACGGTGAGAGGCTGGCCGGAGGGGCTACTTGCAAGTGTGGACGTCAGTCATGCTTTCACACCTCCTGCAGCGGACGTAGCAGCACCAAATAAACTTGCACTCGCACCTCTCCACGTGCCTGACCACGTGGGTGTTGTAGCCTCGGCCACAGCAAAGGAGGTTGCAGCCGTCTGCGCCCTCCGACGTGCGGTTGCATTCTCTGCCTTGGGTCCCAGGGATCCCTAGTTTCTTATCCTCGACACAGTAATTGGGAGACTTATTAACGTAGAGGAGATCATCCTTGCGAATGGGTATTTTCTTCTGATCTTTGTCTCTTCTGCGCATTTTCCTCTTTATTTTGTCCGAGATTTGGACACTGTTTTCGTATTTATCCTTCAACAAGTGGCCAATCTTTTCGAAAGAAGACATAGTTTTCCAGCACGTTTTCACAGCGCAGGAGCCGGAAACTCCGTGACATCGGCAATCCACGGACATCAACTTGGCGACAGCCTGAAACCAACCGTAATGGTATTAAATAGCATTCGTGAAGGGTTTTCCCTCCGCACCCCAAGCCTGACTTGACCTCATCCCTTCCCTTTCTGGGTCTGCTTAGTCCTGCCTAAAGGTGATCGCTTTGAAGGCGAAGGCTCTTTACAGTTGCTTCAGGGTTCAAGTGTTCTGTCCTTCTCTTGACCCTGCCGAGCAAACACTCCCAAGTCTTGAAGTGGTGGACCGGGCTGCTACTGTTATCGGGGGCGATCTGAGACAATAGGGCGATCTATTTCTATTTCTTTGTAGAATTCTGGGTGTGAGAGGATGCCCACGCGTACTTCCCTGTTCCTGACACCAATCACCTTACAACTCAGAGTGCGCGGTTCGTGGACCGGCAGCACCGACAGCCCTCGTGGGAAATGCAGACTCCCAGGCCCCACTGCAGACCCACAGCACCAGAATCTGCATTTTAATAAGATTCTCCGGTGACTCCTACGTGCATTAAGGTTGGAGAAGCACTGGGAGGGCAGGTGTCCTGGGCGCTCACGTGCACAGAAGCATCAGGGGAATTTAACGAGTAACCGGGGCTCTAATCCCTGAGATTCTGACTTAACCCGCAGAGGTGCGGTCCGGGCAGCGGCGCTTCCATAAAACTGCTCAGATGATCCTAGTGGGCATCCAAGCATGAGATCTACCCAACTGAGAGCTCCGGCGTTTGATCACTGTAAAAGTCCCTTACGTTCACGTGGGCGTGGGGGGTGGGAACCGCGTTATCCTCTGGTCACAGACCACATGAGAAACCCTGACTAATCAACTTAAGTCGGTCAGAAGGAGAAGGGGCTGGAGAATGTGGTTGCTCCCAGCACATTCTTCCCCTCTTCTGGAAAATTAACTCAAAACATATGTCCTATTCCTGATGGATCGGTAGCACCATCCCCTTCTAGCAGAGGGGTAATATATGTATGTAACTTTTCAATTCAAAGTGCAGAGTTTGGTGTATTCAGACTGAGGAATTCAATGAAATTACATATATCCATAAGAGCCCAATGCCTGGCCCACATTAGAATCTAAATAAATATCCCCTCTCCCGAAGAAGAAGAAGAAGGTACAGGGAGAGTTGAGAGAAAAATTTGAAAAGAGGCTAACAGTGCAAAGGCAAGGTAGAGATTTCAAGAACTTTAGGGTTCTGCTGTTTTACACACCGGGCTAGTCAACACAGCTTCCTTCAGTCCCCAGAGGATGGCAGAGCAGATTAATAAATCGCCAGGGCAGCTCTCGTGTTGACGGTCTGTCAACATGCTGGGTAAAATGAAAAAGTGATCTGTCCGTTCAGTAACATGGAAATTATGTGTGTAATCACACCAAAGAAAGGAAAAACTTCACCACTTAAATTCCACTTACACTTCTTATCAAAACTATAAAATGACAAGGGTTTATGCTTGGCTATTTTATGCTAAACCCGACACCGACATGTTTGTGGAATGTTAGGTTTCCTAACAAATTAGAGTTTCTGAACTATCTAATGAGACAGAATATTTCGGACAATTTATCATAGTTGCAAACTTGAGTGAGAGCATATGGTATTGATTTGTGTAATATTTGATACTTATTAGTGTTTAAAATAATAAACAGAATAATATTTAAACCCTGTCCTTTATAGAAGAGAGCACATATGCTTTTTGTGAATTCACAAAACGGAGAAGCAAGTAGCTATGTCTATTTCTTATTAATGCCAGGCAAAAGATAACTCTCAATGATAATGAGAGCAATTCATCAAGTATGGCACACAAAAAAATAAAGTATGGCGCAAACGCTTATTTGCTTAAATTTATGGCACTCGATAGTCACAAAGACTTCAATTCTTTCAAATGGTTCCAGGCAAATAAATGTTCAAATGAATGCAATCTGCGTATTTTTGTTCAGATTTTAAAGGCTTGAAGGATATGAGAATAAGAGAGCTCAGTTAATGCTAGGTAATAACAAAACAAATTGTCCAAAGAAAGCCAAAAATCGAAGAATGTCTGTTTATGTATTTAAACCTGATCAGCATTCCTTCCAGTCATCACTTGGTGATTTAAAGCCGGCTCTTGCTCAGGATCTTACTGAAAGGCGGACTTTTTCTTTCATTAACCAGTTCAGACATCACGTATGGTGTTGCCAAATTGCAAAGCATGGAAGACAGAGTAAATGCTCACCAAATACTTATGGAATGGTTAGTCCAGCTCACTGGAACAAGTTTTAACTCATTCTCTGTTGGTCATATGAATTGGAAGGAAGAGTTGAAAACCACCTTTAGCAAAAGAGTCCCTGCCAGGAGAGTCAATGGTATGGGGAGACCTTGATCCTGCTGGGTTCTCCTCCCATTCCTCAGTCCACAACTGTGTCAGTCCCCAGAGTGACATATTACTTGGTTTGAAAGATACAAAGAGACTGATTTTCAAATCTAATGGTACCACCTGCTGAATGTGTATCAGAATTTTGGGAAGATTTTCCTGCCAGAGGAAAACTAGGGTCTTTTAAATACCTGGAGTTGATTGTAACTTTTCAGGGATGATATTTTGAAGTTTTATTCTAATACCTTTCAATTTCTTTATCTTTTTGTCCTTAATAGTAAGTATAAAAATGGCATTTTTATCATCTACATATCTTACATTTTATCATATATATTTTATATTATATATAGTTTACCATATATATTATATATAGTTTACCATATATTATATATAGTTTACCATTATATATAGTTTATATATATATATATATATATATATAGTTTAGGACAGAAAGCCAAATAAACTTCAAGGAGAGGAATTCCAATAACTTGACATGCAATTTAAATGACTATAGACCCAAAACACTCTAAGGAAGAAACTTGGACAAATAGGGATTAAAATAAAGCAACGTAATTACCACCAGGAGAATTGGATGAAATGCAGAGTTCTAGGGCAGATCTCTCTCTCTCTCTCTCTCTCTCTCTCTCTCTCACACACACACACACACACACACATGCTGTAGAACTTGGCTGTTTCTTAGAGCACCTCTTCATAAATTGTTTTACTTGATTTAGTTTTGTGGGAAGAAATGCCTTGCACACAGTAGGTCATTAATGAACATGTACTTACATATTATTCCAGTTTTACCAACAATCAACAGCATGGTTAAGACACTTGCCTTTTACATTAAAATGTACAGCTGGCGATATATGATCTAAAGTCTTTGTATCCAACAGGAGAATTTTAGTAGAACAGAGAAAAATGAAAGTGGAAAATGGAGTATGTTTAAGGAACTTGCACGAACACTCCACAAAAAGGTATATATTCTGAGCTTTTCAGCTAGGATTCTTAATTAATGTCAAATAGCCATTCTGGGCTGTAGTGATAGCAGTCCTTTCCTGCTAACAAGAAAAGTAAAAGGATAGCAACCGTCTGAGTAGCATGTGGTTATGAGAAAATTCTTTTCTCTACTCTAGTTGAGTTGTTAGGGTTTATAACGATATTAACAGAGGAATGTTTTGTGAACTATTGCAAACAGATGTGCACATTTTGGTGGAATATTTTTAAACTATGGAAGAGCAATTAGGAGGGTAGCATTTAATTTACTGGGCTCTTTGCGTTAAGTTTTGGTTTGATAAACTTCTAATGAACTGAAATAGGAAAGATGTATCATTGATACTTAATGTAAAAATAGAAACTGCTTGAAAAATGGGCTGCGGAATTGCTGGCCCCACCATTTTGACTCCGAGGTAACCCAGCAGGCAATGATGGTTTTATCCAAACTTTACATAAATGACCCAAAAAACTGCTGCAGAACATTTTGTTATGAGCAGTTCATTTTGTCAACTATCAGATGATCTGGTTAAGTTTTTAGGAAAACGGTGACATAAGGTTGGATGGTTATATGTAGAATTCCTATTCCTCTGACCCATTTTGTCTCTTTCAGTCCAAAAATATATTTGAACCTGCAGAAAGGCAAAACACTTATGTGTTGTTCAAGTACTTATAAATATTCTTGAAACAGGTCAATGAACATTTGGGGTTGGGCCCCTCCCACTTTTTTGAGTTACTCATCATAAAGCAAATTATGGGGTAGGGAAACTTAAAAGTTTATGAGGTGGACAGGGGAAGAATGGAAATATTTTAAGCACACCAAAAGAAATACCCATAAATATTCCAAGTCACATTATTCCCAGAAGTTCTGCCCCTGGAAGACATCACATCATTCTGTTAGCCAATCACCATTCAGCAACATTATTCTTGGAGTCATAACTTTAGGAATGGTGTCAGAAACCAAGTGGGAATCAGAGTACTTAAGGTCAGCGGTTAGAAAATCATCTATCCTGCTCACAGCACTACTAAGCGCCAGTACCCACATTTCTCTGAACGCTTTCCTACATTTTGAATTTGGGATTTTGAGACCAAGAAAATCAACTCAATTGAATGCAGACCTTGAACTTTACCCAGAAGAATATGCCTATTAGATTAAAATCTTAATTGCCAATCTTAAAAATGGAGTTGGTTGTTCTTCCTTGTTAGATAATAGCCTGCAAACTTGGTTGTTTTTTGTTGTTGCTGTGGTGCTGGTGCTGGTGGTGGCGGCGGGGTTTTTTTTTGGGGGGGCGGGGGGCCACCAGTGGAAAGAAAAATACAAAAATGTTTGAGTTGTAATACTTCCTAAAAAAAGACCAACAAAAACAGCAGTCCAGGTAATATTTTGTAATATTTTAAGATTCCATCTAGACCAATGGGGAACAAAAAGATTCAGTAGAGAGAACCCTGAAATTGACACAAACGGAATGTATATGTTTAGGCTGAATTTTTTTCTGCGTAATTAAAATGGCAGAAACCCCAGTAATGTGAGGAGATTGTTTTTTTTTTGCCAACAAACACAGTGGATTAAAATGGATGCTAAATGGTTGTATGTTTTTAATAAACTCAGAATATAAATAATAGTTTAAGATCAAATAGTTACAGAGGCAAATACTGTTACCTAATTTGAAACAACACACGAGACAGAATAAAACTAAGTAGCTGCTTCATGATACTAATTAAAATACAGTTAGAATATTTCTGACCTTCTCACAAGTTTGGGGATAATCTTTATTCAAGGGAATTAATTATGACATGAATTTCTAAGTTTTGTTTTCTAGTTAAATTTTTAAAAAGCTCTACCAAATTATTTCAAGAACGGCTAAAGAAGATTTAAGATCTAAATCGATAATCAATATTCATTTTTTGTTTTTAAAATATATTAATTTGACTTATTTTAGTATTTTTCTCATTTGAATTCTAAAGTTTTAAAGAACATACATTTAAAAATGTAAACTTATATTTAACCCTCTTTTATAGTCCTATGTTGGAAATAATTTTAAAAATCCTTTATTGGAGAATATTTACATGGAAGCAGAACCCCATTCATTGAATTTTTTTTCATGCAAAACTTTAAGGAGAAGAGATATGTGCATAACTACAGTATTAAACAAGAGTTACTTTAGTGTGATCAGCTAACTTTCAAAGCTTCTCAACAAAAATATGAAAAGCCTACCTAGCTATTTACTGACTTTCCTACTTTCTATTTTGCTATTTTATATCAATATTCAAATCGAATTGAAAATTCAGATTTGAATTTGAAGTGTTATGGTGATAATAACATTTATGGAGTTTTCTGTTTTTGTATTATAAACCAGAGTGGTTAAGCAAAGAAAGCTGGTTGAAACTTGCACCTATTCTACATGAGTTCCATTTATTCCAAAAATGTAAAACAAATGCAACACGTATTTTAAATATTCCTGACAGACACGGCAACTTGTTTTAATTTATTTCAGGAGATTGTGGAGGATTGCAATGACTACTTTGGGACTTTTACAGGTTATTGTTGGATATTACAATAATATAGGACATGTGCTGATATTCCCCGTCCTGAAAAGATTATTACAACATAGAAAATGTATATTCATAAGAAAGTTTGGACTGTTTTAGGAAAATCGCTATGAATTGCCAAGTAATTCAGCTATGTTGTAGAACTCAAACTTTATGGTGTCAATAGTCATTTAAATAAATATGTAAAAGGTAAATTAAGTTACAAATTGATTCCATTTTGAGAAAACTTAATATGAAAAACCAAAATTCATAAAAAAGGTTAATTAGATGGTGGTTCTTCAAATTTGCCTACCCTTCAGTCTTATATATATTTAAGCATTCATACATATAATATATCTTAGATTCTTATCTGCACTTATTATTTTTACAATGGATCTATATCACTTTATAATAAAATAACTAATTATCTTTTTAAAAACTTTGTTTTACCAAAATGTTAGTTAAGAGTTATATATTCCCGGATGTATTCAAGAATGCCTGCTAGAGAATGTAAGGACATAATGATAACATGTTTGGGAGTCATTTCTCACTAAAAATAGATTTTAAAAAATCAAAATGTAAATTTGAGATGGAATTTGATTCAGTCCTATTAGAAAGGCAGATTCTATAGACGTTAGTCTGGCTCTCTCACAAATGGAACAAAATGACCCCAAAGGCACGTCTACGCCTATTATTTTATAATTAGTGTTCTGGGTGTACAAAGTACAAAATCACCAATACATTCTATAATCAGATTCAACTCCTATCAGACGGAGAACTGAAACTAGATCAATGTAGAAGTTATCCATATATAATAAACACACATACATATTATACATATGTATGACATATATATTTCTCAGACTACAAGTGTATGTTTTTCAAGTCATTTGGACAGATGCATTCAGAAGTGTAATCCTAGTGTTATTTACTTAAAGGCACTAGATTTCATTCCATTTTCTGATACGTACCTGCCTTCCAGCTTCGTTGTTGTGCAGGTTCATTGCTAAAAGTACTTTGCTTTCTTTTCCTGTAGTGTTTCTGATGGGGAAATCTAGGAACTTTCTGCTGAACCACATGCCATACTGGACATCGTCGGAGCAGCCCCCCCAGTGCCAGCCTTCGCTTGCTGAACCGCCATTCTGTAAGGTGGTGTCACAGGAGCACTCGGTCATGTTGCCTGCACTGCAAGACCTGGTCACAGAATGCACCAGGCCTGCTGCCATCACAGCATAAATAAATGCTGTTTCCTTGGTGCCTAGAACAAAACATAAATTGCTGAATGAAAGAGCCAAACCTCTGTCTGTTTATGTTCACAACAAAGCTTCCTGCTCATCCTCTTAGCAGGGAAGCTGTTTTTCAATTGCCTTCAATGGATGCTTTTAATGAGGACATATTTAGGAAGGACGATTTCATAGTGTTTCAGTCTTTCAAAAAAGCAACATTAATTTTCAGTATTTCACTTGGGGGGGGTTTATATATTGTGTATCGTAAATTGTCCTCACACCTTAGAATCATCTGTTTATTTTTAAAATTAAAAAATATGCCAACACCTAGCTCAGTGCTTAATAGACAATAAAAGTTCAATAACTATGTGTTGAATTTAAAATTCTCTGCATGGATACCACAAATGGCAATACAATGCCCCAAAGAGTCCAGATTATTTTTTAAAAAATTTATCATTTTGAATGTGTTCTCATGAAACACACGCTGAAAAATTTGGTGTGATTTTTGTTTGTATGTTGTATGCTGGTATGCAAATTAGGATTAAGCAAAGTCCAAAGCAATCAGTAGATGTTACAGTTAACTTTCATATCAAAAAGCGGGTTTTTTTTTAAGGAAGATATTATAAATAACAATCACAAATATTAATATTAAACAGTTAAATATCTTACATATTACTAGCACATCCTTTTACAGGCTGAAAGGCAATGAAAGGATTGAAATGTCACCAGAAAAATTAAAAAAATATATTATAGAAAATCATTGAATACATATTTAGCACACCTACAATGACGATTGAGCTAAACTCTTTGCAAATTAAAGTCCTATCAAAACATTAGCAAAATGGACTAGAAGAGACTCAGCAGGTGACCTTTTTTCTTTTGAGATGTTAAGATTAGAGTTGCATGCCCCTTGTCCAATATACCTTTTCAACAGCTGATGTCTCTGCATTTCATCAACTGAAACTTTTTTCTTCTTTTTCTCCTCCTCCTCCCCCTCCTGTTCTCCCTCCTTTTCCTTCTCCTTTTCCTCCTCCTCCTCTCTCTTCCTTCTTCCTCCCCCTTTTTTCCCCCCTTCTTCCTTCTTCACTTCTTTTTTCTTCCTCGGGGGCCAGGGCTCCTTCGGAAGGGCGTGCCGCCCAAAACGCAGCGGGGCAAGCGCAAGGCTTTGGCGGCGATGTGTGCAGGGAACGTGTGGGGAAGGGTCCAAGGAGGAGGGAGAACGGAAACGAATGTGAAAAACAACAACGAACCTTTCGGCTCCCAGGTTCTAAAACTCTCTGAATCTGCTGAGATTCCTAGAACAATCCTGGTTCCCTGTGCCTTTATCCCTACCGAGTAACCAGGCACGTGGAAGTGGAACTTTTACTGCAGCTTCCCGCGCCGCGGTGGTGCTCCGAGGAGGGAAGATAGAGAAGGAAAAGAGAACAGAGGGGAGAGCCAAAGTAGTCGTGCTCGGGTGAGCCGCACGTTGAGTTGCCCAGGACACTCCCTTTAGAAACCAGCATTATTCTGTCTACCCCGCGCTCCGAGGTGCCAACAAACGCGAGGCTGCGCTGCAATTAGCCCCTTGTCCAGGGCTCGGTGCGCAGCGGAGCTGGTTAAATCAAAGCAGATGCGGCGGCAGCATTCCCTGCTGCCGACATCATGTTTCTCCAGCTGGTCACCCACGTAGGGGGGCGCTACGGGGTCCGAGGGGTCGGCCGGGTGGAGTGTCAGTTTTTCTGTAACTCCTGCCCGGCGCCGCGGGAAGGAGGAAGAGCTACAGCTCCTAGAGCCCGGCTCCGGACCCGGGGGGTCACCCCCCTCCAGGACCGCACCTGCACCCGGGCCTGGCTTCCGTCACCCCCAGTTCTCGTCCACTAAAGGACCTCTTTTGGGATTTAGAGAGCGACGGACCACTCAAGCGCTACTCTGTTTACTGTACTCGGAGGAGTTGTCGCCCTCCATCCCGCGCCATCCCGGAGGGTCCCGGGACTTACCGCTGCTCAGCTCGTAGCCAAAAAGGGGGCTGGTGCCCGGCGGGGCGGCGGCGGTGACCAGGCAGTTCCACCTCTCGTGTCTGAACTGGCTCCTGCACTCCTGAATGCCCAGCCGCGCGCCCTCTCCGATGCTAGGCAGCAGGTACGGTTTCTTCTTGCACAGCTCCTTCTGGCGGCTGTTCAGCGGCAAGTTGGCGCAGCCCAGCTTCTCCGGAACCCCGAAGGAGGCGATGCCCAACCACCTGTAAGACACCGCCGTCCCTAGCGTGAGCCGCTCCCCAGCTCTCCTTTCCAATCCCAGATTTTTTCCGAAAACTGGGTCATCCGCCCTAGGAACCCCCCGTCTTGCTCCCCCTCTTCAACTGAAAGTTCCCTGAAGCTGGGCACCCCTTTTGCCACAACCCGCGTGCGCCTCTACTGCCCCCATACTCACATCCAATTTCCTTGGGCTCCGCAGGGGAACAGCGCGAGCACGGCTGCCCACAGCGCGCACAGGCGCGACAGTCCCAGGAGCGCCGCTCTGTCCATGGCCCCCGCATGGAGTCCCCCAGCCCCAGCCACTCCTCTGCTCTCGCTCCCCAGGGACCCGCCGAGCCAGAGGTCAGTTCCCCAGCACCGAGTTGTCCCTCGCCCTCTTTCGCCCTGCAGACAACATAAAAAGAAGGCCAGCGGTGATAGGGGCTCTCCGCAGCCTTCCCCTGGCTTGCAGGAAGCAGTGAGAGGAGGTGGAGAAAGGAGCCTGGGGCCCTCCTCCTGCGACGAGCTGGAGGTGTGCAGGAGGTGCGGGAGCGTCCCTCGCGGGAATAGGTGAGAAACTTCTGTTGATGTAGCTCTGTCTCCATCGCCCCCGGCCTCTCCTCCCATCTCCTCCCCCTGGCCGCGCCTGGAGCCTGATTGGCCCAGCCTCGGCCCCGCATCTCATCATCCCCGGACCTCAGGCTCCCATTGGCTGCGAGCGGGCTCCGCGGGGGGCGCTCGGGCCCGCTGCTCCCGGACTGCGAGTCCAGACCCGGGTGTGTTCTCGACCTTTCCTCCTGTCACGGTCTTCCGCGAGCCGGGCCCTGCGGGAGGGGTATGGATTCAACCAGAAGACGGCTAGGGCCGCTTCTGTCTTAGCAACCCTGGGGGAAGGCGTGGGTCGAATGGGAGATGTTTGAGTTCCACCCACCCTGCTCGAATTTGGATTAATTCCCCTCTGGGTGGGGTGGCTGGAAAATCTCACTGCCCCCGTTTCTTTCCTCTCCTTCACCTCGCCGGAGAGGAATCGTTTTGAGTCAGATACCAAACAAGTTGACCTTTCCACACTCTGCTTGAGGTCTCTCAATGTGTCAGGAGACTTTAGACGGGGGAAATGCTGTCGAGTTTGAGGTTGTCGTCGTTTAAATAGTTATTTTTAGCGAAAGAGAAGGTTCTGGCCTAGTGTCTAATCTACCATATTTAAATTGTGTTATGGGGTTTCGTTTTCCCGGTTTGTCTTATTTTCGGCAGTCTTCTTTGAGAGCACTGTCAGAAGATGGAGGGCAGAGAAGGAATGCGTGAGAGAGCTTCTCGGAGAGCTTTCGAAGAGATGAGGCTTGTGTCCTTACCCTTATCTCGAGTCCATATTATGGCTCACATGGAGACTTTGGACAGGGCTACACACTGAAGGCACGTTTTAGAAACTTACTTATTAAATGCCTACGTGTGCCCCGTGCTGGGGGGAATTTATAAAGACCATATCCCTTCCCTTAAGTTCACAAGCCAGCCACAGAGACAAGTCTAAAACAAAAGAATTTGAGATTTCAGTGAAGGAGAGGATAGAATCCAGTGAGGTACTCTTTGGAGCCAAAGAGAGTTCAGAAGCCAGAGAATGTCTGGTGGCTGGCGGTTTAGGAAGGTTAGCTAACCAGTGTTTTTCAGGATAGAAGATCTCTGCAAGAACTGTGAAGGCAAGTCCGGTATGCTTAGCTGTGGTATCCAGAAGCCTTGCTCTCCTTGACACAAAACTTTTCTGAGAGTGGTCACTTGCTCCCTAGAGGACTTCTGAAATGGCAGTAAATTCTCAGTTTAGACATGCTTAGTGGGTGCCATAATCCAAACTTATTCAAATAAAAGATTGGCTTTGCTTGCATTATCCTCAAATAAAGAATTTTATTTGCTGCATATCTTCTATATAAGCCCAGAGCAGTAAAAGCTCACTGAAATTCTTATCCCATCCCATTCATTCCTTTATCCAACAAACATTTGTTGAGTGAACACCATGTACCAGGTCCTAAAGCCACATTGTAATTTTTAGAGAGTCAAGTTGATGATAGGGTGTAGTTACTGATCCAGAAATATTTTGGCTAATGGCTAGTGGCCTCGCTCAAAATCAGAACTTTCATCCAAGCTCACTTTATGCTGTGAGCCTCTCCAGGGGGGGATCATGGAGCACTCTGTGCTGTATCCCCGCCATTGGGCCCAGCGTATGAAATCTTGGTTTTGAACACAATTTATTGAGTGGATTAATGTGACGAGGAACGCCCTGGGCACATAGCTAAGTGGGCTAAACAATGAAACAAGAGAAGTGACTTCCTCTTTGGGGAGACGGGGGAGGGGAGACCATTAATACTTAGTGATTATTCTGTCCATACTTCTAAAGCAAAGGATACTTATTTCCAGGCGTGGGTAGAGTTGAAGAAATACCCTTTTCATTCAATGAACAGACATTTGGGGGCTTTTTTTTTTTTTTTTTTTTCCTGCCAGGCATTGTGAACTCATGCACTGAAACCCTCACAAGTGCCTCCAGCATTCAATCTCCTTCTTTCTCTCTCCACATAAAATTTCAACCCTACCCCACCCCACTGGTACTCATTTTATAGATTAAAAAAATGAATTTGGAAAGGTTAAATACTTTCTCAAGGTCACTCAGCTAAGAAGTAGTAGAATAAAAATTCACTCTTATTTTAGAGGCCTTGTTCTTTCCACCGCCATAGACTGCGGCCTCATCTGATTCATAACTTTTTTTTTTTTTTCCTGATTAAATCCCACATCACTAGGCATCCGGATCTAAATTTCTCTTTTGTGCCCCATGGTTCTTTATATCACAGTTCACAGTATCTCCATCAAAAGAGAGGTTCTGGGGGCGCCGGGTGGCTCAGTGGGTTAAAGCCTCTGCCTTCCACTGCTGGGGTCATGATCCCAGGGTCCTGGCATCGAGCCCTGCTTAGGGAATCTCTGCTCGGCAGGGAGCCTGCTTCCTTGTCTCTGTCTGCCACTCTACTTGTGATCTCTCTCTGTCAAATGAATAAATAAAATCTTAAAAAGAGAGAGAGAGAGAGATTCTGTTCTCTGAAGATAAACCCCACAGTGGGTCTCCATTACTTGGGTCTCACTGAGACAGATGTCAGTCCATACAGACTTCTGCCCTTTGCCCTCTCTTTGCTCTCTGGTTTCTGTGGGGCCAGTAGGAGCCGTGCAGACAGCAATGGGTGAATTGGGTGGTTGAGGTGCCCACCTGTCAGCCAGTTACAATCTTAGGCTATTAATGTCATCACTGAGCCTCAGTTTTCTCACCTTTAAGAGGACAACAAACTCTCTTTCATATCTCAATCTCCTACTAGGTTCCAGTAGGGCTGGAGGGCGGGAGGTGGTGTTTGTGTGGTTCAATGTGTGTGTGTTTGTGTTGTGTGGGTATGTGCTAATGGGGGGAGGTGACTGCATTTGCTGGTGGATTTGCACTCCCAGAAGGAAGAAACCTTAGTCATTGACAAGGCATGTCCACCTGAGTGATGGCCCAGTTTCCAGGATGGCACAAGCTAGAGTTTTTTAGCCCCCAGTTTTTGGCTTCAGTTCAAATTTTGTTTCTGAATTTCAGTGAAAATGAATTCTTTTAATTGCAGAAATCTTTTTAAACAGTTGAACTTTACGTTATAATCTTGTCAGGTCATATGAAATTTTATTTTAAGGATAAAGGAAGTTACAGATATTTTATTTATTCTGGAACAAGAAAGTGAGGGGTCTTTCATAATCTAATTTATATCTCTAATATAAAGTGTTTCATTTCCACTATCATGAGTGAGGTTTATACTATTCAGAGAGAAATATGAGAAACATATGCATAACTGCACATTTCAAATTTTTAATTTTTTAAGTAGCAGGCAGGAGCCTTCTTTCCTATTTATTATTTTCAGTTTCATAATTTGGAGGGAGGACAACATATTAACCAGCCAATAGAATATGACCTGATGGTTTACTGTGCTCTACACCTTTCCAAGCTTCAGGTACCCATATCTATAAAACATTGCAAAGATCATACCATTTATCCTTCTAAATACCAAGTGATACTATGTCATCTCATGATCTGATCCCAGCTACCTAAAATTTGATCAATGCTAAGAAAAGCACCATGGGACTCCAAGTTTGCACAGGTCACCGGAGCATCTACAGCTTCTTGATTCCACAAGGAGATTGTGTATTTGAACCTGTTTTCCTAGCAAGGTAAGGAGTTTTGAGCTGTATTCCGGAAAAGGATATTTAGGAGGAGAAAGCCAGATCTCAAGCACATTCATTCATCCCAAAGAACTCTCTTAAGGGACTGAATCTGTCGTGACAGGAGTCATCTTTGACGAGCTGGGCCCACTGATAAGTCGTTGGCTGGTAATAAATCCTACTGCCCACTCATTGCAGTCGTAGATTATTAGTTGTAGAACCCAGAGGAGCCTGTTCCTTCTGGTAGTTTTCTCTCTGTCCCTGGGAAACTCAGCAAAAAGTCTGCCTGCACAGATATGCCTTGGACTCTGCCTCTGGCAATCCATCAGAGAACGAGACTTCTAAGGGCCCCGTTGTAAGAATTTCTGCTGCAGATCACAGAGACTTATGTACTGGAAACTGATACCAGAAGCACCCCAGCTGGTCTTAACTCCCACGATAGAACAGAAGACCAGAGGTGACTTTTTACATAACTGGGTCCCCCATCCATTCTATTTTAAATTTCACCTGGAGGCTATCAGTGTGTGGAACAGAGCACAGGCTTGTGACTGTGGCTGTCAGGCGGAGGCGGAGAATGGCATTCTGGATGTCCTGTTGTCCTTTGGTGGCCTGAAAAGCCAATAACAGTGACGGACTTGGAGCCGCAGAAGTGACTCCAGGGGCAGAATCAGTAGGAAGAGCAGGAGTTGAAAAAGGATGTTGTCTTCTGTTTAAATCTCCGCAAGAATGAAAGCCAACATTTTTTGTCTACTTGTCCTAAGAATTGAGGCTGAAGAAGAGAAGTGGGCTACCTCTAGTGATATTTGTGTGATTTACGCTGTCTCATTGGAATGAGGGAATAAAACACCATCCCCGATGAATGAGAGAGCGGTCACTATTGCCCGAGGGCACAGGGAAGCAAAACACACAAAACTGAAAGACCTGGAGTATATCGATTCTCTCAACCTCTCTTTTCAAAAAAAATTTTTTTTTTGTATTTTGTAAAACAAAGCAACTCGAGTGAGTTATTATTGATTTTAATAAGGTGTCAGGAAAACTACTTCAAAAATCCGGAATTTATGTTTTTTAGATTACTATTGATAGAGCGATCCCTGGCCTGTCTAGAATGGAAAAAACAAATTGTCTCTTCTTTTCCTTTTTAGTAAAATTGAGCAACCTTGACTTTTAAGGGAGAAAACTTTGGAGGGAAGAGTCTTTTGGAAAGATTTGCCTGTGTCTATCTTATTCTTACTGCTGGGTCAAATGATTAAACTTGATCTGATGTAATAAATATTCCGGCCGGTAAAAGACCAGTTAAAAATCAGCCCGCGCCAAAGTTGCTTTTGCATTCAAGGTTGCTGCTCACGTTCCACCACTGGCTACCGGCCTCCTTGTGGGTGGGTCACGTGTTCGAGCGGCGGTTAAGTCTGGCCAAGCAACTAACAGCGTTTGGGGTTCACTTGGGTCTCTGTCCTCGCACAGGGGTGTATCACATTTAAACCTGACCTTAGGTTTTTCGCTCTCATGACTGAAATCCTTCACGATTTCCTAGTTACTCTCACTTAAGTTTCAAATCCTTTGGTTTGAGTTCTAAACCCTTCACACTCAGGATTTGACCAGAGCAGTCGTTTCTGATTAAATTCACTTGATTTCGGCACATTCAGTCTTCGTAGGCAGCCCAACTTCTTCCTCCCCTTTCCCATACGTGGGGCCTGCATATTCCTACTTCAGTTTTCTGAGAAGCACTGCCTCCATGCCTAGAATGTTCTTCTCTTCCCTTTTTCACTTCCCTAAACCCACCTACCCCTTCTTCAGGAAGCCTTCCACAGTGGACAGTATGGATGCCCCTCTCTGCCTGGTTCCCACATCATCTGAGGAACCTACCAGAAAATTTGTCACATAACTTACTTTTGCTCTCAGATATTTTTATGTGCTTTAATTGTAAGTCACCAGATAGACTGTAAATGTCTTCATATCCACGTGTATGAGTAATTTTGTTGTGGCCTCCCCCCACCCCGCCCCACCCTTGCTCACAAGGCTGAGTGTGTACTGGGCATTCAATAATGGTTGTGTGGTTGCTGTTTTAACAGACAAGGAATTTCTCATAACAGTGGAATCAATAAAGCATTAAGTTGAGAGCTGTCAGCATTGACATAATCTACTAATTCACCACTTTTCAATTGGAGATTTGCCAAGACTTGTACCTAGCACGTTGTGTTCGCCTGTGCCACGTGATTTGCACCAGTTCTGAGGGGACCACCAGATGGTTCCGTCTAGAGCACTCACAGCTTCAGTCTCTGCTAGCGTTAAAATCAGTAAATAAACGGATACTCTTAAATCTTTCTGACACATCTGTAAGTGTGCCGTGTGCTCCTTCCAGGTAAGTTTGTGGAGCTGGGCTAATAACTCAGACTCTTTCTGGAGTTCCCTCCGGAGAATACTCGTATTTGAGTAGGCAAGTGCTCCAAGCTGAGGAGATTTACGAGGGCTCAGAGACATAAACACAAACTGCACACTAGGTGTGAGGGGTGCTACAACCGCAGCCTCTCACTTCTGTTAATGATTACGAAGGGAGGCATCACTACAAAAACAGCCGACTGGAGGCTCTCAAGTTCGCAATCTGATGAAGTCTTCTGGTGCCAGACCAATTTTGGGGGCTGTCACATGGCTTAGGGAAGCAGCTTCCAGAATGGGCTGAAAACCACAATATTGATATACTGGGCCACGTGCCAGAACAGAGCCTGAGTCCAGCCGACGGGGTAAAAGATTCCAGTTGCTACTTTAGCACCAGCGTATTGTCTGCAGTCCCCGGGGCACACTCATGAAAGCAGGACCAGACAAATACAGTGGAGCCACTTTTTAATGCTGTTTTGGGGAGAGAACTAATATTTGCCTTATAGGGTAACTGAGTTATGGCAGGTTTCGGCTGGAAGGAGTTTTCCTTCAGGAACTGATTTGGCCCTCAGCATATCTTAATCTTATAGGAATTGTTGGCAGTCTAGGGTGGGGTTCGGTCCTGGAATCTTACCCTTCGTACTCTGCTCGCCTCCCTGCCCCAGGGGTTCTGATGAATAAAGCATGCATAGAGAGGACTGAACCAGTTTGGGCAAAGGATCGGCTTTATGAAGCGTAAGGCTTCCTACAGAGCAAGATATGCAAAGTGAAGCTTCCTCTTCCTTCCCCCTGAATGGAAGACAGCAAGCTTGACAAAGTGAGGCCGATCCAATAGTGCCACCCAGTCGCAGGCTGAGAAGCTGGACCTGAGACAGGAGGCTTGGATGAGGCCGCAGGAAGTTAGAAGGGAGTTCATGCTGCTTGAAGACGTCCAGCTCTAGGTAGAGGGGAGGGAGGTGGGGCTATCCTGCTTTTGGAGAACCCGCCGGTGATGGGCACCCATGGATGGGCCGCTCTTTCTCCACAGGGGAGGAGTAACCAATGATGTGGGGAATCGAGTACAGATTTCCTCATCATAGAGCCAAGAAATGAGAACACAGAAATGTTAAAGGGGGTCCTTGCTTCCTTGGGCAAAGAGAGCAAGTTCATCGATCTGCCATCTATTGTAAAATGTAGTGTCACAAGCCCTCAAAACAGATGTGCCAGCCAGTTAAGAACCTCCATGGAAGCTCTAGGCAGGAAACACATGACACAAATGCTCTCTCTGGACTGTCTATTCTGAGGCAAAGCAAGTCAGGCAGTGACACAGCAGTGTAGGGAGGGTTCTGCAGAGGGCCCATCAGGGCTCACTGGGACGCTATCCACTTCTGCCCAAGGAAGCCATGGTAAGACAAGATTCGTGTCTCCTTATCAATCACTCTTGACTCTACTCATTAACCCAGAGGAGCAGAGGGACGATTTCACCCCCCAAAAATCAGTATCCCCAAACAATGTCTTCTTCCACTTTTTATACCTTGGAACACATTATTTGTCTTATTTTTCTGCTTGTGGTTTCCCTTGGTAACATTAAAATGAATGCATGTTCTCTCACACATTTTCATCTCAAGGCAAGTGGCCCAGAAGCAGGTTGGGTGTCCTGGAGTAATCAAAATGAGGTTAGAAAGGTGGATGAGGCTGAATCACAAAATAATCCACAGGTGGCTTCAAACTCGTAAGCTAAATTTGAGAAATACATTGTAATATTGATGTATAGAGATATGGGTAAAAGTGCTGAAAAATATTTTATATATTTAATATGCCCAATTATTTGTTGATACATTGCCTACATTTTCAGACCAGACAAAACATGTTATAGCTGCTTGTGATTGCTTATAAAGAAATAGGCTGTAATTTTTCAGGATAACATAATTCATTTAATAACACCTGTCATGGAGGGTTATTTTTGTTAATTGCTTGCTTTAAGGTGCATCTTGACTTGGAATTCAAAAATGAACAAACGAATGGAGTTGAAAGTCATAAATATATTTCACAGTTGGGGAAATCAGAAGAACCACTTAAAAAGATTAAGCTCATGCAGCATTTATCTTTCCGGCTGAGTTCTGTGTAATAGCCCTCGCAAGTCTTGAGATCCTTCTGTGCCCCCTTTCCTAATATTTAAATGTCCAGCTCAGTAATCTAATCAAAGGGGTACAACAGTGAATCAGTGGAAATTTGCAAAACAACTTAAATAAAATGGCCCTCCAACTAAAATTCTCACAAAACCATAGGCTTTTGAAAAATCATATATGTGAATTAAACAATTGTGTAAGTCTTGTAATGAAAAACAGCACTTTCCCACTTGCACACTGGCCATTTACCCCGCCCCAGAAGTAATAACTTTCAGCTGAATTCTTTTGGTATTCTGTACCAATTTGCTAAATATCATACTTACACCGCTACTTCTGAATTTTTAAAATTTTAGGCATCATCTGCCCCTTTCCGCTGTGGAAGTTGAGGATTTGCTTTGTTCACCCCTCTCCCCCTCCCCTCGCACACGGTGTACTCTGTATCCTTTATGCTCCCAGTATGGAAGTCTCGAAACTGTGGTTAGATCAGCTGTCAGTTTTTATTTTGTTCTGACACATCATGTTATTCATGCTAAGCTATGTAATATACTGTGATTCTTCTCCTTTTCCTCATTTGCATTTCCCCCCTGTTTGTCTGGTTGCTGTGAATTTATCACAAGTCCAGCTTCAATCCTTACCAGTTCCTGAATCTCCCTATGGGCACTAGAAGTTCTATTAATATCATCTTTTGACCCAGTGTCCCCCAGTGTCTCCTGACCTATTCCAATCTGGGATGGGGAGCTCCACATCTGTTGCCCATGTCATCTGGGATCTGGTTCACCATCAGACCAGCGGTCACATTTTTCTTGCATCTGTAGAAGAAACACAAAGTCTACTTTGTTGCCATTTCCAGCTTCTGGAGGCTGCCTGCCTTCCTCGGCTCTCCTTGTCATTCTGACCTCTGCTTCTATTGTCATATCTCCTTCGGTGACCGTGACCCTTCTGCTTCCTTCTTAGGAGGGTCCTAGTGATTGTATTGGGACCCCTTGGATAATCCAGGAAAATCTTCCCATCTCAAGATCCTTCACTTAATCATACCTGCAACACTTCTTTCGCTCTGAAAGGTAACAGATCATAGGTTCTGAGGACTAGGACCTTGTGGTAGGTTGAGTGATGGCCCTCCCAAAAGATATGTCCACATCCTAATACCTAGAACCTGTGCATGTGATCTTATTTGGATTTTTCCAAATTATATATCTTTATAAATGTCATTAAATGAAGACTCTTAAATATCACCCTAGATTATCTGAGTGGGCCCTAAACCCAATGACAAGAGTCCTTGTGAGAGACAGAAGAGGAGAAGACAGAGAAGGAGAAGAAGGCCATGTGAAGGTGGAGGCAGAGAGCGGAGCAAGGCCCCAAGGAATGCTGGGAGTTGTCAGAAGCTGGAAAAGGCAGGGAAATGTTCTTCCCTAGAGCCTTTCCAAGTGCAGCCCTGTGACGCCTTCCAGATTTCCGGCCTTCAGAACTGTTAGAGAATATAATTCTGTTGTTGTAAGTTGCCCTGTCTGTGATACTTTGGTATGACCACCCTAGAAAACCAGTACAGATGTGCACATATTGAGGGGGGGGATTTATTCTGTTTCACATAGTATATGAATGATATTTTTTGCAATTTTCTTCCCCCCACTTCTTCCAATCTGCTTTATTCTGTTTACCTGGTCTCTATTTGTCCTTCTAGAAGTTGCCTCAGATGTCTGGCATTCCTTGGTTGTTGCTCATGATTATGCATGAAGTACTTAAAAGCCAGTTAGAAGCTCTGAGTATATGGGTAGGACTTCCTGATTTGAGTTTTACTTTAGGGGAATCTCAAGGGGTCATCTTATTGGTGGATCTTTAATAAAGGTATATTTAAGTCTTATCTCTTAGGCTGCTCATATTCCCCAGAGAAGAATATTCCGGTCTCCTATTTCGACAATACTGGGGAATGTTCTTCAGTCTAGTGGCGGGGGTGGGGGTGAGGGGGGCTTGAGAGGTTGTAGCACTTGCTGTCTAAGTCGAATTTTTGTTTTTATTTTTGTTTTTGTTTTAGTATAGACAGCCTTGTACCGAAAATCCAACGTAGGCCTCACCGAAATAGCTTCTATACCTCAAGAGTTAAGTTTTTTCACTGGAACACTTGAATCAGAATAAAGGACAATTTTTATTATTGGGAAATGTGAGAATCACAATTAGCAAGTGAGTTACAGTGGCTAGTTTTATTCCGAAAACAAGAAAACTCATGATTCCGAAGACTGAGCTAAAAAAAGGATTAGTCCTTTTCAAACAGCAGTTTCAAAAGTAGCACTAATCAGATTAGTCAGTACAAAATCAGACATTTTCCTATTGTGACTACAATTATCCTCTCTCTGATTAAGAGCATTTTTGTATTCCATCAGCAATGTAGTAATTTAATGGCCGTGAAAACAAACACCCAGCTGGATAATTGAAATTTTGGTTTTCAGCTGGAGACGATGACCTTTCGTTGTTTGTTTGTGGCGTGTCCTCTAAGATGTCTGTACTGACTCTGCAGTTAAATTGTAGCCCATGTTAGCTGATGGATAATCATGACACCATCTGACATTCCCCACCATTTCTTAAGGTTTCTGAACCTCCTCTTTTCTACTCTCCTTCCTTGATTCCTCTTGCTCTCATTTCTTCGCTTTCTTTATCTTCTCTTGTCACTTCCCTTTTTTTTTTTTTTCCCCTTGTTTCCTTCTTCTTTTCTTCCTGTAACCTGATGGATAAAACTGGCTGGCTTGCCTTTCCAACTGGCATTCTAGATCAAAAATAAAGCACACAAATAAACAACTGTTTATTAAATCATAAGAATGGGTGGTGTAAGTGTTGAATCCCATTCCCTAAGGAGACATATGCCAGGGGTTGACTTTGAGGACTGCAGGGAAACCAATGCTACAAGGTAGAACACCATCTGCTTAGGTAAGAGTTAGGCTGTTTATGTGCATGAAAGGAACAGAAGCATAGAAGTTTGTATCGTTTGCCTGCAAACCACTAACCTACCTGACCTCTCTGGAGGCCAAAGACCATTGGTGTATCTAGACAACATTTCAAAATCCTGTAAAATTGTTTAAAATGTAGAATTTCACTACAAAATTTTTTAACCTTCCTCATTTTTCAGGGACCATTCACATTTTAGAAGCTTGATGAACGTACGTTCTCATGTAAATGACCTGTAATAGTTTGTGTGGAGGCTCCAGAGGGAAAGGATCAATTACACACTTGATTGAATAACTCCTTCTATTTCTGAAAAATGCACTGCACGGAGCCCTGAGAATGAGCAAGACGGTGAGGATGCCCAACACCCCAGCACCACCACGCTAATCCTGGCAATCCTTGAGACGGCTGGCATAGCGGCCAGGTTGCACTTGTATTCAAATCCTCTGAACGATAAAGGACAGATAGCAGATACTCTGTTTCCATCCAGAGTTAAGCAGATGACTGATTGTTTTGACTTTAAGGATGCTTGACATCCTTGGCAACCCTCAAAGAAGCCTGCTTTTACATGCAGTGCAATAACCTACAATCTTTTGTTGCTCTGGGCAGTAGTGGAACCAGCAAATGGATAGAGAGGGAAAAACAAATGATGTTTATTAGGTCTTTTAATAGAGCTGAATGGGTAAAATGCAAAACCGTGGGTAATGGGAATGACCCATCAGGTCACTGCTCCAGGTGAGTAATTCAGATTCCTCTAGCAATTCCAAGCAAGTACTATATTCCAAGGCCACGGCCTGACTGATTTTCAAGTTCACCCTCTAGAGGTGAGCATGGTGCTAGGTCATAATGACCATTTGGCAACCAACGTCCCTCTGCTTCTCAGGTTCCCCTTTCTCCATGAGGGATCTTTGCAACAGGGTTCCTTCAGAACTGTACAGCATCTTCGTCTTTACTCAGTGCATTGAATTTGCTAGCTGCTTGGAGAAAACTGTGATTAAATTCACTCATACTGCAAATGTCTAATAGCCCCAACTTTCCAAGGATATTAGCATGTTAAAAGACCATGGAGGTTAATGTTAAGTGATTTCACTAATTGAAAGGATTTCAAACAGAAGAATCTAGTAAAATAAAGAATTGTGGACACGGTGGGGAGCCATCTGGTAAGCAAGTAAGGACGCTTTCTTTTTGCTCTTTATTCCAGTCCTAACTTAGTGCTTAAAGAAAGAGTATCTTTCTCATGGCTTACAGATCTCTTTACACGTCCCAGAGTCATATTTAAAATGCATATATTATACCACTTGCAAAATTAAGTTTCTGATGAACATATCTGCTATCTTGTTTTAGGAAAAAAATATGCAAGGAAATCTTTTAGTTAATTCTCTGTTGCCAAAAAAAAAAAAAAAATTATGGAATCAGAGTGTGTAAAGGATGCAAGTACCTATTTGAAACGCACCAGAAACAGATGTCTCCCTACCTACGCTTTTCAGTGAAAATGTGATCCTCTACCCATAGCATTTTCAGTTCTGTAATTAAATTCAGTTGCATTGTTAAGGTACTGTTGACATTCACTTGTATCTCATATACACAAGACTGGGAATACACACATGTTAACTTGAAACAGCTGCTTGCAAAATTACTACAATATGGCCAATACTTCTTTTAACCATTATGTCCTTCCATTTAAACATGATTTGCATCTGTAAGCACTTATTATATATAAAATTATAGGAAGATTTATGACATAAAAATGATGAATTTTGATGCTACATTAATATTGCATTTGACAATAGCACGGTAGAAAAAGAAAGTTAATAGAATGTTTCTACAGATCAGAAGTCATGCCCCATTGGTATGCATGCCTGAAGAGCAGGGCCTGTGTGGACTTCTTGTCACACATTCTAGGATATGGTTAACTACAGCCCTCGGCCATCACTCTGCTTCTCTCTTGTCTCCTCTGTTCTTGGGAATGGCAGAACCTTCGGGATAAGTTATGGGATGCTCCCTGCTTCCTTCAATGGCCCCATTTCTGGATTGCTGCTGTCCGAAATTTCACAACTAAAAAATGTTTTCCTTTGTCCTCTTTTAAAGCTTCCGTTTACCCTTGTGAGGGCTTGAGGTCGAAGGCCTGTTGATTCACCAGCCCTGGGCATGACATGGCGTGACACCCTTTCCAGTTCTTACAGGGGTAGGGCAGCGAGTGTCAGCAAGTGTTGAGATGAGTGATGAAGGGGTACAGTGAAGAGGGGGTCTGAAGCACCTAACATCCGGGTGGACCCCAAGTCTTCGGGCCCTGCTCCTGCTGTCCGCGGCGCCCCCAGCGCCAGACATCCTCCCCAGAATCCGGGCAGACAGCTTTCGAGTGTGGCTCACACCTTCTCCAGCCACCTCTCTGTGCCCCACCTCAGTCCTCGGGGCACAAGGGGAATAAACAAAGAATTGGCACTTGCTAGAGATGGTTTGAGGAAGTGATAACGTGATCTCTAACATAATGCTTTCTCAAAGCCTCTTAGACAAGTTCTATTTTGAGAACAATTTCTATCTCCAGAAGACGCTAGAGTTATGTTAGGGCATTTATTTTTTCTTGTTACAAAAATTCATTGAGTGTCTTTTCTTTGCTAGGCAATATATTTCCAAACTGAGAATGCAAAGATTAAAATACTGAGTGAAAGAAGCCAGCAGCAAAAGAATACATATTGTATAATCCTATTCATATGAAATGTTCAGGATAAGCAAATCTATAGAAACACAAAGTAAATCAGCAGTTGCTTAATGCCTTGGCGGAGGAGGGGAACTGTGGAAAGTGACTGCTTTCTTTCTTTTGGGGGTGACAAAAATGTTCTAGAATTAGATTACGGTGAGGACTGCAAACCTGTGTCAATATACTAAAAAAAAACCACTGAACTGTAGACTTTAAATAAGTGAACTTTATAGCATGTAAATTGTATCTCCAGAGCACAGTTAAAAAGAAATAATAAATAAACACAACCAACCAAACGACAAGTCTTTTCCTCCTGGAATTGAGACTCCAGGGGTTGCAAAGTATGAAACAAAGCCAAGGGCTGGCGCAGGGGTACTTAGAGCACAAAGAAAGGACACTTTGGTATCTGAGGGATCAGAGAAAAATTCCTAGAGGAGATGACATCTGAGCTGAGAAGGGAGACAGAGAAAAGAGATTGGGAGAAATTGAAAGATGAGGAAGACTCAGTATTAGGCCTTGAGGGGCTAAGTCTTGTGGGTGGGATAGAAGGAGGTAATTACAGATAACTATTACGTAATGTGGTCACACAACAACAGAGATGGGCCCAGGGGCTGCAGAAATAACAAAAAGGGGAAACAAATCCAGTCAAGGAGGCAAAGGATGAGTAAAAACTCAGACCTTGTGGTGGGCAGTTCCGGTTTCACCTTATGGACCATCTTGCCAAGTGCCTTCCACCCAGTGGCACCCCCAGTCAGAGCCTAGCGGGTTCGCTTACCGCCATAGCCTTCCTGCTCCTCACCCACGTCGGCATTGACCCATGGGGAAGCCCTGTGACGTCAGAGCCGCCCAGGAAAGCTCCGACGGCAGGGGTGTGCCAAGAGGCAGAGCACAAGGCAGGAAGCCCTGTCCAGAGGAAGTGCCCCAAGAAAGCCCCAGTGACCCATGTGTTTTCAGTAGCGCACAGAGCTGCCCAGTCCTTCTTCCAGCACATTCTCCTTGTAGTTTTCATCGTGGGAGTCTTCATTGACTCCAAAGTTAAAACTTTCCTAGCATCTTCCCATTCTGATGACTTCTGGCAGTTTGGTGGCTTGTCACCTCTCAAGAGAAGCATCTGCCAGACACCTCCTCTAACTCATCTCTCCTGGCTCTGCTTGGCAGAGGCCTCCGACCACATTCCCCACAGGCCCAGACGAGCACCTGCTTAAGGCATCCAGAGAACCTGTTATTCTAAAGGTTTCACATGCTGCTATAAATTTAAAAATAAGAAGAATGTTTTAAAGAAATGAATGCAATGGATGTAGTGTTATTTGGTACTTCTCTATTATTTATTACATTGTGTGTGTGTGTGTGTGTGTGTGTGTGTGTGTGTATACAAACACATATACTTACACCAGAAGTGTGTATGTATTTTATCCATTGTGAGTTTTGTTTAAAATAATCTAGAATTCCCATTTTCCGAGTCCCTTATTGATACCCACTCTTCCCTAGACACAAATGAAGGAAGGTTTGGTTTTGGCTCCACAAGCTTTCATGTCCGCAGAGGCAGCATAACAAGTCAGTGAGGGAAAGGCATTTATTTTCACTGTATTTGATAACAGTTTACTGAAGATGATGCCCAGGGAGGCGTCCATCAGAAGAGAAATTGACTTTCAGAAACTCAGTACTTCAAAGACTTACCATGACCCCAGGGGAAGAGAAAAATACCAGTTAGGCCAATCGCCCACTTGGGACTGCCCATTCTTCTGGGAAACAGGAACCTGAGATTCAATGTCTCTATCAGGCTCATCTCAGAGTCCATAAATAATTCATGGAAAATATCAATTTATTTATAGGACAGGTGGCCAAGAGAGAGTTCCAGATGTTTACCAATAACATGGCCCTGGAACTTCATCCTAGTGAAATGATTCCTGTTCTTGGCAGGAATAACTTGTGCTAAGGGTTGTATCCACACCCTTTTAAAAACATGCCATTGATTTTGCATAACTAATATGAACATTGAAATGGGGAGAGTCCTTAGAGACAAGTATGTACAGAGACCAGGTTTTCCCTGAGGGGTGTGCACATGTGGTAGGAACTGATGAACCCAAATCTGTGCCATTTGATGATTATCCTCATTTTAGTTTACAAAGGAATTGTTTTATGTTCCCCCTGTACGATTCCTAATTCAGACCAAATTTTATCTTCTAAGTAGAAGAGGTAGCTGCAAATGATTTCATGCCCTGCCAATGACATAGGCACAGATTTTTAACAAAAGGCTCATAAAACTCTTTTTATGATACTGTAAAGCCGGAGAGCTCATGCCCATTAAAACATACGCTTCATGTTACATATAATTAAGGCAAGGAGGAAAACATAAAAATGTAAGTCTAAAAATGTATATTGTATTATGCATTAAATACACACAGAAAACACTGCGTGAGTTTCACCTCAAGGACAAGGCTAGAGACAAGCAGAAAACGTCATGGTGGGTGAACGAATCCAGGGCCAAAATGAATCACTACTCAAGTTCTCCAGAGGATATACGGTCCTGAAGGTTAGAGGTCATTTTCTCTTTTTCCTGACTATAAATAAGAAAGCATCAGTAAAGATACACTGCACTGTTCTTTGCTTAATCTAGGTGATGATTTTTGGTCCATTGAATTTTGAAAATTATTATTTTTTTTTTCCTTAGGAATGAGGACTTGTGTCTTAAGGAGAGGTTTGAAGAGATGAGCAAGACCTGTCAAAGGCAGCTGGAGAAGGGGATCATAGCTTTTATCCATTCTAGAACGCACTGGGAGTTGAAGGCCTGTGCCGTAGCCCCTCATTTCCACCTGTTCTGATTGCGATGGGCCCAATGAACTAACCGAAGCCACGTTTGCTTCAGTGTTGGCATTTTATACCAATCCTCTTAGCTCAATGTGTTCACTATGGAGGGATGTCAAGGATTCTGAATCCCAGCTATTAATGTCAGCTGTCCTGGAGACCAAACCACTTCTTATATCAAGGCAGGTATATGATTGATGAGATGTTACAACATATGTCCATTTTACTCGAATGTTCTTAGTTTCTCCTGATATTCAAATTCATTATTTAATTTTAAAAGCATATAAATTATAGACCAAATAAAAAAAATCAGATCGTACAGTGAAAAGAAAATTAAAATGTGGACCTTGATGCCATACACTGAGATTTCAATCTATATTTGGAACAGTTTTAATTATAGGGCAAAAATGGAAATCCAATTGAACAAAATGCATAAATACATAAATCGTATACCATCATCATTACGTCATTTAGCCTGCCACTAAAATCTGCATCAAATTGATGTATTTCACCAGCTAACCATAAAACAAGGAAATTTTTCACTAAATAGTTAAGGATCAATTGAACTCATTTGATATTTATGACACCACATTACTTCTGAATTCTGATGTGTGAATAAATCAATTATAATTACTTTGCTTTTTAAAAATATCAAAACATTTCAATAAGTTTTATAAGAATTACTTTTTCATGTAATAAAAATAATGATATGACCCTATACATAAATTTCCTAAGAAGAATGTCTTGGTTAGATATATTATGTCTCATAACCACCCCTTCAGCACAGATCAAATTCAAAACGTAATCTACCTAAATACGACGACCTTGTAGGCATACAAAGCCCCCCTTTTTGTTGTTTTCTTTAAAAGCATTTGTTTAATTTTGTTCTTTCTCTTAGTTGGGTTTAAGTAATTATCTTCATTTATACTGCAAATATGCTTAAAAATATGCTTAAATATTCTTGATATGTTTAAGAATTAGTGTTTTGATTATGTCTTGGGTGTGTTAAAGCATAGAGATCCAACATTTGATAGAGCCGTAAAACCAATTCTTTATATTTCAACGAGCATAAAGAAAACAAATGGAGCCCCATTTTAGGAGGACTGCATGTTCTATATCAGTTAGAAAAAATGAGTTCTACTGCTCCCTACACCAAGTGACAGAATCATAAAAGAAATATGGAAGTTGATAATAGCAGTTACTGCAGTAATAAAAACATGATAAAAGGTTCTTTGACAGTTTGAAACCTTGGAAGCCTTGCCAAATGCAAAATCGAGTTTGGAGGCCCTGGCACGATCCTGCTGGCTTTAGGAGGTCTTCGGGTCTTTTGACAACTTCTGGTTAATCCCCCTAAGTTAAAGTGATCTATCAAAATGCTTTAGTTTCCAAGAGCAATAAAAATCATTTGAACTTTAAGTACACATTAAGAAAAGAAAAAGGCTACAGTAGTATTTGTGGAGCAAGGACTCCTGGATCCAGTCAAAATGGTAGAATTGGCTGTAGTATCATTTTGCACTTAGATATACGTTTTTGAAGTTATCAGCCCATATGAGCTTATTCAAATTTATGTTGGTTCATTTTATTTTTTAAGACTTTATTTATTTATTTATTCATTTATTTATTGACAGCACAAGTAGGCAGAGCAGCATACAGAGGGAGAGGGAGAAGCAGGCTCCCCATGGAGCAGGGAGCCTGATGAAGTGCCCGATCCCAGGGCCCTGGGATCATGACCTGAGCCAAAGGCAGACGCTTAACCGACTGAGCCACCCAGGTGCCTCTGTTTGTTCATTTTAAATACAGTAATTCTAGCCACTGATGATGATGACATTTTTCATTTTTTGTTTCTTTCTTTTTGTAAGGTGAAAATTCACAGGGAAAAATTTCAGATACTGATGATTCTTTCAGTATTTGTTCAATTTAAGGAGCCCATAAGGTAATATTTAATAAGACCCTATCCCTCACTATCTTTCTTGGCTCTTAACCTTAATCTGTATTAGACTCCACCATATCTCCCCACTGTGCCAAAAAGCATTACAGCTTTGAAATAACTTTTAGTGGGTTATATGTATTTATTTTTTTACCCGTTTCTGCATTTCTTGTTGAAATCCTTGCATGAAATGGCACTGAAAGAAGAAAACAAATGCAAAACAGCATTCTGTTTTGCACATAAACATCACCAGCACTATTTCCATGTCAATAACCAGTGACTTCTTCCAGTGCTATCTAAGTGGAAATTATTGTTTTGTAGAGTTGACCGCTAGGCACAGGGGCATTCAACAGGAGGAAGATCAAATGACCTAAGTGTGAGCCCAACTGGCAGGCATCAGTGAGCCCTCCTTTTTCATATGTCCCTCCAGGATCCTATTCACCTACTTGGATGGCTGGCAGAGAGCTCACTGTGCTCTTAACTGCCCATACATGTGCACACACACAATGTTAACAGTGATGCTTGGAAATGCTTACGCAGTTATTTTTGACTTGTAATATTGTCAATGTTTTCTTTAGTTGAGTTCAGTTTAGATTGGATACTAATCCATTCTTAGCAAAAATAATATACTTCCTTTAACTTTTACATCTAAAAATATGCTTAAATACCTATTCCTATTTTTTCCCAATTTATGAACTTGCTAAGCACATACAAGTACACACACACACACACACACACACACAACCCTATCTCCCCAACATAAAATAAAATGTGTTTTTTCAATTAAGGTGTAACTACACAATTCCTAACATTTCAGTACCTTATTTTTAAAAAGAAAAAAATAGTTCTTCACGGCACTGTGTTCAAAAGTTTTGGTCATTGTACAGCAGGGAGTTCATCTGATCAAAATGCGGAGGACATCAGGATTGAAAAAAACTAGACGGTTATCCTATTAAACCACACTCAGATAGTTGAATCTGTATGATGACATGTCTGCCAAGTAGACCCTGTATGGTGATATACCTCCAGTAAAAAGGAAAGTAAAAGATACTCTCTGAACACAGACTATCACCAGTAAGACATTTATTAATAGTTTTATTACACTTGTTTCTAAAATCTATTATTTCAACAGTGAAGAGGTAAATGCCAGACTAACTTCAGTCAGATGGTTATTATAGTTCGGTTGACAGTAAATTACAAGAAACATCTACACTATAATCCTGTTATAGAGCATGTAATACCTTAAAACACGCTGGAGAGGCTGCATGAATTGGCAACATTTTATATCGTTAAAAAAAATTGAAAACCTAAATATGGTGCTTACTATAGGTGCAGGTATTCGAAAAATCTTTCATTTTAAAGGGTAATTCTGTACCATTAAAGAAAAATCTATCATCTGTCAAAGGCAGATATGTTTATATCAAGTGACAGCTATGTTTAAATATAATTTAACACTGTTAAATATAAATTCACGTTTACTTCCATATAAAAATATATATAAAAATAGAGTATTTAAAGAGGTGGATATTCATACAAAGGAACTGATCGATCAAAATAGTCTTTTTTGGGTATGGTAATGAAATTGAGGTATTTGTAACATGAATTGAATAACCCTCTCAGGTTTATTTTTCCCCCAAAAGAAAAACAATCCTTTAAAAGCCAATTTTAACTGTGGGATAGCTCACAACAAAGAACTTAAAAAATAAGGAAATTCACTATTTTGAAATTAACATATAGAAGAGAAAGTTCTCAGTACTAGAACTGGACATGTTGTGTATGTATGTCACAGTTTTAATGAAAAAATAATTTTTAATGCTTACTCTAAATTATTATTAGGTAAATCAAAATATAGTTACCAGTGACACAATGTGGGCATATACAAATGTTGTATGAAAATAAACTCCTCTGCACTTGCAAATGGCCAATCCTTTGAAAATATTTGCATAAAATGTAATCTTAAATTACCCAGGATTCTAACAGCAAACAAAAGCTTTCTTAACGGATATCCTCAGTAAAACATAATAAAATAATACACTTTAAAATTGCATATTTAATCAACTTAGACTGCAGTTACCCATCCAAGTTCACAGACAGGGTAGGAGGGAATGTTTATGAAAAGGACAAAGAGTGCAAAGTTAAATGCATTGGTGTTTTAATTGTAAAATATTACATTTCCTATCTCTCATAGAATCTTTTCAAATTCCTCGTGGAGCATCCATGTTCTTTTCCTTTCGATTGTAAAATTTAAGAAGTATAGGAAGACATATTTTTCATAAACATTAGATTCACAAATCCTAAGCCATCATAAAGCTCACATTTTCTCCCGGTAGAGGACACAAACACAATCCCTACTTGCAAGTGGAATGTAACTGCTTTTTTCTCCTTTTCAGTATTAATGTACCAAGAGAGAAGATAACGCGATCTCAAGAGCTTTATCTTTTTTGTCCACATAATTCAAGTGTCTCTATTTCTCCTTATTATCACAATGCAATACCTAGCCCACAGTGGTTCTAATTCAGGATTATACTTCAAGTAACCTTTCTCTAGCTCTAGCTTTCCCCTTGAAGACAAATGATTTTCAAGTGCACACCTCAACCTTACAAAGCTATAGGAAAAAAGTGTTATTATTACTTTTTTTAGCCGCGTGTGCGTTGGTGTGTATGTGTGTGCCCGGGTTCCTGGGTGTGCGGTCGGTCCAAATACACGTGACATACAGGATTTGGTTCTTAGACCACTGCCCAGGTGAGTGAGTGGCTTGCCTCCAATTCCAAGTTCAGGCCTCCTGCAGGGAGTCTACACAGTTCTTTTACTCACACACATCCTGCTGAGAAGGATTTCAGAGCAAACCTGATTAATTGGACCTCTGACATGATAGGGGGACTGAAAATTTGTTACAGAGTCTTGTCGTCGTCGTTGTAGTTTGCTTTGATTGCTGAAATATTTCCCCACAATGTGATTACTTGATTGTTTCATTTTAATAAAGTGATATTCTTTGAATAGCTTTGATTTCACTACCTGCAAATAAAGAGCAAAAAATAGTTACAATCAAGGACATTCAAGCTCTGCATCGAGTAGTATAATTAACTCACAAATTCGGTAGCATCTGTATCACGTGGACATTGCCTAAAGGGTATATGTATGATCTATATAACCAAGAGCCAGAGAAACTTATCTTTCAAAAAAAAACCCCCCCAAAACCAAAAAGCCAAAACAAAAAAAACTAACTTTGGAATTAGAATTTCTGCCATTTTCCTTACCTCAGGGCAGCTGGCCCCAATGCAGCTGAGGAATAATTTTAGATGGTTTCTCTACCACACTGTTGTCTGTGCATGTGTCTGTGTGTGTCCGTGTATGTGTACTTAAGCTGGATACTAACATATAGAAAAGACGCGGATGGACCTTTGCTGGGTCACTGATTCAAACATGGTCCTCCAAACCTGCCATGGCACCCTTTTATAGAATGGAAATTAAAACTATTTGCAGAGAGAAGAAAAATGCTATCCATTGCACAGCCATAAGCTGACACTTATGATTAGTGGTTTCCTTTTTCTGGGCGCTTAGTAAGTTAGTAAGTTAGTAAAGAATCTGTAGAAATAGACTATGCCTTATTAAGCTAATAAATTTATATGTGTTTGTACATATGTAAATTTTATGTTAAACTTTTTTGAATAAGCAGAATTATAAAGCATTTATAAAGCATAAGAGGATATATAAGAAAAAATTCCTCCCCAGCTCTGCCTCCCTACCCACAGTCACTCAGTTGACTTCCCAGAAACAACATATACTAATTTCTTTGTGATTCCATTTAAAGATATTTCATGAATATCAACACACACACACACACACACACACACACACAAAGAGGTCATATTTATAGTCCATATGTATGGTTTACAAAAAATTGCCCTGGTGCTATCCTATAATTTTATTTAAATTCAATTAATTAATACATACTGCATTATTAGTTTCAGAAGTAGTATAATTGCCATTTTTAATCATTGGGCTAATGTGACTCAGGTTGTTAATACCAACAGTCAGAGGGAATCAGGAAGGGATCAAAACAGAGGTTGTGGGGAGGGTCGGGAGGTGGGGAGGAGAGAAAATACTGGCAAAGATATTTGAGGTGTGTTCACAAATGAATAACAAATCATTAATTCAATTTATTAATTATTAATTTTTAATATAATTGCAAGACATTATTTTTGATCAGTACTGACACATAAACTATATATTAGTCATCAATCAATTAAGGCAACACTAGCTTTCATGGATTTTTAAAATTCCTTAAAGTGCTATATGATGATTATGATGATGTAGAGCCACATTTTTTTAATTACATATAAGAGAATAAAATGAAAACAGCTCAAAAAATACAGAGTATTTAAGCAAACACAAGTTATTTATTTTGAAGATGAGTATTTTTAGTTATTATGTGCAAGCGAGCATGAACCCTTTTAGAAGATTTATTTGAGTAGAAATTCTGTAAACATCTAAACCAAAATGTTAACTGTAGTGATCTTTGGGTAGAGGAATTATAGGTGATTTAAAATGTATTCTTTGTAACTTCTGGCCTTGCTTTTTTTATTTGAATACGACAAATGTGCATTCCTTTATAATCATAAAAACGTTAAAGCTATTCCCATTTTGAAGAAAAAATGTAATGGCAATGCATTTGAAAACCAATTATACCCTGCTAACCCCAAAGAAACGAATTGTTTTCCTGTGGCTATGGGACGTTTAGTTTTTTATGATCAGGCCCTCAGATGAAGTGACTCTTAAGACCAGAGAAATCAGTGGGTTGTGGTAAGGAATCCCAATGGATAGGAAATCAGAGCTCAGTTTGCAGTTAACCACTGATTAATATTCCAGGTCTCAAGGTTGTAAGTTGCTGTTAACGTGCAGCTCTTTGCACCCCTGTTTGGTTATCCTACAACTTTAAATATGATCGGCTGGGAGGTGCACCAATGTTTTTCTGAAGGTTCTGTCCATTTCGGAGGAGGCGTGTTTCAATGATAGCAAGATTAGTGAACATTTTTAAGGAAGTTTATTTAAGGAAACACTTAAGCATAAATATTACATTCAACCCTGGGAAAATATTATTTCAGCGTTCCGAAGCCAAAATAAGGTTACTTTTGTTTATATAATTTTATCTTCAGGTTTGGTTTTTGCAATTGCCAGATGATCAGCATGCTAATTAAATGCAAAATAGATAAAAATACATCCCATTGCAAAAGGTTATACAGTTCTTTAAAAATTATTTCAGTGTTTCGTGTTGCAGTTCATGCTGCAGCACACATGTTGGATAATGCTAGTGTAGATGCTTATAGCAATCTTGAATGTGATTTATAAAAGAGATAATACAAAAATATGTATTTCCACTGTATTTGCTGAAGCTTATAGCATCTACTCAAGAGTCGTGTCCCGATCACACGGGAAGGTTAATAATGTATTTCTATTTTTTTTTAATTTTATTTATTTGACAGAGATCACAAGTAGGCAGAGAGGCAGGTAGAGAGAGAGAGGAAAGGAAGCAGGCTCCCCACTGAGCAGAGAGCCGGATGCGGGGCTTGATCCCAGGACCCCAAGATCATGACCCGAGCCGAAGGCAGAGGCTTTAATCCACTGAGCTGCCTAGGCACCCCAATAATGTATTTCTATTTTTAAACCACTCAGGTGGTCTCTGAAAAAGGGAGACGGAATACTAGGGTCTCCTCCTGCTTCTGAGGGCCAGCCTAATCTAATGCCTCTCATAATGCCGGTGCCAGCAAATGCTATTGAAGATTGATTTCTACACGTCTATCTCAGGGCTTGGCCCAACAACACTTAATTGTTAGTTTCCTTTGAAAGCTATTTCACAGGAAATAATCAAAGATACTAAGTGTCCTAATACTGGCTTGGTTAAGCCAGTATTACCCTGACACTGACACCTGAAAAGTGACAAACCTAGAGAGAAAGAACTACTTCAATTTTGATTTGTCAAAATAGAGATGTGACAAGTCTTCCCAAATGTTACTGTAAATGGAATCCAGAGCCTTTAAAAAAAATCCAGCAGTATTTTGAGCTATACCACCAGCACATAGAATTTATTTCAGTAATGCAAGCTTTAGCATTATGAAACATTTTGTTATAGGAAATTACCCAAGAATTATTTATAACTATATGATTGTTCACCTTGAAACCCCAAAGGAAGCTACCGAAAAATAATGAGATATTATAAAGTTAATATTTACAAATCATATAGCATTTCTATATTCTATCAATAATTAATAAGAAATATATTGGAGAAAAGATCTCATTATAATACAAAAACAATTTCATTCAGTTCAGCTATTGTGCAGGTACAGAAAACACAAAGTTTAATAAAAGGAAAACATTAACAAATGGAAAGACACATCAGGTCAAATCCTCCCAGGTTAATGAAAATGCTATTCTAACTGTAATCACAGCAGTATTTGGGGGACATGACAAGGAAATCCTAAAGCACATCTTGAAGAATAAATGTAAGAAAATAACCAAGACCATTTGGGAAGGGGGGTGAAAAACAGTGATGATGTGGGATTTTTCAATTCCAGATGTTCACTCATCAATTTTAATTGAGTCTACCATCAGCCTACCATAGATCCAATTTATTGGTTGCATCAGCCAAGTATAAGCAGAATTCAATACTGTGATAGAAAAAATAGGAATGTTCATACTACATTAAAGTGCATTTCATAAACTGCTATTCTTTCCTTAAAATGTTTATGGAACAGTAAGGTAGTTCTAAATAAAGCCCAGTGTTACATAAATCTAGTGACCATAAATTTGACAGCCTAAGAGTTTTAATGACTTGGAATTAAAATCAAGAATGTATGTTTAAAATGGAGATATGTACCAAATTGCTAATAGAATCTCCAGTGGGCAAAGAAGTGAGACTTAATGGGTGTATATGATCAAAAGATGGGAATTTTTTCTCTCTTTTTTGAGAGAGAGAGAGAAAGAGCAAGCACACATGTGTGTGAGGGTGGGGAGGGGGCAGAGGGAGAGGGAGAGAGAGAATCTTGAGTAGGCTCTATACCCAGCCTGGAGCCCTACACAGGGTTCGATCTCACAACCCTGAGATCGTGACCTGAGCCAAAATCAAGAGTTGGATGCTTAATCAACTGAGCAACCCAGGCACCCCAGGAATTATTTTTTAGATTCTATTTTTAAGTATTCTTTACACACAATGTGGGGCTTGAACCCACGACTCTGAGATCAAGAGTCTCCTGCTCCACTGACTGTAGGTGCCCCTAAAGGCAGGAATTTTTTGTTTTTATTGTACATAGTTATTTTTATATTTTTACAATTAGCAAGAGTTTGTCTAATCCTTTCACAATAGAAAAACAGCAGAAGAGGAACAAAATGATGCCTATCTTATAAAATTAAAATGAGTTATTGATGACTTAATGATTTATTTTTTTCTACATTGTATCCAACTTTCAATCTTCAGAGCTCTCTGCAAGGAAACACGTGGAGTAATTCAGACATGGTCCCTCCCCTCAAGGGGGCTATATAAAGACACATGTCTAAGATACTTGAAGTAAGAACAAGAATGAAATGACTTCAAAGACATTGTCTGAGACTCACTCCCCAAGGTCAGGCACCATGTTGTTTCCATGTAATGAATAGTTCCTTTGTACATTACTTAGTACTAATTTATCGTGGTTATACTCATCTGTTCACAGAGCTATTATTTCCTTGAGCTTATTTGTTAAATTCAGTATGCAGCATTGCTGTCAAACTACTATCTCCAAGTTTCAAAATATTACTTTAGTTTACCTACTCTTACGGATTCTAAAGTGAAGGAAAAGAACTTAGCTACAGTTTTTAGGCTTGGAAATGTTATGCGAGTGAAAGATGTTTGCTACCTGTACAATTAAGAGCTAATTGCTTCTTTCTTTGATCTCTTGTGTGGAAATATGCCCATTTGGGTCCTTCCCAAAAATCAGAGGACCATTTGGGATTATTAAAATCCAAATAAAGTGTCAAGTGGAATGTGGCTTTGAAGGAGAGATGTTAGCAACACAAATGTTAGGTTACCTCCAGGGCACAGTAGTAATAATAATAATAAACAATAAAAGTGAGCTATTGGAAAACACCAGTGAAAGAGGCCTCGAACTGAAGACAAGACCCTAGATGCTTCTGTATGGTGGTCACCTCAGAAAGAGACAAATTCTGTTTGATGCTGCCAAATGCTTCCTTAAATTTGGGTACCTCTAACTCAAGCACTGAGAAAGAGACATGTCTATCCAGAGGGATAAGGAACTATTGCACACAGTTAAGTGATGCACATATATGTGATTGGCTGCATGTTTACATTATTCCAAACACAAATGTTAAATGGCAATTCTTTTGACACTGTCAAATGATCCAAAGTAATTCTTTGTTTTTAGCTTTGTGTGTATGTGTCGCTGTTTATTTTCTTTTTGTGAGTTTACCTATCAAATTATATTTAAAATGAGGAAATGAGAGTGAAGGAAAATTGGTCTTCATGAAGTGTGATCACCTGGTCAGATCAGCATTGCTCTATAATCACAAGTAAAAGTGTAATAACAAAAATTATTTTCCTCACGGCAGTGTTCACATTTAGATGAAGTTACATGTAGACATAGACTTTCAAGTAAAGATTACAGTGTTTCAAAACAACAACATAGGTTTAATATATTAACTATAGAAACGTAGAAAGGAGAAATTTTGGTGCTCGAATCAAGTGCTGTCATGATAACATATTATAGAATATGGAGATGACCACATTTTTTTTTTTAAAGATCTCATTCATTTATTTGACAGACAGAGATCACAAGTAGGCAGAGAGGCAGGCAGAGAGAGAGAGAGAGAGGTGGAAGCAGGCTCCCCGCTGAGCAGAGAGCCCGACGCGGAGCTCGATCCCAGGACCCTGGGATCATGACCTGAGCTGAAGGCAGAGGCTTTAACCCACTGAGCCACCCAGGCGCCCCGATGACCACATTTTTCTGTGACTCAGTGTAACAAGAATTTAAAATTCTGTGCTTGGACATGCAGAAGGAACTTTTACTTTTTCATAGGTTTCCTATATGCTAAGAGACCTCCTAGCTTATGATTGTAGATCTTTCCACATCTCCACATAATTAAAGACTTGGGCACACAAACATTTTAGAAGGCATACAAATGGCTACAGTTCAACTTGACTGGCTTTGTCGTCTGGCTATTGTAGGACAAGCCAAACAAATGAAAATCTATTAATAAATTACGCAGTAAAACCCACATTGCAACTTTTACTATTAAATGCATGTAACTTTAACACTCAAAATTGATTTCACATAAATATTAATCAGAATGAGTATATTACCATGTCAATTAACTGTTGCATCTAAAATAACTTTGAATTTTCAAAAAGTCAGTACAAAAAGGGAAAGCTTGGTGAATTGGAAACGTGTCAGGCATATTAGAAGCAAATACCTTTCCTAAAACCGATCTTAACCTGAGTAACACCCAAGGAACTTCTGATGTGGTTCCAGATCCACAGAACAAAATAGAAAACAATTTTCAGTGGGGTAAGTGTTCCAAAATCTCTCTAGACTGGATTAAGGGGGATGTTCTGATTATAAACATGTTCCATGGACATGGATGGGATAGGAAGAGGAATGAGAGTAATGGCTTTCCAAGGCTGGAAAACCTGACATTGACCAAAATGTGCTCATGTGGTCTTTTAAGATAAATGCATATGATTGAAGTACTTTTTATTTGGTATAGTCATTCTGCAGACATGACATTCAATCCAAGATCCAGTCACCAAATTTACAACCAGCTGAAAAAGTAGCCCAAGAATTCACAGAAATGGGATAAAAATAAAGCAACAAACAACAGCTAGAAGCCAGTCCTTATAATTCATAGTTCCATTTCAGGAAATCATGCAATTTTTTACAGATAATAATGATTTTTTTTTCATCTACCCCCCCTAATATTTAATCATGGCCACATGAAATAAGCTATGTTTTGACTGAAGGGAGTCCAATTTCTGAATGGGTCAAAGATGCTGAGGATTAGAAAGCAAGACTAAAATTTTCTTTAGGAATGAGGAATTGTTTTTTGCTTTTGGTGTTTCCAGATTTGCAATGTCTCCATCTCTTCTCCTACTTCCCAATCTCCAGGGCTTCTTACTCTGACAGCTCAGCCTTTTTAACTTCTGCCCCTCAGACAGGCCTCAGTTTCCAGCTCCGGGGGCGAATTCTGCTCTGAGGTGGAGAGACTGTTAGAAGGAGCTAGAGACCAGCAGTTTACCATATCCAGTGAAACTGTGGTTCCCTCTTGTACTCCTCGGCAGTTCTCCAGAGACTAAGTCCCGTTTCAAACTGTTTTCTAAGTGGTTGGATATTCATGTCACTGAATTCTTGATATTATTTGAATGACCTTCATTTGTTCAATGGATTACAAGCTAAGTTCCTACCCTGCTGTAGTTCCATGTACTTTTTGGGTCTTGAAATCTATCTTGACCTTCACTCACAGGTATCTGTTTCCATCTGTCTCTCTGGTTTTATTTAAGCATTTGGCACTAAAATGCCACTTAGAAACAATTTGTGTGGACCAACATTCCAACCGCTGGCTTCACTGTTGGGATTCGCTCAGCATTACTGGGGCCTTTGAAAGGGGAGACTCCACTGGGCCACTCAATTTCTTGTCAGAGCAACCCTCTACCCCTTGTCCGAGGTGGTACGTGCCCGTCTATGCCCTTCTGCTGGTCTGCTGGTCTTCCACAGGGTCTGGGGAGAAAGTATAGTAGCTCTTCCCTTCAGGGGCCAACTTTCCCTTTCATTTTTCTGATTTCAGCCTCTAGATTAATTTGTTCTTTTCTGTACCTGTGTTTCTGAGTCCATCTCTGATGTTCAATTTTAACAGAAATCCTATCTATGGATGTAGGTTCTTGGCTGCATGTGGTGGGGTGAGGGGTCCACCAATTTTGCATACAGACTTTCTGACCTGTGTCTCAGCCCTGCCTTCTTCTGCCCCTACTGCCCCCCCTTCCCCCTTCAGGCCTGGGCCATTCAGAGGATCTGTGGGCAAGTGTGTTTCACCTCTAGTTGGGGATTCTCCTCTCTCACATTTTACATTGTAACTTCCTTTGCAGGCTAAGTTAAACTTCTTAGAATGAATTCAGGTTTCTTGCCATTATGAGTTATTTCTTATTCTGTCTTAGTGGGGAATGGTGGTGAATAGCTTAATGTCTTTAAGGTCTTTTGGTGGTGTTTCAAGTGGAAGAGAAGATAAATGCTTGTGGTCATTCTGCCACATTTAATCTGTACTCCCCACATGATTTTTGACCTTATCCTCTATGCTAGTTTTTCCAAAGTGTGTTTAGTGAGGTGTTAATAGTTGTTATGAATAAAAGGAAAGTGGTTCTGTGGTCAAAATGTTTGAGGAAAAACTGGGTCAAATGAAGCTAAATAGTTTCTTTGCTGTAAGGGCTTTTTGGATCATTTAAAATACTAATATTATTTGAGAATCTTTACAGTAGAGGGGTGTATAGAGTTTCCCAAACCACAGATCCTGTTTTCACTAGGCTAGAACATCAAAACATAGAGTACGGAATGCTAATCAAGGCAGTTCAGAGTCCGTCTTAGCCTGACTCTTAAAGCTTTGGTAGTAAATCCCCCGAAATGAGGGTTTATTGCAAAAAAAAAAACCCATGAGATACTTACGGATCAACATCTCATCTGAATTCATTCTCAGCAGGCACTGATTTGTAATCTAATCACCTGGCAGAAAAAGCTAGAATTCTTGGAGACAATAGACTGAGCACTGGGGAAAAAAAAAAAATTGTCTAGGATCACTTTCCCCCAAAAGGGGTTTAGGAATGGTAGGCAGTGAAACTCCTGTGACTCCTCTTTAGTGATAAGGCCATTGAAAGGTGTTAAATGACAACATTGGATTGGAACCACAGAAACATCCTGGTGGGGAAGTAAAGGATGAATTTGAGAAATTGAAAGTGAAGCTTCCAAGATGGAAATATTGCAGAAGTCCAGGGCAAGTAAATGATAGAGAAGAAGGAAACTGCAGCCAACCTCATTCATTTATCAGCACCCACCAACGATTTACAGTGTCCTTGACCTGATCCTCTCCCACATTACCAAGGACCTTCCTCTTATGCCCTTCTGTTTTCCTATGTAACCCTAAGAATTGATTATTCCCTTTCTGCCCATAAACATGAGAAGTAGTTCCTCCTATAAACTGCTCCCAGACCACTTTCTTTTCTGAATCTGGTATCTTTCCTTTATTCTTATTTTCAGTTGTTGAAAGGCTTTAACCAGCCTCCTTCTCTCATTTCCTTTTTTTTTTTTTTTTAAGATTTATTTATTTGACAGACACAGATCACAAGTAGGCAGAGAGAGAGAGAGGAGGAAGCAGGCTCCCTGCTGAGCAGAGAGCCCAATGTGATGTGGGGCTTGATCCCAGGGTTCTGGGATCATGACCTGAGCTGAAAGCAGAGACTTTAACCCACTGAGCCACCCAGGCGCCCCTCCTTGTCTCATTTCTTATACCTCTTCAGTTACTGTAGTTTAATTCATGCCCCCAATATTTTACTGAAATTACTCCTGCATGATCAGAAAGGACCTTCTTAATGCCAAATCAATGACTATGTAAAAATCCTTATCTTAATAAATCTATCCATTACATTTGACAGCAGTAATGATGTTTTGATCTCTCCCTACAAATTTTCACTTTTTGGCTTTCCATGGTATTACACTCCACTAGAGTTTTCGTCTATCAGTTTATTCTCTAAATTCAAAGGCTCCTGTTTCTGCAAACTTTGCTTAAATATTGACGTTTCCAAGAGTTCCTCAGCTCCTCTTACTCTGCTCATTTTCTCTGGATGATCTATCTTCATTGTTGCAACTGTTGTGTTTTCTGACGACTTCCAACCTTTTATCTCCAGCCGCACCCTGCCCCTCGAGCTTCAGACTTGTGTAGCCAACTGCCTGTGAGATATCTCCACCTGGATGTCCTACAGGCATCTCAAACACAACATGTTCAAAACCGAATCGTCATCTTTTCCCTGAGCCGGTACCTTCTCAGTCATCCTCTGACTCAGTTGCTGGTTCAGCTCTAATTCATCAACCAAGTTAGGAGTCGTCTTTGATTCTTCCTACACCCCCATGCTGCAGATAAGATCTACAGATTTTACTTTTAAAATAGGGCCTGCATTTGTCTCCTTCTCCCTCATGCTCGCAGTCTCTGTCCCGGTTTTGGGCAAGTTTTTATCCTCTCTCACATGACTTCTGAAAACGTCTCCTAATTTCTCTCCCAGACTCAGTTTTGTCTCCGTCTTCCCCCCTCAAAGTTATTTGAGACAAAGATGTGACCGTCTCATTTCTCTATAAAACTTTTGTTGGCTCTTCCTTACCTATAGGATGAAGTCTAAGCTCTTACCATGATCTGGCCCTAGCCCACCTTCCCCAGGCCCTGATTTTAACTGATGTTCTACAATACACAGAATTGCATGTTGGGGATATGTTACGTTTGAGATACTCAAGGGAACCCTAAAAAATGTTCTCCTAACTCATTTTACAGTAGTTAGTAGAGAGCTCACACAGACACTCAAATATTTGTTGAATTAAATTGCCATTACTAATTTATTAAAAATAGCCATGCTAAAGGCTTTTTTCTTCCTTGTGTTTATGACAAACTTTTAAACTTTGAAGGAAAAAGGGAAAAACTTCAAGCTCACCACATAGAAGGCAAACTTTTCTAGGTCAGCTAAGTTTTTGTTTACCTAATTAAAATTAAATAATAAAGAGTATAAGGTGAAGATCAAACAATAAAGGGGAAATCATCTCTGACAAGGAACTGAAAATCCTTTCTTCTTTCCATGGTGCCAGAAACAAAGGAAACTTGGGGTTATTAGAGTTGGGTAGTAATGCCAGAGGGATTTTTTTTCCCTCCCTTTGGACTGAGTCAAAAGCTGTATGGCTGCCAGAAAACAGAGATCTCATGTAAGGTTTATACAACTGATTAGACTAATTAATAATCACATAACAGTTGTGGATTTGTCCCTCCTGCAGCCAGGTCTGAGCTGATAATATTTTTGTATCCTTCCCAGGTTTTAGCTTGCTCATAGTAGATGTCTGCCACATAACTAAAGGTACTATCCAAAACCACTCTTGGGCAAAAGCTACCTGGATCCTGTTTGTTGTCCTGCACAAACACTGTGGAAACAAAATTCCATTTCTGCCCATGAAGAGAAACACCTGCTTTTCTAATCAGCAAGAACATTGTAGTCAAAACTGATGCACGCCAGTTGGGAAAGTGTTTATAGATTCATGGTGGCAACATATCCTCTCTCTTGGTGTCTTGACAGATGAAAAAGTTGCCCCCAAGACCTTTGGTGACAAGAACCCCACTGAAGTAGGTTTGTTATGTCTATGATGGAATTCCCACCACAAATCAAAGAGGACACATCAAGATCTTACTATAATGATTATAGCAATCCTTCTCAGGTATGTGTGAATCTATTGTGGGAATAGTTTGATTGAACACTAGAAGATACAAGGCTCAAATTCTTATGATTTTAGCACAGCTGATTTTAATTCTTGGTCTTACTGTATGACAAATTGCTTTGCCAGCTCATAAGATGAGCACAGAGGCAAAAATGGTTATTATTAATAGATTTCTGCCCTTTAATATGGTTTGCATGAGACCAATAATGTACTTTTCCCTGGCTTGGTACATTAACCATCAAATCATCCTTTGTAAGGGCCTTTAGATTTTCTTGATTTTTTATAGGAAGCTCACAGTGATTTAAGATGTTGGGTGATGGTTTGGAGAGATTATAAAACATCAGTGTTGGCACTAGAAACTTCCCGAGGTACAAGTAGTACATACTGTTCAAGACTTAAGTGACAATTATGCCTAAGTGATGAATGGGTTAGAGACTTTGTGATGAAGAGAGTCAGTTTCAGAAAGATGATCTTATCATTCTGCGGTAGAAAGGCAAATGCTCCCACAAGTATTTTAGCTCAAATAAGAAAACTTCAACATGGATAACACTGTTTCGGAATTAGCTGAGATAATTTCGATGATACCTAGGTAGTTGCCAAGTCAGCACACATTAGAAATAGGGCTTAAAAAACAATTTATACACAATCATTGCACATAATTAAAAAATCAAATAAGTGACATAATTTCACCTGACATGCTTAAATCATTGTTATGCAAATTAAAGATGATTTTATTAGTAATATTTAGAAGCCAATATTCTAGTTGTGGTGGTTCAAAGAGTCTTTATTGCAGTCCTCAAATTCCATGACTACTAGTGTCACTGGTTAGTGCTGTGGCAGGAGACACATGCAATGCAATCACGTGGGAAGGGCATCTTCTGTTTTTAATTGGAGCCATGCTGGGAATCTCTGGAAGACTTCTCCTTTTTAGGCTTCCAGAGCAACTAAAGATGAAGAAGAAAAACAGATACCCTTCCCTCTCAAATACTAATTGAAGACACATTATATAAAAATAAGTAAATAAACAAACCTTTTCTAAAAGGGGCAAAAACCCGGTCTGTATGTTGTCTTTCAAAGTCCCCATTTTATGTGGGTTTTGGCAACCTCTGACCTGTTTTTGCAGCCAACTCTGATACTAGGCTGGCTCAGCAGAAAGATCATTTCTTTCTCTTCTAGGCTACCTGCCCTTGTGTTTCTAAGTCTTGATTTTTTGCAGATAGGATAGGAACTCAAAGAGTGTAAGGTTTTTTTTTTTTTTTTGGTGGAAGAAAGAAATAGACACACAGTCTCCTACAGCATAGAAGCTTCTCTACAACAGCATGACCAAGTTCAAGTTACTAGATCAAAACTGAAAATGCCCTGCTCTCCACTGTGGGTGCAGGCTCTTGCGTCCCTGAGATGCAGGTGCACTTGTCATACACAATTACATGTAAAAAAATATAACATAGAATATTTAGAAGAACCAATACAGTGTCAATAACTCTTGGGTAGTCGTAAAAACCTAAGGACCAAAACGGATTCTGACAGTCATTTTACGGCTGGAAAACGGGATCCAAGAATCCTTTAGTTGTCATTGCCTTAGTCAACCCAACGACTGCCTTCTGGTTTACAAGGGCTGTAAGATTGAGTGATATGCTTTAGGTGCTGGGGCCTGAAACTCTCTATTCCTACTCAGCACCCTTCCCTTTATCCTTTCCAGACATTTTTCCTAATAAACCCCCTTCCTCTGCTAATTCTGTCTGCTGTGTCTTGGAGAACCCAAACTGACCGAGGAAGAAACCTGCTCTTGCCTCTGCTAACACCTTATCAGCTTCGCCTATTATAATATTATATTCTATTTGATGACTACAGATCAAATCATTTTCCCCACGGGGTGCTGAGGGCTACTCAAAACATAGGTCCACCTGTTTAATGCATTGGCTCAACCAATGGAAGAAGGTCATTCATGAGTTTAACACATTAAATTGTCTTGATTTTCAAGCTCCACCAAAGACCTGCTACCTTCTTTGGCCACAATGTCTGATGGGAAGGTTCAGGATCTGTTAGAAAAGGCAGGTGCTCTCCAGGTTCCATCCTCCTGCTTGCATTGACTGGTAATCCTAGTTTTTAAGTGTCTACCTAAGAACAAATTCTTTTTTAACTTCTTATTTTGTAGTGCCTCCAGTTGTGACTGCTACATGCTTTGAGTGAGTGATGCTGAAAACCTCATTTGATCTCCGCCCCACCCCGACATGGTTTTTTTAATACAAAATAACATGGACAACAAAACTAAAGGTATAATGAGAGATTTAAAAAAAAAATCAAAAGCTACAATAAATAAAGAGCCAGCATAAATACCTCATGAAAATGGCACCCGCATGTCCCTTGCAAAAACTCCTTGTATCGCCCCATCGTTATAGTAAATGTGTCAACCACTTCATAGCCATAGGTTTTTGCGGCATCCAGAATAATCACATTTTCCTTCCATAAGTTCTGAACTTCACTCTGTAGTGCAATGGAGGAGAATGGGAATTTTTTTTTTATTTAAATTCAATTAGATTGAGAGTTTTTATCAAGAGGATTGTTTTACGATTTACTAACTCAGGTAGAAATCATGTAAATATCATCGTTTTTACAGATTGGTCCCACTGCAAGAAGAAGAATTAATTTCACACGCATTTCTGAAACAAAGACGTCTTCTCAATTTTTTACTCAAAATATAAGTGCAAACGTTTACGTGTATCTAAAATAGCAACACATAAATATCTAGAATGACACACAGTTTGGAACTTTTCCTTCTATGTTTTAACCTTTTTAGGTTTCTTCCCCAGAAAGGCTCTTTGAGATATTTAAAATTCTCACTGTAAAAGTCAAAATTTGAACATGAAGGCTATCTCCCTCTATTTGGATTCTTATTCATTTAGTCATTTGAGTATTAGTTAGTATCTATTTTGGGCTTAGCTCTGTGCTAAGGGACCACAATAGAAGGATAAATAAACCATGGCCCCTCCTTCCTCAGACCGCTGCATTCTAACTGGAGAAAAACATTTGTAAACATTTACTAAGACCTTTACTGGATGTAAATATCCTAGCCTCTGGGCTAGTGGGGAGGAGGGACCAGCCGAGGGCAGGGACGGCGAGACAGCAGGAAGGGGCTCCAGAGCAGAGAGAGGTTTAAGGGGAATGGGCTTCGGGTGGGCTTCAGGGAACGGCATTGAGTGCAGGCTCCAGCCGCTGCTTTGCCGAATCATATTCTTCCCTCCCTCCCCAAACGTGTCCAGAGCAATGAGTGAGCTTGGCAGAAAGTCCAATTCAGGTCCACTGTGGAGAGGAGCAACCCCTCCTCTAACTACTCTCACTCTGGGATTCCTCATCAGCGAGGCTAGGACGCTCTCAGACAGACCTGTAGTCCAAGACTCTTCCTACCTCATCCATCCTTCTTGCGCTCTCTTCATATCAGACAATAACAGCCAACCACGTGCCCAGCAGAGCCCAGTATAAAGCAGACACTCCAGACACTCCAAATACTCAAAAGTATTTGGTGCGAGATTGAGTGATATGCTTTAGGTGCTGGGGCCTGAAACTCTTCCTGCCTACTCACTACCCTTCCCTTTATCCTTCCCGGACATTCTGCCTAATAAATCCCCTTCCTCTGCTAATTCTGTCTGCTGTTTCTTGGAGAACCCAAACTGACTGATGAAGGAAAGTGCTCTTGCCTTTTCTAAAGGATAAAAATTCTTTTCATTTTCCAAATGAAAAAGAAAATCACAGGAATGCCTGGGTGGCTCAGTGGGTTAAGCTTCTGCCTTTGACTCAGGTCATGATCCTGGGTCCTGGGATCGAGTCCCACATCGGGCTCCCGAACCTACTTCTCCCTCTTCCTCTAGTCCCTCTGCTTGGGCTCTCTCTCTCTCACTGTCAAGTAAGTAATTAAAATTAAAAAAAGAAAAGAAAAGAAAAGAAAAGAAATAGCAAATCACATGCTTTTGTTGATCCAACTGCAAGAAAAAAACCAGCAGTACAACTATGTCTAATTTTCTGTCTTCTTCACTGTGCTAGCATACCTATCTTCAGGTAATATCGAAGGAAGAGTATTTCCCCCCAAATAAAAGTAGTGAATAGAAGAATTCCTAAAGAAGAAATCTAGAGGAAAGGAACATAGGTGAATTTGGTTGATGCCATCATGTGAACAATGATGCTCAATATTGTTTGTAGACTTCTTGTCCGGTTACAAGTATTTTCTCAATTTTAATTTGTCTAGATATGAAAGGTATATGGAACTTTACAGTAAGAAGGTTCTAAAGAGAGTTTTCTAGACAAAGGTTGGTTCTCTGGGAAACAGACTCCTGAGATGGGAATTTGCCTGCAGGGAGCTAAGAGGAGAGTGTTTCGGGGATCAACACCTATAAGGAAGTGATGTAGTTCTATGAGAGGGTTTTGTGGATCCCACTGGGAATTCTAGAGCTGGTTCCTCCAAGACGGCCCAAACTAGGGAAAGGGAGCTGAGTCTTGGTACCCCTATACTGGCAAGTCGGGCCTGGGCAGCAAAAGGCAATTCCTGCCAAAAGTCAGGCCACACCCCCAGTGGCCCAGGTGAATGAATATCTCAGTCTTGAAGGGGCGATCTAGGAGGAGACAAACCATACAAAGTATCACTCACTCATTCTCGCATGAGATATTTTTTGAGAGTCTATGTGCTGAAGATGGTGTTTTGCATTTGTGGTAGCAGAGTGTGCAATGCAGCCCTCCCTCCCTGGTCCTTGCTCTCACAGAAATTAGTCTAGCAGGGGAGACAGACAACCAAGGATTGTATCTGTTGAGCGGCATAAACAAAGACGTGAGACTCTCTCACAGGAGCTCCTGGTAGGAGTAGCCAATCCAGTCTAGTGTATCCGTTAAGTCTGCCCGTGGTAAATGAACACTTGAAGGGTAATTGGAAGTTGTTCAGGTGAACAGGTGGTGGGAGAGTGGGCTCCACGCAGAGGGAACAGTGATTTCAAAGACCCGGACGTGAGCGAGAGCATGGCGTGCTTGAGGAACTGAAACTTGCCCAGCAGGACTGAGCTCAGTAGCAGTGCGTGCATGAGTGTTTACACACGTGTGCACATTTGTGCATACGCACGGGTAGCAAGTCTATGGAGAAGAGCAGAGGCAAGCTTTGGAATGGCCAGGCCAGCAACAATTGAGTTCAGCCTTATTTTCTGCCTCCACGTGCAACTATCCCTGTCTCTTTTGTTCTATCCTCTCCCCTCCATTTCTCCTCTCCTTTTGTCTTCATTCTGTTTGAGAAGACTAATGGGGATCATCAAACCCGTGCTGGGAGGCATACGACTGAACACAGGATCTGGCACAGAGAAAGTGCTGCAGAAATGTTTGCGGTCTGCTATGATGAACTAATCTTGAGTTTGGAACCTAAATAAAAGTAGGAGCCACAAGCACTGCAGTTCCCAAGAGGGATAAAGTGGGGGCTCAAAGCAGAGTCCTCCTGAAGGAACTGTAACCTTGACTGTAGCCTTCAAATAACATTCAAGGACATTCAATTCAAAACCACTAAAAAGGAACTGTCGTTTAATCCAGACTCCAACCCTTCAGCTACCCCAGATATTAAATACGTCAACTCATCTTAAGGGACTTTCCCCTCCCCACGCTACCTCTGAGAGGCTGAATTTGGATCCCTGACTTGGGCCACATTCTATCTGTTCTCCTGCTTTTGGATCAGAGATCTGCCACCGAGGCAGGCAACGTTTTAGAAGGCAAAGGGGATCGTGTCATCTGTGCTGGGGAACTCGAGGAGGGATCAACATCACACACACACACACACACACTCATTCAATTTATACAGTAAATGGACAGCTTCCCATCTCCCCTGAGCTCCCTGGAGCAAAGGCATGCAGTCCCGCCTGCCCCTGAACTCTCCTTGCTCGAACAAGTGCTGCTGCTTCTCTTACTTACAGATATTGCCTTTCTTTTCTTTTCTTTTTCCTTTTCTTTCCTTTTCTTAGACTTCTATTCAGTGCTTTTCTATAAGAACTGGTCAGAGGCCTCTAACTCTTCCCCTTTCTGAATATCCAAGCAAAGATAAAACTAATGATACTACTTCAAAGACTTTTTTTTAAAGCAATCAGTCAGAAATCATCTTCAAAAAAGCCACCCTTTCCCAAAGTATTCATTGATACTGACAGTTTCATTTGTGGTTTCAGCATGAGTCTTTCAAGGTGTATGAAATGTTTGTGGGGTAATGGGATACTTAAAGATGACTCTCTCTCATCCACCCCTCAGTTCATTATTTTTTATAGCATGGCATCCCCTTTCTTGTCTTAGGAGTTCAAAGCATTATTCACAATGTGTTAATGGGACATGGTCTCCTTATTTCCAGGAATAAGTATAACGGATTTGAAATCCTAATCCTTAAGTACATTATCTCCTTTGATTTTTGCGAAGGTGGCTGACTATTATATAATGCCTTGTAGGTCCTTTTTCAGACACCAACAAAGATTCTTACAGGAACCATAAAGTTCATGTAGCCTAGAGGGAATGGGCCTACCTGTGTCAAGAAATGCAATCCATCCACTGGGAGATGAAATCCAATTCCCAAAGTTTTGATGATCACAAGGATATTGAGTAAATTTTCCCTGAGAAATAATCAGAATTCTTAGGTCATAAACTTTGATTACATTTCTTGGTATTTGTGCTTACATAAACAAATACAATGGAATTCTTTTAGGATGTGATAATTGGCATATAAGACTAAATTCTCATTTTATAGATTTGGCATATTTTAGGTTTTTTTTTTTTTTTTTTTGTGGGCAGAGTTTTATGTGTCAGTGGGTGTGTTTTTACCTGTAGAAAATATAAATGTGGATACTGAAGAGCCCTCTGGTGATGGATACAAAAAGTATTTTGAAACATTTTAAACCGGAGTTCTAAACTTCAAGCTGTCCTTTCCACAAAAATCTCGATAAAATTTAATCACCTCAACGGTGACTTTTCTTTTTAACTCCAAATACTAATGACAATTCTTGTTGCAGAAACTCACCTCTTCAAAACCTTGTGAATAATTTGTAGGTGATTGGAATTTAGCCACTGGACACCACCAACAACCAACACCGTCTGGCCCGTGTTCTCCAGGGGGCGGGATCTGAAATCCAGAAAGGAAAACAACACATGTTGCCTTGAAACAGATGGTCAACATTTTCTCAGCAGTGCCTCACATTTCACTGAGTCATAGCTAGCATCCCGATCACTGGACCTCCTTGTCCTTTCCAACTCGTTTTCAATCATATTACTTGGGATTTAAGCTTTTCAGCACATTTGATATACAGGGAGCAATTACGACCGCCAGCGAAACGTCGGTCCATTGTGGCACTGTGCCGTCCATAATAGTTCCATTGTACCTTTGCAAGAGATGTTCGAGCGCTTTCTCAAATGTTGGTCTCAATGAAGGGCTTATCCAGAACTGGGGATAGTAGGAGTAACTGATCAAAGTCCTCCCACCGTTGACGTTGTGATAGAATTTCGTGCCATGCACCTTCTGCCATTCCTGCAGGGTTTCATTCAGTCTTTCGATCAGGTAGTACATTATCCCTCTGTTAGTTGAATCTCCAATGAAAAGAATCTACGAATTAGAGGAAAACATTTGCTTTCAGATCTGATGTTTACATGGTATGAGAGACAATACAAAGTAAGTCATTTGTTGAATACTCCTAAAGCCACAAGTCTAATTCTTTGGAAGAAAGCCCTTTCAGCTGTTAGAAATGATGTTAATCGTAATCTCCCCCAAATCTGTTCATTTTCCTCTCTTCCATATTCCTCATAATTTTATCAGCCACTGACCTGCTCACTCATGTTTAAAGCTTTTTGCTTTAGGTTCTCTTGGGTTTCTCCACATCCCTTAGGTAGTTTGCTTTCCCATCTAATGAGCTTAACAGATTTAATTGATTCAAATAGGCCTGAATCAGGGACCGTATGATGACTAACATAACATTAAAAAAAAAAAAACTCAAAACAAAAAACAAATAAGCATGAGGTATCTTAGTATTTAAGAATACTTAGATATTTTTTCCCACCTCTTCATTTCATAGATGAGAAAACTGAGAATTCACAGAGGCTGGATAGCTCAGTAGAAGTCATGCCACTATTTGAGAAAAGAGCCAGAGGGCTGGACCCTAAGCCTCTGACTATGTCCTAGGGAGCAGAACCCAGCACCATTTGCCCTGGAAGACTCTTACTCATCACCTCCTTCAAAACCCTCCCACTGCCCCGTGAAGCAGCTCTGCTTCAGGCTCCTATCACCCCAAAACTGTGGGAAAGGCTGCCCTCGAAGTCATGCTATACACGTGGCACGACTGGGATAAATTTCCCAATGCCTACTTCTGGTCCTCTCACCTTCATGCTCGAAAACCTTATTGGGTCTCCATTTTTTCTGTATAGTCAAGCCCACGTGATTGAGGTTGAGCCAACATTTGCAGAATTTTTATTGCATATCAGACTCTGCTAGGTGAAGACTTCACACAGGGCACTCCTTTTTAATCATAGTGGTGAGGTTTGAGTCATTATTTCCATTTCACAGAGGAGCAAACTGAGGCTCAGAAGGCTCAGGGAGCAATTTGAGGTTCATAAATCTGGTAAATGGGGAACACAGGACTCAAACCTAGGCCCTTTGACTCCAAGTGCAGGGTCAATGGCCCCGTCCTCCCAATGCTTCCCTTCAGGTAAGCAGGTCAGACTCCTACTTTTTTGCTGAACATGATTTGCACTCCACAACATCTGTTTTCCCTTGTGCTAATCCGCCTGCCTAGCAAGCTCCTCCCTCAGCAACCCCACCTGTGTAAACGCTGCACAAGCTCAGACCCCAAAGAAAAAAACCGTAACTCCCAGGGGGTCTTGTCCAGTGCCCCAGCTTGTCCAATGACCTTCTCTGTTCTCTGTGATTTCATTATATTTTTAATTTCCATTATAGATTTTATCAAAGACTACATGACATTATGGCTATTCAATCTGTCTTTTTTTCTCATCTCATGTCAAGAAATATTTGAGGTCAGAGTCAGGGTTAATTTCTAAATTCTAATTTCCCCCATACTACCATGCATACATTTCAAAAATACTTATTGAATTGAAAGTCAAAGGGACTTCTGTTCGAGACAATCCTTTTTAATGTCTTTGGACAGGTTTATTTCATTCTTCAGTTTTCTCTGTGTTGGGATTTCTCTTTCTGTTAGTCCTGCACATATTTTTCTCTGATTTTAACAGCAGCCATTGCTGGCATTTCTCAGGGCTACTGCACTTGTCTGTGCACAGCAGAATGAGTGAGAATCTGCAAATTTCATTCTTTCCATGGTAAGTGTATTCAATGAGCTGTGTGAAGAAATCCCCAAGACATCTCCTATTTGCCCTCAGATCAAACACCAGAAGCACCATCAAGCTAAACTGAATAATTTAGGGTGTCAAGGCCCCAGTCACTGATCCTCCTAGTCAAGTTCCCTTTGGGGCAATAAACTTCTGATATGATAAAATAATTTGTGAAATCCCTTGAAATTCTTCTTCCTGGATTTAACTTGTGTAACAATTTGTTTTTCTGATTTAGAGTTTTGATTTTTAAAAGGGAACTTTGAATAATCTGGAAAGCTCTTCATTTCAGATACTAGTAATTACCCTTTGGATCAGTTTGCTGGGGCTGCCAGGACAGAGTACCACAGACTGGGTGGCTTATGCAACAGAAATTCATTTTCTCACTATTCTGGAGGCCCAAAGTCCACAATCAGGGTATTTGCATGGTTGATTTCTTCTGAGGGCCTCTCTCCTTGTCTTGTAGATGGCTACCTTCTCTCTGAGTTTTCACATGGTCTTTCCTCTGTGTGTGTCTGTGTCCTCATCTCCTCTTCTTGTGAGGATACCGGTCACATGGGATTAGGGCCCGCCCATAAGAACTGATTTCGCCTTCATTACCTCTTTAAAGGCCCTACCTGCAAACACGGTCACATTCTGAGGTATTGGGCATTAGGACCTCAACTTGAGAATTTGGTTGGGTGGGAGAACATTTCAGCTCTTAACACTGGTAAAAGACCTTTAAGACCAGCTTTTTAAACTAAATTGCCACTACAGGTTTTCTGAGGGGTTCTTTTCATCACGGTGTAGAGATGCAATCCCTCCTAGGGTATCTCTGGGCTGTCAGTAAGATCACTGGGGGTCTGTACTGTGGCCTACAGGGAGAGATAAAGGGGCTCAGGAAAATCAAAGAAGCTGCTTGTTACTGAGAGAAGAACATTTTGGTCTTTTTTTTGTGGCGTTATACAAAGAGACAGCCCACAAAAAACGTCAGAGGCAAAAAGAGTTATGTGTCAGAATTCTAAGGTACAGTTACTTATTAACTAGATAATCTTAGATAAATTATGACTGCTCCAAGGTTTCCTCCTCTTATGTGTAAAAAGCGGGGGGGGGGGGGAATAACAGCACCGCCTTAGAGAACATCAGTGAGATTGTCCCAGCCATCTTGTTCCTGGCACCCAGGAAGCTCCCAATGTGAGCTAGCATGAAGGCACAGGAAAGGCCTCTAGCTGTGCAGAGCCATCCAGGGGGTCTTGGAGTGCATTGCTAGGCATTTTAAATTCAGCAGCTTGTTTAGAAGAAACGTCAGAGAAGATGGGGAATGTCTCAGTCACAGCGCTTGCCCTGAGAAGTCTGCTGCAGATCCCCGCCCCCGCCACTCACGGGGCTGCTGGTGAAACCCGAGCTCTGGATGCAGAACTGGGAAGCGCTCACCACCCTTAGCAAACCGACACTGTCAGAAACAGCCCTCGCCTCTCCATCCCTGACCAGGGACCAACAAGAGCTGCGGGGTTTGGGAGAAGGAAGCCTCACCACCAACATGTGCAAAACGAGTGCTAAATTGCAAATAACTAGGTAGCATTTTTCAAGTCTGGTGGTCAGGACTCTGGGAAGAATATTTCCTAGAGAATTGTTTTCTCCCAGAGCCTTTCTATTCTATGAAAGAGAGAGATGATAAGTTCTAACTAAAATGAAAATGCAGTTGTGATTTTAAGATGGCCTGTTCTGTAGGGGAGCAGTTTTGTAAGAGGCTGACGGGTATTCCCAAGTAATAGATTTCTAACTTCGAAAGGTCAATTCTTTTAAGCGTATGTACACAACTGAAAAACAACGTCAGGAAACAGAGTGGTTTTTCCCCCCAGTTACATGGCTAACAGCCAATCTTTATATCTTTTAGATCCTTCAATTTGGGGAATTTTCAAAAAGGAAATTTGTACGTTACTTGTTTTAAAGGTTGATATTAAAAGGCCTAAATTTCCATAAAAAATACTCAAAACTGGCCATAAAATTTGTAGATAATTCTTCTTTCCTGTCAACATTATTGCCCCACACTAGCATGTATAGGTGCTGATTGGCATAGTCAATTAATGAAAAAAAAATGTGATCATTAAATATAAATAACTAGCAAGCAATTATAAAAATAACCAATGTCAGCAATAGCTAGTTTATCCCCCCCTACCAAAACAGCAAAGATTTTGAAAGCCCCTACAATCTTATGAGCTTGGAGAAATGACCCCTCTCTCCTACAACTGTGTAGGGACCACAGGGGAGAGGTTTTATCTTCTTTCTTTTCAACTGTTGAATCCCAAGTCCCAGAGTAGTGCCTGGCATAAGAGTCAGTTCTCATGTGTTAAATGGATGAATGGAAACTTTGCTGTTTGGCAAATTGGCAAATTTTAAGGAATTCCACTTCTAGGAAATACTTAAGGATGTCTATTACAATATATTTTAAAAGCAAAGTACAATGGAAACAGTACAAATGTCTACCAGATTCCTTCTATTAAGGTATAATCATCCACTTGAATTTTTAAATCTTTTAACAATGATACTGTAATACATTGTGATGGGGAAGATTTTGGTTAACTTTTATAAAAAGCTCATGGCAATCCGAATATAAGTGATGATGGTATGTTTGTGAAAGGAAAAGTGCGTGGATGTGTAGAAAGGGTCCTGGAAAGTTACCCATGGTTATTTTGCAGGGGAGGATATGACAGTTTATTCTGTTTTCCAAAATGAACATAAAGTCCATTCTGTTTAGAAATATTTTGAAAATTCACATAAAAATAATCAGCTTAAACAAATTTTATTTCTACTTTTGTGAAACAGTGGCTTAAGGGTCGGTTTAATAAACCCATCACAGGAATTGTGCGAATCCTATTTTGGATCCAGGTGGCAACTTTATTCCAAAGTTCTGGTTCTCCAGTGCAAGAGGGGAACCCAAGGTGGGCTCTGGAGAGAAGCAGAAGCCTCTGTGCCTGGATGTGTCTTGGGAGGCAGGATCTTAGCTCATCAGTGGGAGACAAAGATGTGTTTAGAGGGGTTTTGTATCTGGTCTAGCTCTAAGACCCAGCAAGCAGTATGTCACTGAGAAGTTTACAGGGGCTGGCATATTTCCTACTCTTTTTTACACCACCATGGACCAGAGGATCTAGAAGTGTATCATGTTCCTAAGCTCTATTAAACCTTGGGGCTTATTTAAAATTCACTGTATTAGAAACACATGAAATGGTTTAATTATCTTTGTTTTCATTTCCTCATATTATATAGCCCCTGTATTAGGTGAGGTAGGCTACATGCTATAACAAATAGAGCCCCCAAAAGTAGAATGGCCTACATACAATGGAAGTTTAGTTCTCCCTCAGGAACATAGTCCAGGTGGTTCCAGCAGGTGTATATGTGGGGTGCGGGAAGGGTCCCCGGATGGTTAGACTGTGCTTACTTCAGTGATGGTTTCGAAGAGCTTTGCAGGCATTGATATTCGGCTGAGGGAAGGGGTAAGGAGGTGCCAGGGTGTCTGTGGACCCAGCAGGGCAGCTGAGCACATCACTGCTGCTCACACATTCCACGGGTTAGAACTCTGTCTATGGCAGCACCTACCTTCAAGGGAGACTGAGAACTGTAGTCAACTACATTGGCCAGGAAGAGGAGGAAATGGGTCTGATGAACACTTAGCTGGCCTTTACACATTCTCCTACATGCTGTCTTTCTGGGTTAAAAACTAAAACCTACATTCAGAGTCTTCCACATGTGAATTAGCGAAAGTATGAAGCATATGAAAGGCTACATTTATAATCCCCATGATGCAGAAAAGGATTTCTTTGAAAAATCAGTCCCTGAGACAAAAAATAGCAAGAAGTATTGTTGTATTAATATTAGTATTAGCATTAGTGAAAATGCAACCAAGTTTGGGAATTTTTGGCTGAAATATAAAAGTATAATGATTTTCTCTTAAAAAGGGGGAGGAGGGGCACCTGGGTGTCTCAGTGGTTAAAGCCGCTGCCTTCGGCTCAGGTCATGATCTCAGGGTCCTGGGATGGAGCCCCGCATCGGGCTCTCTGTTCGGCGGGGAGCCTGCTTCCCCCTCTCTCTCTGCCTGCCTCTCTGCCTACTTGTGATCTCTGTCTGTCGAATAAATAAATAAAATCTTTTTTAAAAAAAGTATAATGATTTTCATTGCATTCATCATCAATGAAGAGAACTAACAATGGTGCTACTTAAACAGGCAAATATTGTACTCTATGACCTCTTTCCTGCGGAGTCATCAAAAGTACCAAGGGCATAGCTAGCAAAGCAAGTTATAGGGAAATGAAAAGAGAAGCATTGGCGGCTCTCTGGGTTGAGTCAATACAAAGGCAGTAAAATGCCGGAGCTTGTTAGCTTCTCAGATTCTCTTCATCTGCTGAGGCTGAAAGAGAATTGGGTGTCTGTAGAATCAACAGGCCAGAAAAAAACCCTTGATTTTAAATAATTTTCCTCCTTCCTTTCTTTCCTCTTAACAGATATTCTATCTTCAGTATTCACAGAAATAGGGATATTTCTTCAGAACGAACAAAATGCATGTAGATGCCAAGACTGGACTCAGCTCAACTCACAGGAACCCACTGAAACCTTCCGGGAGAGGAAGTCACATAGGCATGCCATCGAAGCTACTTGTCCATTAATCTTGTCCATTAACGCTCTCTCATAGGTAAATAAGGAAATGACAGTGAGGTGAAGGGGTGTTTTATGCATTACCTCCAATCCAGGGCCAACCATAGCCCATCCATTAGAAAACTCCACAGTGATTCTGATAAGCCCTGTGATTAAGCTTCACTGCTCTCATAAGATACTCATTTCTAAATGAAGCAAGGGGTCACTCAGTCCTAATAGGAGGCTAAGGCTGATCAGAGAGCTAATGATATTTAGGGTATGATGAAAATCTAGCTCAGCAAAGCAACTGTCCGTGAAATATAATATGGTTACAATGGATGTTTTCCAATGGTGCGTATTGATTAAATTGGCTATAGATAACCAGCCGAGTTGCTCTTTGGGGCCTAGAACAAATGTAAATTGTCATTTAGGCAAATCACCCTCAAATATATGAAATTTGGCAAAAAGGAGAAACAAACGACTAAACTCTATCACCCAGACATAGGTCTTCTAGCTGTGTGGAAGAAAATTATTTATCCTTATTGCCATTCCATCTGGACTGAGGGCAATATGGATAAGCCATCCTTTCCTGGTGAGAGTGAGGTGATTTCCCTCCCCTTTATTCTTCCCTTTATATCGAAACTGACAAGAAACAATGAATTGTGTAACTATAACAAAACTCACATATTAGTCAGAACATATTATAAATTAGCCACACTTCAAAAATTTAAACACCTTCAAGTCCAGGACACTACTTAACTTGCTAACATTACTTAAAGATGTAAGTTACATTTCCTGTTTTAACAGCTGAGTTTAAGTACTTTCAGTAAATACTGCCTTATTATATTTTCCTTTCTTAATTGTGCTCTTCTCTCAGATACTGTTTTAAATTCTGAGCTGTGTTTTCAACTGACAAACAAAATAAGGGCTTGCTTAATTCTGTTTGGTCAGGCTCCTAAATTTTTTCCATTGTAAATTTGATTATCATATTTCTAAACTATAGCCTCTAAATTTCGCACTGTGATTACAAAGTTATGCTCTGATAAATTTTTGTGGATGTTCCATTCAGAACTTATTAAGTAAGAGGTGGGTATCTATTTGGAGAAATGTGTGAGAGTGTAATTGAAAACATAGATTGTATTTTTCTATTGATTTAGCTTGGACTCAGCACAGTTACATAACACAAAACCTCTACATAGCTGTGAAATCACTCATACTTGGATAAGTTGAGGGTTTAAAAGGAGCCCCACGTTTACCTGCCCTCCGTACACAAACAAGTGTGACATTGAAATGGGCTACAAATGCTTTGAGGAGAAATCTTTTTTTTTCTTTCTCTCTTTTTTCTTTCAAATGAACATATAATGTATTATTTGTTTCGGGGGTATAGTTCTGTGACTCATCCATCTTACAGAATTCACAGCACTCACTGTAGCACATACCCTCCCCACTGCCCATCCCCCGGCCACCCCAGCCCTCCCACCCCCCTCCACTCCACCAGCCCTCAGTTTGTTTCCTGAGATTAAGAGTCTCTTATGGTCTGACTGCTTTGAGGAGAAATCTTGTTCCCATGTTTCCTCCAGAGACCAACCTCCTGTTCGCATCATTGTAGCAAAGGCAAACCAGTGAGTCTAGAAAGTAACAGTCCTGATCACATGCCTCCAAGCACAGTGTGGTTGTTGGTCAAAGTTAATGGAAACTTGAAACACTTTTTAAGTCTCAATGGATTTGTGCCTTGTTCCAACCCCATAGGTGGGCATGCATTTCCAAGTATAGTCTTGCATTTCTCGTCTGTTCCCTCCAATCCAAAGGAAATCCAAGAAGGTACCAGCCCTGGACGGATTGGACTTTCACTGCATATTCTTTGCGGGCTCGGGGAGGGGGTGCATGAAGATCCTTATTTTTTTCTAGTTCATTTTTTCCAGTCCAAGCCATTTCAAAGTAACGAGTTTGGTAGATCGCCTGTAACAACCACCACAGTCCTGTGTAGGCACTTTTAACAACCTTCCAGAACCTTGAAGCCCAGAGTGCCCGCCTTGAGCTGCTCTCTACGTCTGCAACACACTATGTTCTAACAGTCGCTTCTCTCATGGATCTCCTTCTACTAGAAATTTAGCTTTTTGGAGGATCGCGTTTGTATGCCCCTAGAATAGATTCTTAACTCCACAAAAGCTAGATGAGTGAATGAGCAGTGGAACATCAAGAAAGTTAACAAAAAGTCTTGTTTTTACAAGCTTTCTGATGTGCGGCAGCCGAGTTAATCTGGAGCCGGTGCATAGACAATCACCTTGTCTGATGGGATCAGAGCTGTAGTACAGACTTGGGAACAGCTCGCGGGTCCGAGCTCCCACTGCTCCACAGCCCTGCTATCCTTATGCAGATGGGAAGGACATTTCTGTACCAAGTCGCTCAAGTAACATGTTTCTTTTGAATGTTTGACATAGTAGAAAGTGAGTCTTCCCCCTCCCCCAGAAATGTCAGTACATATGATGTTTAAAAAACAAAATATTTATGTTACTTGTTTTTCTATTTTTGTAATTGGTATGCTTTAACATACATTTGTCTTTGGAATAGAATCATGATTATGAAAAATTCTGGGTAGGATGAGAATTGTCTTTGCTTAGGAATGAAAGAGTTTTAAGATACTTTGTATATTTTTCTCATGGAGAGTGAGAAATAAATGTATTGGGAAAACTTTATGTTAACCTAATTCTATTCATAAATGGAGTTTTCTTAAGGTAAGTGCTATATGATAGTCACGATGGTGAACATTTACACAATTATGTCTCGGCTGTGTGGTGTGTGTGTGAACCCGTCTGTATGTTATCAGGTCCCATGGTTGTAAATATAAAATTTCTTTCTCTGACTCTCTCTCCTTTGGATTTCCACTGCCTCTGCCCTGGTTCTGACTTATACAACCTTTTAAAATACAGATTTTTTAGATTAAAAAATGCTCACCCATGAAAATGAAAACCACACAGATATTTTATTTTATTTTTTTTAAAGATTTTTTATTTATTTGTCAGAGAGAGACAGCACACATAAGCAGGAAGAGTGACAGGCAGAGGCAGAGAGAGAAACAGGCTCCCTGTGGGGCAAGGAGCCAGACGTGGGACTCGATCCCAGGACCCTGGGATCATGACCTGAGCCGAAGGCAGCGGCTTAACCAACTGAGCCACCCAAGTGTCCCCCATACAGATATTTTAAAAAAGATCTCTTCACCCTTTGCCAACCATGCTTTGCTCCCTGAGCTGGCTTCATGGGCATGTGACCCAGGGGGCTGCCCAGAGTCCGTGCAGTGGGAGGGTCCTGAGCTTCCTTTCTTGCTCTGCTGTTACCGTCTTGGAACTCTTAATCATTTTGAACACAGGGTCCTGCATTTTCGTTTTGCCTGGGCCTTGCCAAATACGTAGCTGGTCCTGTCATCACACCATCCCTCTCCTGCTCCCCTTCACTTATGTAATCGTTCTTGATGGTGTTACTTCCAGAATTTTCTGTGTATGCAGGCATGTTTACATGTGTGTATTAGTTTTTACATCAATAGCGTTGTTCTATACATATATTATAGAATATATATTCTATCTTTGAACCCATACTTTAGAAATCCGCTGATGAGGCCAGCTGCCCCGGACTGTTGTCTGTCTGCTCACGTGGCAAGCATACGTTTTCTACTTGAGAAAACTAAACCTCAGAGAGATTGAATAATTCTCCCATGATCCCACACAGAAAAACTGGCATACGTTCATCCCAGTCCCCACTTGCTTTGACTCCTCAATGTTGTGTAATGGAATTCTTCCATTAAAGAGTCTCTGCCACCCCCGCACCCGTATCCCCCTCCCTGTAGGCAGTCTCTATACTGCTGTGGAAGGATTTTTCTAATTCTGGCCATGTCTCTCCTTTGCTAAAAATGTACAATGCTTCCCTGCGGTATATAGAATACATTCGCATCCTGGTAAACACATCAGACTCTGTGGAAGCATGGCCAGTGTGCCAGTCAACCAGAGTTCTGAGCAGGAGGGTCTGAATGGTGCCTCTGGGCTAAGATACTCACTAAGATAAGCCCTCACTACTAAGCAGTTAGCCAGCTGGTCTCCGCCAGGATTGCCTAATCTGAACACACAGTTTATTTTCAGACTTTGCAACATTCTCTGTAACAGGTAGAAAAAAGGGGATCTTCCTTTTTTCTTAGCATTACTTTGTACAGTTGCTAATAACTAGCCTTGAAATTAACAAAGACTGTTATCATTTGTGCTGCCACCCACCTCCCCCCAATTTCTATATTGAAACCCTACCCTGGTATTAGGAAGTGGGACATCTGGAAGGTAATCAGGTTTAGATGAGGTATTGAGGGTGGGGTCTCCATGATGGGATTAGTGTATTTAGAAGAAAAGGCGGACCAGAGCTCTACCTCTGTCTTGTGAGGACCACAGAAAGGCGGCGGATGGAGGCTGGGAAGGAGCTCTCAACAGAACCCAACCCCGGCTGGTCTCCAGATCTCAAGATTTCTCTGCCTACAGAGCTATGAGAAATGAACATCTGTTGCCTAAGCCACCCAGTCTACAGTATTTTAATACAGATGAGGGAGGCTTTTCGCTTTCTGCAAACTGTTTAATCTACGTTGCAGGATTAGATCATATAGGCTTCTTTTACTTTATGGATAAAGAACGTGAGCCGGGGAAACAGTATGTATCATGTCAAAAGCCATGGAATTTAGTTATGAACTTAAATTAGCATCTACTGCCTTTCAGGTTAATAGACTGTGACATCTTGGAATTTTCCTGAACGCTCTAAATTCTGAGGTCAGAACAGTATTCTGGAAGACTTTAGAGATGTCTAACTATTGCAGCAACAACTATTTTCATTGCTTCCAGTCCTGCATTTCTTAGATGTGGATGTTGGATTGTCCAAGTTGGTGGTTAAAAATGCCGGAGTAGTAGCCATACATCTGTGTGGGATCATGGGAGAATTATTCAATCTCTCTGAGGTTTAGTTTTCTCAAGTAGAAAACATATAATAGCTATCTCACAGATTTATGATTAGAAATAAAGTTTTTAACCTATCTGTTTACTCAACAAATATTTGTTAAGTGACCATTACATATCAAAAACTTGGGCTAAGCAGTGAGATTATGTTAGTGATTCAAACATGTCCCTTGTCCTCATGAAGCTTACTGTCTGGTCAGACTTAAGGTATGAAAAATGTAGCTGCACACTTATTTCCTTGCACAGAATCAATTCTCAGTTAATAAGACTTATGGTTCATACATTTCCAGATGTTTGTGTTCTTCTCTTTCCTTTTTAAAAGTAACTAAGGGGGATTGGGGCGCCCGGGTGGCTCAGTGGGTTAAAGCCTCTGCCTTCGGCTCAGGTCATGATCTCAGGGTCCTGGGATCAAGCCCCGTGTTGGGCTCTCTGCTCAGCAGGGAGCCTGCTTCCCTTCCTCCCTCTCTGCCTACTTGTGATCTCTGTCAAATAAATAAAATCTTTAAAAAAAAAGTAACTAAGGGCTGCTTCGTCTTCAGGGCTACTCCCTGTCATGACAATTGGGGCATTTATATTGGAATCACCATGAAGGAGAATGTCCATCCTCCTGCCCTGCCCTTCTGCCCTCCCCCACCCCCATCATTATTTTTAAATTATTTGCTAGTAGAGGATCTGAACCTAGGCTGATCTGAAAAACTGGCATACGTTCATCCCAGCATTCTTTCCCTAATACATTAACAGAACTTAAAAAAAAAAATGGGGTTTTGAACTCAGTCTTGCTCCTATGTGAGTGCTTACAAACGCTTTATAAGGAAATGTCTGTCTAATAAAAAGTACTTTGAGAATCTGGATAAGAATTACTTACTTCATGTTAACCAGGCATCTCAGTCTATGTGCCCAGTTCACACGTCCAAGAGCTCGGCCGGGATCTACCTACTCAGAGCGCGCCTAGCAAGGAGACACTGCATGTCCGACAGATCAGCTTAGAGGCCTCACTAAAGGGAAAGCAGCCTAGTGAGGTCCACGTGAGACCTGCCCGGGAATGTGAAAGAAGATCAGGAAGGTTAGCGTGTCATGCACTCAGGAAGCTCTAGCAGAAGTGAGCCTGACATGCAGGGGACATTTCATTGCTCGAGCAAGCGAACTCCAGATGTCTTGCTGCAACCCTGGGACCTGCTGGGGCGGCCGCTGATGAGGCCAGCTGCCCCGGACTGTTGTCTGTCTGCTCACGTGGCAAGCTCTTACCAATGCGTGCTGAGAAAACCAGCATGGAATTGGGGCAGCATGGGACAGGACTTTAATATCCTCCATCTGTCAAGTAGACTTACTTGGAAATAATGGAGCATTCTGAGCAAGGATCGTTCAGGCCTTTCTAGGATAACATTTACCCATGACTCTAAAAGCCAACTGCATGCAGTTAGATATCATCTACCGAGTAAGAGAGCAGGAACAGGTCTAGTCAATACAATGGCATGGCTCTTGGGGCTACAGGGGCCATGAATGAAAGGCTTCCCCTCACTGGATCCAGAACCTACCTTCCTTCCTCCCAGGCACTGCTGGAGTTGGGGCTTAGTGAGAACACCATATTGGCAGTCGTGGGGTTGCCAAGTTATTTCTCTCCAGTCGCAGGTCCTGTTGTCTGAACAGCTAAGGCAAGGCACGATCCATTGGCCTGGAATGGAAAGCAAAGCCTTGGTTCAGATTTTCCCAGTGAAACGAGTTTGTCAGTCACTGCGGTGAAAACACCACTCTTTACCATGTAAGTCCACAGAGTGAGGCATGGCCCCCCGCCAACCAGATAGAATTGCAACATGTAGAAAGGTTCTGAAGTAACACAGCCCATGCCGAAATCAAGTAGGAGTCCTGCTCTGTGAAACTACCTTCTTGACGAAAAACCAAGCAATTGGATGCTCCTCAATTATTACTCATTTTAAAATAATGCATTAGCACTTAATAGGACCAAAGTAGATGGGAAGCCACTAATATTAAGGCAGTTGGCCACACATCCTCATTGACCTAACATATGCTTAGGTTAGCAATCCAATAATAGATAGAGTCCCTGCTTTCAAGAGAGTCAAAGTATAAAAGAATTACTTTAATATTCTGGTAACTTGTTATTTTGAAGACTAGGTATTGTTCCTTAACTTGATCAGTGACCATTTTGGTGTAAATCTCTTCAGCACGTTCTAGCTCTATTGCCTTCATTTCTGCTAATGCACGTTATATATCTAGCACAATTACGATGTCATATTTACCTTTGTTACTAACAGACTTCAGGCACAAAGTAGGTCACAAGCTTTAGTAAATGTTTATGAGATAAATGAATTGTTCACAATGCATTTGAGATCTTTTCTATTTTATTGATAAAGTGATATGTATTCAAATACTTCCGATTTCAGTGTGAGTTAACATATTAATAATTTCTTAGAAAAAATTCAAGATATGACTTTTTTTTTTGATTTTTGTTTTTTCCTTCTTCATCTTTTCAGAAATGGAGTTTGAACCCGTACACTGAATACGGAGTGGTTACTTACCCTTTGTGGACAATACCCTGATGTCTCCAGGAATCACAGGCCCTACCCTCAAGATCTTGCTTATGTTACCACTAGCTGTTTCTCTTCAAAATACCGAGGAGGTAAATATTCCTAGCTGCTTTTTGAGTTAGAAAGAAAAAAAAAAAACACGAACAACTTTACCCATTCTGGCTTTGCTTTGTGGTTCTGGTAACAAAAGTATTTGGTGTGACACTAATTTTAGTGAGAAGAATTCCTACTTTCAGGTGATGAATATGGTGCATTAACATTTCATGACCTCAGGGACGTCAGAACTGTGTGTTTGTGGAATAGTTAGACATAATACAATATGAAAGAAGATCGAGTTTATGGCTCACAGAAAAGGAAAAAAAATGTGGGTCTATTAAGAGAGAACTGGGGGAGATAAAATAGTACTTTCTGGGAGGATTTTAATGTATTATGTTATTGAAATATCTACCCTACTAGATGTTAGGTGTTATTGGTGTTAAAACCTAATAACTAAAAAAAAAAAAAAAAATTACGTTTCATAGCATGTGTCAGATGCTAGGGATATTCTGAGCACTTTAATATATTAATGTATGTAAACCTCTTAACTTACAATGCTAAACTTCAAGAAATTTATAATCAGGTTAGAGGGTTCCAATTTATACAGTAAAATAGTTACAACACAATAAAGGTAAGGCATAATTGAGTAAAGATATCTGTGTGGTGCCAATAGGGTGTGGGCTCTGGAGACACACACGCCTGAGCTCGGCCTCCAGTGAGCTCCACGGGCCTCAATGAGGCCCATTAGAGTTACCTACAAAGCTTTTTAAAATCCCCATGCTCAAATTATATCCTGGACTGATTAAATCAGAACCACTGGTATGGAACTGAGGCACCAGGATTTTTTTAATGCTTTTCAGGTGATCCTAATTTGCAGCCATGGTTGAGAACCACTATTTAACTTGGAAAAATTACTTAATATTCTCTCTAGGAGAAAAAAAATATATAGCACCTAACATAGTGCCTGATACCTAGCAACCAGGAGATAGATTTTTCTCCCCCACCTTAAGTAAGCTGTGGCAGTTCAGAATAAGGAAAGCATCGTGAGGGTCAGAGTTGTCTGGAAGGTAGGGTCTTCTGGATAGATCAGATTTGGAGAGATAGAATGGGTGGTACTTTGGGTACAGTGACAGGTAGCCCTAACAGCAGTAGGACTGAAGAAGTAAGAGGCCTCCACAAAAGATTCCATGTAGGAGAGAAAAAGAAGTCTGCTAGGTAAAAGGCATTTTCGAAGTTTCCAGATGTAGAGAAGAGCAGTGCTACTAAAAGACATGACATAGAGGGGCGCCTGGGTGGCTCAGTGGGTTGAGCTTCTGCCTTCAGCTCAGGTCATGATCCCAGGGTCCTGGGTTTGAGCCCTGCATTGGGCTCTCTGCTCAGCAGGGAGCCTGCTTCCTCCACTCTCTCTGTCTGCCTCTCTGCCTACTTGTGATCTCTCTCTCTGTCAAATAAATAAATTAAAAAAAAAAAAGACATGACATAGAAAAAAATTTATTTTCTCCTTCTTGAAAAACTTCAGTCTCTAGACTGAATGCAGTTAATGACCCCTGTCCATTATATACATACACTATATATTACATATATATTATATATGTCTATATCCTAAATGACATAGAAAATTTAGGAGAGATGTTGAGTATTGAACGGCAAAATGAAGACTGTCCTCAAAATGCTTATTTCTCCATCCAATTCTCTTTGTAATTTTTCTGTGGTGTTCATTCATCTTGCTTCTAATTCTAACTTTGCCCTGGAATATAGGATTTGTAATCAATAACCACCTCCTGCATAAATATCTTTACATCTTCATAAAGATTTGTGGTCAGTGGGCATCCTCTCGAATGGAGTTGGAATGGGGCTTTGGGTCTCCTGTCCATCCTCCTCTTTTACAGATGAGGTAAACTGAGGACCCAAGAATTGAAGGACAGAAGTGGGATCATGCGGTTAACGACTCGCTGGACCAGAACTAAGGTCTTGGAGTCTCCAGTTTGCTGATCCTTCTGTCATGTTAGGCCCGGGGAGCACAACACCATCAGCCAGAAATGAAATATGGCGCAACAATCTCTTTGGTAGCACTTACCAAAAAACACACAAGGAAAACACACAAATAGGTTATTTTAATGAATTTATCTTTATATTGAAATGCAGAATTTATTTAGTGGGTTCATATGTTGACAGAGACTATGTTAAAAAAAAAAAAAGATTGTTAATTTTCTTTCTAACAGGATGGTGGCGTATTAGGGACCTAAATGTGTATCCGCTAATGAGACTATATTAAGTACTATTTTCAAGGGCTTGGTTTTCATCAGATCCTTGAGTATTTCAGAGCGCGTGCTTCCTCTCCCCCAAACACTCTCTCCCCCTCTAACCTTGCTGACAGCTAATTTTGTACAAAACGGGGCCTTCTTTGGCCATTTGCTTCTAAAGCTGAAGAAGCAAGAGGCCAATTGCAGGCACAAAAATCCAAATATGGGGACAATTAGTTTGTGGGCATAAAATCTCAAGCACATCAAAAGGACTCCTGATTGGGTCTCTGAAAACTTGGCCCCAATGGTTCATACTACTATATATTTATATAGTCATAACTCTTTGCATTTTTGTATTGGTTAAAAATGCCCCCCTTTTTTATTGTGATTTAGTAATGCTGCTTGAAAGAGACATCTGTATAACATCAGCAGGACTGGAGTTTCTTGATATTTTAAATGATACCAGCTCTTAACTAAAATTGTCAAAAAGAGGGACATAAATTCTATGTTATATATTTAAACATTGAATCAATCAAAGCTGTGATTTCTGAAATAGAGTATGACATGTGTTTTAGGGAATGACATTCTGAGGAATAAAAATGGCTTTTGGGAGAAGTTATTTGGTTTATAATTGTAGCTTTATATTTAATGCGCGTTAGGGTTAAGCCATTTACGTGAATCAGATTGGCTGACATAATGGAGAGAAGAAATTCACCTTTGTGACTTGGGGCCATGGTGGGATGTAAAATCATATAGATGGCACTAATTCCTGACCCTATGTTATAAAATAAAGCAGTTTTCACTTAAGGGAAAAAATACATCATATGTTCAACTTTAGAAGTATTAAAGTACAAGCTGTCATATTTCCTTGCTACAAAGAAAAGATGGTACTATCTTTTGTTCACATATCGTAAAATGCATTTGGAGCTATTTTCTTTAATGTTATTCTCATTCAAATATCATTGTATAAATTTCTTCATCAGATTAGAAGAATTGTTTTTTTCTTTCTTAAGCAAGAGATTTTACTCTTGGTTGTGTCTTATAGTTAAATTATTTTCTAAAGGCTAAAAATCAACTGAAAGATTAAAAAAAAAAAACCTGGCACTCAAAATTGTATTAGCTAGTGTTATTGAAAAGACATGTAGACCATCATTTCATTGGCAAGGTGAAAAAATGGATCCGGTTTGCTAAGTAACTATAATGTGCTGTGAAAATAAGATTTTGGAACTAATCTATGGTCATCAAGCTAAAGCCGGAGGGCCTGAGTCAACTTCCTTCCACTGCTGTCCACCATGACAACTGCTTTCAGCAGGACGGAGTCCTACTGTCCAGGAAGGAAATCTCTGCCTGCAAAAAATCCGTTCTTGCAAACTGCTGTCCCTGGTCTCACTCATTCGTTTTAAATCTTTGGGTCTTTAGGACTGTATGGGTGGGGCAGTGAGCCCTGACTGATCGTGCCCTGACTGCTCACAGTGTTCCACGGAAAGGAGGAGGACTTGGATCTTGGTTTTAGTTCAGCAACCATTTTTAAATCATATCTTAGACATTGAAAGATGAAAAAGGGGCATTGTTTGCTCTGGAGAAACATGCAATCGAGGGCAGTCATCAGTAATGCACCTTTGACTATATTAATACACACACACTGTAATGTGTGTACCTATACTCCTGTATCTATGTATTAAGTTCATTATAAAACAAAAGTAAGGATGATTAGATATAAATAAATGCACGTATATTTTCATCTTTACTGGCTTCATCCCGTGGACTGTCCCATGCCACTCCCTCCCCTTGCTCCCGTGGATCATTCCACTCTGAAGACTGGGTTAGTGAAAGAGAGAGAAACATAATGAAGTAAGGGCTAAGGGGAAAATGTGCCCAAAGTATTCTGGGAGCACAGCAAAGAAGCCAGTCTGGGGGTGGGGTGGTAAGGAGAGGCTTCCTAGAGAGGAAAATACAGCATCAGGACAATGGGGCTGGGATGGGAAGAAGACTTTGAGCCTCAGGGGACAGCACGGATCAGAGTGTGGAATCATGCAGGTGTACTGTGGGCATGAAGTGAAACCAAGAGGCTGGGAGGACCTGGGAGACAGGGAAGGCCAGATTTAGAGGCCCAGTACTGTCAGGCTAAGGACATGGACTTGCCTGGGGAGTCAATTTTGGGGTCTTCTGTGAAGAAGCCTAGCTATTCAAGGTACCAGAAGTTGCCTGCTGGAAGGCAGTCCCTCCTGTTAAGAACCAGGCACAGAGGGCACCTGGGTGGCTCAGTGGGTTAAAGCCTCTGCCTTTGGATCAGGTTGCGATCCTGGGGTCCTGGGATAGAGCCCTGCATTGGGCTCTCTGCTCAGTGGGGAGCCTGCCTCCTCCTCTCTCTCTGCCTGCCTCTCTGCCTACTTGTGATCTCTGTCTGTCAAATAAATAAATTTAAAAATCTTTTAAAAAAAGAAAAAAGAACTAGGCACAGAGGCAGCTTTGTGACAGGGCCTGGCACATAAGTTACAGCAAATTTAATAAATAGAAAAAGGTGCCACTTCTTGAGGAAACTCAGTACTCTCTGACTTTTGTTGGAGAACTTTTGACTTGGTTCAGCAGGAGGAATGGAATTAAGTTGTTTTATGATTCTCATAAAATGTCATCTGATAAAAAAAATCCTTAACTAGACACATTGGTGTCTCCTTTGTATGTAAGAGCCTATATCTCATTTAGTTGAGAATCGTAAACTACACCACCTGACACGCCATGATGGGTAAATCCCTCCCTGTGCGCCGGCTGTAATTCATTATTTAGAACACATGTTCAAGAACGGGGATATGCCCACGTTTGTTAGTTCATGTGCATGGCAAATTGCAATTTGTACTGCACATTTGTGAAACTCATTTCCCATTCAAGTTGTGGTGTGAAGTTCATGGCAAGGGTAGAAAAGTTCCTGAGTGTTTTCTCAGACTCTTTAGATGAAGGGAGGCTTGGGGTCAAGAGGCCAGAGGGACAACCAGGAATCTCAGAGAAGAGGCCCCCTGCTCCCCTTATCTCTTTGGAGGTAATTTTAGTCCCAGCTTTAGCTGAACCCCAGTAGTCTCCACTGAAAGAAGAACACTGGGGAAGGAGAGAAACAGGGAAGGTGGGCAGTGGCACCAAAGTGTCTCATTCCCGGTCTGCTCTAGAATTAGGCAGGGTTCAACACTGCAATTTCGATTTGACATAATGATTTTCCTGCCTCTGTTAATTAATGCACAGTATATGGGAGACATTAGTGATCATTCTCAATGATTTTTTAAATAAATGATTTAAACCTACACTTGTTCCCTTAAGCAGTTCTTTGCTTCCCAGAATAGCCAGCAGATATTTACTTTGTCCCTTCTCTGCAGAAATTATGGTGCTAAGTGAATTGACAGAGTGTGAACAAGTCAGACTCCTTGTCCTCAGACAGCTGGCGATCTGGGAAAACTGACCTCGAAGAATTATTTACATACTTAACATTTAAATGATTGTGGCAATGGTCATGGAAGAAAGGCACAGGGTGCTATGAAAATATACAATAAAGAAATAAAGCAGGGGCTCAAGAAAGGCTTTCTGGTACAAGTGACTCTTTGGTCAATATCTGTAGATGAATACGGATTAACCAGGCAAAGAGCAGAGGGTGAAGAAAAGAAGATTTTGGTGCATCAAAATAGTTCACATACTAAAGCAACGCATTCCGATTAATTAGATGTGTTACCGTTCACACCAATGAAAAAGTCATGCAGTACCTTGATTTTTTCTTTGTATAAGGATAGTTTAACTAAGTAGATATGTCTCTGTATTAGAGGATTTTTGAGGAGAAGTGATATCCAGAGTAATAGTCACCTGTTGTGTCCCCAGATGGACAGATCTTTAGTTCGGGCTGTGAAATGGCTTCAATGTAGTCAGAGGAAATAGGCTGTAACCCACAGGTTTCCTCTGGGTGAATCAGCAAACCACAATCCTGCATTAAAATAGTAGAAATTAGCTGTAATGAACCTGACCTATAGTAATAAAATCTAAAAAAACAAGATTATTTTTTGTGCCAAATAACTTTTGCAAATAACTTTTACCCTTCTTGTGGTTTTGACTTCTCAACAGTTGTTTGTGCTGGAAGTAACTACTTGCATTGAGCGATGAATATAAATTCTAATGACAATTTAACCTTTATTTTGGCATTGATATTCATTACTGCATTAATACTGCCACTGATATTATTGCTCTGCCATTTTTTAAAGAAATGGATGCAAGTTTTACCTTAAAAAATACACCTGTGTGTTGTTGACTCATTAAAAACAGACTGTAAGATAAGATATCAAGTGAAAAAACCATCAGTGTGAAAAAAAATGGGAAATATTTGAGGAGAATGTTAACAGATGAATTTCACTTCAAAGCACATTTACTACAGACATGGAATTAAGTACATATATTTTATTCAAAACATGTTCACATGTTTATAAAAGTAGGTACCGTCTCACTGCAGTGAATATCATTATAGACGCATGTTCAGTACTAAGCAATGTTTTCTCCAGTCTGACACGCGCAGTGGAGAACAGCAGTTTAGCTCTCTGGAATCTCTCTTCCTTTCTCCTCTACTCAAGCAGGTCAGAGCACACTCATTTTCATTTAGTTTTTCCTTCCTTCCTCCCTTCCTCCCTCCCCGCCATCCCTCCCTCTTCCCCTCTCCTTCCCCTCCCTCCTCTCTCTCGCTCTCTCATGCACACATGTGCTCTCTTTTTATGGAGGTAAAATTGGTACATAACATTATACAAGTTTCAACTGTAAAACATGACAATTCAACAGGTGCACACTACAAAGTGATCTTCTAGCTTCTTCTTACAAGGTATTGACTCCTGTACCTGACCTGCGTCCCTCCATCTGACCTCGCCTCATTCCACCATCTCCCTTCTCACCGGCTTCTCTCAGTCTATCACACTTTAGGGTGGGTAAAAACGCTATTATCTCTGCTGGGAATGCTTTCCTTCTAATTTGTCCTGGAGAGCATCTTTTTGCGTTTGAGGTCTCAGCAAGGCCTTCTTGAAACTCTGGCACGATTCTGTATCCCCACTCTCATCCGTGTCATCCCTGCTTGTTTCCTTCATACATTTCACTGTTTGGTGATAATTTGTTATTTGTGTCTTGTCCACTAGACTGAACACGCCATGAGAGCAAATAATTATTCCACACACACGTATACCCAGTCCTTCCCATGGAGTAGGCAAATATTTATTGGATGCATAAAAGGTTAGATGTAATTGTTTCCCACTTCATATTGTAAATTCAAATTAATAGAAATAATTGGTTTGACCTCTTCTTAGCTCTGTCACTCTGTCTCCAGTGAGCAGTTTCTAGTCACCTTCCCTCACCCTCTCACATGTCCTCACACCCGACTCAGATGTCCACGTCTCGTATGAGAAGATCCAGGATATTAAGGAACAAAAGGAATGGGGATGATGTACAGACTTCAAGAAATCTTGATTCAGAATACATACTTTCATTTTTAAATTCACAATGGAAGCTGGGGTTTAGAATACTGATGAAAGATCAGGAATGTGATTTGTATTAAAGTGTTCATTATAAAAGAGCAGTTAAAATAACACAAAGTTAATAATGTGAGGAGTTTTATTCTGAATAAACATCTATGAGTGTGTGTGTGTGTGAGATAGCTTTCTACATATTTATTTTTGGTGCAGCCTGGACCTTTTTTAGGACTAGAAAAAATGACATTAAGCATCTATGAGATTGCAAAAAGTGTTTATATCAGACATGAGGAAGGGCAATGAGAAATAGCATTATACACTAGTGATGGGATTGCTAATGAGCCCAGCTACTTTTGGAGGGGAGTTTATATTAAAATAAAAAACTCACAGACTCCATAGCCCTGAAGTCAGATTTGTCAGAGTCTACTCTAGAGAAACCTTCATGTAATGTCTAAGGATAGATCTAACATGGAGAGATTTCCAAGACCCATGATAAAGAAAAAAACAAAACAAAACCTAAAATGCTTCATAATAGAACAACATATGTTGTATGAAACACACCATGAACAGGGCACCAAATCACCTACAATCAAACACTTTAGCTGTGCTCAGTGTATGAATAAAAAGATACATTTTAGCATATATAAATTGACATATACAGATACAGACAGATGATGATGATAGATTCATTCACGCATGCAAGTAATGTTGAAACATTTCTAAAACTCTGGATTTAGATAAGCCTTTGGAAAACTGTTGCTTGTTTGGGGTCTCTCTGGCGTGTGTGCGTGTGTGCATGTGTGTGCAAGGGCATATCCTAATATTCGCCGGGAGGGCATCAGAGAGTCCAGACCTCAGCTGACAGAGTCCTAGCTAGTCCCTGTTGAAGCCCCACATGTGACTGACTTGTACCAATCAGTGAGAAAAATGTGCTGTTACATGCACTGAGGGCATGTCCCGTGGGGGACCCAATTCGGCCACCAGTGAGTGGGTGGGGGCTGTTTTGGGTAGGTTAGTCACAGGAGCTTTTCTGAGGTAACAACATCTGAACGGAATAATGAGAAAAATCAGGGAATGAGAATTGTAAGAAGAAGAAATTGCTGGTCAGAGCCCACAAGATAAGGCCAGAAAAGGATTTATCTGACATCCCAAGTTAAAAAAAAAAAAGAAAGAAAAAGGGGAAAAAAGGTCATTTTTTAAAGAACTCATGTGTTGAAAATCTACATTATAAAGGTCAAATCATGGGACCTTTCTTGAGATGGTACCTCCACGCTTATCTACTACAGACTCATACTCAGAGGAAGAACAATTAATTCATAACGTGGTCCTAGCATTTTTGAATACAGCTTCAAAATGGACAAGTATTAATACCTAGCAAGTGCAAAGTTCTTGCTGAAAACACCAAGTCCCCAACCTCAAGTGGCATCGTCCAGTTCATTGTCAGAAGGGCCTTCTTAATCTTGTGCTGAAACCTACATCTCATTTGTTCTAACAGGATCTTCTTAGCTGCAGCTTAGAAAAAAATGACTGTAAGAATACAGAAGCTTGTTCTGATCCGACTTCAAAGTTCCTGAAACAAATGGTTGGAAACAGAGCATGACAATCTTCTCCAACGTCCACTGTTTGCACTTTCTGAATACCAGGGATCCCACATGTGAGCCCATGATAATAGCATAAACATAATGCAAAGAGCACAGGAAAGCAGCCTGGGAGTCACACTGGGTGACCACGCCTGCTCCGTGGAACTGTGGCCTGTCTGTCTCTGAACTGTTACTTGGTGCGCTACTCTTTCTACCTCAGATGAACTTCCCGTGGGCTGCTGTTCTGTGATTCTTGGTAGGTCAGACCCGTTGGTTCTAACTGAACAGCCATGACTCTAGCACATTCTAAGATAGGACAGGAATCAAAGTGATACTGCAAAGGATAGACACAGCTGAAGGTAGGAGAGGGAGAGCGGATTTCAAGGTTAAAGAAATTTAGCCCTACCTCCTTTCTGTAGTTTAGGTCAAAGAATATTCTATTGTATTCTGTGTTTTCTTTTGAAATTCTCCTTCGCAGTTAATCTTTGTTTGCAGTTCATAAATCTTAACCCTTTAAGTTAAACTCCTGGCTACTTTGGAAAACCAAGGCAGCCTGCAGAAGTGGACGTTACTCGTTTTCCAGCTGCAGCCAAACAATGTTACTCTTAAGGCTGAAAGAAACACAGCATCTGGCTAAATACAGACCCGAGACTGGAGACTGGCAGATAGAGTTGGGAGAGTAAGGAGAAGAAAAGTGTCATCAGTATTGCTGAGTGGGCTCTGCACACGGTTATGAAATAGGAGAATGGTGGCATACACTGGAAAGAGCTCACTGCGTTAAGAGTTGTATGTGTGAATTCAGTTCCAGCTTTGCCATGAGCTGGCTCTATAATGCTGAGTAAGTCACCTGATCTCGTTTTCTCAACATAAAATAATGAAGGCTGGAGAGAAGAGAGGGGGAAACGCATTAAATGATCTCTTAAGTATGGCAGCAGACAATGTTGGTGCCTACACAATACCCATTCTCCTTCCTTCCTTTCTAACAGGAGGACCTTTGCTTTGCTGTAGGTAGCAATATATCAGAATTAAAAAAAGAAGAAATTCAATTTCTCAGTCTTCTTTGTGGCTAGACATAGCCATGTGACATCCAAAAAAAAAAAAAAAAGAGGAAAGAAAAGAAGAAAAATTTGTTAGTGAAGTAGAAATTTGGCTGCGATTTCTAGTAAAGTTTTGCTTCCATGATGTAAGCTTTGCCTCCTTGATGTGCATTTTTTTGGTCACTCTGTTTCTTGATTCCTTTTAGAATGCAGATGAGAGTCTGAAGGAGCAGCAGCCATGTTATGACCATGAGACAACTGTGAGCTGAAATCTGAAAGAGCCCAGGGCATTGGTGCTGATGCAGAAATGCAGCTTCAGGTTGTCTAGCTCTGCACTTCTTGCTATGGAAGAAAAACTAATTCATACTTCGTCAAACCACTATGGAAATAAGAATATGCAGCCAAACTTCTCTTTTCCTCTAAGAGTCTGTGAAACCTGTTCTTCTCAGGACATATGAGTATTACTGAGTAATGCTTTAGATATTAAAAGTGATTTCCCTACTAATAACAAATTTTAAACTCTCTTAGAAGAAAAAACTCATTAGCATCTCTCATCTTTCATCACTGGGGTGATTAGAAATTTGTTCAGGTTTGAGGGGTGCCTGGGTGGCTCAGTGGGTTAAAGCCTCTGCCTTCGGCTCAGGTCGTGATCCCAGTGTCCTGGGATGGAGCCCCACATCGGGCTCTCTGCTCAGCAGGGAGCCTGCTTCCCCCCCTCTCTCTGCCTGCCTCTCTGCCTACTTATGATCTCTCTGTCAAATAAATAAATTTTAAAAAAAATCTTTAAAACAAAATTTGTTCAGGTTTGGGTATATTCAAGAAAATGAATGACAGCTCTTTAGGTCTTAAGTGTCATCTCCTGGAGCCTCAGAGTCTAGATACACAAAAAAGGTAACATTTAGCAGAGTTGCTTAAAATGGCATTAACCTTGGAAAGCTCCACATTTAAAGTATATCGTTTTGCTGGAGATGTCACAAATTCCTGACTGGATTGCCATAGCTCTCACTAGAATACAATAAGATAATTAGCAGGGATTTCCTTGTTCAGACTTGTGTAGAGTATATCTGTTTAGGATCTAATTTTAAAAATTGACCAACTTTTCATGAAGTGCTACAGTGACTAACAGAACATGAAGATGCCCCTGGTTTTGTCTACTGCCCTACCCATGAATTCATGATCACTATTTCTTGTTACCAATTTTTCTGGAAGCCTATTTAGTTCTTATAAAACAGTGTTTTGCCATAAAGGAATAGTAGTAAGGAATAGTAGTTCTAATTTTTAATGTGATATTGCCATATTTTTGGAGCCATGGGCTATTTAATCTGGTAGGTGTCTTTAAATCTTACTTTCTGGACCTACGTAATCATTCCTTCAAGATGAAATAATTGTCTCCCTCTCCTACTAAATAATGAAAAATGTCCCTCCCCCCAACATAAAAATATACATTCACTTCCTATGGAACCCAACTCTTTCTGAGTCACCCATTTCTTCCTCTGTCCCTGGCCTGTTGCTATTTCCAGGAACTCAGTAGTGACTCTCAAAATTGACAATCCTGGCACAGTCCTGGGAGGTAGAGTCCCCTTCCATATCAAGACTGAACTTTTCTATAAGAAAAGTTTCTTTTTTTTTTTTTAAAGATTTTATTTATTTATTTGAGAGAGAGACAGTGAGAGAGAGCATGAGCAAGGAGAAGGTCAGAGAGAGAAGCAGACTCCCCGCAGAGCCGGGAGCCCGACGCGGGACTCGATCCCGGGACTCCAGGATCATGACCTGAGCCTAAGGCAGTCGTCCAACCAACTGAGCCACCCAGGCATCCCTATAAGAAAAGTTTCTTATATAAAGTATAAGAAACGAGGTTCCTAAAGGATCCTAAATTTGTATGGAACCACAAAAGACCCCAGAGCAATTTTGAGAAAGAAGAACAAAGCAGGAGCTTCCTGATTTCAAACTACACTGCAAAGCTATCATAATCAAAACAGTATGAAACTGGCAACAAAAACAAGCATATAGATCAATAGAATAGAAAAGAGAGCCTCCCCAAGCCCCATGCAAAAATGGCCAATTAATTGATGACATAGGAAGCAAAAATATACAATGGGGAAAATAAAGTCTCTTTAAAAAATGCTGGGAAAACTGGACAGCTACATGCAAAAGAATAAGACTGGAGAACTACCATACATAAAAATAAATTCAAAATGAATTAAAGACTTGAATATAAGAAGTGAAACCACAAAACTCTTAGAAGAAAATATAGGTTAAAAAAACCCTCTATGGTACTGGTCTTAGTAATATTTAATAAATTCAAAATGAATTAAAGACTTGAATATAAGATGTGAAACCACAAAACTCTTAGAAGAAAACACTGGTTAAAAAAAAAACAACAGTCTCTATGATACTGGTCTTAGTAATATTTCTTGAGACCACTCTCCTCAGGAAAGGGCAACAAAAGCTAAAATAAACAAAAGGGATTACATCAAACTAAGAAGCTTTTGCACAGTGAAGAAAACTATCAAGAAAACAAAAATGTAACCTACTGAATGGGAGAAGATATCTTTAAATCATATAACCAATAACGGGCTAATATCCAAAATATATGAAGAGCTCACACAAGTTACTGTTGAAAAACCCCAAATAACCCAATTAAAGAAATGGGCAGAGGACTTGAATGGACATTTTTCCAAAGATGACATAGAGATGGCCAAAAGCACATGAAAAGATGCTCGGCATCACTAACCTTCGATGGAATGCAAAAGAAAACCAAAATGAAATATCACCTCACACCTATCAGGTTGGCTATTATCAAAAAGACAAAAATAACAAGTCTTGGTGAGGATGTGGAGAAAAGGGAATGCTTGTGCACTGTTGGTGTCAATGTAGATTGATGCAGCCATTATGGAAAACATTGAGTTTCCTCAAAAAATTAGAAATAGAATTACCCTAAATCCAGCAATTCCACTTCTGGGTATTTGTCCAAAGAAAATGAAAACAGCAATCCAAAACAGATAAAAAGGTATATTCACCCCTGTGTTCATGGAGCTATTATTTACACCAGCCAAGATATGAAGGAAACCTAAGTCGACAGAAGAATGGATAAAGAAGAAGTGATATATACATAATGGAATATTACTTGGCCATAAAAAAGAATGAGTTCTTACCATTTGCAACTACAAAGATGGACCTAGAGGATATTATGCTAAGTGAAATAAGTCATCAGAGAAAGACAAATACTGTATGATTTCATTTACACATGAAATCTAAAAGCCAAAACTAATGAACAAATGAAACAAAGCAGAAATAGGCAGTAACAGGAAACAAATTACTAGGAGACAGATGGAAAAGGTAAAGGGGATTGATTCAGAGGTCCAAGTTTTCAGTTAAACAATAAATGTCATGGAGATACAATGCGTGCTTATGATATTGCAATAATTTTGTAAGGTGACAGTAACCAGTCTTGTCATGGAGATCATTTTGTAATGTATAAAAATATTGGATCACTATGATGTATCCCTGAAACTAATAAGATACTGTACGACAGTTATATTTCTTTTTAAAAAAGAAAGAAATGGAGCTAATTTCTCAGAGGAGCTAATTTCACTATCTTGCTCCAAAAGAAATGAAGTATTTTTTGTCTTTGCAGTGTCTCCAAATTTAACAACTGCTTTCCTTGTATTGTAGTCAGGAAGCCGTAAAATACTGAGTAGCTCTTATAGGATTCATATTATTAGATACCCAGTGAACATTTGTAGGAAATTAGCTGAGGTATACATTAGCAATAAATAATTACAGCATAATCCATCTGAAATCATCCTTTACATACCACACTGATCCCAAGACTGAACTTTTTCATTAAGAAAAGAGTGTAATGCATATAAATTCATATGAAAGGAGATTTATATCCTTTATGGAAGGCATTTTTGGAAATATCTTGTGAATATAATTATACTCCGAAGACTTTATCCTATAGATATACTTGATAAAGTCTGCAAGGAAATTTACTGGAGTTATTTGTATAGTAACAGAAAAGTTGACACATTCCAAGCGTTCATCAATAGGAACTGATTAATTAACATCCACTTAATGGAATATGTTGTAATTCTTAGAAAAGAAGGATGCAGAGTGAAGATATGGAGAGATATATAAGCTACATTATTAAGAGCAATAAAGCAAGTCGCAGGAGATTATGTATACCAGGATCTCATTTAAGAAAAATAAAATGTTAGATATTACATCTGCTTGACTGTGCCTACATAATTATTGTAATGATGACCAAGAAACCCTGAACAGTGGCTCTATTAGAAGATTAAGAATGGTAGGCCAGGGGTGCCTGGGTGGCTCAGTGGCTTAAAGCCTCTGCCTTTGGCTCAGGTCATGATCTCAGGGTCCTGGGATCGAGCACCGCATCAGGCTTTCTGCTCAGCGGGGAGCCAGCTTCCCCCTCTTTCTCTCTGCCTGCCTCTGCCTACTTGTGATCTCTGTCAAATAAATAAATAAACTCTTAAAAAAAAAATCCTTAAAAAAAAAAAAGAAAGAAAAGAATGGTAGGCCAGACATGAGGAAGCAAAAACAAACTAAACTTCTGTTTTTAAAGATCACGCCATTGGTATGGATCATTATTATATTTTTAAAAATACATATATAAGTAAAAAAATAATATTTAAAATGGAAAAGTAAATGAAAAGAAAGTCAGAAAAACACTGTTACCTCCTTTAAAGGTATATTTGTTTTCCGTGACTGCCATAATACATTACCACCAACTGCATAGCTAAGAATGACAGAAATGTATTGTCTCACATTCTGGAGGCCACAAGTCCAAAATCAAGATGTTGGCGCATTTGGTTCCTTCTGAGGGCTGTGAAGGCATATGGACCTGCACAGTCACTTAATAGTGTCTTCTGTTCACCGTGTTTGTAGTTTATCAGTGGAAACACAATTAAAAGGGAACTGAGTAAATGTTCCAGGTAGAAGGATGAGCACTTGAAACATTCTGGAGCTGAGCGCAAACATGGCCCTTCAAGGTCAGAGTGGGTGGTATTTAAGGACGGAGATAGGAAGTGTATAGAAATCAGTAAAATTATTTTGGAATCATGATTTTCATCCTTGGCTCATTCTAATGACACAAATAATAGAATGGTGACAATGAATTATCTTCTTCAGTGTTGTTCTGTTTAAAAATCGTTAACAGAGAATTCCCTTTTATAAAACTTGCTAAATTTTTCACTAAGTAGATGCCCTTTTAAGAAACAGTACAAAAGTAAATATTTTTATTGAGGAGCAGGAGACACTTTAACTTTTATTTCACGTTGCTCCAATAAAACATTTGCAGTGAATAAGCTTCACCTCTACAATAGTCTCTCTTTGCATTTTAATGAAAATGAGTGACTAGCCAGATTATTCTACTTTGTGAGGAAGGGATCTCTAAGAACATTGCTTTAAAAGTTGATGTTCCTGTTTTAGTGAGAGTTTATCAATAGGTTTTTAATTTTAATGTTTTTTAAGGAATAGTGGAACTTGGAGTCAGGCAGCAGAATTATAAATGCGGCTTGACTCACTATTTGTGTCTGGTGTTCATAGGCTTATGTGGAACACATTAGGACCCATGTAGAAATGAGCCATCAAAATGATAACACAATTGTGTGTTTCTTTCCTTAAACATCAGCTGAAAAGTGGCCGTGTATTACACTACCTGAGAATATTAAGCTGGTCCCCAGTGAACTCAGGAAAAGGGGAAATTGAAACAAATTATAAACAGATGAATTAGTTCCACTCAATTAAATTTATTAATATGACATCAATATTTGGAATACTTCTATGTATTTCTCATGCATTCCAAATCCCTGAACTAATATGCAATTTTCTCTCTTCTTCTTCTTCTTTTTTTTTTTTTTTTAAGCCTAAATGGCCTCTAAATTAACTAGGATGGGGCCAGCATGATCCTGCTTGCTGGAGTCCATTCTGAAAGGCATCCTGTATTCTCAGTTTAGAAGTGCATGTGAATGTCTGGGTTTGTGGACTTGGGTCTGGAAATCTAGCGAGCTGGAGCCTCTGAAGGGACTGAGGCTTCCCACTTCCGGTGAGCCGGTAACTCCAAGGAAAGCAGCCTTTGTTGTGGTCTTTCAGCACTTTTGGTTTTGGGTCCAGATGGAATCCAGAGGGTAGATGTGAATGCAAATGAAAAGAAAGCATGAATTTATAGGTTGGGTATGTGAAAAAGTTCAGTTCTTCTTTTTTTTTTAGATTTTATTTTATTTTTTTCAATGTTCCAAAATTCATTGTTTATGCACCACACCCAGTGCTCCATGCAACACGTGCCCTCCTTAATACCCACCACCAGACTCTTCCAAACCCCCACACCCCCCTCCCCACCCAAACCCTCAGTTCAGTTCTTTTTGGTTTGTGAACAAAGGACTGTGGAACTGGAACTGAGTCATGACCGTGGGGTCTTTCATGCTCCGAAGCATCTTGATCAGTTTGGGAAGTGACAGAATAACAACATCAACAACAACTAGAAAAGGTTATTTCATATTCTTAAAGGAGCAAACCTATTATCTGTAGACCGAAGTGGGAAAAGGAGTGAGTGGAAGGAGGCAGGAGGCCACAGAGATATTTGCAAAGACAACTTTTAACTGACGTTTACTTATCAGCAATGGTGACACCAAACAGATCAAACATTTGCACACATATTATGTAGCAAGCAGATCTTCCCAGGAAATATTGATCCCTCATAGGGAATAGAACGGATAGATTTCAGCATGGACTGTGCCACGGGTCAAGAGTCCGCTAACAGACCACATGAGGTTGTGATCCTTCAGAATCTAGCTTTGGTAGGGAATCTTCTCAGTGGACCTAAGAGAGTTGCCTATTTTCATCCAACACGCAGTTACATTAGTTTGGGGCACCTCACGGGTGTTTCCTGCCTACATGCATCTTGGCGACTGCTACACAAACACACCACAGCCACAAAACGCCTACACATACACACCAGGGACCCACACGCAGTGATGCTTAGAACTGGAGAATTTTCAAACTTAAAGGGAACTGTGTTACACTACAAAAGAATTCTCGCCTTACATGTCTTAAGTTGAGGCTCTGATAGTAATTACTGAGCCCTAATAGTATTTTTAAGGATCACCCACTAATCAGCTTCCTGCACGTCCACAGTTAAGCTCAAAGCATGCTGAATGTGGCTACATTCTGTTTAGAAGGACATGTTGATGCGTTCAATGCCCAACATCCAAGCTACTGTGGCACTGTAAGATCTAAAGTTAATACTAATTTTTAGTTTAAAGACATCCTAACAATGCAAATATTAGACACTATGAAATGGATTGTGCTATGACAGGACAGCCCTCCCTGTGTGGTTTTATATGTTTAGACATGTTAATTAGACTTTTAAAAATACTCTAGGAGCAGTCTCAAGGTCACCCCTCCTAAGATATTACACAGAGAAAAATGTAACTCCACAGTGCAGAAACCCAGCCAACACTACCCTCATTAAATGAACGAGAGAAACACATTCCTTCTGTAGAACTCTTGCCACAAATGTGTAAGTTCATCTAATCAGAGAAAACATATGATCCAAATTGAGAGGCATCTTTCCAAATAACTGAACTGTGTTCTCCAAAAGTGTCACAGGCCTGAGAAACAAGGAAAGACTGTGGAATTGTCACAGATTTGAGGAGACTAAGGCACATGATAACTAAAAGCAATCTGGGGTCCTGGAACAGAAAAAGAAAATCACTGGAAAAACTAGTGAAACCCATACAAGGTGTTTGGTTAAGCAACTATATTGTACCAATATTAATTTCTTAGGGTTGAGAGTATTGATAAAGTGCCATGGTCATGTGAAATGTTAGTATTAGGAGATGCTAGGTGAAGGGCATTTGGGAACTTTCTGTAATTGTAGAATTAATTTTATAACTTAAAAGACAGTCTAACACAATTTGATAGTCCTATTGTAGGGTTTTCTTGAAGGGAAAATATACATTAACAGTAGAAGAAGGTTCTAATCATTAAAATGCTTTCAACCATTTGGTTGAAGTGTCCTATTACACAGCAAAAGCTCTGCATAGTCACGTGTTATTGGCACCCATGGATATCCCACGGCAGAAATTGTAATCTATAATCATTTTGCTCTCAAAAATTGTTACAATTGTGGGAGGACAGTCTACAGGCTGAAGCAGAAGTAAGGAGCACCTACTGTATTTATGGACTAACTCCTGGGAGGACACCAACCTTCTGGTGAGCTGACAGGGAGAACAAGAAATGGGCTTTGTAGAGGACCTGAGTTATGCCAAGCACTGGAGTCGGCACTGCCAAGCACGAGTGTCCTGAATCTTTACAACTGTTTGAACACTCACTCGATGGATGAGGACATCAAGATTTGTAGAGTTTAGGGAAGCTTTCCTGAAGTCAAACAAGTTAATAAGTTGAGTAGCTAGAGTTTGAATCCTGGGTCAAAGTTTAAACCCATGCTTCATAGACTGAAAAATGAAACAAAATAAAGCAAAACACACCACAGTAAGAAATTAAGATTGTGTTTATGAAACATTTCCAGACCAATTAACTCTTCATCAGGGAAGACTCTTTTTTCATGGCCGCAGATGGCATCTCTAAGCATAGCCAGCTGCACTTTAAAATGCTTCCAGTTGGTCAAAATGCGACTAAGCAAGAATGTGAATGATTCAGGTCAAATCTATTCCCTCTGATGGAAAAAAGCTTCAGAGTAACTTTTCAGTTCATGCTTGGTCACTCCTATATATATATATATACACATATATATACATATATATATACACACATATATATACATATATGTGTGTATATATATATTTATTTATTTTACTCTTGAATAACTGTATATATATATATATATATATATATATTTTACTCTTGAATAACTAACTGTACATCGGGAAGTTATGTCTTAACGAAAGACTTAAAATTAATTCCCATGGTAGACAATAAATAGTTATTTACATATTATGGCCTATCATCAAGGAAAATATTTGTTTTAGTATGATTTTCCAAGTCATCAGGACTCCTGTCATGTGTTTTTAGTGCTCCAAAGACGTTTAGGCTTTATGACACTCATTTGCTTGTTTTTTTTTTTTTTTTTTTTTCAAAGCTGATTCCTTTAGCAGACATTTGTTGAGCATCTCCATGAGCCAGCCACAGAGACGGCCCTCATGGAGCTCTACCAGAGAAAGCAGATATGTAAACACACGATGGCTGTGGAAAGTGCTAAAGGCTGTAACGAAGATTGTTCTGGACACAGGGTTGGCACGAAGGAACATGATCGACCCTGCTCTGCAAAGAAGATTTCAACTTGAAGTATACTCAGAGTTCACCAGGCAGATGGGGGCAAGTGGGCTTTCCAAGCATCAGACACCAGGGAGTCAGGGGCAAAAAGCCACTGATTCTCTCCAGTGCTAAGGTCTACGAAGGAGTGAGCGCCCTTTGTATCTGAAGGCTAACTCCACCTGGATTTAGAAATGGCAAATTTTTCTTCCCTTCTGTGACTGTTAGCTTGGGTTTCAGTCCTTAGGCATAAAATATACAAGACAGTCTAGGACACACGGAAAAATAGATTTTGAGTACTTGTGTTCAGGGACCATGTAAATCATATGGGGGCAGTTGCAAAACTCCGAAGCGGTGTTTTCACCATGCAACCCGGACACACCAGCACAGGCTTTGTTATTGCCAGTTATCAGCAAGTATGCCCAGTGAAAAGCTGGCATTTTCCTGTGGAAAATGTGCTATCTTTCTTGGCATGCAACGCAGAATTATGTTGCCCATTTTCATGGAGGAAATCAGGACTCTGGGACTCCCACTTCCAAGAGAAGGTGTCCTGGAGAAATTTTAAGATAGTAGATTGTGCTTTAGTTTGTCTAAAACTTCCCATGGGTTTCAGATTAGCTCATTATTTCCTGAACTTGGATGTTGTTGCCGTGATTTGATCATTACTGGTAAGCGGTTGTCACAACTCACTGTGTGGGATGAAATGACTCTTTCATTTGAAGCCAACTGTGGAGAGTGAGTCCTTATAGATCACATATCTCGAAGTCTATATCACTTCAGCCTCAAAAGGCTGCTGCTATCCATCTGCCTCAGGTTGCCTCTCTCCACCCAGGGAAAACCACTGGCTCTTCCCTCCTTGGACACAGGCTCCATGGATTTGTGCAGTGGTCTTCTGCCACTGCTTCTCCATAATCCACAACCACATGGCATTTGAAGCTGATTGCCAGAATATGTCACTTCTCTGCATTAGTCCACAGCTGTTCGGGGATCCTGTTGTCACCAATCAGATATGCTTGCCTGGCCTCGCAGAGCCAAGTTATAGCTCACATTGCTTTTAAAGTCGGAGGCCTGGCTTGGTTCTAGAACTCAGCAGTTGTTACCCTGCTCAGATCTTTGTTGCTCCTCAGTGTTTTATCTCTCAAAGGCCAACTGTGTCTTAAGGGTCCACTGAATTGGCTAACTTTGACAGGTTACAACCAAAAGGGACAAAGCATTAGACAATGTTAATTCCCACTGAGTCCTCTTTCCTTATGCCGGGTGTTCCTTGAAGTTGGAGCTGTGTATGTAACTCAAGGTTTTAACAGTGAAGGCTGATAGTTGGAGAAAAAATAGTATGTAAGAGGATAAATTATTCAATAGATTGGCCATTATTTTTTTTTTATCATTCCCTATGGTGTTTCATAAAGTTTCAAAATCCTATTTCAATTGTACTTCAAAGATTTTATTGAAATAAAAATGATATAATGATTCAAAGAAGGGCTTACAGGTTCCCCAAAGTATGTTCCATGAAATATAGGTCTTTTGGAAGTCACTTTGTAGGTGTTAAGTCAAAAGAGAATGGTGTAGACCAACTAACCTAACTTTTGGCAGAAAAGTTTTAAATAGTTTTTGCCTATTTTTACTGTCAGCAGTAAGTCATTCTGTCAACATTTCTTTTTTCTAATTTAATAAAGTTGTTTCTTAAAATATGGTTAACGAGTTGTCATTGTTTATACTGGTGATAATTCAGCACTTTAAAATTTTTATTTCCTAAGGAGAAATAAAACACTTTTGATGAAATCTCTTTGACTATCTATTAAAGAACCTATGACCAGGAGAGTCTTTATAAGTCAGCTGCTCTGATGACTAGTTTGTGTTGAAAATGCTGAACTAAGAAATCATGTGGGATCATTTGTTCTATCATGTGGTCATGAGTGAAAAACTCATATGTGGCAGCTAAGATCAAAACAAAAAAAAAATGTCACAAAGCTATATGGAAACAATTGACATCCATTTACTATTCTTTTTAAAATTATAAACAAAAAAAATATTCTCTGATGACAGACATCTGTCTGGCATCACTAAGAAATCATTCCTGGGAACGGATAAGTTCTTGAGTTAGCTCTAAGTTTTCCTTTTTCAGTAAGTCACCAATTATGCACATGATATGATTCATATTCTATGAATACACCAATTTCTTTGTTAATTACAGCAACCCTCCTGAGTGTCAATAACAAAAGTCATTATGCGGACGGTACACTATGCTATTAAATTTAATTTTTTAAATGGGATTCCTTTTCTGAAAAATATTAATCATATTTCACGTGCTACCTCAGATGCTGTCCATTATTATGGCCCGGAAATTGGTTTATATACATTGGAGTTCTCCTACGAAGTTCACTTGATTGTGGGGCGCTGGGAAACAGTGCTGAGGCCAGGGGGGACCGTAAGAGACTCGATGGGTCCAGATCTAACCTGATCAGCAGTACAGTGGGTTATTGGGTCAGGGCTATTGGGTCAGACTGCCAACTTCTAATTTCAGCTCTACCACTCTTTGTGACCAGGGGCAAATTAAATCCCTAGTTACTTTAGTTTCCTCTTCTGGGAAAGCCTGCCTCATAAGACGGCTGAGAGGATTAAAGAAATGAATACATGTAACGAATGCAGAACCATGCACGATGACAATAAGGGCTCCACAAATGTGGTTATGATTAAAACTGAATATCTATCAGGGGCCAATAGCCAACCTATGCACATTATGCAATGTATCTATGTGTTAGTATTAGCTCCATTGATAGACATTCTAAACAAATAGCACTTGTTTGATGGAAGGTCAGAATTTAGACACAAGACCATATGATTCTAACATCCATACTCATTTCCTTTTATCATACTAAATTTAAAAGAAAAATGCCTGGGTTCATGCTAGCTTTGCAACATGGCACAAATAAATTACTTGCTCTGAGCCTCAGTTTCATCACATTTAAAATGGGATACAAATAAAATAAAATAAAATAAAGTAAAATAAAATAAAATATGGGATACCAATGTAAGTTCATCATTGGTCTAGAAAAAAAAAAGAAGTACCATTCTGGTAAGTAATGTTGATACAATTCTATTGTAAACCTAAAACTGGTTTAAAAAATTAAGTATTTTTTGAAAAGCAGCTATAAAATCAGAACTCAAGTGGGATAGAGCTTACATTGAACTGAAAATACAGTTCAGTTATAGTATGCATGAGGGGCTGAGAGTTAATTGACAGCTGAGGATGGACAGACAGACAAGATCAAAGTCATCTAAAGGAAAGTTGAGATAATTTCCTTGGGACAAGTTTTTCAGCACTGAATTATTGTCAAAAGTAATGATTATGTGCTTAATGTCTTATAGCCACATATAGGAATTAAATGTGTTCACTTAAAAATGCAAATCAGTTATATAGACATCAATTTATTTAACACCCATTTAATTCTCGATGACAAGTGATACTTCTTGTGTTATACATAACAACAACAAAAAAATGAAATGGAAAAAAACCCTGCTTTAGAAATTCACATATATAAGGAGTCATATTGGTTTCAAGTACACATGTAAGATGGTAATATTTATATGCTTGAGAATTAAGAAATTATTGTGTTTCTTTCTGCTATTGTTAATCTTAAACACCTTTACAATCACTTAATAAATATTAGCTTATTTAATTCTCAGTGAACTTAAATAGCAACATATATGTAGTTAAATGAGGCCTTTCTAATGATAATAAAAATAACTGTGGGCATTTCCATATTAAGGAAATAAAATTCATTATATGTAAAAATGATTAAAATTAAATTAAAGGCATCAAACTGTGCTAAAGGGTTTAGATGTTATCTTTTCCTGTCATTAATCAATTAATTAGTAATATATAGATGTTCATTAGAAGGTTGGAAAATAAAAAATAAATTTTAAGAATAGAAAGTATAGATGAGGGGCGCCTGGGTGGCTCAGTGGGTTAAGCCTCTGCCTTTGGCTCAGGTCATGATCCCAGGGTCCTGGGATTGAGCCTCACGTCGGGCTCTCTGAGCAGGGAACCTGCTCCCCTCTCTCTCTCTGCCTGCCTCTCTGCCTACTTGTGATCTCTGTCTGTCAGATGAACAAATAAAATCTTAAAAAAAAAAAAAGAAAGTACAGATATTTTGGATTTCAGCGTACCTCTGTACATGCATACTATGTTTCAGTTGTGCATTATATACATAGTACGTATTACATGTGCATACATGATACAAAAATGCAGTTAAACTGTTCACTGTGTTTTGTAATCATCTTTTTTAACCTTAATATAATATTAGAACATGATAGAGGGGTGCCTGGGTAGCTCAGTGGGTTAAGCCTCTGCCTTCGGCTCAGGTCATGATCTCAGGGTCCTGGTATTGAGCCCCGAATCAGGCTCTCTGCTCAGTGGGGAGCCTGCTGCCCCCTCTCTGCCTGCCTCTCTATCTACTTGTGATCTTTCTCTGTCAAATAAATAAATAAAATCTTTTTAAAATAAAGAACATGATAGAAGTATTTTGATGGTGATGGTGGCGGGGTGGGTTATTGGAATATAGTTAGATCTGCATACTAAAACAAAACAAAACAAAACACTTGGGATACCTGGGTGGCTCAGTCAGTTAAGCGGCTGCCCTCAGTTTAGGTCATGATCCCAGGGTCTTGGGATCAAGCCCTGCCTTGGGCTCCCTGCTCAATGGGCAGCCTGCTTTCCCTTCCTACTGCTTGTGCTCTCTTGTACTCTCTCTCTCAAATAAATAAAATCTTTATGTATGGAAAAAAACTACCCTAATGAGGCTACACTGAGACTGCTGGGTCTAGAGGCAGGAAGGTAGGTGAGACAACTATTGCAATCATTCAGGGAGAAGGTGGTCACAGTCGGCATCAGAATGGTAGGGAAGCGGCTGGGACACAAGAGACCTGTAGCAGAAAGTTGTAAGTAGTGAAGGAGAGGGGAAAAAAAAATCTAGAAAATCTTTTGGAAACTTTTGGGCTACTGGATGGACTCATGAAAAGGGAGCGAATAGCTTGTTCATGAAGGGAGGTACAGGAAGAAATGTTCAGTTATTTTTCAAGCTCAAAATGCCTATGGGATATGCAGGTAGACCACCCAATGGACATTGGCATAAAAAGCTTCAGTATAGACTACTGAGGAAAGGACAAATACGGTGATATTTATTAAAATACTATTTTTGGGGATCAGAGTCATGTTTCTTTGACTATTCACTCACTGGGAATTATGAGATGTTGCACATGTCCACCCTAGTGACGATTTCCAAACTTTCTGGAATGATGATTCTCCACCATTACTTGTTCAAATTTGTGTTTCCCTTTGCTTAAAAAAAATCCACCGGCTCACCAGTGGGGATCTGTTTAGATCCAAATTTTTGGCATAACAACCAAAACCCTTCACAACTGAGATCAGTTGTTCTCACCAGAGTGCCTCTCCCTTCTGCTTCTTGTTGTTATCCTGTATTCCACCTCCGCAGATATACTTGCTGTCCCCCCATCATTTCGCCTCTATCTAGAAATCCTAGTGTGCTCTGGGACCACGTGAAATTCTTTTCTATTGTGAGAAATCCTTCCTGGCTCCCACTCCCTTCTTGCCTCAAAGAGGTCGTTCTCTCTTTGCTGTACTGTCATAACATGACACTTTCCTCAGACATAACATATTCTATTGTAATTACTTATCTTCAGGAAGTTGTAGCTTTTTAAGCTTCCTCAGAGTTTGATATGTATGTATCTCTATATATATAAATTACATAGTACATAGTATAACATTTTCCCAAGAGCTAGACAACCTAGATAGTACACCTATAACATCTGCTGAATAAATTTGGGATTTGAGTCACTTTGCCCTTTGTTCAATATGTGATAGGTATTATACCATGTATTTAATAAGTACTAAATGTCAATCCAATTCTTTTCCGGTTTCTTGGCATGTAATGATATCCCTCTTGGTTATAAGAGAACCTGAAGTTAAAACTATTGGAGAGAAGAATCAATATCTCTTCATGATGTATGTAAATTAATAGAGCACTTCCTTGTGCAAGATTTGTCGGTTTGTCTGAGAACCAGGCTGACCATCTATTTCTATTCTTCACTTTAACATACAATGCTGTGATGAACCAGTGGTGGTGAGAGTGTGGGAAAACAGGCATGCTTCTACATTATTTATGGAAAGTACTTTCGCAGGATCTATTACACATTAAAATACTCATTCTTTTTAATCGATTAATTCTACTTCTATTTTCTTTCTTACAGAAATAAGACTGCATGTATGCAAAAATGTATATGCAAAAGAATGATTACTGTAGTAATATTTATGACAGCAAAATGTAAGAAACCATTTGAATGCCTGTCAAAGAAAGACTAAATAAGTCAATACATTTTATTCACGTAATAAAATATTATGTAGTAACTAAAAAGATGGAGGTCATTATGTATCTACTGATCTGAAAAGATGTACATACATCATACATATTAGAGTTGGGGAAGAACAGAAAGTTCAGAGCACTATTATAGCACAGTTTCATTTTTATTTAAAAATACATATATATGCAGATGAGTATTTAGATATGTCAGTATCAATCTGGTCAAGATCTGGAGGGATACACCCAATAGCATTCACTATCCAGATTCTAAGTGTGGATCAGTTGGATCAGATGAATGGAGAGATTTTCAACAACTATTTTATATAAGGTTTTTTGGATTACAAGTAATTTTTTTTCTCTCTTCAGTGATTCTCTGGATTTTTTTCAGCCAAAAAAAAAAAAAAATTAAGAGAATAAAACAGATAGGTATGTATTGATCTAAAAATATATCCATAATATTACAAGTGAAAAATGTAGGTTACAAATGAAAGTTTATGTTGAATTGCCTCACTTTTTGATAAATATATATGATAGTTAAAAGACTAGATGTGTGGGGGCACCTGGGTGGCTCAGTGGATTAAGCCTCTGCCTTCAGCTCAGGTCATGATCTCAGGGTCCTGGGATCGAGCCCTGAGTTGGGCTCTCCACTCAGCAGGGAGCCTGCTTCCCCCTCTCTCTCTGCCTGCTTCTCTGCCTACTTGTGATCTCTCCCTCTCTGTCAGATAAATAAATAAAATCTTTAAAAAAAAAAAAAAAAACTAGATGTGTGTATACCAGGCCGTGAAGCAAGGGTCAGGATTAGAAAAATACTCATAGTTTGTTATATACATTTTGTATCGTTTGGAATAAAATGAATAAAAATAATAAGATAAATAACTATTAATAAAAGGTCATCAAGGTTTGTTTTATACCCTAGATATATTCTTTAAAAGTTCTGTGCAAATTAAAATCTTAGTAAGGAAAATTATATTTTAATTAGAACAATAGAGTTTTCAATTATGCAAAATATTCTTCTGTAAAGAGAATATAACCTTTTGTGATATTAATACCTACGACTCCCAGCTGCCCATTTTGGCCTATTTAATGCTTGTCCTTCAGAGAAATAAAAGTCAAGGTTTCTTAATTATCTGTTTAAGGTTTATCAGAGAAAAATGTCATTATTTTGCTTTTATTAGCACTCTCCGGGACACTGCAAGCCCCACTTCTATGCATCCACCCCCTTTTCCTTTTCCAGGGAGGGTACCTGTCCCTGGCAGGTGAAGCTCCTTTTAGCATCGATGCAGTTTCAATTTCAAGATGGAAGAAAGAGAGTTACTACTGCCTGAACTTACATATAGGGAACAGATGACTGGAGCTGCTGGAGTTAAAAAAAAAATTCTGTATCAACAGCTGTCCTGTGCAGCTTTTCCCTCAGCGGAATGAGCTCTCCTTCCTCATGGACGTTGAAGCCCTACCGTTGGCCCAAAGTCAGTCTTGATCGGCCTGTTTGAGCTTTCTACTTGCTTCCAACTCATGATTTAAAGAGCTCTTGAGTATCTGAATATTTAAATTACATTTAAACAGAACAGGACACAGCATCTTATGCTTTCAGAGTGAGCAAAGTATGACCTTGCTCCCAGTAATCATTACAAAGGAATGCTTTCGACAGATTCAAGAAAAATAAACCAAATGAAGGGTTTAAGTTCTATTTCTTTACTTAAAATCCTATCTAACCTGACCTCCGGGTCCGGACAGCCAAAAGAAAAAAAAACTGTCTCTGTCTTAATTGGAGCTCAGTTTCCAGAAAATGGAAATAAAGGCGATATCACAAACCTCTGAAAGTGTAAAGAAGAGACTGTATCGAAAAGTACTAAAAAATAGACTTTCCTAAATATCAACTAGAAGGTGACCAGAAAATATTTTCCACAGTGTGAAAAGTGAACACAGAATTCAAATTACTTACAGGGTGAAAACTAAGAGGGATGAAATAATTAACTTAGTCCAAATGAAAGTATTGCCTCATTGACAGATAAGTGGAATTCATAAGATCCGAAGTTACAGAATTTCTCTGTTTCTGAATTAGAAAGGGCAGTATTTCTAATGGTCTCATAAAACATGGGAAGACTTTTTGTGCATGGTCACATATATCAATGCAAGAAGAACTCTTCAAAAAAGGAGAAATTATAATAATTATTTTAGCTATTAATAGGCACAGCTATGTAGTTTTGTCAGCATATAAAATTCATCCGAAATCTTCATCATCCAAACAAAGCTTGCTTTCCAGGGGGTAAATTAATTTAATCCTTTTTTGAATTAATAATGAAAAGGAACTGCATCTCAGAAAAGAAAACCAATGTTTTATGGGGGTGGCCTGCAGCTCCCACTTGAATCATCAAGATTAAGCAATGACTCTTTTTTGGTTATATTTATCTGACCGTTTTCTGTAGGAAAGGAACATTAATAGCTATATAAAGCTTCAACACATGTTGCACAGAAAGGACTATATAATCCTCTATTATTTCTGCCTGTAAATGACTACATGTCTAGCACTAGCCTGGGGCAGAATTAGCTGTCAGGAAACTTGACCTGCATCATGGGCTTAATGAAGCTGTAACTTTCTGTTTATAATTCTTTCCACTTTTAACTAGTATTGTATCCAGAGGAAATGAGATAATGTTCCTCTCCTTTTTAGATCATCTGGGCTACTGACCAGTCCTGTGTGTAGGGATGTGCTCATAATCTGAACGCTGTTCAGCTTCTGTGACTTAGCACTCTGCCCATCACTCTGATCCGTTCAGCCCTTGTCCAGGTAGGGCACCTGAAGATTTCCAGTGATGGGAGCAGAGGCTGAGATCTGGCTGCCTGAAGGCTTGTGCTAACTGGCAGATTTTGAAACATATCTGTACAAATTTCCTCCTGCCTTTTCCCAGGAGACCATGAACAAGAGCAGAGCTTTCCAACCTTTTAGTTTGGAGTACTTTTCCTTCGGCATCTCCAGGCTTTTTGTGATCTCTTTCTCATTCAGGGCTTCTCCTTTGTAAACCTATTACAGACTTTGAAGCTTCTGACATGCTCAGAGTATTTAGGTTACCTCCACAAAAAGCAAAGGATATTATTATTTTCCTTACCTAAACTAAATGAATTTTAGTTTACATTTAAGCCACCTCTCCCCAGATTTGGAACAAAGGGCTTTTAAGTGAAACATCTATTAAGTACATGAAAGGAGTTTTCAGAGTAGAGATTTATTCTCCTGAGTGTCCTGAAATTCAGGTGTTTAAGGAAATACAGGCTGTGGTGAATCTCTTCTTTCTGAGTCCATTCTGCCTTCCCTCCCTGAGAGTGGGGAAAGGTGTCAGACGAGAGCAGGTGCAAATGTGAGAGCTCTGGTAGAGAGGAGGACATCCTGGTCTCTCTTTCTTTTTAGATATTTATTTATTTATTTGACAGAGGAGAGAGAGAGAGAAAGCGAGTTGGGGCAAGGGTTGAGAGAGAGAGTCCTCAAGCAGACTCCCCACTGAGCACAGAGTTCTACCCAATTCATGCCCAATCTTACAAAACTGAGATCATGACCTGAGCTGAAATCAAGAGTCAGATGCTCAATGGACTGAGCCACCCAGGACCCCCAAGTACTGGCTTTTCGACCCCATGCAGTGACAGTTCCAAGACCTGGGACCAGCCCTGTCACACATCCCCAACTACCACGCAGCTTCCCCACCTTTTTTTCTTTACTTTCTAACTCTCCTATTCCATTCTGCCCTTCGACCCCCAAATGAGACTCGGCCTCGTAATCAACTCATTCAAGACATCACCCTCTTCCTCCATCAAGCCTCGAGTCATCTTTCCTCCTGTTAATATGGAAATTGCTAAATATGTTAGCCTTGTTTTTCTCAGAAAGACAATTCAGTTTCCATAGCACCATGAAAACCAGAAATTGTGTGGGAAGGGGAAAGAAACTTCTGGACCTGTTGCTCAAGCATACTGAGGGTAGCTGGTGATTTATTCGACTTAAAGGACAGAACTACAGAAGAAGCCACTGTGGCCTCAGGGATGGTATAGAATGGTCTATTGGTAGAGTGGAAGTCACGCTGGAGATGGTCTAGCTTTTGACAGAGGAGGAGGTGGAAAGATGGTAATATGGCCCCAGGAGTCACAGCACAGAGAAAGAATTACCCTTAAATATGGAAGTGACTTACAGGTATGCTGACACAGAGGAAGGAGTTAGTAGAAAGGATGAGCTTGAAAAATAATGAACTGACGGAGCAAAGTTTCCAGGAGACAGGAAGTAGTGAGATCTGAGGGAAGAGGAGAGATGGATCTTTGAGAGAGGAGGCATACGTCCTCTCAGAGAAAGGAGGAATCTGTGAAGGTATAGAAGAATTTGGAGACATTGTGAGTTCATACCAGCTGACTTTGATCTTGTTAATGATCTGTTGAGACTTAGGACGTAGGAATGAAAGCTTGAGAAGAGTGGAAAAGATTTGGAATGGATGGATCATGTCCTCTGGTGGTGGGCCAGGTGTGTCATCCTTATTTACGATGGGCTACATGCCAGTGTGTCTTAAAATAGGAGCAACTGGTTTCAGAAATTAATAAAAGCCTATGCCTGAAGGAGGGAATAATTCTAGAAAAAAATGTAGTCTGCATGTTTTGCATCAGGCATGTTTTGCAAGCTTACTGAGTACATAAGCCTTCCTATAGGTGCTTTGGAAAATGTATCAAATGACCCAGGTCATAGCACCAACTCAGCCACTTACTCACTTTGTTGTCTTTGGCATGATCATTAGTTTTTCCCAAATCAGATTCTCCATTTGCATCCATTAATTCACTCAATAAATATCCATTGAATGTCCACCACATGCCAGGAGCTCTGTTGGGTATTGTAGGCACAAGGAAACAAGACACTCTGTCCTCAAGTCCCACCAGTCCAGTGGTTCCCTACCCTACCTCTGTACCAGGAGGGTCACATAAGAAACATCAGAATGTATTTCAATAATTCTGGAGTCCATTTATAGAAAACAAAAAAAACTATAGAAAAGCAATTTTTTTTTTCTTGAAACAATTGTCTTGTGATCATGATCTTAACAGTGACTATAGTTTCTGGATAGAAGACTCTACCTCCACACAATGCCCCATGGTTCCCTCAGGCCTAGAACTCCTTCCTACACAGCTTCCCAACCAGGAATGGCAGCCACTGTCCCTCTGGGAAGCAGGGAGCATGGCTTTACACCAGGCTCATGGAATCTTCACCACTTCCTCATGTCTCCAATGACTGGTTGCCCTATTCCTGTAGTTGGCTCCTCTGAAGACATTGGTGCTAATTCCAGCAGGGGCACAACACAGAGCCCTCCCAGCAGCCAAGTGGAAACCAGACGAGCTCTTTGATCTTCAGCCTGGCACATTCTTTGGGTGGTCAAAACTTTGGAAGGACATGCTACAGGAGTGTGCCTGGGGACTGGAAGCCAGGTCAAAGGTAATGTTCTGGAGAGGATTTCTGGGCATAGAATTAAGGGAATTGTCCTTTCTTTTAGACGTTTAAGTCCAGAATAGGAAAAATATTCCCTGAAATGGATCCCAGAGTTCTGGGAAGAGTCTACCGTTACAGCTATGGTCACAGTTTTAATTTCTTTAGAGCCCACCCAGCTGCGTTAACATACTCAACCTTACCCCATATTTCCATGTTATCAAACATTCAAGAACTGTCATCAGGGGTAGAAAGCAGTAAGTGTCTTTCTCTTCGTTTGTGTTCAGGCTAAGAGAGGGAGAGAGGGAGTCCATTTCTAAAACCGGATTTTGCAGACAAGAAAAAAAATACAGACTACAGATTAAGTGAATAGTAGAGAGGAAGACAAAACTGAGATTTCTTTACTTCCTGCTTTCGGTCTTCCTCTGGGAGGGACTTTCTCTATAAGTGGACCCAGAAATTAGACTCAGAGAGCCCACCAGGTAGGGGCACGAGTTAATCACCCCACATCTAGATTTGAGAAAAGCAGCAAAAACTGTGAAGAAGGCAATTTCCTGAGTGTTCATCTCGAAATAATTCATTTCAGTATATCATGTGAATCTTGGGTATCTGGGTAGAAAAATACACTTTCCAGAGTTTCTTTGCCAAGCTCGGGTTCTTGACCTTTTTATATGACACACTTCCTCCTGCCTTTTGTCTCAGATCTCATTTTCTCAACACCCCCCCCCAAAAAAACTCCCCCAAACCTAAACATTTACCTTTTAAGAGCAGGAACTCCCACATATGTTAGGTGAAGAACGTTTTTTATTCCCTGCCTCATTTGCCTACCCTTTCCTCCATTGCTTTCCTTGTTCTCTCTTGTTCTCGGATCTGTCTTGAATGTGAATATTCTCCAGTGAATGACCTTGACACAGAGTCAGGAGGGGCTTCCCTGCTGTGTCAGTAATGACATTTTCCCTCACTGTCTTTTCCCCATTAACCTCAGCTTAGTAGTGTGATTTGTTTCTTTTCTAGGGCTTACGAAGTTCATTTCGCTTCAACTGCTCAACTCAGCACTGGTCCCTATCAAACTTTGTCTTTAATTCAATCCCGCAAATATTTACTGATAATTATGCTTGGTCCAGTGTGAAATCGAGATGTGAATAAGAATCTATCACTTTTTTTTCCTAAAGAACTTAGACGGACACAGCCAAGTGTGGAAGGCACCAAAAGGAATCACAGAGATTCTGTTGGACACACTGGAGAAGAATTTACTGAAGGTACACAAGCATCCCCACAAAGGCTTCCCAGGACCGCTCCATTTCGCCTCTTTCTGATTTCCAAATTCCTACATCACGTATTTTGGGCTTAAATCAGCATTTTCCACAGTATGTTCCTTGTAACACTAGACCCAAGAGATGTTCTGTGAAAAAACAATTTCATGATCAATTAAGAAGAGGAAGTATCGTATACACATTCTCTTCTTGGAAATCCACAATGTATATCAGCACATCCGAGGCTTCCACTAGCAGAGGAGGAGATGAAAATTTGTTTAACCCAGAATTTTCTGAGCCTATGTAATCATACCTCACTTTTTACATAGCACCTATAGGAAAAGTATGTTTCTCAGACTACACCCTTGGAAACATTACACTCATCGATTAATTAAATGATGACTCTGAATGTTTTGAAAATCCCACTTGTTTACAAGATTTTATTTTTATCACCATGTTAAAAAACTTTCATACCAATTGCATCTTTAAATGTCTAAAATTGTGCTGCCCAATATGGTAGCCACAGTCACATGAAGCTCATCTCACTTGAGGTGCACTGTAAGTATAAAATACAAAATTTTATATTGATTACATGTTGAAATAATTCAGGTATATTTAGCTAAAAACTTTATTGAAATTAACTTCTCCTCTTTTTATTTAATATAAAAATATAGTTAAAAAAAGAACAAAGTAACAACTGGTAAATGTAATTTACCATCTGCAAAAAAGTAAACACCAACATACAATGGAAAGATACTTTAAGATAAGCCAAGTGGTATTTCAACTATTTTGCTGACATGTTTATGAGAATATGCTATCTCTCTTTTCTCATATAATATTCAGAGCTCAAAGTCTAAAATAAAAAAAATGAAAAGGTTTAAAAAATTAACTTTGCCTCTTTCTACTTTCTACTTTTTTAAGTAGAAATGGCTACTAGAAAGTTTAAAATTACACATGTGGCTTGCATTATTTTTCTACTAACAGCACAGGCTTAGAAAATAGGAATTGTATTTTCCATATATTTTGTACTTTCCTACGGCACACAGATTGATGCTACATGAAGTAAGACATGGAAAACATACTTGTTGATTGAATTAACTTGGTTAGCAAGGTTGGGATTTGGTTGAGAGAGCCAGGGAATTGAATCTTTTTCTCCCAGGTTTCACGGTCTTATTCATTACTGTAGCCACTGTGTGGATTGCTCCTGTGGTCCGACTTCAGCTTATAAATCTCAGAGACCAACACTTCGTAATGCTAAGCTGATACCAACTACCTAAGACCCTTTGTTAGGTTCTTCTTTGCTTCCCAGTCAGAATGCTAATGTGCACTTGTAAGTCCTAGTCCAGCGTCATCATTCTTACGGCATTTCAATAAGTTTCAACAGTTTTTAGGCATTTACGGAATTTCTAGAGTATTCACTGAATGGATGGCCACTGTTTCTCATAACCCAGAATCCTACCCCTTGATGGATAAAGGGAAAAACAGAGGATAGAATCTCTACTCTTGCCATACTTGCTTCAAAGAGGACTCTTTATGGATATGTTCTGAACTCTGAGGTTTCATGTAATCAAGAAATAACTGATTTTCATCATGTTTTCAGTTACTAATAGAAATGAAAGGTAAGGGGCACTGGGTGGCTCAGTGGGTTAAAGCCTCTGCCTTTGGCTCGGGTCATGATCCCAGGGTCCTGGGATTGAGCCCCGCATTGGGCTCTCTGCTCAGCAGGGAGCCTGCTTCCTCCTCTTTCTCTGCCTGCCTCTCTGCCTACTTGTGATCTCTGCCTGTGAAATAAATAAATAAAATCTTTAAAAAAAAAAAAAGAAATGAAAGGTAAGATAAAAATCACACTTTGATCAAAGTCTGGCACCATCTGTAAGAATCACTTCAGTCCAGTGAGTCTCAGACAACGCAGAGAGGCGGTCTCGGTGGCAGCTCCTGTGAAAGTTACATCAAGAGTTCTCTGCAGGATTCAGCAGTGCTCTCCAAGGCATGAGTCAGAGTAGAAAAGAGGGCACAACACCATGGAAAATAAACTGCAGATGCTTTCCGTCAGACAGAAGTGTGCCTGCTCCGCTCGCTCCCGCTGTCCAGAGAGCGGTAATGTGAACGAATGTGATATCCTCTTCTCTCGCACAGAAGCACAGCATGGACACAAGAAACCACACCGAACTCAACGATCAAAGACGGGCTTTCAGCTAAGAAGCTACAGAAAGCCATGGGGAAATGTGTATGCCCATGAGATTCAGGACTGGCCTACGAGCCTGAAGGCTTCTCATTTTCTCACGCTGGCCCTAGAAGGTCTTGGAGATTTTCTAGTTTATGGATGCCGAGATGGAGGGCATTGAGGGGTTCTTTACCTGAAGTCATAAAATACTTTGCTGGAACCAGCTTGTCTTTTGTATCACTGACATCCCCAGATGCTATTTTCTGACTTTTTCTTTTCTTTTCTTTCCTTTTTTTTTGCAATCGTACTCTCCATTGCAATCCAACCACTGTGTTAGCAGACTTAAACCCTGGAACGCATTTCTGATTGTATCTCTCCAATATTTAAAAAACCATCAATGATTTTCCCTTGGCATTAAACAAAGGCTATCCTCCCTAGCTTGACCTTTAGAGTTTTTATAATTTGGCTCAACCTATTAGTCTAGCTTTACACCCATAATCAATTTTGTATACTCCACAGACTAAGAAGTTTGGGCCGCTTGCTCCTCCACTCATGTGGCCAGGCAGCCTCAGCCTCCAGCTCTGCACACCCAGCTCACAACCAGTGCCCAACGTTCAGCCCCATTCCATGGTTCTCCCAACACCAGAACTCTTTGTCCTCTGGGTCCCCTTAGCAATTTTCTAAGCATCCTTCTACCCATTTCCCTGCACACACGCTCACGTACATACATGCACACACCCCCTCGAGTGTAAACAATCCTTCTTCCTGAATTAAATCTCTGCTCTGTCAATTACTGGCTGTGTGATCTTGGCCATTACTTAAACTACCTGAGCCCCAGTTTCCTAAAATGTGAAACTCAGGATAATAATAGCACCTACTTCATAGGGTTGTTGTGGAAATAAATGAATTTCTAGGAAGTGATTGATACACAATATGCCTTTTGTACATGATTTGCTTATCAGTAGTAGGAGTCATGGTAATAGTATCAGCGGTATTAGTTTTGTATTCCTGACAGCACATCATGTGATCTCATACACCGTACCTGATCAATAAACATTTACAGAGTAAAAGAACAAGTAAGTGAGCATACAGCAGAGATTTTAAAGTGAGAATCAATGCACTCGTCCATTATTATTTTGAAAACCTGCTTAAGAATTCTCTCTTAACCATGTTAGGACTTACTAGATACTCTTAAGGAAAAAATGTAATTTCTTTAAAAGGAAGAACTAAAATAAACACAAGCAATTTATGGATTAACTACCATTTGAAAATGCATATTTTAGTGCACAAGTCTGGAGAAGCAAACATATATCTTGATTTATATTTGATATCCTTAAATGGCAATAAACTGACATAAAATAAAAACTGGGAAGGCTGAACGACAACTGAATGGATGTTTTTAACTTTCTAGATTGCTTTTATGCCCATTATTTCATTAAAGCTTTCTTGCTCTAACGAGCTAGACTTATGGGAAGAGTTTAAAAATAAAACTAAAAAAAATTGTGATAGGAAATGTGGTCACGTTTCTTCTTTTCTACCAGTAGACAGTAGAACAGGGACCGAAAAACCACTTTCTGGCCTTTGAAAATCAATGTGCATTTTGTGGAGGGGAACTGTCGCCTTTCAGTTACAGTTTTTCCCCTGCTGTCTTATAACTATGTCCTGCACTAAATTTAACATGTCCCCAGACTCCTATTTAATTCTCACAGCTGGGAGATGGGACTAGCCCAGCCAAATCTATTTTCCTAGAGTACTTACAAATCTGCCCTTTAATAATTTATTTTCTTTACTATAATGGCCTCTAATGAAACTCTAATAGATTTTGCCCCATAGTTGCTGCTTTAATCAAAGAAGAGAATTTTACAGGTTTACTCATAGTGCTCTTTTTCAAAAGCTACTGATTAAGTATTTGCCTTCTGCTTGCAAGCAGTCAGAGGGTATAATGGAGGCTACAAGCTTCCAGACTAGCAGTCTGCAGGTAGCTGTCACCCAGGGCCTGCAACACACTGCATATAGCTGGTGCCAATCGAGCAGACTGAAGTTTCAATTCTCCCCAGCTCTTGGCAGTAGACTGCCCACAGCAATCTTCTCCCTTACCATCTTCTTCACCGGGACTATTCCAAGCAGGGAATAGCAGAATTCCTCCCTGTTCCCCACATCCCAGAGAAGCTAAATTATGTCTGAAAACTGAATGACATGCTTGGCCAAAGAATGTATTCTACCACGAGACAGAGCTTACAACAGTTTACTTTGGCCTACTCCACCAGCAGACCCACTAAACACCATCTCCCCCTGCCTTCTAGGAAAGCAGCAACTTAAGCCACACAGTCGCTTTACGTGTTACATTCATGGCACCAAAGCAAGAGCCAAACAACATAAGGAGGCTTCCTGTACTCCAAAAAACCCCTACTTCTCCACAGTCCATTTATAGCACATTCGTGAGAACACACATGCAGACTAACACCGACCAAGCTTGAGGTTTCCTTAGAAGTCAAGACACCAGGAATTAAGCAGTGAGTAGTGTTTTTGAAAGAAAAATAACCCTAACATTTATTTATTTTATGAAGAAGATAAATATTTTCTTCAGAATTTGTAGCTGTCCCGATGTCCTTCAATGTCTTAGATACAAATGCCAATCTCCCTATCCAGTCAATGGTCATTGCCAGGTAGAGAGGAATGGAAATACTCCTGAGGTAAGTTTAGTTATGATCGGTCCATGACTTGCCTTTCCTTTTCTTCATTTGTCTCCAGAGCAAACATTTGAAATAGCACTTCATATTCTCAGCCCAGTGTCAGTGCATTAGAGGGACTTCCCTGACCTACAACGATCAGATTTTTTTAAAGAAATTAAATCTTTACTTGAATTATTACCACTAGTTATGTTGATGTATCTCCAGTCACGAGACAAACAAACAGCTCTTTTTTTGATACCAGTTACTCTATAGAGAAAGGTGCTCCTCACGGTCCCCCCCAAAATGACATTAATTTTAAACTATGGAAGAAGAAAAAGGAAAAAATAATTTTTAACTTATGTGTCTTCATAATTAGGTTGTTAATTATACACAAGGATCTCCTGGGGTTAGTATTCTAGATACCTGTGTAGATATTTTATTGTGTCTCCTAAGTGGGTCTGAGGCCTTTTCTGTTTATAGTTGTATCTCTTAATTTTGAATGAATTAGTAGACTAATCAACAGAAACAGGAGACTTTAGTATGGTGGCTTGTGCATTGTAATATACTGAGGAAGAAGAACCTACCATTTGGAGAGAAACTAATAAAAGGGTTGTAACAGATCATTTTCATTCTTCTGTGATGGAATCTATAAAATTAAAAAACTCTGTTTCCTATATGAGACATTAGAAAGTCCCAAAGCACAAATGAATTCTGATTCATTTCTATTCTTCACATTATATTATATTTTCTAATAAGCAATGAGACATACTGAGTTGAAAAGCTTGACAGATTTAACAGGGAAAGAAAACCCCCAAACCATGTTCTGCTGGTAATTGGAATGATTATCCGTCACAGTTTTGCTATGCAGAGACAAATATATGCTCTGCTTCAGTGGCCTGGAAAACTGGTAAAATAAGTTTAAAGTCTGGTCTGTGGTAATTAATTATTTTTAATCAGTATTATTCAGGTAGTGCCATGAACATTTGTTATTGCTATCATTTAAAAATATATTATAGTCAGTGTTTGCTCATCCGTGGTAATAGAGGCCAAGCTGCACAGATAAATTAAGTTCACAGATATTAATTCCTAACTCTTAAGCACTTGTAAGAAAATACATCTGATTTATTTCTGGGTTTTTGTATTATGCATTTATTACTCTTGTATCCCAGTTTTACAAGTATTTTTACAAAATAGTGAAAATTTGGCATGAATCAGAACTAGGATTGAATCTTAAATCTACCACCAATCCTGGGCAAGTTATTGACCTTTTAAAGTCCTAAATTCCCTGCATGTGGAGTTAATACCCATAGGATGGGGGCAATTGTGAGACAATGGATATAAAGCACCTAATCAAAGCTAACACACAGTAGGTGCTCAGGAAATGGCAGTTCCCTCTCTTTCTCCTACCATTCCTCTGCTCTGAGTCTTCCCCATTCCATTTGTTGGAGCCTACTCTTTGGAATGAAGGAGTACATCATGTCATAGCTGAAATTTCTTGATGATCCACTAGAGGACAAAGAAATTGAAGAAGAGGGACGCCTGGGTGGCTCAGTTGGTTAAGCGGCTGCCTTCGGCTCAGGTCATGATCCCAGCGTCCTGGGATCGAGTCCCACATCAGGCTCCTTGCTCGGCAGGGAGCCTGCTTCTCCCTCTGCTTCTGCCTGCCTCTCTGTCTGCCTGTGCTCGCTTACTCTCTCTCCCTCTGTCTCTGACAAAAAAAAAAAAAAAAAAAAAAAAGAAAGAAATTGAATTAATGTGACTTTGATTTTATTAGTCAAAATGACCCAAGAGAAACTTCCACCCAAGAGAAAGAGAAGCTTTAACATTTACCAAACAAACCTTAAAGGTATTAGGGTACTATCATTAGTTTATTTTTTCAACTAAAGTAACCCAGCTTGTTCACATTTTCCAACGTTTAGCTTGGTATCTTTAATATAATGTTGGCTGGTCTCACTGCTCTCACATTTCACTTTTGGTTCTTTCTCTTTTAATTTTTTTTATCAAACATTTGTTCGTATGCATTGTAAAAACAAATAGAAATTAACCATAGTGATGGCTAAAATATAAACCACAAATTTGACTGAGTCAGAGGAGGTCGTTTTGGGTAACCCAAAATTCCACGTCTCTGTATTTCAGCCCCTTGGTCAACTTATTAAATGATAAATGAAAGAGATCAGATGAACAGAATAAAAATTAATCCATCTTAAGAGCTCTATATGCTCTTGGTCAGATCCCAGATCCAAAATGAAATTTGACCTAGGTTTTGAAAGCAGTAGTGTCTTAGAACAATTTTACTTGATGAAGTTTCCAGAAAATACATGGTTGAGCCTGGCAACAAACTGTCAGAAACTCAGGGGGGAAGTGCTCTGCTTCCTCTCAACTGAACTCATAAAAATCTTATCTATTTCGTTTATTCTTTCATTTTGATATAAGTGTGCTCCCTTTCTCATTGGGGGATAAACATTTATTTATTTATTTTAAAGCATGTGTTTTGCATTCAGACACGGAAATGAGGAAAAGGCCATTTTTCCTGAAAATGTCTTCATCCTTTCGTCCTCCTACTCCCCTGACTTCTAATAAATATTCGTCTGCGTTCCTCCATAAAGCAGGACTGCAGTTACTCAAATTTGAACCCTATGTAGCAAGCATTTAATGCACAGTATTAAGCTACGTGAAAGGTACAAAGAATAAGATAAGGTTAATCTTTATGTTCAAGGACCTTCTTACTAGATTTTGGAGAGTGTACATGCAAAGCAGGATCCAAGTATACTGTCCAACGTATAATCAACATTTAAACATACCCTGCTGTCAGAAAGGATGGGGAAGAATGGTACAAGAGTGACATGACACAGGACAGTGTCAATGATATTTAGAAAATGACCAAACATGTGACAGTTAGCTGTTGCAAATTCAAATATAATGTTGAATCTTTAACAGATTTTTCCCTCCCCGATTTAATTCTTCTTTACTTCTGGCTCTCTGATTCATGCATTATACCAGGAATAGAAACACTGTACAAAGTATTTTCAATGTATGTAAAGGTCCACTTTTAATATTATTCATTATTTAGAAAGGATTTTGTTGCTGCCATCTAAACAAAGGAGCAAACAACATTTTGATTACAATACGAATTATAGATTTAATTGTAGTATCATTTTTGTTGTTATACCAGGGAAATAATGCTGAAGGAACATGTATAAATTGAATTGTTCCAATAGCACTGTTTCTTATTTCCTTTTACCATCTTTTTCAATTTCTGGGATGAGCTTGCCAATTAAAAATACATTTGGATTGAGGTCTGTAACTGATATACCTCCCAGAGTTTTGGACCCAAAACTCAATGAAAAAGAACCACAGAGGCATGTAACCAATAACCACCCAAATTTGAGCGAATTAGAACTATTCTGTTTTGCCACACTAGTCAGAAAGCCACAGGCATTCCACCACTCCAAAAGGATCTGAAGAATTGACGGAAAGCATAAAAAACGAACACAGATTGTACATAAATGTACTGTTGCATTCTTACTTCAACAACCATAGAAAGAACCCCAACTTTCAACTTGAAGTCTTCCCTTGGGGTGGGGGGAAAGCTTTCTAATAATAATTTTGAATAAATTTTTCACTCAACAAAATTTTAAAATATGCCTCTAAAATGCATCTTAAGAATATTTTTGGTAGATATGTAGGCAACTTTATAAAAATTCACCTTTAATCTTTCCTTTGTATATCTTATACTTGAGAAGTAGAAAATATAGATGACTTGTAGGGAAAGAACACATTATTTTAACTCACAAATATTTATGGACAAATTGACTGCATCAAGACACCTCACTGGGTACCTTAGATATATAAATAAAGGACAAGGTCCCAGCCATTAGAAAGTTCCTAGCTGGTGAGAGGAAAGCCTTATAATACAGTGTGATATGTGCTCTCTGATTGGTAAGAAAAGATAATCTGAGGAAGCCTGGAGGGTTTCTCTCACACTTTGATCTAAAACCTCAGGATGAGCTCCTCAGAGAGATTGGTTGAACTGAATGTATTTACCAGGAAAAGAAGAGGAGAGTAATTAAGCAAACGCGTAGTGCTTGCTTGTAAAAGACAGCAAGTTAGAGGACATGGCAGTAAAATGGGGAGTCCAAAAGTAGAGGCACAAGATGGTATCTGTAACTACGGGCACCATTATATAAGGAGATTAGATTTTTGTCCTGAAGGCATGGGGGCTAAGAGTTTTATGGGCAGAATAAAATCATATTTGCACCTTAGAAAAATCACCCAATTGTCTAGAGTGGCATGAGACTAGAAGTAGAGAGACATGTTTGTCAGAAGTCCAGGTGAGAAATGATGAAGATGAAGTTCACAAGGTATGAAAGATGTGGAAAAGCTAGGACCTGCTGATCAATTACGTGTAGAGAGAGGCACGGAGAAAGAACACCATGAAAAATCTCAGGCTAGTTTTCCTAAGTGCATTTTTTGATGTGTTTCTTTCTTCTGTTGGGAACTCCAAGATTATGTGCTACCTGACTTCACAGTTTGATCTCAATTAAGCTCACAGTAATCTTGGAGGTAGACAAAAAGGAAGGTTTGACCAGCCTACCTGAAAGTCCCTTATAAAAAGCCACTTATTTTCTACATCGTTTGGGTGCAGAAAATTAACATTAGTCTTTCTTGGACAATAGTTAATAATACTTTTCTGTCAACATTGTGAATGAGTTTCAGTGTAGATAGAAATACCAAGGTAGTTTTTGTTGAGTTTTGCACATGAGCGACAATGAACTACTTATAGTTTCTCAGCTAGTCTACATTTATTTCTGCTGACCCTTGGGCTGAGAATGTACCCTCCCTCTCAGTCTTCCTTCTATCAGTCCTTCAATATCATCTCAGATGTCACCTCCTCCAAGAAGGCTTCTCAGATACACTGAAATCAATGTTTTACATTGTAGACTGCGGGATATAGGTTTACAGAGTCCTTCACTCACTAGTGTTAGTCTCTAAAAATGCTGTCTTTTCCCTCTACTCAATGTTTTTAGAAGAATTTGGATTTTAGTTTATATTCCAAAAAGTGGAAAAAGCAGCCATCAAACAGTTCTTTTACATTTTCCCCAAGCACCTATCCTCTGAGATTTGGGAATATTTTCCTCATTCCTTTAATTCTCCTTCTCTAATACCACATGGCCCTTACCTCCAAGTGACCTTGACATTTACAGGCTAAAGGAACTATACTGTAGCAGCCAAGACTGGCCAGACAGGCTTTAAAACTCAGCAATGACAGGGATAGGGAAAATCTGATTTGTATGTGGGTGACTTCTGTAAACTAATTTGTAGTTGAACTCACATGACTTCACCAAGATTTAATAAAATCCTGTCATCACATTTAGTTTTCAGACTTTAGATGTTCATTAAATGCAGACTAATTCAGAGCTGACTTCATTTTTCAGAGTTGGAGAGATCATACTATTTGAGAGAGTTTTTGATGGGCAGAAAAAAATATACATTTCTCTGATAATGGGAAATAAAAGCAGGTAGATAAAAAGTAAGATTTTTTTATTTTTCTAAGATTTTATTTATTTGACAGAGAGAGAGAGAGAGAGAAAGAGAAAGTATAGGTAGGGGGAGCAGGAGGCAGAGGGAGAGAGAGAAGCAGGCCCCCAGCTGTGCAGAGAGCCCAACATGGGGCTTGATCCCAGGATCCTTGGATCATGCGAAGGCAGACGCTTAACTGACTGAGCCACCCAGGCACCCTGGATAAAAAGTATTTTTAAAATATCATCTGGTTTTATATATATATATATATATATATATATATATATATATACACACACACACATATATATAAATGTGTATATATATAATACATTTATAAATATATTTATTTATTTTATTTATATCTATTTATTTATTTATTTATTTCCTGAATTTAGAAAAACACTTTTTTCGTAGCTTTTAACTTTAGAATTGAAATTAGTCACTAAGGATGACACGTGGAATTAGAGATGGTCTATTATGTGGAAGACACAAGATTGGAAATGAGAAAACTGGGACCTCTGTCCTACTTAGAGCACTCAGATATGTGGTCCTGGACAGGGGCACTATCTGTTCTTGGTCTGAGTTTCTTTTTACACAAATTAGAAAGAGATGGTAGAGGATGGGCTAAAACTTTCTTTCAAGCAATATGGCCACACTGAATTTAATAACTTGATATTTAGGAATGCAAACTTGCTGTGTTAGTAATGCCATACAAACACGCCAAATATTTTATTTATTTGCCACAAGTTACTTCGTGAGCTTTTCTAGGACTTTAAATGGCCTTGCAGAGCCGCTAAGGAATTTAAAAACAAAAAAATGTTTATCCTTTGCTTGACCACTTCTAAAAAAATGTCCTTAAACTTTATTCAAGTAAATGATGAGTGAACAAACACAAACACACAAATCTTTTCCAGAAAGAAATCAGATCATGCCATGCCTGTTCTCAAGATCATCCAAAGTCTTTCCAACCCTTCTCTCCCCACCTCCATACTCCCTCACCTCAAGTAAATTGAATCTTTAGCATGGTCTACGAGGCTTTCATGAGGTCTCCATTTCCCTGTGCTCACCTTATCCTCCTTCTCTCTCTTTCTTACTCCCATTGCTGGAATCACACTGCCTCCTCTACTCACTGTTCTTCAAACCACCAAGCATGTGCTCACCTCAGGGCCTTTGCACTTGCAGTTCCTTCTGCTTGAAATGCTCTTTCTGGAGAGCAAGGCTCACTTTCTCACTTCATTCAAGTCTCTGCTCAAATGCCACTTCATCATAAGAATTTCTCTGACCAACTATTAAAATAGCACCTTTTTCATTTCTTGTCTTCTTGCTGTGCTTGTTCTTTCTTTATAGCATTTATCACTACCTGATAAACTGTATATTTATTTGTTAAACATTTTAAATATCTCTTCAACCCAAATGTAAATTTCATGATGGTACGCTCTTATCTGTTTTTACTTACCGCATGGTTCTTGTCTACCATTATTGTCTGGTGTCTGTGTAACAGTGCCTGATACTTAATAGGCACTCAACAAGTACTTGTTGATTTACTTATGGAATGAATATATAAATCTTACATCTCTAACCTGAATGGGCATAAAGTTAAGATGACAAAGAAGGCAATAATACATAACTTATAAAAAAAAACTTAAAAAAGTTAGAATAAGGGCATGGCTAGAACCAATCTTATTTCTTTTGCAAAAATTGTGAGAGCCTAAAAAAATCACCTATGGATAGCCCTTTATTTTTCCTAAACTGAAAAGCATTATGACTAAATCATTTTTGCTAATACTGTTTCTTGGATTTTATGGAATTTCTTCATACTGAGATTAAAAATACCCTCTATAAATAAAAGAAAAAAGGTATCTTGGAAAATGAAAGACGTTAGAATTGATGGTAGAATTGAGTACTATTATGTGGCAATATATATATTCAGGATTGAGTAATGCTTAAATCTTGCCATAAGATGTAGAATAAATGATGTAACTCTTTTAGAGGTTCCTAAGATAGCCATACACGGTGTGATAAATGGAAACCAAAGTTACCTGTGCTCATGTCTGTGTCCTGGTTTTCTTTTCTTTTCTTTTAAGATTTTATTTATTTGACAGACAGATCACAAGTAGGCAGAGAGGCAGGCAGAGAGAGAAGAGGAAGCAGGCTCCCTGCCAAGCAGAGAGCCCCATGCAGGGCTCGATCCTAGGATCCTGGGATCATGTCCTGAGCTGAAGCAGAGGCTTTAACCCACTAAGCCACCCAGGAGCCCTGTGTCCTGGTTTTCTTGAGACTGGGCAGCTCACATACTCAAGTGCCAGGAGCAATGTCCCCTTGCCCCAAGACCAATTCCAATCTCATCTTTCTGCTCTCTTGCCAATGAGACAACAGACCCCCAAATCACACTTGAGATGAGAAGGAATTTTCTGCTTTCCTATTTACTTTTCATTCACATTCCACATATTTTGACTACACCCTGATTCTTTCTTGGCTTTTGATGCTACACTTTCCTGATTTCTTTCTTTGTCCTTGTTCCTCACTTTCAATTTCCTTTTCTGGTTTCTCCCTTTCCTTCTAAAAGTTACAGTTTCCGAGGCTCAACTTTTGTATCTCTTATCTCTTTTCCTCATGAACTCTCTCTAGGAAGTGCTATCCATATTCACAAATGCATTTAGTTTTAATGTTTTACTTGTCAAAAAGTGAAAACAAAACAAAAGTGGATTAAGTAGATTATTGAACATCCATCTTTAACAATTAGCTACACATGATCAAATTTATTTTATCTAAACTCCTACTCCCAGATTATTCTTACTGCATTATTATTATTATTATTTTTAAGGAGGCTCCACACTGGGCATGGAACCCAGTGTAGAGCCCAGTGAAGGGTTTGAACTCATGACCCAGAGATCAAGACCTGAGTTGAGATTATGAGTTAGACGCTTAACCGACTGAGCCACCCAGGTGCCTCTCTCACTGGATTATTTTAAAGCCACTTCCAGACATCATGTCATTTCATCTGTAAATTCTTCAGTATGTAGCTCTAAAAGATAAACAGTTTTTAACATGACTAAAATACTGCTATCAAATTTAGAAAAATTAATAATTCCTTAACCTCACCAAATACCCAATGTTTATTGTTATACATGTCACTCTTATTGCTTATACCTGTCTTCTGATCATTAGCGTGGTTGAATTATGAGGCTAACAGGATCCAGACATTACATCTAGGGGCTCCTGGGTGGCTTGGTCCATTGAGAGTCTGCCTTCAGTTCAGGTCATGATCTCTGGGTCCTGGGATCCAGCCTCGCGTTCAGCTCCCTGCTCAATCAGGAACCTGCTTCTCCCTCTTCCTCTGCTTCTCCCCTGCTTCTGCTCTCTCACTCTCAAATAAATAAATAAAATCCTTCAAAATAAAAAAATTTAAAAAATTAAAAACAAACATTGCATCTAACTGGGTGATACTATGTACTTCCTTATTGAACCATGTCAAAAAGCACCTGGTGTCTGTTCAATCCATAAAATTAAAAGAATGCAGTAAAGTAAAATAAAATAAGATAAATCACCTATGTTCCAGCCCTCATGGCCACATTGTAATCAGGAGCAAGAGAGCATCAGAGTCTGAAAAACCAGCTCCTTACTTTGTCTCACCAGAATGGTAGAGACTTGGTGAATTTCTAGGTTGTCTCCCCATTGTTTTGCTTCCCAGCTCATCTATCACCTGTGTAAGCAATCTTCTCCCTTAAATTAATTCTTTCTGAAAGACCTGGAATGTCTCTTCTTCTTGGCTGACCTGACTGATACAGACAAGTTCTCAAGTTATAATTTTGGACATGATGAATCTGAGGTGCCTTTAGGTGCAACGAACATCCCCTCCAAACCCGCTCCTGTGGCCTACACAGCAACGCATGATGGCCCCATCACCCTCCCCGTTCTCCTCAGGTGCTGCCTTCCTCCTTGTCCAGCCATGCTCTCACCAAACTGCCCTTTCTTTTCTTTAAAGGCACCACAGATCTTTAAACAAGCAGATCCTCATGCCTGGTGTTTTCTCACCACTGCCTTCCTCAAGCCTAGTTTCCTCTTAGTTGGAACAACCCTTCACAGTGAGCCATCTTCTAAGGACACCATCTACGGAGCTCCCTGTCTCACCCATCACTTCCTTTACGCACTTAGCATATTCCATAGTTACTACATTATTTATTTGGAGGGTTCATGTCTACATCCTCAAGTATGCTGTGAGCTCCAGAAGAGCAGAAGAGGAATCATGTCTACTTTGTTGAGCCCTGTACCCTAGTGCTTAGAAAACTGGATCCATAATGAAAAGAAGGCATGAGGGTGTCCCCGAGCTGGCTCAGAATGCCAAGGGGTGGCCGGGCCAGGTGGCTCACGGGTGAGGCTGCAGGGACACCGGAAGCAGCAGGGGAGGCTACATCCACGTGCAGAGCCCTCGGGAACACAAGGGCCCCACTCACCGGGATGCCTGCTAAACCCTTATCCTTCCTTTGGACCTCTTTGTGGAGGTTTTGAGAAGATGGATGGAGAATTTCTTTTCTCCTCTAGAAAAGACGAGTTTAAACAAACTGAATCACTAGGTAAGGAATTCCACTATGACTAGCTTGATTAAACCAGTACCAGTAGACTTACAAAGATGTAAGATAAAAATATTTACAGCCACTTTACAGAATGTATAACTCTTTCATTTCTTAGTCTTGCAAAAGACTTTGTTTCTTTAATGAATGGCTAAGCACCTATAACATCTGACACCTTATTTTACTAACTTTTCTGGATATATACATATATCCTATGCATTGTGGGTTTTCTAAGGCTTATGTATTATTCTGGTGTTCAGTTTTTCAGGCACCAGGAAATAAAAAATTCATACTGGCCTAAGGACAGCATTTTGGTGGAGGCATAAAATATCAGGAATTCCAAATAGAGCCATAATGACTCTCTTTTTAATAACCATATAGAAGATAAGTTCTAGTGTCTCATCCATAGTATTCAAACACATTACAAGCTTTTAAATTTATGAGAAAACAAGCTTATTAAAAATTCCTATGCATATGATTTTTAGGTAATTTCCAAGTTGGAGCAAAATTTGAAACATATTTACCAGAGATAGAGAAAGAATAAAGGGCTGTAACAGAAATTTGGACAGCATTTGCAAATTTGTTTCCCTGTCTGCTCAAAATTATAAATAACCAGATACTGAATATGGAATAATGTTTTTGGCAAGAAAGCAAATAAAATATGTATGAAACTAAATGTCTTTCTTATCCTGGGTCTATTTTCTTTTCTTTTCTTTTTTTTTTTTGAGATTTTATTTATTTATTTGACAGATGGAGATCACAAGTAGTCAGAGAGGCAGGCAGAGAGAGAGAGGGAGAAGCAGGCTTCCCACTGAGCAGAGAGCCTGATGCGGGGCTCTATCTCAGGACCCTGAGATCATGACCCGAAACGAAGGCAGAGGCTTTAACCCACTGAACCACCCAGGTGCCCCATGGGTCTATTTTCTTAATGATGCTATGGAAAAGCAGCCAGCATTACTATCAAAAATATATAATATATATTCCATAGTAATCAGTATAGTATCCAGTGCATTGGATGTAGTTTTTAACACTTTAATACGTTATCACATAGGACTAATTAGTTGTTTGCAAAGCATTTGAAATGTCCTATGTCCCATTACTACCTGTCCATTGCAATTTCCCCAGCATATTGCTTCCTTACTTCTCACTGGAATGGGGCTTATGGATTTCTGAGCATAGAATCTCAGTTAGCAGCAGAATGCTGTGGATCTAAAAATCCATTAGGAAACTGGGATTGATAATTGGACACAAGTCAGTAGTAGCAGTTCATCATAAAAACCCAGAGTAAATGCACGGTTTGCCCATGTTCACCAAATGCAATTGCTTGTTGCATTTTGCACTCGCAGATTATGGAGTTTTGTAGAGATAGGGAATGAAGTACAGGACGTAGTCATATTGGACTTCATCTTTTTCTACAGTTTCTACCAAAAACCTCTACAATTACTGAGATATTGATTCCATAACAAAAAACCAAAAACTATATTCTTAATTACTGGCAATAAAATATATTTTATTTTTAGAATTTAGCTGTTATATGACCAATCCTTGTATAGTGTGTATTTATTTATTGTATCTCCTATGATTTAAGAAAGATTTTAGAATTAAAATTCAAACCTGAGGTTTAAAAAAAAAAAAAGATGCTTTGAAATAACCCTACACTGAGTCTTTTCTTACACTATTTGTCTTATACACTTATGAAATATGTGTATGTATAATTACTGAAGAGTAAGAGAATAGATTTTCTTGTATCTCATTCCCTCTCCGTAATAGAGATACATCGTTTTGTTACATTTTTGTCTAGTAATGACTTATATCTGTATATGCCATTGAAAACTTTCCAGGGATGGTATATTCTTCTTCACACAGGATATATAGAATCATATAAAGTTGACACTATTGATCTAGAGAACTTCTGTTCTGCTTTGGGTCTCAGGAGGAGGGATAATGTTGCAATGAGCCATACCTTTGCTTGCACACACTATACAATAGTTTATGAGAACAGCACCCATTTCTGAAAGGTTTCATTGCAAGCTGGTGGATAGTTTTACCTTCAAAACAGAGTGAGGTTAATCTCGTAAAGGAGTCCCTGTGTTTTCTTCACTCTTCATTTAGCCAAAGCAATTAAATTGTTCCATATAGGGCCCGTGGGTGGCTCAGTCGGTTAAGCTGCTGCTTTGGGCTCCGGTTGTGATCCCAGAGTCCTGGGATCGAGTTCCACATCTGACTCCTTGCTCAGTGGGGGAGCCTGTTTCTTCCTCTGCCTACCACTTCCCCTGCTTGTATTTGCACTCTCTCCCCCTCACCGTGTCAAATAAATAAATAAAGTCTTTTAAAAAATAGTTCCATATATGGCAACAATTATGGTTATACTTTCAACTGTACTCTTACTGGAATATTGTTTCCTTCTCTAGACTTTGCGATGGTCACTTTGTTAAAGAAACTTAACTGCTTTCAGAGAGAAATTGTTTATCTTTCATTTAAAACTTATTTATCCTTATTCCCCCATTCATTTAGTATCCGTGACAACTGAGCACATTTCCAGTATCCATTTTGCAATGATTTTCTGTTCACTTCCAGTTCTCACTCCAATTTATCTGCCAGGTTTTGATTAAGGCAATTGTTAAGTGTGCTCTGTATAACTCAGTATAACAAAGTATAACTCAGAAAATAGTTACAATTATCTCTAATATTGTTAAAGTTGGAAGAAGTGGAAAACCCACCCACTGGTTTTCTGTGTGGAATACAATGCAAAACTTATTAAGAGGAAACACGAGTCTCCTTACAAGCTTTGCAAGAAAGGTTAAGCATTGTATGGCTTTTGATGGGTGTAGTAAAACACAGAAATAATGAAAAACAGCTTTAGGATTAAATTAAAATAATAATATTATTTATTTCACATTTATGTGGAAGTGGACTAGAATCTTAACTGTATTTACATTTCAATTGTTCATATTTTTACTGTTCACAGAAACTGATGGTTTGCCCTTAGTTTTTCTGTAGCCTTAGGGAACTCTCTTCCCCTCTTACAATGCAAATTTATCACTTAAATAATAGGGGAAGATGGCTCAACCTAAGCTCTTCCACATCCACATGAAGAATGCCACTGTGGTTCCACTTCCTTCCTCTCAGAAGAGCCAGGCAAAAGAAATCATTTTTAAAGAAGTGTGGAAAACAATTGGTTTTCCCCCAAGTGAGTTGCATGAGTCTTTAATCATCAAAGATGATTAAAAAGAGGTACAGTCTGGTACCTCTTCAGTTATCCAAACAACCATATTCTGTGCCCAATTCTTAATATCTATTAGAAACCAACTTCAAAAGTATAATTGCCATTTGCCATTGATTTCCCACAGACAGCTACAAAATTGAGAATTTCAAAGCTGAAGGGCAGCAGAAACTGCTAGAAATCTTGAGTGAAAGAACTATTGGACCACCATAAGTCAAATGATTTCTCAGCCCAGAAAGAATAGATAAGCCCTTGGCATTTGGGGAAAGCTTGTGGGTTCTCCTGCATGTAATTATTATGAATTATCTGTGACTCTTAATAATTATAATTTCTGGCAGATTCTTACATATTTGTAAAGCTTTGTAGAAAAACCAAATGAATTTTTTTTTTTCTTCAGAGGGATGAAGTTTGGACCTTAGAATGATAAATAGGAATGATTCCTTGAAGGAAAAAAAAATTCTAGTAAAAAGGGGAGTAAGGTAAAAGGAGGGAGCTAATATATTTTAGTCACCTTCATGTACCAGGCACAGTGGTCTCTTCAGGTTCCATATGCTGTTTTCTTTAATTAAATAATGCTCACAATGACACAGTGAGGTAGGTACTGGTATCCCCACCTTACAGATGAGGTCAAGTAACTTGACCAAAGTAAGCCCAGTGGCAAGGGGGAAAACTGGAAGTTAAGTCCAGGGCCATCTGACTCTAGAACCTATGGTCTCACCAGCACACTGCTTCCATTTACACTCAACATCACGTGAATCAGAAGAGAAGTCTCAGGCTTAGAAACATAATGATGCTCAATAACCACAAGACAAATAATGAAAGAAGAGGAAGGTAGATGGGAGGGAAGGATGGAAGGAGAGAGGGGAAAGGGGGAGGGGGTGAGGGAGCGAGATGTTACCAGTTACTGTCTCCATTAAGTGAATTTCTTTCATTTTCATAAGGGTCGATCTGCTTTGAATGAAGGGGTAAATACTTTAACACGGTCTACCTAACTCTTCTGGTATTATCTGCATGAACTTTACATGAATCTTTATTTCAGGAAATGTAACATCATTAAAACTAAAAATAAAAGGCTCTCATTTAAGTGTTTAGTGTGGGCTGACAGGTCTGATTCCACTGTAGCTTTTATAGTGGTTTTCTTATTGTCTAAAAGAACAGAAATATTTTAATATGTTGGCTGTCCAGTGCAGAATGTTTTTACGAGAGAAGTACACATGTGTGACACAGCTGAGGAAGCTAAACATAAATGAGCCCTAAATACTTTCCCATGTTTATTTTGGAATGGAGATAGCCTTTGAATCTCCATGTATCAGTTTTGTCCAGAAATACCTAACTCAGAACTATACTAAGAGTTATGAGATTGAAACATACTCAATATGCATCTAATATTCTTTTAGTTAGAGTTTTTTAGAGTATGACAATCATATTCTAGATCTGTCATGAACTAGCTGTGTGATCTTTGGAAAGTGACTCAACCGCTCTGTGCTTTATTTTCCCAATCTGCAAAACGGGCCTAATTATAGAACCTTCCTTACATTTTCAGAATAACAAACTTACTAAAGTTCATTAAAATATTACAAGTCCATCATGCAAGCAACAATATCTGCAAACTTTTAAGTTGACATTTTAGCCCAGCTGACATTTTAGTTAAGAACTGACAAATACTTCTTGGTTATCAATGGAAGTAGAGAGAACTTTTTATGACATCTTTCTGATATGGAATATAAAAATTTTTTAAATGTTATGATTTCATTCAAAATCAATAATGTATGTATCTATTAATCATAGCAATATTTTGTGAGAAATGTATTTCAAATTAATATCTTGAATCCCACCCAAGGAAATGTACAGATTCCAGTACACTTCAGTCATTGCTGGGGCCTGGAGATCATGGATCTTTACTAAGCAATACATAAATATTTTGATATTTGAACAACTGGGGACTTCAGTTTTCATGTTTCAGTTCTCATTCTGCTCCCTTTGCATGGAATATCCTTTTCCTCATAGCTGATGGGTGAAACACTCCTAAACCCTCAGGATACCTACAGAATATACCTTTGTGTCAAGCAAGCTAGGGAAGTGACTCATCTTTTCTAAAAAATGTAAAATAGGCATTAGCTGAAAACGGTTTTCTCTCCTACAGTGTGATAACCACTCATATGAAAACAGCAAGTGTGTATCAAGGTGTGACTCACTGGCAGGGGAAGTGACAATAAGACAGGAAACACTTGGAGAATAAGAGTGTACAGAAAATAGACCATGGGATTCTAGATTTTTGTCATAAACTCTATGTAGTTGTACTTAAATAATTCTTTAAAATTTATTTTAGAAAGAGAGATAGGGCGAGGAAGCACACATGAGTGGGGGGAGGGGCAGAACAGAGGGAGAGAGAGAAACTCCAGGAGACTCTGCCCTGAGTGCAGAGCCCGACAAGGGTCTTGTTCTCCCTACCCTGAGATCATGACATGAGCTCCAATCAAGTCAGATGCTTAACTTCTGAGCCACCCAGGTGCCTCTGTATTAAAATAATTTTTTGAGCATATTACTATTGGCTTCAAAGTCCTAAAATAAAAATAAAAATAAAAATTCCTATCCTCATTTGAAGGACTTATTTCGTCATTTTTGGCTTCTCTGAAGTCTAACTTTTATTATGTCTTTAAAACATTAAAATTAGTTGAATGGTGAGTTAAGCTACCAATTAAAGTGAGAAAAATATAGAATCTAGTGTTTTTAAAAGAAAATCAAACAAAAGAGATACATTCTGACTGAAAAGAAACATAGTATCTCTTCGTGCATGAATAATGGAGAAAACCAAATTAAGAGCCTCAGAATTCTTAAAAGGAAATCAGATTTGCCCGCCCCTTGAAAGTTTATTCCCATTTTATTATTTTTTTCCCCTCTATTTCCATTTTAGTGTTGATATTTTCCCAGAGAATTATACTTCTAAAAATGTGGGGAAACTATGCATGTATTGTTTTAAAACAAACAAACAAACAAACATACAAACAAACAAAAGGTGAAACAGGCCATCAGCTGGGAAAATGTGAAAATAGACCATCAGTTGTTCGTCCGGCAGTGTGATAACCATTTCTATGAAGACATAATGAGTCAGTTCAAAAATCATCACACACATCTCTTGCAATTGCCCTAAGTGCAGTGGGACCCTGACTGTTGAGAATTTGTAAGGAAGAAAGCTAGATATCATGTAGGCCACATCTGATACTACTCCAGAATTCTGGAAATACAAGGAACTCATTCACTGAGAGAATAGGAAGGCAATGAGAACTTTGACAGACTCATACAAGAAACAGAAAAACACAACTACAAATCAGTTCTATGCTCTAAATGCGATGTTTCTGATTCCCATATATCTCGTGAACATAGCACGATCTTTGTCAGCTTCCTTTTTTCCCTTCACAAATACTGTGAATAATTTAAAACATTAAGCATTGACTAAAGAAACCATAAACTATCAAAGAATGCAATTAATTGGACTTCTTATTAATACAACTAAAATGCACTTGTCCCTTCCTCCCTTGGACCAGCGCTAAACAGTAACCTTTAATACACAGTAGTTAAGAAATTATCTGTAAACTGTTATGTTGAGTTTAAGAGCCATTGCTGTCGAGCTATGATTAATTTCAAATTTTAAGCATCTGAACACACTTCACTTCATACAGACAATAGAAAATCAAAAAAGGATATGAAGCAAATAAAGTGAGTTCCATAATTAAAGACATAAAGCTATAGACTCATGAACCGAGCTTTCTCCTGATGCTGGTGGGAAGAAGGTACCAGAAACATTCCATTCCGTATACTATGGTGATAGGACTTCAGTAAGATGCGGGACATAAAATCCTCTTCAGATAATAATCCTCCCCATCCTTTAGATTTATTGCAAATATACATTAAAACATAAAGGGCTACATGAAGCTGGATACTTTTGGACATGCTCTGCCTGACCTTACTCCGTCATTCTCTACCTCATTCACTGCCAAACTTCTTACAAAGAGTATTTATCTCCATGGCTATTAATTTCTCCTCATCACTCCTTTCTTACCTTTAGCAACCTGGCTTCTGCTCTCACCGTTCCAGGGAAACAGTTCATTCTAAGCTCGCCAACCTCCTTGCCGACTACGCCAACCGGCCTCGGCTCAGGGTCCCATTCCCCTTGGCTTTTCCGCAGCCTTCAGTTCCATTGATGGCTCCTTTTTTGAAACATCTCTCCCACTCAATTTTCTGGGCCTTGGTTCACCTCTCATATCTCTGACCTTGCTTTTCTATCGCATTTTTTACCCTCTAAGTAGAGAGCTCTCCCTTAATTCTCTCCTTGGACATCTTGACGCTACTCTTTTCCCCAAATACTTTAACTGGCTTCACAGATGTTCACTTTCATACCAACGACACCCACCTCTCCAACTCTTCTCTTGTCCTGCTCCTTTCAGTGTCTGTTCAGGGGCCACCTGTGTCCTCACCTCAGCGCGTCCAGTGAATGACCTCATGTGCTCCAAAAACTCAGCTCATCTTCTTTCCTAGTGGATTAACTGCGTGTTTACTGGCCACCATTCATCCTCTTCTTTTTAAAAATTTTTTTAAATTTTTTTAAAAGATTTTATTTATTTATTTGAGGTAGGCAGAGAGGCAGGCAGAGAGAGAGAGAGAAGGAAGCAGGATCCCCGCTGAGCAGAGAGCCCGATGAGGGGCTTGATCCCAGGATCCTGGGACCATGACCTGAGCTGAAGGCAGAGGCTTAACCCACTGAGCCACCCAGGCGCCCGGGTGCCCCCACCCTCTGTCTTCTAAACTCAGGTCCTTCTACCACGTTTCACTGCTTGGCTCCTTCACTCCCTGTGCCACGAACCTCCACCGTCCTCGTACAGTCCTGTGCATCGCCTCAACTGTAGTTCGGGCCACAGCATTTTCCAGAGTCCGGCCCACTTATCTGCACAACTTCTTGTTTTGCAGTTTTGTTTTTTTTTTAAAGTAGGCTCTATCCTGGGCCTGGAGGCCAACCCCGGGCTTGAACTCACGACCTTGAGATCAAGATCTAGCTGAGAACAATAGTTGGTTACTTAATCAACTGAGCTACCCAGGTACCACATTTTAAAATTTTTAATAGTCATCTTCAAATGTACTTCAAATGGGTCTTTCTGACCAAACAGTCCCCCACACCCTCTCTGCCCTGATGTTTCAGCACGAAAGTAGTGCTCTCCAGCATAACCAAAAAAAATACACACGTGTGTTAGTATAATAGGTGTAAGTCCAAGGACAGGAAACATCTGGATGCATCTGCATTCAGTAATGGGGCCATAAGACATGGGTGGGGTTGTCTTGGAGGCTCTCTCTGAGTCCTTCAGGAGGCTCTCTCATGAGTACTCCCTGCTGTCATTTCTCCTGCTTTCACAAGTTGCTAGCTCAACTTGCCCTCTCCTCACAGGCTGCATTCGGAAAAGGGAGGGAGCGATTGTCTCTGCTACCAGTTCCAACCTCTTTGTGGCTCTGGGGACAGACCGGATTTTCAAGGACCTCTTCCCAGGGACACTTCCCGGCACCCAGCTCTCTTCCTTCCTTGTTGCTTTTTCCTCCTGTTATGCCATCCAGAGTCCAGAGAACAGTAATATCTTGGAGGTGGTTCTGAGGGACCAGTTCCTAGAAACCTTTTCCGTAGGGCAGAATTCAGCTGACTGAATTGACGATCTTCCTACTTGTCTTTATGCTATAGCAACCTTACTATGTGGGGGTATGAGCAGATTCCCGCATGGAAGCCAGGAAGGCAGGAAGGAACATAGGCTAATATGACAAAATAACACCTTATTATGTGTATGGCAGAACTTAAAGACCATCGGCAAACCTGTCCTCCACGATGGGCAATCGCTGAGCTGTAGGGGAGCACCGCCCAATGGCTGCTCCTTGGAAGGGACTGCCCGCCATACTTCTTCTGTTTAAACTTTGTTCATTAGCATTTGATGCCTGTTTTACTTCTCTAAAATTTTTAAAAAATGTATAATATTTATAAAGACATTAGGTCACCTTAAACCTCAACCACAGCATTTCCAGAACCCTCTATGGAATAAATCATGTGTCTATATTTATATTTTGTTTGGCTTATACCAGGTTTTAGAGTTTTTTTGGAGTTTTTTTGGTGAATTGAGGGTTTTCAGATAAAATCAATTTTTCTGCTTCTCTAGAAAAATATTTAAAACAGGCAATGCCAGGAATTTGTGCAGATTTAGTTTCTGTGGGGGTTGCGAGGATGAAGAGAGAATGGGGTGGTGCCAAGGAGAGAGAACGGATGTCAACTCGGCACCTTCTGTGAGCAGGGCAACTGGACGCACAGCCCGTACTCCTGTCAGGAAGGCAAGACTTTATTGTTCCCATTTTAAGGAGCAAGTGACAGAGCCAAGAGAGGAGCCCATACCTCTCTCAGTAGGAGGTCATTCTACTAATGGGAAGGTAGCTGGAACATAATTTGGTCCTAAATCCCAGTGGCACTTTCCATGAAAATGAACAAGCCAACCGAAACAGAAAAACGTAAGTCGCCACCCTTCCTTGCTAAGCCTAAGGAAGCACCTTTGCTGCCAGGATCCTCTCCCTTCCTGGCCAGTAAATTGAAGTAGCTGTAGATGAGCACGTGACAGATTAAAGCCATCCACCATTCCATTCTCTGGAGCACTCCTATTCCCTGTAATCATAGATGCTTCCTTTCCAAGGATTTCGGAAATTCCCAGGATGAAAATAATACCAGTAACTTGCATTTTACTTCAGCTCATCCGTGTCTTTCTGAAATGGGAGAATATCTGCTGAGAAGGTGTACAGTAAGTCACATCAGAGTCATTCCTTCTGTTGTCCCTATCCATGCACAAAGCAGCCATTTTCCTTTTTTTGTTTTTTTTTAAAGATTTTATTTATTTATTTGACAGGCAGAGATCACAAGTAGGCAGAGAGGCAGGCAGAGAGAGGAAGGGAAGCAGGCTCCCCGCTGTGCAGAGAGCCCGATGCGGGGCTCTATCCCAGGACCCTGGGATCATGACCTGAGCCGAAGGCAGCGGCTTAACCCACTGAGCCACCCAGGCGCCCCAGCCATTTTCCTTTCTAAACCAAATCCCTTTGACAAAGCACACTTGCTGTTCTTCAGATAAAAAAAAAAATGGGTCTCCTTCCGGGAGCCCTTGCATCTTTCAGATATTTCTGAGTAGTTGTCATGCCCCTTGCCTCTCCTTTTGGACATATTTGGTTCCTTTAATCATGGCAAATAAATCAGTCTTTCCATTCTCTTAACAGTTTCCCTTGCTTTGCTCTGAACTCCATCCAACTGGTTTATGCTTTTAGTGATGAGCAAACCAAAACTAAATGTAATAATTCCAAATGATGCTTTTCTGGGTAATATTACAAATGTAATATTACAAAAGCTATGGATTCCCTGGGAAACAAATTTTAAAAATAAGAAATAAAGAAAGAAGGAGAGAAGGAAAGAAAGAAAGGAAGGAAGACAACCATGAGAAAGATGGTGGCTTCTATGAAGGTTGTAAGTCCATGAAATATTTATAGAAATTCCCTTCTCTTTCCACATTATCCAGTAGGCTTTTGTTCTTAGCATTAAGAAGTTTTTTTAGTGAAAACTTCCTGTTATTGCTTTAACTCTATCCCTGTGGGTAGGTCCTTTAAGTGTTTCAACTGCTTGTCCTAAATCACCAAATGTCATTCATTCCAGGCTGCTCTGCATAGGAGGCCCCTCACCTCAAGTCATCTTGCTCTGTGTAAGCCTGCTGCCACTGTTTCTAGGAAAACAGAGAAACCATCGTGCAGGGTCTGGCTGACAAACCTCTTGTTATCAAGATCTGCTTCCCAGCCTCCGTCTCAGTCTGTTGGCTCATTGGGGAGTTGGCCTCAGCCTGCCTCTATCACTCTTCCTACGCTGGGTAAACAGCCATGTCATGCGGACAAGTTCCAAAATACGATAGCCATTACGCTTCATGTATTTTTACCTTAAAAAGGAGCCCTGCCTTTTAGAGAGAATTCATCTTTAATTTTGCCATTTTCTTGAAATATTCATATTTGAATCCAAAAACAATAACCTCATCGCAGGAATAACCTTGATGACTTTTAGCTGAGGCAGAAAGGAAGAATAGTTGAGAATATAAGACTTTGGAACCAAACTGCATTTGAATCCCCTATCCCATGTAATCTCAGCAAGATACTTAACAGCCCTTTGCCTTGGTTTTTATAAGGATAAAAAAAAGGGGTGTTAACAATAATGTCCATATTAATATCACACTATTTTATATGTAATTAATTAATGTAATTAATAAAACATATTACATAAAAACATAAAAACATAAAAAACATTAAAAAACATAAAAACATAAAGTAATTAATATAATTAATCATTATATATAATACAATTAATTATTATACACTAATATAACAGCAATAAATATTATATATAATATAATATTAAAGTAATACCTATAATATTAATATTATATTAATATCTATAATACTATCACAGAGGGCTGTTGTGATGATTAAATGAGTATCAGCATGTAAAACTCTATTATTTTACGAGTTGTTACAAGCTCCTCTGAACAACTGCATGTCATTGAGCTAAATGATAAGGGGAGATGTAAAGCTCCTTCCAGCTCCTCCCATCCCTACACAAAAAATGTGATCTCTGCCTCACAGACATTGGTGTCAAGTTGGAGATTCAAAATATGGGGGCACCTGGGTGGCTCAGTGGGTTAAAGCCTCTGCCTTTGGCTCAGGTCATGATCTCAGGGTCCTGGGATCAAGCCCCGCATCGGGCTCTCTGCTCGGCGGGGAGCCTGCTTCCCTTCCCCTCTCTCTGTGCCTGCCTCTCTGCCTACTTGTGATCTCTCTCTGTCAAATAAATAAATAAAATCTTAAAAAAAAATAAGTACACATGTGAAGAAAGAGGATAATCACAGGACAGTGTGTGTGTCAACATATATATATTTAATCTAGATCCATTTTCATTTGTATAAAATTTAAAATTATTAAATTTAAAATTATTAATTACTAGAGACTTGTAAATCCTTTAATAATAAATCCAGATGATTCTTCTTAGCCTGATAGAGCCAGCGGGATCTGTCAATACACTGAGTAATGGGTTACATGCATTTACTCCAGGTTATCACAGATTATATTCTGTTTGGGACCTGACTTTGAGCAAACCAAGACACAGTACAAAACTCTAAACTATTCAGGTGTTTAGACTAAGCCATCTATCTATGTATCCTTTTATGACAGGTCTTCCTTCTATTTTAAACAGATAGGCACATAAATCAAAATTTTGAAAGGATATATATCATATTTGTTAAGATTTTTTAAAAAAGATTTTTATTTATTTATTTATTTAACAGAGAGAGAGAGAGAGAGAGAGAGACTGACTGAGAGGTCACAAGTAGGCAGAGACAGGCAGAGAGATAGGGGGAAGCAGGCTCCCTGCTGGGCAGAGAGGCTGATTCGGGGGCTTGATCCCAGGAACCTGAGATCATGACCTGGGCAGAAGGCAGAGACTTAACCCATTGAGCCACCCAGGTGCCTCCTTGTTAAGATATTTTTAACACCACCATAACTATACCATTTTATCAGAAAGTAACTTTCTATAATCTTTGTTTCATAGGAGATTTATTAACTATATTAAAACAAAAGAAGAAAAAAAGGAAATCTCCAGTACAGGTCCAACTTGCAATAGAGAAAAAAAAAATTAAGAGAAAAAACATTAAGAATATTTCAGTTTGGGCAGAATTGATAGAACTGTGAGATAAAAGAAAAATATTCTTGGTTTTTAATACTTGCCTAGTACTGTGAATTAAGCACTAGACTTATAGTTATTTGTAAATCTGCAAATATATATCTCCAAACATTCAGTTCATAAGACACTGATTTCTACCCATCCAGCACAGCCCTCTCTGTGGCAGACATAATCATTCTCCACAGTCACAGAGGACTGGGGCTTACGTAGGGATGTGGTCTGGGAATTACTAGCTGTTCGACCTTGACAAATTATTTAACCTTTCCCTCACTCCTGCTCTATTTTGCTACTATTTTTATACAGCTTTCACTGCAAGCCAACTCAAAGCCTTCTTTTTCACAGAAGGGTATAAATAAATAGATTTTTAAGAGAAAGAGGAGCTCAAACCAAGGCTTTCTGATTCCAAATTCTAAGGTCATAATGATAGTAGGAAATGTATTACTGACCATTAGAATTCAACTTAATAACAAATATCCATTGATAATGTAATGAATGCATCTTAATTTAGAAATGGTAAGTAGAGATACCCCAATTCTTAGGCAATGAGAGACTTAAAAACAGTAAGAAACACTATTCCATCCACTGTGGTAAGAATACACAAGATATATTTATGGGATATCAGGAAAAGTTTGGAAAATGAAATATTCAGGTTTTCAGATAATTTCAGTACATTGTTTTATTATATTGAGTGACATTTACAAAGAAAGTCCAAAAAGGTTATAGTATAATATATTAAATACCATGTGTTAGTTGTAGAAAACATTACTTTGAAAGCAGGGTCAAGAGATAGTATGGATGGATATAATAACAGTATATATTTTCAAAATTTTTGCTTCCAGTAAAGTCTACAGTCATTGAATAACAGCAGAATTTGAATATGGCATGTTGCTAATAAAGATACAGCAATTTTTCATAAGAAAAATTTACTAGCAGGGTGCCTGGGTGGCTCAGTGGTTTAAAGCCTCTGCCTTCGGCTTGGGTCATGATCCCAGGGTCCTGGGATCGAGCCCCACATCAGGCTCTCTACTCATTGGGGAGCCTGCTTCCCCATCTCTCTGCCTGCCTCTCTGCCTACTAGTGATCTCTTTCTTTGTCAAATAAATAAATAAAATCTAAAAAAAAAAAGAAAAGAAAAATTTACTAGCTAATGAATACACAAGTGATCACAAATTAAATTTATGAGTTTCTCTAAATTTAGACATTTTTTTTATTTGATAACCTAAAATATTATTTTTTTTATCAGTTAAAACAAACTCAGTCCATTGGAAAATATGTAAAAATGTATTGAAGAAAAACAGTCACTTAAGTTAGAGTAATTTTAATTCTTTGGTACAGGAGGTTCTTCTAAACTTAAATGGTAGAGGGAGATTAACATCTACTCAGTATATTACAAAGTCTTTAACCAACACTTTATAAAATTATTTAATAATGATGAAAACCCACCTTGGTAGGCCATAGTAAGTTGAAAGGCATAAAGTTCTCATCTTTTGAATTTTAACAAAGGATACAAACCCATTTTTCATTATACTTTGTACATCCCTGTCATAGCACTTATGACAATTATAATTAATTTAGCATTTGGATATTGATTGAAAATTAGTTTTCCCCACTAGACTCTGAGACCCATGAGGACAGGAATTGGGCCTATTTTAATCCACACTGTACCTAATACACTATAATAATAATAATAACAAAAAAACTGTTAATCTTTATTGAGTCATTATTACTTTTTTGGATCCTGTTTTAAGCATTTTATATATATTACTGTGAAGTTCATTTAATTGTAATTGTTGAGGTAGTAAGTATACATTGATAATGAATCAAAAAAATGTAAATTTATATAAAGAAGCACAAGAGACCTTTTTTCCCAAGTAGAATGTGACCTATGGTGAGGAGGCCTATGAAAGTTACTTACTCTGCATAAATGATAAAACCAGGGCTCAGAGAGGTACAGCCACCTGCTTAAAGTCACAGAGGAATATCAAGAATGTAGATTTTCTTTCTTTTTCCTAAAGATTTTATTTATTTATTTGACAGAGAGAGATCATAAGTAAGCAGAGAGACAGGCAGAGGGGTGGAGGAAGCAGGGTCCCCACTGAGCAGAGAGCCCAATGCGGGGCTCGATCCCAAGACTCTGAGATCATGACCTGAGTGGAAGGCAGAGGCTTAACCCACTGAGCCACCCAGGCACCCAAGAATGTAGATTCTCTGATAATGTGTCTCATGCTCTTCAATATAGGGTATCTCATCAACTTTGATGCATTAAGTTAATCATTATGAAAACTATGTGTATTTCTTATATGGATTTATTCTGCATCACTCATACACTCATTCAACAAACATTTGCTGGACATCACCCTTGCACCACTGTAAGCAGGGTAGCAGGGATAATCAAGACAAGGGAGAAATATGACTGAGGAGATATGCATGTAAATACACTTTGTCACTAAGGTATGGTCACTGTAAAATCAGAAAGTATAGGTTATGGTGGGGGTGAATGCAGAAAATGATATCTCCCACAGGCATTGATAAAATCATTTGTTTTAGTAGAACCATCTCTAATGGGGAAAAGAAAGAAATTTCAAACACAAGTCCTTTAATGTTGTTAAAAAAAATTGAATCTATCATTTTTATTAACTCAGAATCCATTTACCAATGCCCAAGAGAAATCACATCTCAGCACTATTATCCTGAACACAGAATGAAAAGCATCACTTTGGCTGTCACTCCTCTTCTCTGGACATATTCACCACAGATGGATGAGATCATTCATTCATTTATTCAACAAGTACTTATTGGATGTCCATCATGTGTCAGGCATTCTTTCAGGCACTGGGATACAAGAATGATGAATTTAGAAGATTCAGTCACTAATTTTCTCAGGGCCACTTTATATTTGATATTCTTGTTTAAGTGAAGAATTCCATGAAATGACTTTTTTTCCCATGTGGCCAATAGATAACCTCTTTTATTGTAAGAGCTACTTTCATTCAACCAACAAATGTTTATTAAGCACCTACACAGGCACAGGCTTCAGGAGTGACACCGCAGATAAGAACCCCTGCACTTACCGAGTTTTGCATGAGCAGTCATCACAGGGAGATGAGAATAATGGGATAAATGATTATTTGATTTGGAAACATGGAAACAAATGACTGGAAAGAAATAAATTCCCTCCATCAACCTGATTTATTAATTCCAAAATCCAGGCCCCTTCCTCAGAACTGCTCTGGGTCCAAGGCTCACCTGGAATGCTCACACGTATGGTAAAAAAAAAATGGAGAGTATAAAATGGTCCAGATTATTACTCTAGGGAGAGTAAATCAGGTGATGGTAATAGTTGTCATCTGGGAAGACAGACCTGGGACTGCCAGATCATGACCAGGAATGAAAATTCAGATTTTTATGTGATTCTTTGATGTTTAAATTCTGGTGGCTCATTAAAAAATGAAAATCATATGTTTTTTTGGAAAATTATATTTTGATCAAACATTTTATCCAAGTTTTACGAAAACAAAGAAGCTTGGATTATCGTTACCTTCTGAAAAAAACTCAATCAAATTCAATGCTATACTTTTTTTTTTTAAGATTTTTATTTACTTATTTGAGAGAGCATGGGGAAGAGTGGGGCTGAGAGGGAGAGACAGGCTCCCCACTAAGCAGAGAGCCTGATGCTGGCTTGATCCCAGAGTCCTGGGACCATAACCTGAGCCAAAGGCAAACGTTTGACCAACTGAGCCACCCAGGTGCCCCAGTGCTATCCTGATCTTAATATAAAATAGAAAACTGTATTTAAGAACAAAAATACATTTTAAAAAGGAAAATAAGGAGAACCAAAAATTTCAAAAGTATAAATAATAAGGTTCCTTTTTCTTAAAGTTAATTGTATCTAATTACCTTCCTTATAGAACCTGATAAATTTATTTTAATTTTACAACCATTTTAACACTTTCTTAGGAATATGACTAAAGCTAATTTTAACTATCTATGAGAGCTATAGGCAGCTTATTAATTTGTTTGACAGTTTTATAAAACATGATGACCTGAAATCTATCTAATGTTGAAACTTCTATACATTTTCAATCATACATGTAATTTGACTTCTATATCAATTGCATTTCACATTTTATTTTATTTTATTTTAATTTATCTATTTTTTTAAAAAAGATTTTATTTATTTATTTGACTGAGAGAGATCACAAGCAGAAGAGAGGCAGGCAGAGAGAGAGGAGGAAGCAGGCTCCCTGCTGAGCACAGAGCCCGATGCGGGGCTCGATCCCAGGACTCTGAGATCATGACCTGAGCCAAAGGCAGTAGCTTAACCCACTGAGCCACCCAGGTGCCCCTATTTTATTTTATTTTTTATTTAAGATTTTATTTATTTGTGTGACAGACAGATCACAAGTAGGCAGAGAGGCAGGCAGAGAGAGAGAGAGAGGGGGAAGCAGGCTCCCTGCTGAGCAGAGAGCCCGATGTGGGGCTCAATCCCAGGACCCTGAGATCATGACCTGAGCCAAAAGCAGAGGCTTTAACCCACTGAGCCACCCAGGAGCCCCATGCCTTTCACATTTAAAAAAAAAAACCAAAAACCTGTAATTTAAAATTTCACCAGAACACTTTGCAAGTATGTGCACAGAACACGGACATTGTATTTTATATTAATTTCAATTATTATCAGGGATTATGAATTTAGAAAATAAAAAGACCTAGTTAAGCTTTCAAACTTGAGCTTGATTTTCCTGTTTCTTATGACCACAAAACATTTGTAGAGATTCTCATATTAAAAGGTCTAGGTTTACAAAGAGTCTTGTTTCCAAAAAATTATGTAGGAACTCGTTTTAGCAATTAAAGTCATGTTTTAAATGTGTTAAGAGAATCCAGAACTTTGATCCTTTGGTTGGGGAGGACTACTCTTGAAATAGTCTTCTCACTAATGTTTTAAGAACTGTGAATTTTAAGAATTCATTTCAGATTTTCATAAAGTGAAAGTTTAAACATCCAACTGGTAAAGAGGTCAGCTGATAAGTAGCTTTTCGAGCAACTCTCTCCACATATTAAAAACTCTGACCATAAATACTTATGCTATTATGGTGTCTAAAAGGTATGCCAGTAATGACGTACTCTGCATACACAGAAAAGCTGCATCGAGCAAGGACCTTAGGAACGGAGCTTAACTCTTGCAACTTTAAAAGCCATAGGCTCAGATGAGATGAACTAAAACTAATGGGTTCTAGTAGGTTCTTTCACACCAAATTGTTTAACTTCTTGTTTTTTTTTTCTGTTCTGTTTCTTTTCTTTTTTTTTTTAAGATTTTATTTATTTATTTGACACAGAGAGAGAGAGAGAGAGAGATCACAAGTAGACAGGCAGAGAGAGGGGGAAGCAGGCTCCCTGCTGAGCAGAGAGTCCAATGCGGGACTGGATCCCAGGACCCTAAGATTGTGACCTGAGCCGAAGACAGAAGCTTAACCCACTGAGCCACCCAGGTGCCCCCAGATTGTTTGACATCTATAACAGATCCCAGATCTGTGAAAGCATCTGCCTCACATAACTATAGATGCAGATCTATTACCTGCATTAAGCTTCCCAAACAGACTCTGAGCCATGATCCTTTTCAACAATCCCACGATCTTAATCCTGATATCCCACCTTGCTAGAATATGATGCCTGTAAATTAAACAAACAGGCAGAAACTAACGGGGGTGGGGATGGAGGATTCGCTCTTGGTTACATTCGAAAGGATTCCTTTTTCCATAAAGAAATAAATTCTGTTGACAGCCCCTCATTCTTAAGGTTCTTCCTCTTTCCTACAGGGGCAGAGGAAAGTTTCTTATGCTCTTTTGCCATCATCATCCTGGCTGCACTCTGATTTCATGACTTCTGAGTTAATCCTTCTTTTTTCCTATTAGCAAGTGTAAGCAGGCAGACTTCAAACGAACTGCAACAGGTCACAAGGTTTAATGGGCACGGAGATAATCATCTAAATTACATTTCTAGGCCTGATGGGCTAGACAGACTTAGAGGGTGACTTTACCAGCATATTTGCTGTTAATCAGCAAGATTGGTGGGCCTCAGAGTGTAGCTGCCTCTGCCTTCCTCCCTCGGGGGCTGGGCCATATTGACTGATAAGCAAAGGCAGCTGCATGAACTTTCTTCTGCCATAAAGTGTGTCGTGTCCCCAAAGGACATGAAAGTCAAATGTGGCCACACCTTAAACACCAAACGCACTCTTTTCATCTCTGTGGAATTATCTGCCCTCTACTTGTAGATCATGATCTGAGGACAACAGTTGTTGCCGATTTTCACGATCTGTTAACACTTAGGAATTTTTACATTAAAGGGCCTTTTTCTACATTTATTTCTCGTAACATTTGGGAAAATGTCATAGCCTATTGTATATATATTTTTTTACTACATGATTCTTAACTTTACAAGGAAGAAGAAACATGGAATTATTCTAATGATAAAAGGAACCAAAATAACTTCACCTCTTAAAATTCAAAGATAAACATCTCCTTGGAACTGGCAGAGAGAAAACCGTTATGAGCTGTTTTACAATGCAGGCTTGTCCAATTTGGTTACAGATTTCAATTTATTATCCAAGAAAGCAGCAGCTTTTCTTCTGGTAGAGTATGATATTAGAATATAATGTTTAAATGAAACCCCCGCAAAAGAGTAAATGGAATCATTTAAAATTAATCAATATACCTAATATATAAATGAATATAATATAATCTCTTTCATTTCAATAATAACTTCCAATTTACAAAAGGCTTTTCTATCCATCATCATTTTATTCTTTTTTTAAAAACTATTTTATTTATTTATTTGACACAGAGAGAGAGAGAGAGTGAGAGAGAGAGAGGGGGAGTGCGAGAGGGAGACTGATGTGGGGCTGGATCCCAGGACTCTGGGATCATGACTGAGCTGAAGGCAGACGCTTAACCAACTAAACCTCCTAGGTGCCCCTGTCATTTTATTCTTAATAACCCAGGGAAATAGGTTGGGATGAATGCTATTATCTCCATTTTATAGATCATAGCAATTTTCTGAGAAGTTAAGTGGCATCTCAATGTCACTGAGATAACAGGTGATAGACCCAGCACAAAAACCCAGATCTTCTGATGCCACACATAATTCCTGTGTATCACTGAATAACAGTGTGAAAAATGTGGTCTTTTGGTGGAATGTCTAGTGGTTCAAAAAAAATACTGTTCACTCAAAGCGGACCTATTGGCAAAGGTAGTAGGTAGATTGTGTTCACTCAATTAGCATTCTAAAGTGAAAAAATCAGATTTACTTAACTGATTTAACAGGAAGGATGTTGATTTGTGAAAATAGCTAATATATGTGACAGTGTTTCTAAAAACTTGGATGACTCTGTACAGCATGGAGTTTGTAAAAGCCACAAATACATGAAATCATATTTTGGTTTGATTCTGAAGAAACCATGTAGACATTTTACAAATGAAATACAAATGATTTTAGTGAAAGCCAGAATAAAAAAAAAATGTTGGACTTTATAAATTCCAATCTTAAAATATTTTAAGACTTTTTCTGAACAGTAAAAAATTTATTTCCTCCCAATCCAGATACTATAAAAGGAGAACAAGAAAGAAAAAATAATTTAGAAACTTTAGTCTTCATAGCCATTAATCATACAGAGCACAGAAGTAGTCAGTAGATGTGTTGTGAACTCTGTGGGGAGGTCTCTAGAGATTCGGGAGAGAATGATAGAGAAGGAGAGAAGGAAAGAGAATGAGAAGGAAACTGGAGTGCAGAGGGGATGAATTTCCTAGAAAAGGACTTTCTAACGACGTACAGATTGGTCAAATGATTGCTAAACATATCATCGCCCTTTCATGACTGAATAGGAGGAGGAGTGGGATAAAGATTATTTGAATATATTCATACAGTGGTGTGTCACCAAACATGAATCTGGTCCATTGAGGAGTACAGCCTTTATTTTCATCACTGAACAATTTAGAAGTTTCAAAATTTTAAAATTTGACAAAAAGAAGTGTACTTTTGCTTTTAGAATTGCTCCTACCAAAATGAATGCAACAAACAAACTAAGAAAAAAAGCACTTGTTGGACTCTTAAAGTTTTTATTCAGAATATACTACTTTCTATGATACGTCTTTGATCTGGTATTTGGTGAAGTTTTCCTTTTTGTTTTGTTTTGTTCCTTTTTGTTTTCATAGGTTTCAGTTATGTTTAACAAGGGCAAATAAAACTTAAAAACATAAGAATTTATGTTATCGAGGGATGCCTGGGTGGCTCGTGGGTTAAGCCTCTGCCTTCGGCTCAGGTCATGATCTCAGGGTCCTGGGATGGAGCCCCACATCAGGCTCTCTGCTCAGCAGGGAGCCTGTTCCCCCCACCCCCCCGCCTGCCTCTCTGCCTACTTGTGATCTCTGTCAAATAAATAAATAAAATCTTTAAAAAAATAATTTATGTTATCGAGATAATTATTGAAATAATCTGATATAATATGTTACATGTGTAAAGCATAAATGCCTTTAATGGTATTGGAGAATTAAAAACAAAACCATACACAAAATAATCTTTGTTGTTCAGAATCACTTACACAAAAGTTAAGAAAATATTAAGAAAAAGAATAAAAACACATTTGTGTTATAAAGAATACAGAGTGATCAATATATGATTGAAAGTCAAGTTATGGGATGCACCATAGAAGGGATTTATTTTGCTCCCTGGAAAACTATCTCACTGGTGACATCACCTAGAAATTTGTGTTTTCACACACAGCAAGAGAGTTTTTTGAGAGGTAAAGAAATAGGCATTCCTAGCATGCAAATAAGTGGGCACAGAACTGCATTGAAAAGCACATGCACCTGAGCTACAGAATCCTAAAAGTAGGTGCTTTCTACATGAGAAACAAAGGTCATATGCTCAGGGATGGTAAAAAGCTATGGTTCTCAAAGTACAGTTCCTGGACCAGACACCAGGGATCAGCATCACCAGGAAACTGGTTAGACATGCACAGTCTTGGGCCCTACCTCAGTCCTACTGAGTCAGAAATGGGCTGGGGCCAACAAGCCATGCTTTGACAAGCCCTCTAGGACATTGTGCCACACACTCAAGTTTGAGAATAACTAGTATAAGGAAAAGTAGTGACAAGAGAGGAAAGAAAGGAGCATGGAGGCGGCTGATGCTAGCAAGGGCGGTGAGCCCTGGTGAAAATGGGGGAGGGTATCATCAGCTCCTACAATGAGCACAAGCAGTCAGTGACCCTTGAAGAAACCGCGATCTAGAAGGCAGTGAACTCAAGAAGTGTAGTGGACTGGACAGGAACTGTATGGCAAGCTGTGGGTCTAATCCTTCAAATGTGCTTTGGCCCACCGCCCCTCCAAGCCTTGGGCTGAGTAGCCCACCATGGGGCAGGCCCCGTGTCATCTGGAAAATGGAGGGCTCACAGAATTTTATGCCCTTCAGAGCGGACTTGTAACATCCTGAAGTTTTGCTCCTCAGTATTTACACACACACTGACAGTGAAAGTAAGAGCATAGCATCTAGCAGGAACAGAGAGTGGGATATTCTTCTAATCCTTTTCATTTCTTTACGACGTATGAGTAAGTGAGGTTTTAGAAAGTTGTTGGGTCCACCCAAGCTTGTGATGCCTGAATTCCTTCTTTCATTTTGGCACCAAGTGGTCAACTAATCTATGCTTTGGATACTTTAAAGGGACATGTGTTGCCTCTGGAGAGGGCCTTTTTTATTCTGTCTTTGGAGAGCTATCGGTTTGAGAACACACTTACTTACATAGAACCAATAGCTGTCTTCCTGTTGGAAGGTTCAACAAAATACCAGAATTGGAGACATTTGTCATTTCTTTCACCACCTGTTACTCAATCTTTTCTCTTTTAGGAGAGTTCCTCTACTAGGAAAGCCAGATACTCTTGTTCCATCTGTTTGATAAACTGGACAGGACATGTGATCTGAACTTGGCCAATGGCATGTCCCACCTCAAGAATTTGATTTTGGAGCAAATGATATGAATAAGAGGTGACAGTGTTGAATTCATTTGTTGGAATGAAGCAGTGGCAGAAGCAGTAGCCTACAGGATCTGGAAGAGGAGTGGGGGGAATCTGGAAAAGAGAGTGTGTCCAGTGGTAGTGGGAGTGACAGTGCCAGGAGTGGCATCCAGACCAGATGGTTCTCATGGTGTGACACTGTCTGTGGCTTCTTCCACTTCCTTTGATTCCTGTCTATTTTCTGGTTCTTTAGTCTTCCCTCAATAGCTCAGTTCTGTAAGTTACCATATATGGTTTTTAAAAAATTTTTATTTATTTATTTATTTATTTATTTATATTTTTATAAACATATAATGTATTTTTATCCCCAGGGGTACAGGTCCGTGAATCGCCAGGTTTATACACTTCACAGCACTCACCATAGCACGTACCCTCCCCAATGTCCATAACACCACCACCCTCTCCCTTCCCCCCTCCCCGCAACAACCCTCAGTTTGTTTTGTGAGATTAAGAGTCACTTACGGTTTGTCTCCCTCCTGATCCCATCTTGTTTCATTTATTCTTTTCCTACCCCTGCAAGTCCCCCATGTCGCATCTTTACTTCCTCATATCAGGGAGATCATATGATAGTTGTCTTTCTCCAACTGACTTATTTCACTAAGCATGATACCCTCCAGTTCCATCCACGTCATCTACCATATATGTTTTAAATAAGTTCATTTCCTTCTCAGGTTAGCCAGAACTGATTTCTATCTCTTGCACCCAAAGACCTTGACTGATGGAAGGTTGGGAGAAGTCAAGAGGATATAAGAAATAATGAGTTTGAGATTAAAGCTGTTGAATGTGAGAGTGAATTATTTAAGTAAATGTGGTTCATATGCAATTAGAGAAGTGGATGGAGTCCATGAGGAGGTAGGCATTTCATAGCCATCTCAGGTTTAAAGTCCTAGAACCTGGAAGAGGTATCCACAGAAGAAGATGGACCTTATATGGAAACTGTTCTTTGCTTCCCAGCACCCGTCTCTCTTGAAAGAGTATTCCCATTTTCTTTCAGTAATTGATTCTTGTCCATACTTAGCTGTGAGCTTTGGAAGACTGACCTCTTACCAGTCTAGAGATAGATACCACTGGCTTAAGTCAATCAATAGTAAATAGCTGGGCATGAAACCTGATCAGAGATCATGAGATTTGTGCAGATTTTTCTAGAAGTTCTAGGGATGTAATCTGAGGATAAAAAGTCTAGTATGGCCATAATCATGTCATAGTCATAGACATAACAGAGGACCCACACTTCCCAAAGGCTCAAGGAGATGGAGTCTGAGGGAAAAGCAGCAGCAATTAGAAGGCATAGCAGCAAGATGAAGAAGAAACAAGAAACAACAATTAAGTACTGAATCAAACTGCAACTAAAGCAAAAACAAAACAAAACAAAAACTCAACTTTTCAGTTAGATCAGCTAGCAAATCCCCTTTATTTTAAAATCAAGATCAAATTAGGTTTTTAAAGATTTTTTTTTAATTTGAGAGAGAGAGATATATAGAGAACATGAGAGGGGAGAGGGTCAGAGGGAGAAGCAGACTCCCTGCAGAGCCGGGAGCCCGATGTGGGACTCGATCCATGGACTCCAGGATCATGACCTGAGCTGAAGGCAGTTGCTTAACCAACTGAGCCACCCAGCTGCCCCTCAGGTTGGGTTTTTAACACTAGTAATATAAATTGTTCTAACCAGTGTAACCCTCTCCTCCCACCTCCCACACGGACTACATTTATCATTTATAATATGAGTGAACTGGATGATATCAGAATATACAAAGTGATGGTCTATGAGTTGAATCTGATCATAGAATTTTTATGTATTCATTTGGCTGACAGAAGGTTCCTTTAAAATATTATTTATTTATTTATTTATTTGAGAGACAAAGATCACAAGTAGGCAGAGAGGCAGGCAGAGAGAGAGAGAGGAGGAAGCAGTCTCCCCGCTGAGCAGAGAGTCCGATGTGGGGCTCGATCCCAGGACCCTGAGATCATGACCTGAGCCAAAGGCAGAGGCTTTAGCCCACTGAGCCACCCAGGTGCCCCAGAAGGTTCCTTTTAAAAAGTATTACCAGTCTATAACATTTGGGAGGTTTTCCGTTAAAATACATCAATTTTTATTTCTTCAGAAGACTCGGAAGATTTGATAATCCTGAACCAGAATTCCAAAATGGGAACGAGCATCTTGAGCTGACTGGTTGCTCTTCCCTTTCAACGTGGCATATGCTTTCCATTCGCCACAGTCCCTGCAACCTTCTATTGCCTCACACTTAGTCAAATTCTGCCAGATCAATTACCCACCTCTGGGATTTGTGTTTGCAAGACTTTATGGTCTCTTAAGTTATTTCAATTAAGTAAAAAGCAAACAAAGAAATGCAAACATAATGCAGGGAAACTGCTAATCTTAAGAAAGAACTAACACATGCTTGAAAGCCTAATCATACTCTGTATTTCGGACTTACAGGAATTTATCTGGGGCAGAACATGATTTGATTACGAAAATACCCAAAGCTCTGATAACAGCCATTATACTTTATGGCTAAGTGAGTTTCCTCATTTGTCATCTGGTGTAAAAAATACCTTAGTAGTTTAAGAACAGCTAATTGTGGAAGAATTAATATCATGAGCTTTAAAACCAGACAGACCTGAATTTAAGTCCCAGCTCTGCCTCTTGTTTGCTGTGATAATAGTACCCATTACATATGGTTATTTTGTACATGAAGGGATAAGATGTGCCAAGCACAGCATGTGGCATATGGACATTTATTAGGATAGACTGCTTTACTGCAAGAGCTTATATTCTAATCAGGTGTAATCATTTCGATTGAGGAGTCTCAACTTGTAAGGTATAAATAAGACAAAAATCTAATTTTTTCTAATGACTACTATTATCACACTCCACTTACTGAACTACCCTCTTTTTAAATGGGCCTGATTCCCTTAATGGACATTAAAGCCTTTTATCATTACACTTTAGTCATTGCCAGTTATAAAAAGTCTCATTTTCAATATAAAGACTTGAATCTATTCACTAAAAGTTTAATTTCATATTGGATCCAAAACTTTCCCCAGGGAAGGGATTTGTAGCCCATAGAGTTTATGATGGACAGAGAGGGTGAGAGGTTTAATTCTAAAAGAGCGCTCCCAATTCCTGGCCTCTGGCGTATAGATATGTTCCTCCAGTTATTCAAGCAAACACTAATCTAGGGGTCACTGTGGAGGGATTTTGCAGATGTGATTAAGGTCCAAAATCAGTTGAGCTTAAATTAGGGAGCTCTAGGTCTAGGAAAGATAGACAAATTCTGAGAGCGATTCCAGGTATGGCTATTGCTGGCTTAGGAGACAGAAGGACCCACATGGTGAGAAACTCTTATAGTTTCTGAATGCATACAGCAGCCCTCGCTGACAGCCAGCGAGACAACGGGAACTTCAGTCCTACAGTCACAAGGACCTGACTTCTGTAACAGCCTGAATGAGCTTGGAGACCCATGCTTCCCCAGAGCCCCTAGATAGAAATTCAGTCTGACCAACACCTAAATTCACTCCTAAACTCCCTCCTCTTTTTTTTTTTTTAAGATTTTATTTATGTATTTGACAGACAGAGATCACAAGTAGGCAGAGAGGCAGGCAGAGAGAGAGGGGGAAGCAGGCTCCCTGCTGAGCAGAGAGCCTGATGCGGGGCTCGACCCCAGGACCCTGGGATCACGACCTGAGCCGAAGGCAGAGGCTTAACCCACTGAGCCACCCAGGTGCCCCAAACTCACTCCTCTTGATTTGAGAAAGGAGGAAGGAGAGGAGAAAAGAAAGGTCATCACAGGTGATCTAGCTCACTGTCTACCCTTGACATAGATGGGGGTCTCTTCAAGAAAGCCCTGATGATGATGCAGCTGTCTGGAGTCCTCAGAGTCTTGGCTTCCTTTTCCACTGGAGCCTGACATACTGAGAGCCTCAGGGATCTTCTGGTCCCACCCTGGTTCCCAATAAGGCTTCTGAAACTAGTTTCTTCTACCTCCTAGAGCTTTGCTTCTGGAGGCTGTGACATGGGACAGATCTACGTTTAGTGCTAAGATATACCTCAGGGCCTTTAGGTACAGATAGACCTCAAGGTCCTTGCCCCTTCTTAGCCTGGCAAGCCTCAGTGACTGCAGTGTCTCAGGAAGCTTTTCCACCTGTCTGCTAGGAAAGGCTATTCCGTAAGCCCTACTGCTAAGCAGACATCCAACCAGGTAAATAAGCACCTTTCTCTCCTTCTTGAAATCATCTCCAAAATGTCACAGGTGACTACCTCAGAGAGGAGAAATTGTGGACTACTTTTCCTTCTTCCTTTGGGAGCAGAGGGGAGCAGGTAGCCTGTCCTCATGAGGAATACAAGCCCCATGGGTGAGCTCCTCCCTCTCAGTGCCTTCATACCTGTCTTGCTGCTGAGTATGTGAAAGTCTGAGGCTAAAAGAAAGGAGGAGGCTTTCTTTTTATTGAAACATGAAGAATTTAGAAACTGTATTATCTGGTAACCTTCAGGGACAGTAATGATGCCATCATTATTCTGCTACAAATGTAATGATACATGTTAACATTTTTTAAAGGATCTTATTCATATGACCTAGAGCGTAATAACTTAAAAAATAGAATATATATTTAATTTTGTATCTAGCTTGGAAGTATCATTTAATTTTATAAGTATTAATTAAGAACCTTCTAGGCAGGGGCACCTGGGTGGCTCAGTCTATTAAGCATCCAACTCTTGATTTCAGCTCAGGTCATGATCTCAAGCTTGTGAGATTGAGCCCCGAGTCCAGCTCTAAGCTGGGCTGGAGCCTGCCTAAGACTCTCTGTCTTCTTCTTCCTCTGCCTTTCCCCCATCCCCATTTGTGCATGCTCTCTCTCTAAAAAACAAACAAACAAACAAGCCTTCTAGACATTGAGCTAAGCAAGGTGATCAAAGATCTAGGTTTTGGCCTAGAGAAACTCTGTGTATGTGTGTAAATGCATGTGCGAGTAATAGAATGGGGGGGTGCAAAGAGGTAGCGCAGAGACAGGAAATAAGCTCTAGGAACAGATTATTAACCAACTCCAATGTCATAGTAAAGATAACCACAGGATTTCACTATCTCAAACAATACCATGCTAATGGAATCCACTCTATTTAAAATAGGATTCGAATGAGGTCCTGGGAGCTTATTCTGGTAAAAAAAATAAGTAGTTTCATTTAAAAAGATACTTAATCTAAATATTTTAAGATGTAAACATGTATATTCCTTCAAATACTTTCTTGGCATAATGAATCCATGTACTTAGCCTAATGAACCCATGGGCTTTTCTTTGTTTTTGAAAAAGCACAATACAACAAAAACTGAATAAAAAAACACCAACTTTTGATCAAGTCGGAGGCCTCTCTGATCTCCCAAAAAGTAGGATCTCACCGAAAAGAGACCATTACTCTATACACTTGGATCTTGGGGTGGTTTTGAAAAATCTGAGTTTTCAAATTAGAAAGATGATATGCAGGGATGTCTTTTACTCTTTTTTGAACATGAAATTTAAACTTTGTAAAATTTGTTATTAAAATATAAAAAGTGAAATCTTTATTCTGTGGGTCTGCAAAAGCAACTTTTGAAGTAGGATGTATCTATCAACATACTTATTAGAGGCATTCTTTTTCCCTACAGTTTTGGAGAGAGCCTGAAAACCAACGCCAGTATGGTTTAGATATTCGTAATTGTTTACACATGTCTCAATAACAGAATATATTTGGGGGGTTGGTGCTTTACTTTTAGGATTTGGGACAGCTGGAAATTATTATTATTATGGTTAAAAGTGTTCTTGGTGGATAATGGTGTTAAAAAGAATATAATCTTTCAGATACTTCTGTCTAACATGGAACACATATTATCTTATTAGGTTGAGTTAAATATGGATTAGCTATTGTCTGGTCACTTATACATGAAGGTATCTAAGGAAATAGGTTTTCAGAGAAAGCATCGAATAGAACATGATTGTGGTTTATTGTTATCGATATTATTATTGTTTTACAGAAAACCTTAGCACTCCTCCTAAGGGCTAGATAGTTAATATTCCATACATTGCAGTGACAGATTCTAATTAAATGTTTAAGAAATGGGACATTGTTTCCAATCACAATACATTGTATCAAATACCCTGGAGATGTGTAAAAATTCTTTTGATATTTGCCAATCCTGGAAAAAAAAAAGTGATTAATAAGGGAGTCTGTGACTCCCAGAACCCAGAGCGTTTCTTGTAAGGAGCCAGACTACATTAAGAGCCAAGAGGAAGCAAGGTTCAAAGGAAATTCATCTAATATTTGTGCTCTGGTTATGAAAGGGGTGAGAGGCTGTTCATCAGCAGCATGTGGCCAGTTGGCAAGGAGGGCTGTTGGCCAGGCAGAGGGTTAGTGTGAGCACAGATGGACTTAGCATGGGAAAGAAGATGCCAGAGAGTCCTAGGCAAATCCATGCTATTTTGGGGGCTTTCCATGAATCCTTTTTTCATTCTGTGCCAGCATTGACGTAGACAAATGTATTTGTTGATTGTCTATTGAAGATTTGCAGATGACCAAAGTAAGTCTTATCTTCGGGGACATCACACTCAAGGAGGATTTTCTTTTTAATAATCATTTACAACTACCTCTAAAATTAATGCCTTTTTTCCCATCAAAAATTTATTTATAGTTTTTATGTTTTATTATATCAAGAGTATGCCACTAAGACTTAAGAAATAAGGAGATGACATAGCAGAGTGCATATTCTAAAGAAGAAATAGAGCTCTAATTTTAGTCAGGCAGAGCAGTCAGCAAGTTTGCAACTGATCATTCATTTAAGACATTTAGAAAGAGCAACTCTGTGTTGGAGACTTAAGGATATGGAGCTGGTCAAGATCTCAGGAAACATATCTATGTCTGGATTCCAAAAGCTCATCTACATAAGGTACAACTACTAGCTGTCCAAGAGTTTGTTAACCAGCCCAGAGCTTTTCATCCTCACTCTGCTACTGATTGGCAATGAACTTTGGTAAATTATTAAGGATGGATCTTGGCAAGTTATTGAAGCTTACTGATAGGCAGGATGAAGGATAGAATAGCCAAGGTCTCCCCAGCTCTGATTTAGTGTGACATTGGAATACAAGATCCACAAACGATTTTAAGATAAATATAGCTGCTACCCACAGCTCTATTGGTCAATCCCACCGCTAGAGACGTGCCTCGTTACTCACACCCTCCTCTACAGGTGTCTTCCCATTAACGGCCTGGAACACTGAAGCCCTTCCCCCACACAAAATCATGGCAGGGTCCCCTGGCATCCTTATCGCCGACCTCAGGACCCTTCTCACTGTATTAAATATCATATATTCGGAGGATTTTTGGATGTTCCCTGTAACCTAACCTCACTTCTAAATTTTCTTCTACAGAAAAAAATAAATAATTACAAGTTCAAATAACAACCTACAAATTAACTATAGGGGCCAAAGTCTTTTGGAGACCATATATTTCTTTCAGCATCTAGCTCTGGAGCAGGATGCAGTGACTAAGAGCTGAGCTTGGAAGGAAAAGAGGTTGCTGCTAGCAGGTAGCAGAGCTCTGGAATAAAGCTGCCTGGTTTCCCCATCAGGCTCTTATCTACTAAGCTGTGTGACTGTGGGCATGTTCTCTGTAACTCTGTTTCTCCATCTGCAAAATCACTGGGTGTTATCGAAGTATCTGCCTTGTCAGTGTTTGGTTTGGTTTTGAGAACCCAGTGACTGAATGTAAAGCAACTAGAATAGGACCTGGCACACGGTAAGCGCCAAAAAAATGTTAGATACTACGCATTTTAAATAGTCTCAAAAGTGGTAAATCTCTCATCTGTGGAGATGTACTCGCATTTGGGAAACACCAAAACACCATTTGGAACAAATTCTGATTTTAAACAAGTGGGGGAGAGGTTAGCAGTTTGGGTTGAAATTATGATGTGAATGTATAGAATGGGACACGTTCTCTCAGTTAGGTCATTATCAGGTATGAATACCTTCACTGTCTTTCGAAGTGATGGCTTTCAAAAGTGATGGCGCTTTTGAAAAATTATACATATTAAAAAATTAACTTACATTATAGTTGTACCTTTTGTCTGATGTTACATAGGTATCTTTGTCCTTTGCTACTCATTAAAAATGGCACAGGGAATATTCATCCCCTTACCTTTAATGGAATCTACCAGATAGAATCTGCGAAAGGATGTCCCTGTGCATGGCAAAGAAATACTTCCTCTCTTTTTGTGAAATAACTCTCTAATTCTCAGTCTCTCAATGAGATGGCTAATATGATGACATACAAAATTAGTTGTACAACTATCAAAATCAAAACAAATTCAGGACAAATTTTACACTCAATTCTGGAAGTCTCATTTGTAACATTTACTACAAAATTTATTGTATAATTTAGCACAGGTGGTTGTTCTGCAAAGCCCCTCATGTTTTTATATCTTATTAAATCTAACCTTAAATATAAGCAATTTAAAAATCTACATTCAGTTTACTAGACCTCGGTTTAAAAAAAAAAAGGCCCATTTTAAATTTTCCTCTTATACCAACCTGAAGGCATTTTATTTATCTGTCCATTTATATTTTGCAAAAGTGTATATTGAGTTCTGTCTGTGCTCAGACACTATTCCAAACTCCAACAATATTAACTCAGTTTTTCTTTAAAACCAGTCTATGAGATCAGTACTATTACATCCCTATCTGAGGGATAAGAAACCTGCCCAGGTTCTCCAACACATAAGTGGTGAACTGTGACTTGAAATCAGACTGTACAAATAATATTTTGACCAAAGTATTTCGGAATGGTTATTCCACTTAAAGAAAAAATTTCCCTTCCTGATGTTTCTTAAACTTGTGAAAACAGGACCTCTTAACTCCAGCAGTAATTTAACTTTAAAATAACCTATGAGCTCTGGAAAAGCCATTCTCAAGCATTTAGGGTGGGGGTGAGTAGACAAGGTAAAAACACAGGAATGCCAGCGCAAGGCTGCCCCCCTCCCACCACCATTGCTGAAGAATGAGACCCTAAAGAGTTGGGGGGGGGCATTGGGGTGGAGAGACTGGGTCCGCTTTGAGGAATGAGGTCACGTTCAATGTTCTAAACTCATTAGTCCTGCCTAAAAAAAGGATGCAAATGAAAAAGAAAAAAAAAAAAGACAAATTAGCATCATTTTCAAAAGAAGTTAAATATGTCAGGCAGTAAAGTGTCCTAATTCTGCCTTCAGGGAACAGATGTCAAACCAAGTTGCAGTTCTGCAATTGGTGAAACCATCTGCAAGGAATACCACCCCCATCCTTGCTCCTACAACACACACGTATTAAAGGAAATGTTACTGTTGGTTAGATGCATGTGGAAATTTTTCTCAGCATTACCTAATTCAGCCATTGGGCCAAGCTTTCTTTGAACAAAAACAATTTGTTATAGCCTGATGAAAGAAAGTACATCAATGGCTTTGACTAATGAGGACAATATAAACAGTCTAAAGGACATATTATTAATTTTCCCTGTGCTTCCAGGACCACCATTACCTACACCATTCAGAGCCTGTGAGAAGAAAACAATGGCCAGGTGGCTCCTTACAGATGTTTGTTTCCAAGACAATTATTAGATCTGGTGGCATTTTGCTTTGAGAACCATAGTAACTGCAGATTCTCCAGGCTAACAGAGATCATTGGGGAAACCACACATAATTCCAAAATGGTATTATGTTATACAGATACTAATTTTTTTTTTTTTGCCATGAAAACAACAAATGAAATAACATCTATAAACACTTAGGAGACTTTCTAGGACAAAGTAGGTGTTCAATAAATTGAATTATAATCATGTTTATTTATGACAGATGTAAAGCCATCCTTATTCTGCTTGTTGCTGCCCATGATATTCTGCATCAGATTGTGAGTTACTAGGATAAGAATTTTTTACCCAAGGTTTTTCATAAGTTTGAAATTATATACAGGGTTGTGTATGCTTGTGTATTATTGCTTGGAACAGGGGGTCAAAACTTTCATCATACATGCAAAAAGGTACTTTGCATCCTCTAAAACACTAAAGACTACCAGCCCACAGGAATTGTTAGCTTTAACTTGTCTTATACAGAGTCAAATTCTGTTGTTTGATGAAGCCAAAAATGCTTTTTTAAAACATGAGTCATATTCTAGGTTTGGTTTGGTAGGGGGAGAAGAACTTAAAAAATGCCTAATCCAGCACCCAACACTCTCTCTCCTCTCTTACCACCATCCTCACTATCCTGCTGTGTAACCTGCTGGAGTTAGTTTGCACCTGAAAAATGGGGAAGAAGTAGAGAAAGAGAGATAAAAGATCTAGGGGCCCTTTGGAGCAATTAAAGTCCACAAAGAAGCGGGTATCAGTAGTTATCAAAAAGAAACCATTTTTATCTGCTTCCCTGTTAGCCACAGCCTCCCTCAAAGTTTCAAATGTCACAGTAGAAATCTGGTTACTCTAACAGAACATTTTATTTAAAGACCTGTCAGGGGTCTTTTCAATTTCCCCATACAGTTCACAAATCAGAGGACTAATTCTTAGAATGCCAAAACAGAAACTTCAAACAAAAATGAGTGTACACATACTCAGAAACTTCTGGATCCTGAAGCCAGGAAGATCTCATTCTCTTCCACATTGTATTGGTGCCACTGCACTCATGGTAGTAAAAGCTTGTTTTTTCTTGTAAAGGGAGCAGATGTGACTTGGAGAGACATAGAGAACAGATGTGCTGAAAAAAGTTTTTATTTAAATGGTAATTTATCTGATCGTAAGTTATATTAACTCATGAGGTGAGTGTTTAACATAGCTCCTTTTCACCAGCTCAGAAAGATAATTTATATAAGCACTAAAACAGATCATGAACTAAAGAACACACCCCTCTAATCTTCACTGGCTTTTTAAGACAGCGATGGGAGATAAAAATTTCCAAGCCTCAGATGTACGTGAATGCTTACTGGCCACGGAGGAGGCTACTGCCATCAAAATGCCTGGGTGTGCAAACTGCTCATGGAAATGACATTCCACTCCCCTTGCTGCTACAAAGGCTCTTGAAGAATGCTGGTAAGGGTGTGCTCAGTCCCTACACATAGTACCTGAAGCACCCGCAGAGGGCTAAGTGTCTAGGTCAAGAGCAATTGACAAGACTTGAAGGAATAGGCTGGGTCATTGATAATGATATGGATGCCTTTACTATACATCCTTTGGAAGGAAGTAGAAGAGTAGGGCCAAATTCTCTATTAAGCACATTGGGAACCCTGCCTACAGCACACAGGACTAATTCTAGGAGCTCAAGAAAATGTTTAACTTTCCTCTATAATAACGAGAAAAAAAAACAACAACAAACTCTTCAAAGTGTGTACGTGTGTGAATACATGCACATATGCATATATAGTCGTCTTTCTACTGACATTAATACGATTTTAAGTATTTCTTTCATGAAAGAAGGGGTCCACAAAGGCCAAAGTGCCTGGGATTCATGAACATCTGGAATGCAACCTTGTGGATCAGCCCAGGTCCCTCTCTCCTTTCTAATTCCCAACCAGTTCTTCCCGTCGCAATTCCTTTTCAATTTCAGCGTCCTCGCTATTATTGGCTCCTACTTCTTTTGCTGTTCTCTTTCTTCCTTCTTTTTCTCCTTCCCTACACACCTGCAGGTAGCCCTAGAGGTGCATCTTGACAAAAAGAGCTTTCATGAAGATGATGATGATGATAATTGAATACTGATTGAGCACTTGATTATACACTAGCCGCATGATCAAACTTTGCATTTATCCTCCAGCTGAATTCTTAGAACAATTCTCTGAGACAGGTTCTAGCACTAGTTCTACTCCTAAAGATAAAGAAACTGAGGTTTAGAGAGCTTATACGCCTTGCACTGGGAGTCACAGCAAATTAGACCAGTTAGAAGCAGAGCCAGGACTGAAATCCCGGCTTCCCTAATAGCAAGTATGGGCACAAGCCTTGGCGTCCATAGCTTTTAACCACTGGGTTAGGAAAATGGCCTGACATAATTTGCTAAGATGCAAATTTTGCTCTAATAAAATAATCTCGACAGGGGCGCCTGGGTGGCTCAGTGGGTTAAGCCTCTGCCTTCGGCTAGGGTCATGATCTCGGGGTCCTGGGATCGAGCCCCGCATCGGGCTCTCTGCTCCGCAGGGAGCCTGTTTTCCCCTCTCTCTCTCTTCCTGCCTCTGCCTACTTGTGCTCTGTCTGTCATATAAATAAATAAAATCTTAAAAAAAAAATCTCGACAGAGCAGACTTTCATCCCATTCACAGAGCAAAAGAAAATTCTGACATTTACAGTGGAGACATGCTCTTCTGCATGTGTGAGAACTCAATCACAGCATTCTGGAACCTATTAATTTTCACTCATCAGAGTCAGAGAGCTATCACAATAAAGCATCGAAGGTGGAAACCGACACGTGAAGAAACTGTTCTTAATACTCTGAGACATACCACCAAAATATAACGCTCTTAAAATTAAACATAAATATATAAGTTAATACAAATAGAAATAAATACATAAATTTATAAATGAATATAAAAATGTAAAATAGCCCAAGACTTAATTTTCTCTTATTAGGGAGTAGGTAAAGTAGATAATAAAAATCACCCGTATTATCTTCTCTGTTCGTTATGAGGATTAAATGAAGAGTATGAAAGTAAGGTTCTTTAACCCCAATGACTGGCATTGAAGTAACATCAAATTGCCCATTCCACAGTACATTCTTCTCACTACTATAAAGTACATGTGAACAAAGGGCTTTTTACGTTTTGAAAAAATATACTGTGGATATTTTTAATAGAAACAATAAGGTAGTGAGTTGTGTTAAATAGTGAAAAGGGTTAACTGGAAATTTTTAATGTGTAATCAAGCACAATATTTATTTATTTATTACCAGTATTTTTAAAGATTTTATTTATTTATATGACAGAGATGTGAGAGCACAGCAGGGGGAGTGGCAGAGGGAGGGGAAGAAGAAGGCTCCCTGACAAGCAGGGAGCCCAGTCCAGGGCACCATTCCAGGACCCCGGGATCATGACCTGAGCTGAAGGCAGGCGCGTAAGCGACTGAGCAACCCAGGAGCCCCATCAAGCATAAAATTTTAAAAAGCCCGCACATTGGAAAACATTTTAACAAGTAGTAAAAGTAATAGTTCGGCTAAGTAGAATTCCAATATATAAAATATTAAGCCTGATTAAATATGGGGACATTAGGATATATATAGTGCCTAGTAAAACAGTAGATGTTAGGCTTGAAAATTTTCCTTCCGATAGATACACTATGGAAGGGAATATTCTGATTCGATAACCCTCTTCATCAAAATAAGGATTATGAAGACCTCAGAATTTTTCAGTGATTCTAGAACATTATAAAAATTATCATTGTACATGACCATGAAAACAAATTCTACTAACTAAACTTTAACAGGTTAAATTTTGGCTAAATGAATTTCCTAAATAGGTTAATTAGAGTATAAGTGTAATAAGAGCTTCAGATTCTATAGTCCAGAGTAATGATTAAGGGGATCAGTTTGAAGTCTGTCAGACCTGTATTCAAATACCACCTTTGCTACTAATTACATTGTTTTAAAGCCTTATGTCCTCCCTAAGTTAGGGGTCGGTACAGTTATCACTATGTTTAAAGTTGTGAAGAACATTAAATAAGATAAAAAGGTAAAGTGCTTAGCATCATGTATGTCATATAATAAAAGTTTTACAAATATTGCACTGTATCTCCTACAGTATATGACATATTTGTAAGAGCAAAGTACATAGCAGATAATTAATAAAGAGTTGTTAGCTGGGAACCTTTCACTACAACACAGGCTCTATTGTTGAAAAATTGAATCATGTTCTTCTGGTGTAGTGGTGTAGGCAAGGTAACCAAAAAATCACGATAATGAGTATTTCAGAGATATTACAACTTTGGAAATGAAAAAAGGTTTTGTTTTTTTTTTAAGTAGTCATCAATAAATTCTCTCCTATTCTTTTATTGTGGGTATTTGCTAAAATATTTGACAATTATCACATGAATTGTTTTGTAACCTTTGTGTTGAGAAACAGTACAAAAATAAATGGGAAAATTATAAAGCATTTCCAAATGTTATAACTGAAGTCATTTATATATCATTTAATAGCTTAGCATATAGATCACTAGTTAATTTTTTTTTTTACGATAAGGCAGCAAATGTGAGTTATAAATGTATAGCTAAATGCTGGACAAACTTTTTTTCTTAATGGTTTTTTTTCTATCTTTGTTATTTTCCCTTTATTAATTGTAATTTATTTTAAAATGAAGGCTGTTTCTAACAAATGGATCCCTGAAATGTACTCTCCTACGCTTCTGCTATACGGCCTTTCTGTAGATTTTATTTATGGCCCTATTCTGGCACAACACTTTGGGGGTAAAATGTTTATGAGACCATAGATCTTTTATACAAATCAATTTCTATGGATGCTATACTGTTATCCATGTCAAAACTTCTTGATTTGGAAAGAGATATTAAAAGAAATATTTCCCCATAAGTGTTTTAATTTCCTTAGAACATAAATATATTTTATTAATTCCAAAGCATGACATATTCCAGCCATAATAACAGTTTATTACTTTCTAAATCTCTCTTCCTAGCAGCAAAACATTATGCTATTTATGGGTAAATCAAAATGAAAGAACAGTCTAGGTATGTTATATCCCTTTTTATGTTTTATTAAGAATCATGTTTTCTAAAATGGAACACATATTTCTGATTATAATTACATTAGAAAAGATGGCAAATTAATGAGAAGAACAAAGAGTTGTCATAGTAGTATCGCTGACTATAGACATGATTAAAAATACAAGGATGAGAAAAGAGAAGAGTGATTCTTCAACATTCAACATTGAAGGATTACCTCTAACCTATTCATACGTTGAGTACATCCACTACAGGTTTACTAGATTTACTAGTGGAAAGTAGAAAAGCAGGCCTGCTATTGGTATATATTAGTGGTTCTTGACTGGGGTCAATTTTGCCCCCCTGCCCCCACACCCCCCAGCTGATAATATGGCAATGTCTGGAGACATTTTTGGTTGTCACAGTTTGGAGAGGAATATACTGGATAGGGGCCAGGAATGTTCCCAAACATTCTACAGTGCACAGGATAGTTCCCCAAAACCATAAAAATTATCCATCCCTGATACTGATAGTGCTGAGACTGAAATGCCACCGCCCAAATCTAGTTATTTTATATCAGTCATATAAATGAGCCCTTTCCTCCTCACTGGTAAGGTAAGTAACTGGTAACTCAGTAAATAAGAGTTGCTTCAGTGGCAACCATATACAATTCCAACTGGCACTATCATTAGAAACAGACACCAAACTCAGATAGTTAATTATGGCTAAGTAGGTATTTAACAATATTTGATTATATAAATGATACAAAATGACTATTAACAAATTATCTTACTCATCAAAATGTCAAAGACATTGGTTTTTTGACTGGTATGCCTTAGATATGCTTTCCCTTCACTGGTAGTCTTTCAGTGAAATGACAAAATGAAGAGCCAGTAACCAGAAGGTGAGAGAATGGGAGCAGGAAAAATTAGGAGGCTTAATTAACCACAAATCGAATACTCTTTTTTGGCTATTTTAATGTAGATCTCCTTTTAGGTTTGTTTAAAATTTAATAATGGAGCGATTAGGACAAAATCTAATTTATAATATAGGGAGGAAATGTAATTTTCCCCTTTAACCAACAAATAGACTCTAGTTAAAGTTTAATTCATTTCCTTTGGTTTGCCACATACACACTTTGGGGGTTCAAATAGAACGGTCTACCATTTAATATGCAATGTTCTGACTCTGGACTTCAACATAAGAATATAGTAAGGTGGGGCGCCTGGGTGGCTCAGTGGGTTAAAACCTCTGCTTTCAGCTCAGGTCATGATCTCAGGGTCCTGGGATCGAGCCCCACATAGGGCTCTCTGCGTGTCAGGGAGCCTGCTTCCTCCTCTCTCTCTCTCTATCTGCCTGCCTTTCTGCCTACTTGTGATCTCTGTCAAATAAATGGATAAAATCTTTAAAAAAAAAAAAAAGAAAAAAGAATATAGTAAGGCACTATAGTTGTTGATAAAAAAGAAAAAGAACAATTTAGAAGACCAAATGCTCGTGATCTGTATCTTTTTAGCTATGAATCTGGAAATAGCTGAGAATTGATAGGAGTTCCGACATTGTATCTTTTACTGTTTGTATTCTGACTTCATGATGGTATCAGCTTGCAGTGAAACCCACAGACTCAAATGAGATTAAGCATAAACAAGAAACAAGGGAAAGGTCTCTGCATTAGAACTGTCACTGGAGCCTAGGGTGAGAAAAATCCTACCTCTATTACTGACTTCTCCAGGGTCCTGAGGCCACTCATGCTTCGCGCCAAGTGTCTAAATTAATCCTTATTATTCATTCACTATCTCTTCAGTCATTTGACAGTTTGTAAAAGAAAGGCTAAAAAAAATATGAGTGCTTATAAGACACTTCTCCATGTTTTAAAATATAGCACTGCTATGGGACCACACATAAACTTTAAATTAAAACCTTCTGGAAGGAATTCTTATAAATGACTGAAATTTTTCTGCAATCATCTGTAGGATATATCCCACAAGAATTTTCTAATATTTTTCTTCATATTATAGTAAGAAATTCCTAATACAATCCATTGTCTAAGGTAATTGCATGGTAATTAACTTATTTCTGATGCATTTAATATTAGAGAAGAGAAGCATGTCTTGGAAGATAATACATATTTCCCCACTAATCCTTTTCTTTTATATTATTGAGGTATAATTTATATTCAGTATATATAACATATATAGCAAAATACAGTTATACGTGTTTTATATACAGTAAGTTGCACAAATCTTAAGTGCATAGTTAATTGAATGTTTTATATATCTGTACACCTCCTGGTTATGGGTGTAACCACCACCCAGGTCGGGAAGCATATCTGGGGAAGAGTGATCAGGCCAGGTTAGCAGGAGCATAAAATACACTCTGACAAATAATGGGGAGAGGGGGGAGAGAACACTTCTCTGGCTATTACCTTTAAGGAAACATGGTATTCATCCTGCTCCCAGAGACTCAGTCGGTTGCTTCTTTCTGTTACTAATCCCTGTGCTTCAATGCTCCCAATAGGTGATTAGTCACTGAGACACGACATATTTGCCATTATGCTTTCTGAGTGAATTAGGAGATACGCTAACACCAATTACTACTTCCCCAGAAGCACCTATAGTGAGGGCAAATGACGTGAGGAAACGTACAAGGTTTTATCTGGAATCCTAACATGGGAAAGAAATGGAGGAAAGAACCATCAATAAGACAAAGTCTCTGGGTCATATTCACCCTCCAAGATCAACAGGGCTACAACGGTATGTGGTGTTCACCGGAGAAACTACAGCCTTTAGGAATGATTATGATACAAGAAGTGCAGGAAAAATATATCCACTCAAGCAAATGTAATTTCATTCGTCTGGTATCCCTTCCACGAAATAGCTTTGTCAATTTTTCTCTGATTCTTTAAAATAAACACCAAACCTCGTTTAAGATTTCAGAGTAGATTCAGGTACAAATCCAAGAAACATGGCACAATTTAACATGGAAATGTAAACTCGAATGGAAAATCAATTTTATAACTCAGTGTGAGCACTCAGACATTTTTTGTTTTTGTTTTTTTTTTTTCAGTATCAAGCACAATACGTCCACAGAGCCCAGTACGTGTAGGGAGCAGCCACCGCACTACAAGGCAAAGCACTCATGAGGGAGCTCGCATAACAGCCTGGGACCCTTGCTTTTGGGAAATGAGACCACACTTTGGATTTGCAAGCAGACACCTTTTTTCTAACAATTTTCATTTGGCCTTTTTCACCTGGGTTAACAGATCACTCCCAATTCAACGTGAGCGCAAATGTAGAATTCACTTACCTGCACAAAACCACATGCTGTGAAGTCCTCAAACAAGGGCAGACTTGGACGGTCTTCTCTGTAGATGGTGAGTTTGTACGTGACCAAGGTCTCCCCCTGTCCTGGAAGTTCATCCACCACCAGCATTGAGATTTTGTTCATTCCCAAACCCAGAGGATAGTTGGCAAAGCTAGAGAGAAAGAGAAAGAGAGAGAGAGAGAGATTTATCTGTATGCCCATACAAATAAGTAAATATTGATGTATGAATCTATCACACATCAATATTTATTTATGCCAATAATTTGCATACAAAAGCAGATAAGGTCTATACAACATCATAAGAAACTTCAAATATGAAAAAAAAACCCTTAATTATATATTTCAGTATGCCAACAATTATCTTACAGAGCAAGTTCTCTAGCAATCACAGGAAGGAAACCAATACTTACTACTTCTCAGAGTCATACATTATCTCATTTCATATACCAACTCTATGCCTAAAGTCCCATGGTAGAGTCAGGGATGGTATGCAGGTTGCTCTGACTTGAATCCTCTTTTCTTTCTACTAGACTCTCTTAGCTCTCAGGGATGCCTAATGCATTGCCTTCCCTACAGCATAGGAACATTAGTATCTTCCTTGCCATGAACATGGCATGTACTAACGTTCTGTCTTCTGTTCCAAATTACAAACAGAAGAGTTTCTGATTCTCAAAAGAGTCAATAGAAAAAAAAATCCCATGAGACTAGGTAAATTAGTGTTAGAATGTCCATAAATTGTCATCAAAATGTTTGTTCAACCCCTGAAAAATATCTTGACGAGTTGGGATATGGTAGAAGCAAGCTACCCTTAATGAGTCTTTTTTTTTTTTTTTAAGATTTTATCCACTTATTTGACAGAGATCACAAGTAGACGGAGAGGCAGGCAGAGAGAGAGAGAGAGGGAAGCAGGCTCCTCACTGAGCAGAGAGCCTGATGCAGGACCCGATCCCAGGACCCTCAGATCATGACCTGAGCCGAAGGCAGCAGCTTAACCCACTGAGCCACCCAGGCGCCCTTAATGAGTCTTTCTAATATCCGAGTCACAAAATCCTCTTGATACAACATTGTGGCAAAGATTAGATCCAAATACTGCTAACGGAGTATCCAAAATCTATAAAGAACTTATCAAACTCAACATCCAAAAACTAAGTAATCCAGTTAAGAAATGGGCAGAAGACAAGAACAAACATTTTTCCAAAGAAGACATACAGATGACCAACAGACACATGAAAAAATGTTCAATATCATTCATCATTAGGGAAATATAAATCAAAACCACAATGAGATACCGCCTCACACCTGTTAGAATGGCTAAAATTAACATAGGAAAAAACAGATGTTGGCAAGGATGTGGAGAAAGGGGAACCCTCTCACACTGCTTGTGGGAATACAAACTGGTGCAGCCACTGTGGAAAACAGTGTGGAGGATCCTCAAAAAGTTAAAAATAGAACTATCTTATGATCCAGCAATTGCAACAGTAGGTATTTACCCAAAGGATATAAAAATGCTGATTTGAAGGGATACATGTACCCCAAACTTTATAGCAAACTTTATAGTAGCCAAAATATGTAAAGAGTCCAAATGTCCATCAACTGACAAATGGATAAGGAAGATGTGGTATATACAGAATGGAATATTACTCAACTGTCAAAAGAATGAAATCTTGCCCTTTCAACAACGGGGATGGAGCTAGAGTACATTCTGCTAAGAGAAATAAGTCAGAGAAAGACAAATACCATATGATTTCATTCATATGTGAAATTTAAGAAACAAAACAAATGAACATAGGAGAAGGGAAAAAAAAGAGAGGGAGGTAATCCATGAGACTCTTAACTATAGAGAAGAAACTGGGGATGGGGGGAGTGGGTATGGGTTGGGCAAACAGGTGATGGGGATTAAGAAGTGCACTTGTTGCGATGAGCATTCGGTATTATTGTATGTAAGTGATGAATCACTAAATTCTGCACCTGAAACCGATTTTACCATATATGTGAACTAACTCGAATTTAAATAAAAACTTGAAATCGAAGACTGCTCACAGATTAGTAGAGCACGGATATGTTTTTTTTTTTTTTTTTAAACCACACAACACCTGAAAAGTGGAAGGATTTCACACCCTGGTGATCTCTCCAACTGCTCTGATGCTTCAGTTTTTCTGAACCTTCAAAGGTTGCTTCAAATATCTGCTTCCCTATGATGTCTTCGCCCAGCCCTGGTCATCAGCCCCGTACCTTGGTCCTGCCCGGTCATGCAGGTACACCTTGCACTGACACTTAGAAGTCTCCGCTCCAATTGTCACCATGACCACATCAAATGGGACTTCAGAGTAGTAATCCTTGATCTTCGGGTTAAATTCAGGATTTAGTTCCAAATGTGGATGTGTGAGGATCTGCTTGATATAACATTGTGTGTCATCTGCTAAAATAAAACAACGATGGCAAAGAAAAGACAACTGTGAAGTGGATAAATGTTTTAAAAAAGGCATATATGATTCAGGTTGTTGTTGTTTAATCTTTTGAACAACGTTCATGATCACTGCTGATCTCCCACTTGGCACTCTGGTCGTATTTGATTTGTGGCTTCAGCCAGATTTTCTATTTGTCAAATTTCGTAGCGCCTGCCTTATATAACAGCTGTTGACTTTTGTTGGCATTGTACAGATGATAGTTTTTGCTCAGCTCTTAAAAGTTTAAAGGCAGTGAGAAGGTGGGAAAAACGTCTCGCCAGTGGATTGATAACATTTTCTTGGCATTTATTGCATCTATCAAGCAACTGGTAAATGGGGGTGATGACTCTGTGAAGTGGGAACAGAAGGGCACCAGCAGGGAATGAGGAAAATTTCTTAATAGGGAGAGTCATTAAACTGCCATTGAATTGATATAGTAGCTTGCAGGCAGTAGGGTGGAGTGAAGAATGTGAAATTCAATATTATACCAAACACTCCAATGCAAAAACAGCAGCAAGACATCCTGAGATTCACCCCCCCTCCCCACCCCAGTCACCCCAACCCAAGAAAATGTCCTACAGTATGAGAAGGAAATGTTATGCTCTGCTCAATCCTGCTGTAGAACCCAGCATATTACTTCGTACCATTACTTCTAAGCCATTTAAAAAATGTGTTTCTAGATGGTTAACCCAATTTTTACAAAAGTATCTTGATGAGAAAAAGAAAAATGCATGTATAGGCATAAATATCAGCCACTGCTAAATTATTTTATTTACATCTTTGGAATAAATACAATACTCAAAAGAAGCTTAGCAAATGTTTTTCAAAGAAATATTAGTAAGTATTTTGTTCCATAAAATACTTTTCAGTATTTATGGAACAAAATTGGATTCTATGGAAATCTGTGAAATGAAAGTACCATTCCATTGTCTTTAAATAAAATGTTCGACGATGTTTAACAACAGGGCAACAAAACAGATAATGCAGGGTTCACTGCCAGAAGCGATACACTGAACTTAAGTTTGAATCCAACTTCTTATTAATAGTGCATTCATTTAACAATCTGAGGGTTGCTGGGGGATGGGGGACGGGAGGGATAGGGTGGCTGGGTGATGGACATTGGGGAGGGTATTTGCTATGGTGAGTGCTGTGAATCCAGACCTGTACTCCTGAAGCAAATAATACATTATACGTTAATAAAAAAAATAATGCATTCATTAAAAATTTTTGTTCCTGCACATTCTATGTTCAAGGACTGAAATAAGCACAGTAAATCAGGCTATGGTTGGTCATGAGATCTGACTCAAATGGAGACCGCGAACCTAACATAACACTTTAAACAGGCTGGAGCCCAGAGATTCAAAATGTGCTTTTGAGAGGACTATTTCCTAAGTAGGAAGGGAATATAAACGCTTGCATTACACTTCCATGTTCAAAACCAGTTAACTGAATAAAGAAGATTTTTTTTTTTCAAAATACTCACCGCAGAAGATGTACTTTAACTTAAGAAGACATATTTTTATAAAACAGTCACCGAGAGTTAATTTCCCTGCAGTCTACTTCATAGTGAAAGTTTCCAGAGGGCTTGCCCATTTTAACACTGAAACGCAGCCCCACATGAGACAAAATGTGTAATCATTCTCTTAAGCAAGATTCCAGCAAGTGCTTGTTTTCGGATTCATCAGAAACTCTCCACCTCTGGCTTAAGCGCGGCATCCTAAAGCCCTGCTTAAAAGCTATCTTGATACCATCTTCACCTGAATCATCAGTGCTGCTGCCTTCAAACACCTGGAGTGTCCTTGGCCTCCTTCCCAGCCCAGTGCCAGCTCGCCTCGGGCCAGCTTACCTCAGGTCCACGGAGAACCCGGCATGAGCTGGGGCGGTAGCAGGCTGCTTAACCTACTTGGCAAGTGTATTTGGGAAAGCCGTTTGAAGTTTTGGTTGCTCTTAATGGATTCGTTTAACCACAGAGTTTTATTGCCCATTTGAGGGACAATCATAACTCATATTAAACTCAAGAAAAGCCTAGACTCTGAAGGATAATCCCACCTGTTCTGAGGCATCATCAAGTTATTTCTTAAATCTTAGATCATGCCATGAAAGGATGCAGATTAATTATACAGACCCAGGTAGGACTAGATTTTTATCAACATAAAAATATGAACTAAGCTGAAGAGCTTATCTAACATGTTCACCGCCTCTACTGCAGGTTACCTGGGAACTGCAAAAAAAGTGAGAGTATCCCCAGAGAGTTGTTTCATTTTATACATCATAGAAGAGAAGACCAAGGAGGTAAAGTGACTTGACAAATGTGCACCCTCAACTTGCTCCAGGTTTACTGCCTAGTCCTTGCCCCACTACAGCCTAGGCACTGGTCTCCCAAGAGGTGCATGTATTTTTCTAGAAGGAAGAGACTGGATGGAAAGTTCAGGCAAGGAACGGCATAAGTCAGACCTGTTATTTTTCCTGATCAGAAATACTTTATGTAAAATGCTATTTTTCTTTAATTGGATGTACTTGTTGATTCTATTAAACCACATTATTGTATAACCTCTCAGTCTGCCCTGATTTTAATGATACTGTTAAAATAAAATGAATGAATTAAATTGCCTTTCAGAAGATACAAATTAGGTTTTATTAAACTGGAAGACTCTTATTTATAATAAATTAAACCTTAGTCCATAAATCTTATTTTTTCCAGCTTTTATGTTTTACTGGAATGGATTTTTTATGAAAGGCTTAATTTTCTCAGTGTAAGTTTTAGCAATGTGTGTATATATATGTATGTATGTATATATGTATACGTGGCCAAAAAGCAAACCTACTAAGTACGACTCTTATTTTTCCATCATATTGTCATGAAGTATTAAGATAATTCATGAGCCTTAGACAAAGAATTGGAAGATCCAGCTTAGTGATCCAACTCAGAGATTTAATAGCCCTATGACCTTGGAAAGGTCAGTTAGATTCTCTAGAATTATATATTTACAAGGCCGCACTGGGATAATACTGACCAGAGAATATATAAAGAAAATTATTTTTAAATCCTAAAATCTACATACTTGAAATGTATTATTATTATATACATACCTTTTTTATTGATTATACCTTAGTAAAAAAAATTCATGAATTTTAAGGAAACAAACCAAAATTCAGATTAAAAACTCTCAATTGATAAAAAAAAATTCAACCCCAGTACTATCCATTATGTCAACAGTATGGTGGAAAAGGAATCCCTGTGAGTTGGTGTAAGCCCTAAAAATCGATGTATAGAACAGAAAAGCCAAGTTTATCCACTTGAGTAGTCTCCAAGGCAAAGCCTTAGCACCCTGAAGACCCCTCAAAATGAGTTTGAAAGTCACTGGCCTTAAACAAGCAAACAAACAAATATGTAAACAGCACAGTATTTCACGTTCAAAAATAGAACACTAAAAATGTTCTTAAGCAAAAGTGACAGATAGCAACTCATTCAGAAACTTCTAAAAATTTACTTAAAATACATTACAGTCTAAAAGTACCCAAATATCAGGAGCCAGGGTGGCTCATAGTTAAGCGTCTGCCTTCAGCTCAGGTCCTGATCCCAGGGTCCTGGGATCCAGCCCCGCATCAAGCTCCCTGCTCAGCAGGAAGCCTGCTTCTCCCACTCCCCCTGCATGTTTTGTTCCCTCTCTTGCTGTGTCTCTCTCTGTCAAATAAATAAGTAAATAAATTATTTTAAAAAAAAAGGAAGAAAAAAAAATGAAAGTACCCAAATATGATAAAATGGTGATTTATTGAAACCACGGCTGTGCCTCACTATCGATTATGCCACCGAAACACTTTCATTGGAACTCACCGTTACTGCAGCGAACTTCTTTGGTATCATTCATAATTCGTGGAACAACAGCTAAAAAAAGAAAAGTTAATTTAAAATGGAAATGGTTAATCAAAACAAAAAGAATATATATTCAGTAATCTCAAACAGCATAATTTAGTAGAACCATTTTATGATTTAACTTTTCTTATATCAGAAAGTACTTAGTTAAACTGAAAGCTACAGTAAAACAAAAGAAGTTATTTGGTTCAAATCTCAGGAGAATGGTTATTTCAAAAGGGAAAATTTTAAGGGAGAAAAGTGAATGGCTTAAATGTCATCCATTGCCTTAGGGTGATCTGTTAAGATTCCTTCTAGAAGGTATCTTGATTTTATGACTATAATATCCCAAATCACTAGAATTACAGAAATTTTATCCAACTGATTCCACTGGCACTTCTTAAATTTCTGAATTAAACCAAACATCTATCTAAAAACCGCCTTACTACATACTGATGGAACAAAGGAATGAATAAAAACAGAGTGCTTAAATCATTCATTTAAAGAGAATAATGGTGGGAGTGAGAAAGTCTTCAGAATAGCAGTTTATCACCAAATCTTCACTGGGCTTACCAATTCCTTCTATTGAATTAGTGGATCTCAAACTTTAACATGCCTCAGAATCATCTAAAGGACTTCTTACAAGACAGAGCGCTGGGTCTCATACCCAGAGAGGTGTGATTCTGACTCAGTAGATTGGAATGGTCCAAATTTCCCAGGTGATGTGGTGTTTCTGGTTTAGGGACCATAAGCTGAGAACCACTGTATTGTATCAAACCTTGATTTGTAATAGGGAAATTTTGATTTCTAAAAAGTTATAGACAAGCGGTATTTGTTTTCATCTTTTATTCTTAAAATTAGAAACATTTTCTTTCTGTATGATCAAAAGCTCAGATGTTCTTTAGAAAGAAGAGAATTAGAGAAAACAAAGATTAAGTCTAGGGAAAAAAAAATCACAACTGCCATTAATGTTCCTCGAGGCCCATGTTGCCTGTAGTCAATTGTTTCATTTAACAACAAACCACAAACATCTTTCATGTCATAAATACGCTTCTGCAATATTAGAATGGCTTTACAGTATTATATGGGAAGTCTATGGCTTTACTTATCTAACTCACTATTATTACAATAGAAGTGGTTCAAATTTTTAAATTTATTTTTAATAAGTTATGTAACTAAACTTTTGTGTACATTAATTATTTCCTTAAAATGAATATCTAGGAGTGAGATTTCTCTGATGTAAAAGTAACTTTTTAAAAAAGATTTATGTATTTATTTGAGAGAGAGAGAAAGACATCACGAGCAAGAAGGGGAGAGGGAGAGAGAATCTCAAGCAGATTGTGAGCTATGTGCAGAGACTGACAGGGGTCTTGATCCCAGGACCCTGAGATCATGACCTGAGGGGAAACCATGAGTTGGGTGCTTACCCATCTACACCCAGGCACCCCTATAAGAATAACTTTTAAGGATTTTCTTATATGTCATTACATGGCCCTTTAAGGGAGGTTGCTCTAATTTGTACCAGCACCAGCGGACTGAGAATACTTATTTCTCTACACAATCCCCAACTCCATGATATATATATTTTAAGATTTTATTTATTTATTTGACAGAGAGAGAGATCACAAGTAGGCAGAGAGGCAAGCAGAGAGAGTGAGGGAAGCAGGCTCCCTGCCAAGCAGAGAACCCAATGCGGGGCTCGATCCCAGGACCCTGGGATCATGACCTGAGCCGAAGGCAGAGGCTTTAAACCACTGAGCCACCCAGGCACCTCCCTCCCCCAACTCTACGATCTTTTTTTTTTTTTTCTTTGTAAAGATTTTATTTATTTATTTGACAGGGAGAGAGAGAGAGATCACAAGTAGGCAGAGAGGCAGGTGGGGTGGGGGGGGGGGGGGGGAGCAGGCTCCCCACTGAGCAGAGAGCCTGATGCAGGGCTTGTTCCCAGGATCCTGAGATCATGACCTGAGCCGAAGGCAGAGGCTTAAACACACTGAGCCACCCAGGCACCCCTCTATGATCTTTAAAAGGAAAAAGCTTTTCAAATTTGAGGGAAAATAGCATTCCCTAGTTTAACTTCCATTTTTGATTGCTAAGGAAGTGAAACATTTTTCTTATATATTTTGGGGGCCACACAATACTTATTTTCATGTTGGAAGAAGTGAGACTGTATCTTTTTACCTTTTTTATTTCCAGTTGCATCAGATGGCACTTGTGGTTTTTCAATGTTCTCATCCTCTGTGAAAGAATTCCTGCAAACGCAAGGCCAAGCCAGTCTGGATCAATGAAATGAACAAAAGTCATGGAAATCACATCTAACGCACTTTTTTTTTTTTCCCCCTGTGTGGGCACAAGATATTTTGATGAACACAAAGAAACACTTTCTGGATTTCATTCCTCAAGACCGGCAATCTGGCCTCAAGTGAGGTGGGTGGAAATCTCATCATCTCTAATCAGCAGAAGCACATTTGAAGAAAACCAGGGCAAAAAGTCACTCTTCAGGCCAAAAGCGAGCAATCTCTGATAGCCTGGGTCCAACAGAAGTGAGTTGGGAACACACACTCGTTTTTGGAAATTGTTTGGCTAAAAGCACGCAGTCTTGAAGCAAGGAGGCCTGGAAAGTCTGAGGCACAGACTCAGAAGAACATACACACAACCTAAGGGTGCGTGTATGTATGGGTGCTACGCAGAAAACGACCTACGATCCTGTCACGTCTTCTGTCCTCAGACGCGGGCTAACTGTACTGAACGGTAAGGGTTAGCTCCTCTCGGTGTGTTTCTCCTTTCTGTTATGCAACTAAGTGCTTGGCCAGATTGCTCTTTGACTCTTCAAAGTAGAGACCAAATAATCTAAACCACGGACGGAACACTTGCTGGTCCTGAGGACAGGGAATACGGAGCAGGATGTGATTGGACTTTGCTGGGCTGTGCTCTGATTCTTTCTGCACTTCCACTGCAGCAGAATGGAGAACAGATCACTGTCCTGATTTCACTGCAACGCTATGAGCATGAAATCAGATGCTCTGTGTTAAGTTACATTTTATAAATATTTATTGTCCCAGATACTGTGTGGGGCACTGTGATGGAGAGGAGATGAACAGCCATAGTCAGTTCCTTCAAAAATAGAAACATCAGCAAATTACAAAGAATCAAGGAATTAAAAATATTGCTAATGTGGGAAGGTGTGATAATTTTATTGCAGTTTTACTTGTAAAGTTAAGTCTCTTTTCTTTCTTTGATGCATACCATGAAGTATTTAGGGGTGAGAGAGAAAAATGTCCAGGACTAACTTTAAAATATTTCCCTTCTCCCAAGGAATGAAGAAACAGATAAAGCAAGCATGGGGTGAGATATGTTTAGTTGAAGGTTGACTGGGTGCCAGGATAAATTAAAAAAAAAAAAAATCTCTGAATTCATGTGAAGCAAAAACTCTAAGTGAAGCTTCTAAAAGATACAATCCCGAAATGCACATACACTGAGTTACTTCCTTAGTGGAATGAGATGTTTTGTATGGTAAAGCATCCCGCAGCGATTCCTTATGGGATTTTTGTGAATAAATTATTTATTTTTTAAAATGCGGCTTTTTCATGGAAAGCCTATGAGGAGAGCAAAGTACACTGGCAACTCTACTGCAAGTAAAGTGAAAATTAGCAGATGATGCACAAATATTGATTTTAATATTTTCATTCTGTTCAGATTTACACTGATTCTGTTGGGACCTCTGGATTCTAAGCCTCAGGGCACAGACATGCATAATGGTCACTTTTTTTAACCTTTTCTTTTCTGACTTTATCTTTTCTCACTTTGTTGCTCTAAGCAAAGGATCGTTATTTAGAAGGAAGAATGGGAGCTCCTGGTTAGCTCGGTCTGGGGAGCATATGACTCTTGATCTCAGGGTCATGATTTCAGGCCTCACATTGGGTGTAGAGATTACTTAAATAAGTAACTAATTTTTAAAACATAAAAGGAAGTATGAAATCATTATTCCCCAGAGGTAGCAGAGATATGTAAAATTGGCTTTTTCTGTAGAAAAGCTGAAGGTGACCATTGTGAAAATAAGGACAATGATGAATGATTACACCTGACCTGTCCATGTGCAGGATATACTGGAATCAAGCACTGGGCCACGGACGTGAGGCCAGGGTCCTAATCTCTCCTCTTTTTCTCTGGGCTTTGTGACTTGAGCAAATGACCCACCTTCTCAGCATGGTTTCCTCATCTAGAAAACGTGTCTAATACGCATCCTCCTTGTAACACAGCATGGGTGATAATTAAATATACATATGCTCCCAGGTAAATTTGAAGATAATTAGAATTATTCTTTCTGGAAATGTTCTCAGAGTGATTTACCTAATTGCTTTTTGATAAAGATCTAATATTTAATGTTCTCAAGGTTAACTTAGGTAAATCTTTCAAACCTGTCTTGCTTTTCCTATGAAGGAAAGAAAAATGTTTCCCTCCACTGTAGATCCTAAAGTGACCTTTGGATGGTAGAGAAACATGAAAAGTCCATATTAATATTTATTACCTACTTTGCAACATACCAGACACAATATGGCACATGGAAATTATCTTATGTAATTCTCACAAAGTAACAAGTGGTAGGTAGTATAATCCTTTTTTTACAGATGTGGAGATTAAGTCTCAGAGGTATCAAAACTTTAGCTGCTATAATTAATAAACTCTAGGGTTGGGGTACTTGAATCCAGGTTTATCTGATTCAAAAAAGTTTTGGCCCTTTCTACACTGACCACTTCCAACACTGACCACTAATAAATTCCCTTATTTAATGGGAATCATTACAGTTAGGCTTAGGGTTTGCATTAAATGCAGTATTCTGAATTTAAGGTAAGTCCCTTCTTTAACCTTATACCATAGGTGGAGCTTGAGAAAAACTTGCTGGGGAACAAATTTCCCAAAACTTGTATATCTCAAGGGAATTTAATCAAAATTAAAAACAGTACCTAAATTGGCTGCTTGGTAAATCAAGTCTGCTCTTCCGCATTGATAATGATGAGTGAGACAGACCTGACTGACTTGAGTGAGGGCAAAGAACAAACCAATGGGCACTGAGCTCTGTTATTTAAAACGTACTTTTCAAACAAGTAAAGGCTTCTGTCAGGCTTACTACTTCTGAGCATTGAGGGAATAAGGCCAACTTCATAAAGTCGTGGCAATTCAAGTGAGTTCTAATCCTGGGAAATGTCCTAAGAATTCTTCAAATACACGATTATTTGTATTTTTGAATTATAAAAAAATTCTTATGGAAATGCTTTCATGACCTCCTGAGGCAGAGAGAAATGAAGCACAAGTCAGGAGAGCTGAAACCATTCCTGCCTGAGAGGCCTGCAGGAGACACAAATGATTATGGCATGGCCCTTTTGTCTTTCATCTCCCTAGGAGGTTTAGGTTTGCTTCTCTTTTCCCGGCAGTAGAAAAGTCAAATAGTCCCTGAATTCCATCATATAAAAGAAAAGCAGACTTAGCCAGGTCCTTGGGCACTGTCCCTTTTTGACAACTACAGGAGATGTGAATATATTCACCTGGCTTGTCCCCTCTCCCAAACCCTCATTGTCACCTCTCATTAGAAAGGAAGTGGAAATGGGAGGACAAATGTTTATTTCCCTCTGAGATTCTAAACCTTCTGAAAAAGAAAAGTTCTATTCTTGTGGCAGAGACAGACATATTTGTAAATTTGTCTAGATTTTGCCCAGAACAAAGTCACACCTCAAAAATTCAAATATGAGCTCATACCATCTTGGGCTCTACACTGACTGATGGTTCATTTAAAAAAAAAAAAAAAAAAAGTCACCTAATTCTTTCTGATGGTCTCAAAATTCAACGATAAATATCACAGAATGAAATGAGATTGAAACTTTTTCATTTTAAACATTACTCTGTAGTAGAGTCAAATCCTGTTGGTTTGAAAAACTGTTGGATGTGTTTTTATTACAGTGTTTGAAGACCACTAGAATTGTTATGGTTTCAGTGCTTTAAAGAAGATTATTTTCCAGAGCACAAATATTTGGACACGTTTCTTTTTGTTGCTTTCTTTAATGTAGGCAAAATCTTTTGAAATCAATCTTTAGAGAATTTTTGGATTGCACAATTCAAATTTGTGGCTATCTTACCATTCCAGTGGATGTAGCTGTGCCTTTTTATTCAGGAGCTGAAACTGTTCAAATACATTTAAAAGAGACCAGGACTGAGTCAGGACTGAACCAGGTTGTCCTACAGGTTTTGCCATATCATAAAATTCACGCATCAAAGATCGAATCCCAGGAGTAGTAGATGGGAAGAGCTGAGAAGAAATATTCAAAATGAGAATATCAGAATAAGTCATGGAAAATAATTTAAAAGAAATAGAGAAGGCTCTCTATCTTATTCAACTATTTTAAAAAGTCAGATATTTATTTAAAATCCACTGGTCAGTATCATCATATAATTTTTCTGTGCGGTTGTCAAGGTAAATGCCACTTTTTATAAAGAACTAATTCTGTTGACCATATTTCCAAATGCAGTAAGTGTTCTTTCTCTTCTCTTTGAGTGAAAATGGGTATCTCTTTCCTATAGATAGCTGAGAACAGCTGAATGAAAGAGTGACTCTAGCATTAGGAAAAATGAAGGGAAATCATGTGGGGTTGCAAGTGAACTTTGTCAGGGTAAGAGATATTAATCCCATGGAAAAGAAAATCTATGGTTATCCTCTTTCTACTCTGAGAGTCAGGAAATTGGAGTTTGCCCTTTTTCCTGTAAAATAATTCTTCAGTTTTCACATTGTACCAAGAGATGTTCTCTACATTCAATATCTCAAATTATGAATTCCCGAAGAATGAGACCTCTCTGTCTTTGTTGAGTTTTGAGCCAACTGTCACAAATGTAATACTTACTATATTTAAATTAATTAAAATAATCCATCAATTAAATTACTATCTTTGGGGCAAAAGCTTACTTTGAGCCCTCTACAATATGAGATTAAATTATAAAGACATGGGCCGAACAATCATTCATTAACTTAGTAAATTGGTTATAACTTAGACAAGTAGCATGTGAATACATGCTATTTTTTTAAGTAAAAAATAACTGTTTGATCTAAACAGATTAATAATAAATTATCAGTGGACTTTGAAAAATGTTTTAACCAGATTTTTTGTATAAGCAAATCTTAGGTGGAAAAATAGAAATCCATTATAGTCCCTCTAGATAAGTGGCAAAACTAGAAACAAAGCAAATACTGAACATGCATACACACGTAATCAATTATATTGATAATGACCTTTGATATTGACCAATAAATTAACAGAACCCAGGAAAATACACAGAAAGGAAAACAAATGTCAGTTATTTTTTTAGGCTAAAACCCAGTAGTAGCTATCATAATTATTTACATTTTCTTTTTTGAAGTTTGCTATAGAGTTGCAACAAATTAAGATTTAGGTTGTTTTCTAAAATGTGGTTACATTCAGTAATATTTGATTTGACCCAAATAAAAAGGACATGATGAGCAGAAAGAAATTTCTGTTACATGTACGTGTCCCAAAGCTAAAAGCAAAACTTCTCCAGAAAAAAATAGACATTTTCCCCTTCAGAACTGTCATATACTGGCAGCTACACTGATCTCATATCCTTTTACCTTGAATAAGTCATGTATTATTTGCAAACTCTTAAAGAATATAGGTTCTGCTCATTTTAATATTTAGATGTCTGAAAAGAAAGAAGCTTACAAAGCTTTCTATTTCTTAAAGAAAAATCTTCACCCAGTTTGAAAAAAAAAAAAACAAATAAGGCTGATCTATAAGCTCAGTAATCATGAGGAATCAAATGTCACTTTTGTTTTACCAGTTGGAATTGCCCCAAGTTCCCAAGTTCCTTTATGAAAGTCATAATTGAGTTCATCTCCTCTAAAGACAGGCATTGGTTTTGTTCCTTCTGATAGTTTTCACCCTATAATGGAGGGAGAGGAACAATTCTTAAGCACTTGTTACAAAGTCAAAGCATGTTTAGCCCAGTTGCCCGCCCCCCCTTTATAAACCAATCGAAGTTTGAACTCTATAAAAAACAGCTGAGCTAATTAATGCCAAATCATGCCTAGTGACTTCAGCTTGTCACAACAGTGTCTGACTCTAAGAAAATTTCCATACTTGACAAAGAGGACCTGAATGAAATTGCTCAATTGCGTATTGGTAAGTGAGGGTGGGGAGATGAGTCCAGGAGGGTAGACTGTGTGTGACAATTTGGGAATGTAGGGAGCATCTCCTTCAGGCTTTAGGGTGCCAGAGATCAGAGCAACAGGTGAACACAGGACTCTCATCTGTGGGACATTACAATTTTGGAGTTCGTGGATTCTAATAAACGGTCCCCCTACCCCATTTTTCCTCACATTCATTTTTTTCTGAGGCATCCCTGAGAGAAGTTGCCCATATTTACCGTTACTTCTGGGTTAAGTGTTTCTAACAGTTTTAATGACAGTCCACTCACTAATGAAGGAAAACAGGGAACTAGAGGAAAAAATGAATAAAATCCAGGAGAAACAGCAGTCTGTAAAGCCATGTTCTGTCTCTCCCAAAAACTCTCCATAGAGCATCAATGTGTGTTTGTAAGAACTTTCACATCCTTCTCTCCCAAATTCTCCAAATACAGGTTTTAAAAACAGAAAGATATATAGAGAATAATACTGTACTTAATGATCTGTACAGATTTTTGAGGCATTAAGAAAACTTATATTAACATGCCATAAAAATTAACCAATGCTCCTATGAAGGACTACATCCTGATCATCCGCAGCTAAGCAAAGATATTAACCAGATGTGAATTCTTTAAAAATTAATATTCTAACTCCAGTCCCTTGAGGTCAGTCTAGAACATTCACTGTTCTTCTAGATTGCCTTCAAAAAATTCTACTATTCCTTTAAAAGTATTCTAAATAACATCTAATATGTATTATTCATAATATCCACAAACATTCCTTAGGAGTTAGGAATTTCTTTATCTTAACCCATAACTGCATCATAATCAGTTACTCATACTTAGTGGACATAAAATAATCTTGGTCTTCAGGGCAGAAAACTATAAAGAGGAGGACTATAACAGATACCAATTCATTTCAAATCCATTATCCATTTGTTTAGCCACACAATAAAGAAAATGGCACCTTTCCAAGAATGACTTGGGAAAAAAAGAATTTGTCACTGAAAAAATAAGCACTTACCTTAAAAACACCTGATCTATAAAGTCCCTGAAGTATCTCAGAAAACATTGGAAGTGAAGATTCATTAGAGAAGAGAAAATTGAAAGTATCTTGTAAAAGGAATTCTTCTGTGTTTTGGTCCTCAAAATCCGTATTATCATCATCTTGAAAATTTAAATGCTCATGCACCTGTGAAAGAGTAAAACCACCGCAAATATTTTTCATTGACTTTTTAAAGCAGTGAAATCACTTCTAAGACATGAGTCATTCCTGTTGGCTTGTAGATCAGAACTGACATCTAGTGGCCTTTTTGGAGGTCAACAGCTTTATAAAATACAAAGACTGCTCTTTCGAAGGTAGTTTTTTATATGAAAAGTAATGGATTATAAAGTCACAATAGTTTATCTTGTAACTCTTTACTGTTGAAGAATTTGTATTCAGGAAAGATAATATATGACATTTCTGAACAATAATTTTTATTTATTTTTATTTATTTATTTTTTACTATTTTTAGATTGTCTCTATATTCAAGTTAGTTAACATATATGGTGCTGGGACAACTGGACATTAACATGCAGAAAAATGAAACTGGACCACTTTCTTACACCATACACAAAAATAAATTCAAGACCTAAATGTGAGACAGGAATCCATCAAAATCCTAGAGAACACAGGCAGCGACCTCTTTGACCTTGGCCACTACAAATTTCAAAGAGCATAATACAAACTAAGATGTGTGCAAGATAATGAATAAATGATTAAAAATGTAGATTCATGAAGTTTCAAAATTTTATGGGTAGACCTTTGAGCTATTCAACTAAATGTCCGAGCCACATATAATGCAATCATTCACCTTGTACAACAGTTTGAAAAGCGGTCAATGCAATATGAAGCGGAATTCTGGTTGCACATTATTCGTTTGTTCCTTTCCCTTCTTCCTACTCCATAGCTCCAAATAAAGTTTTCTGTAGATTTATGCAATCAACTGTTTTTTTAATCTTCTTGCCACTAAAGGATATTTTAGATGAAAGATAAGTTGGAGGGGATGGTCTGAATGAGTTCATTGAAAGGATGAGTTGATTTGAAAGGAAGTAAAAGAATCAGAGTATACAAAAGCACTCTTTAATTTACACATATTTATACTAGAAAAAAACATATATTTTAAAAATGCCTGTGGCTTTTTAAATTAAAATATAGGCCAACTTAAAATTATCTATATATAAAGAGTAAGAGTTAATTTTTTCTACAAACCCATGTGAATAAGCTGGATAATCTTCTATTTTCTATTATCTACATGTTTGCCACTTTATTTCGTAAACGGGGTGATTGAACTGTAGAAAATCCATACCCTTTCTATAGTGATGCATAATGGGGATTGGAACTCAAATAATAAATCATAGATTCTCCACATATTGGTTAATTTTCTGAACTACAGTAAAATATAAGCCTGTAATGACTTTAATACTAGTTGCTATTTATTGGCTGGTTACTATAAAAGCAAACAACCCACCCACATACACATATACTCCGCTCCCCCAACACACACACACACAATAGATCATTCAGTGTAAGGTCGAAGTTCATAAGAAGCTTTTGGGATACTTACCTGGAGCACTACAGGGTCTGGGAAACTGTAGTAACCAATGTCAAAGGTGAAAAGTTGAAAACATAATCTGCATCTGGAATAAAACAAATGGTGATATAAAAATATATTCTATTTGCTACATTTACTCTATTATTTGATACATTATTAACAGTTACTAAAGTTAAATGTCAAGATTTGTACTAAGTAAAAGGAATAGTGGCTTGGAAATTACATGCAATTTATTTTTAAATTCGAATTTGTTTTGTTCCTTATAGGAAATACAAATATATCTAGAGTGTTCACAACACATTAAACAATGAAGTTACTTCATGAAAACTTAAATACGGAGAAGGAAACTCTCCTTCTCCTAACTGCTAGGCATTCTTATTCACATACAAGCATGATAAAGCTTACTTTGAGTCATCTCCTTCTTGTTGACATTCTAAATTTAACATTGCCTACAAAAAAGGCACGAAATTATATTCAAGTAAACTGAAATACAGAGACAATAGCTATTGGATATTGTTAATAAAGCCCATAAGTAAAATTATACCTAGTCAATGCAAAGATCATATGCTAAAAATAGCTAAGTTTAAAAAGGAGATGCAATTAAAATTAATTTAAACAATGTGTGCTTTATTTCTTGTCACTATTATTTGAATGCTAACAAGTCTGTGACATGCTCTGAAGTTTTAGAATCTATAAATATGAAAAGATGTTTATGAGTTCATATTTGTATGCTGACATAACATTTTCCAAGTAGCACCTACTTGTGATAATTAAGGTATATTTTCAAACAATTTTTAGAATTTTTTTTTTTTTTTAATATTAGCATTGGCTTTTACCTATTGAAGGCCTTTGGTCCCAGAGTAGATGTTTCGCTGAATAATTCAGCTGCTAGGAGGAGTTTGCTAATTGCTTCCTTCATATTATCAAAAGCCTGAAGAGGTGAACTGGCTGTCAGGAATGTCTCAAAAAATGTTTGCAGCTGTGAACAAAGTAAAGGATTCAATATTGAAACAATAATCTCAGTCTATCATTTCCAAGGTGACCGGTTTGAAAGATTCTTTTGGGTTATGTGTCTTTGAAACACTCCTTAAACAAGACATTTTGATAAGCTCTATATAGTATGTGTATATAGACACACACACATATATATCTTCTATATAATATACTGAAAGATTATATAAGGTACTAAAATATATTGTATCATGAATGTTGTATACATTATACATAATGTGTATATACTATATACATTTAAAAATATAAGCCTTTTAACTGGATATAGGGTGACACTACAGCTTGTAGTTTAAATTGCTTTAAGAGTTATTTTAAAAAAGAGATTTTTATTCCCCTCCCCCTTTTTCTAATTTCATGGCATCTAATCATAGAAAGTGAAGTGGAACTATTTACAGGAGCTTGTGATCAGAACTTCCATGTTTAATGTGACTTTACTAGATGAACTCAGACTGGCAACTCACTTTGAATTTTTGTGTCCTTCTCTTTAAAACGGGTGAATACCACCACCAAGAGGGCTGTAAACCCAAATGAGAAGAAAATGTATTTGAAAGACACCGTAAGGTATGAAATTCAGATCTAAGTTTTTTGGTATTATCACTTTCTTGAATGTATCAGATCAAAAATAAATGGATGAAAGTTACTCCTTCACAGCATTTTGCTTTGGGAGATCTAGCCAACTAATGAAGAGCCTGAGAGAATTTCAATGTTCTCCCATCATTTTAATGTAAGGTTTTGTGAACAGATAAGATGGGGCACTATTACAAAAGGGGAATAAAGGTCAGGGGCACTATTACAAAAGGGGAATAAAGGTCAGGTTTATACTTTCTTAGAAACACAATTATTGATATCATAAACAGCTGTTTTTATTTGCCTAAATATTAAAATAATTGCAAGAGTACCTCTTGAGGATGCTTAACATCAAAGTCCAAGTTGAAATTTTTAAAAAGCATAAAACAAATCTCTTATTAAGTCATAGACTTTCTCTGGAGAAACATAATCTTTCAAGAATGAAGAACAAAAAATATTTTTTGAAAAAACATGCAGCAGGTATTCTGTTAATGTTTTTGGAAGGACAGACTAGATCCATCTGAACTGTGTAAGATTACAAAGTGAAGACTTTTGTTGCTATGATAATGAAGGATAGATATTGGCACAAGTGACCTAAGGGAAATGGTAGACGTATCATTAAAATACCAAGCAAAATTCCCCGAGAGAAACAAATACTGACTTCATAAACATTTTTTACCAGCTGAAAAACAGAAACGTAATGAGATGTACATTTTAAGACTCTACGAACACATCATTAGCATTTGGCAATTGGGATGTTTTTCCATTTCACTAAGGAAAATAAGTGTAATAATTGTAAGATCAAAAGAAAACAAATTAATGTTAACACTAAAAATGTTAACACCCTTGAGTCAAAACAGACTAATATTGTTTTTCCAAATAAAAGTAACTCATATTTCACTCTGTTCACCATATTATGTAGAAAGGGTTATTGACGATTTTATCGCCTTTTCTGTTTTAATGTTTCCTGAATATCACAAAGGTCAAGGTTAATAATTTAAGAAAGTTGGAAATGTTTGTGTAGCATGTGAGATGCATAAGATTGATGATCAGATGATATCTTCCATAGCAAGAAATAATTAGCAAATTAACCTCTTAGGGTTATACTGATTCTCCCACTGCAGAACCGATTATTTCTAAATCTCTGACTGCAACATGAGCATTGAATATGGGCTGTCGGTACATGGATTCAGTTCCATTCAATTAGACTGTTTTAGTGAAAACTTTACTACGTGGAAAGTACTGTGCTCAGTGCTGGGGGACATGCATAGAGCACAGTCTATAGACATGAGACCCAACAAGTCCTTGGTTTAACGTCGGCTCTACACCTGCTACTATCAAATTGTGACAACTTCTGGGGTTAACAACAGTATCTATGTTGTAGAGGTATGGCCGGGATTAAATGAGAGAATGCACATGAGGGACACTTCCACCCCACGCCATGTCAACACTCAGCGCATGTTCACTCCTTTTATTAGTTAAAACAAGAAAGTCCACAGCCATTTAAGGAAATTTCAATGAATGGACGTGGTTGTTGAACCCAGATTCTCATAACGCAGTGCCTTTGTGGAAAATCAAAACTGCCTCTGGGAATTCAAACGCTCGTGACACCAACCAAAAAAGAACGTTTTACAAAATACCTGACGAACCTGTCCAGAGAAATAAAGAAGTATGGCGGTGGAAGGGACCCCTCCAGTGGTCGGCCATGCAACCTGAGTGAAGGAGCAGAATGGAAAGATCCAAGGAAATGGCTGTCCTCCTGTTTCCCTAAGACCTCCGTGGGCTGCGAGAAAGACTAGCATCAGCCACCAGCCACGAAAGGGGGGGGACCAGAGCTGCCTTTCTAAACAGAGGTACGAGGACAGGAGAGAGAAGTGGAGCTCCCCAAGCACTACTCTGAATGGAGCGACTCGTTTTACTTTTGTTAGTTCTGTCCCCGGTTTTTGTCTCTGTAGGCATTTCCTTCTATCTCATTGCATACATTTCAATTTACTGAAGCCTTTCAGTTCAAAGGAAATTCTAGACGAGTGACCTATTTCATCTGCTTAGTATAGTGGGCAAGCAAGCTCCATATGCCAGAAATGAAAATAGAATCATGCAAGTGCTTAAGAGTTTATTTATTTTTTAAATCATCTTTCAATGAGTGACCCAGAGAGGTCACAATACTTCCTCTATCAATTCTTGGAACTAATCCACTTAGGCTAAGTGGAAGACTTCTTTGTGTGTCTGGTCCTGCTGTTATTTGTTACACTTAACTGTATTTCCTTGGTCACTTTACTTGAATTCCGTGCATCTTGGTGTGTTCAGATGTAGAAAGAGAATTGTGCTCCATGGTCTCATTACACAATGTCAAATCTGAAATTATTTGACATTAATACCACTCACAGCCATCAGAACCTGAAGAACACATCTGACCCAGGGGCTTTCTTCACTCAAGAACAAATCCCTGAAGGAGCACTTTTACCTTCGTTGCTACTTTGAAACAATGAAGCCATAAACTCAAATATCAAGGAGACTTCTCCCTCTCTAGATCAAGACTTTTAATGGATGTTTCTGAATCACATAAATATGAGAATATAAGATCCCAAGGAAATCAGTGCCTTGGCAGCAAGGTAAAAATAAATAAAAGAACATCTTAAAACAGTTAACATGACATAAAACTATTTTATGAACTATACATTTTCCTCCTTCGGTGTCAAAATGAAATACAGATTTAGTGCAAAATAAATTATATAGGAAATGACCTTGTAAGATCATGGTTGTAAAACGAGGCGGTTGAAACACCACTATTTGTTCTGACTTGTGTAAGAGTCAAGTGATAACCCGGTAAGGTATTTATGATTTTTTATCCATTCAAGTGATTTATTTAAGTATATACACAGATGGATCAAAATTGTCAATTAGAAAGACACGAGAAGCCAAAAATCAACCTGAAAATATTTGCAAGAAAACTGCCATCACATCTTTGATATCTTAAAATACTTCTAAGGAGCCCTTCTATCCACTTCACTCTTCCACCCTATCTCTGACAGCCCTTCTCATCACAGTTCTGGGCTTTACCTGATGCATTCCCTTTAAATTTCCATAAGACCTGTGGCAAATTGCTCTCAATGCCAACATGGGTCATTCTGTGTCAGCTTGCTGACTTTTTGTCTCTTCTTACTACTAGACTGTAAGATCAGAAACTGTACCATTTTACCTTTGAGTGGCTAGGACCTAACACAGAGTTGGTACTGAGTGAGTAAAGCTAAGCATAACATTACAGAAACCGTAGAGACTTTGATAAGAGAGATAATTTACTGGGGCTTCTGGATAAAATAATTTTTCTCCTTAGGACATATTTATCTCTTGTTTCCATCTCATGTGAGAGGGAGGATATGCATTTTTTTGGTGACTTGTAATAAAACCTTTGAAAAATAGAGGCTTACAACTGTTCAAAAGGACTTTTGAGATAAGAAAATTTAATCTAAGAGTTAAAACAAAGGATGAAAGATTAACCAATATTAGAGTTTCTTTTTTTTTTTTGTCATGTTCTTGACTAACTGGGAAACTTTAGAATACTGTCATTTTAGTATCTTGAACATTGGTAGTGTTTTTTTTTTTTTAACATTTTATTTATTTATTTGACACAGAGAGAGATCACAAGTAGGTGGGGCGGGGGAGGGGGGAAGCAGGCTCCCTGCTGAGCAGAGACCAATGGGGGGCTCAATCCCAGGATCCTGAGACCATGACCTGAGCCGAAGGCAGAGGCTTAACCCATTGAGCCACCCAGACGCCCCTCGAGCAGTGTTTAATAATATTGTCTTACTGAAGTTTCCTAGAATTTCTCTCAATATTATTGTGTCAGACAGAAATTTTCATCTTCTCAGTATAAAGAAGAATATGAGTAGTTAAAATCATTTTGCACTGAAAAGTATACGAAAAGATGCTTCATATCACTCTTTAGGGAAAGGCAAATCAAAGCCACAAAGAGGTATTACCTCACATCCATTAGGATGACCCTTACCAAAAACAAAACAAAACAAAACAAAACAAAACAAAAAAAACCCCAAAACCCATAAAATATTAAGTGTGGGGAAGAATGCGAAGAAATCAGAACCCTTGAGCACTGTTGGTGGGAATGTTAAATGGTGCAGCCACTATGCAGTTTGGAGATTCCTCAAAAATAAAAAATTGCAGTGCTGTATGACCTAGTAACTCAACTTCCGGGCATGTGGTCAAAACAAGAGAAAGCTGGGGTGCCTGGGTGGCTCAGTGGGCTGGGCCTCTGCCTTCGGCTCGGGTCATGGTCTCAGGGTCCTGGGATCGAGCCCCACATCGGGCTCTCTGCTCGCTGGGGAGCCTGCTTCCCCTGTCTCTTTGCCTGCCTCTCTGCCTGCTTGTGATCTCTCTCTCTGTCAAATAAATAAATAAAATCTTTAAAAACAAAACAAAACAAAAACAAACAAACAAGAGAAAGCAGAGTCTCCAAGAGAGATTTACACGCCCATTTTCATAGCAGCGTTATTTACAATAGCCGAAAAGTGGAAGCAACTCAAGCAACCATCAATAGATAAATGGATAAACAAAATATATAATGGAATATCATTCAGCCTTAAAAAAGGAAAGACATTCTGACACATACCATGGCTTGAAGAACCTTGAAGGTATTATACTAAGTGAAAGAACCCCGTCACAATAGACACGGTATGGTCCCACTTACATGAAGTATCTAAAGTAGTCAGATTCATAGAAACAGGAAATAGAATGGCAGTTGCCAGTGGCTGAGGGGAGGGGTAAATGCAGGGTTGTTTAATGGGTATAACCAGTTTTGCAAAAGGTTCTGGGGATTGGTCGCCTAGGAATGTAAATATACTTAACACTATTGACCTATACACTTAAAAATGGTTAAGATGGTAAGCTTTATGTTAGGTATATATTACCACAATCACAAAATGTTAAATTAATTTTATGGTCTTTACAGCCTAACTCCCTCCAACAACCATGTTTAAACACTTGTTAATTTTGTACCACCAAAGGCCAAAAGAGCACTTCTTTAATGGTTAAAAAATTTGCAAAAGAAACAAACAAACAAAAAATAAGCCTTCCCTTGCTCCATTTCTCAGCTCCTTCAAATAGTGGAAATAATCTCCATTTCTACTTCATCTCCTCCTTGTCACTGCTTTATCTATGAACACTCTTTGATCCCCGAGCTTTTTGTTCATTTGTTTGGGATGGGAAATAATCACATAGCAAGCTTGAATGCTGACAGGAATGATCCGGAAGAGAGGACAAATTAATGATGGAACACAAAGTTGGTCTAGAGGATGATCGTTACAGGTGATCAGTGCTTAAAAGGAAATATCACAGAAGGGCTCAGACTCAGTTTTATCCAAGGGTAGCACTAAGGGCACTCATTTAAATATATGAAATCCAAGATGGTATGTTCTTTGTCCAACTTAAAAAGGGAATAAGTATGCATTCAATTCTACCTATTTGTAGTATCCTTGAAATTTAAATCTATTTTTCTTGACTGATACTATTATTCTTTCTGCCTTTTATAGACTCACCTAGGATCTCTCTTGTCTGACTCTAACCTAACCAGTCTCTCTCTCAGGTGCTTGTAAAACTCTCAAAATGTATCCAAAGGAACAGGAGTACCTCAGCATTTTATCCCAATGTAATATATCTTATATATAAATTGATTTTTTGATCCCCTCATAATTCTCAATAAGAAAAATGTATCTATAAATTTAAGTTTTAAAAATTACAATATGGCTCTAAATTAAAAAATATTTTTTCTTCCCTGAAGAGATAGGATTAAGTTATTGCACGTACACAATTGGTCAGAACAATAGAAATATAAGTCTTATTAATTAATCTCTGAAATAAAAAAGTAAAATTGAATTAGAAATGTACCTCTTAGATGGATGCAATTTCTTTTTATTCAAGTAAAATACCTATCTGCTGTGAGACTACTACTTATGGCTAGGATGAGAAGGGTTCAGCATCAGTATTAATAGTATTTTTAATGTAAGCATGGAGAAAACTTGTCTACATAAATATATATGGGATGTATGGATGGAAGAATGTGTGTGTGTGTGTGTGTGTGTAGGGCGGGGGGAGAGAGGGAGAGAGATGGAAGAATTTAGTTACAGCAACATTACCTAATTCCTTGAACTCCCTCCAAAGTGTATGCGGGGGGGGGGGGGGAGGAGTTCACGTAGTGATTTATCATGAAATATTTAATTTTGTTAAAAACTGAAAACACTGAGTTGTGTAGGATGTGTTATGTAGTGTTATGTATAATTTCTTATGCAATCACTGTCTCTAACACCATATTTGAATTTGTCTGGTTTTGTCTTGGGGAAGTTTTTTTGTTTTGCAGAATTTTTTCACCATGAACCAGTCATCATACTATGAGGGATAGGTGAGAGGTTTTTCTTTTTCTTTTTGGGGTTTTTTTGTTTGTTTTGTTTTGTTTTTTTGAGGAGTAGAAGAGTGAAAGAGACGGGGAAAGAAGATTCTCTTCTAACTATCCAAGCACCTGCAAACCCCTGGAAAGACTTTATGGGTCCCCAGAGATACAGAACACCCTGCTTAAGAATCACAGGTTTGGATGTGTCTGGCCCTCAGGAGAATGTCGCCTGCTCATGGGTGTGGCGGGTGCTTTTGTAGGAGAGGAAGTGCTAGGGAGCACTCTGAACCCTAGGAAAAACCCTCCTTTGGGTTTTACAGTGATATGATTTAGGGGGAAAATCAGATATTTAACAACAGAATAAAAAGAGGAAAAAAGTTTGAGAAAGGGAGACAAAAAAAGACTAAATTACAAACCCAAGTACTGGTGTAATTTTTCATTTAGTGCACATATGGTATTTGGATATAATTTTTGTTGCATTTAATAATAATCACTAACCTTAGCCAAACTGATACCATGTGCCAGACACTGTGTATTTCTCATGCACTTTTTTGTTTATATTCATAGCAATGCTATAGGTTGACACTCATTATCCCCATTTCATAGATGAAGAAACTAAGGGGTGAGAATACAAGTAATTTGTCTAAGGTTGCATAGCCAAGAGGTAACGCAAATGGGTGTTAAAGCCAGTCTGCTTGGTTACAAAGCCCCAGCATGAACTCTGTCATTGTGGTTTTGATTATATTAGATTTAGATATGTGGATGGACCCTGAAATGCAGAAGAATGAATCATATGTGTTTTTACTTTCATGGAGAATGTGTTTGAAACTGTCACAATTCTCAGGCATGTGACCTTACACTCACACAAAATATCAGTTCAACAATGAGCATTTTTGTAGCCTAATCACCTTTTGGAAAAGCAAAGAATATTTCTTTGTAACTTAAATCAAATTGCCTGGATCAAGAAAAAAATCTTGTGTCAATTCAAATGATTTAAGAACATAAATATTCTCATTATTTGTTTTAGCTCATTGAAAATTGGCTTGCTTTAGGGTATACCACGGAAAAACTGAACTAATTGGCTAAACCTGAATTAGGATAGTTTTTACTCATTCCCTGGAATTAGATCAAAACTCCATTATTTAACTAAGTTTCATGCTTCCTGTGACATGAATAATTTTATTCATTTATACTTCTTAACAGCCATACGCTTTAAAGCACACGTTAAACTTGGAAACTCAGAAGATTCAATGTGATTTAATCAGTTTCATAGTTGAAAATTTTAAATTCTCCCACACGTATATCAGAGAATTGATCAGAAGCAAGGTGCAGAAATACAAAAGACTGTGAATAGCATAAAATTTAATTATTTGCTTTGAATGGTAGAACCCTGATTGCATTATATTCAACCGTCTCAGAAAACTGGCAGGTTATTTTTATTGCCCCTTCTGGAATCTCTGGAATATAAAGAAGCAGAGAGATTTAACAGCAAAGAGCAAAAGCTAAAGTTGTAAAAATTTTATCATTAGACTTTGTATGTATATGTCTACTCACTTTCTTTATATGAATGCCAATGTTCAAGCAGGTCACAGCTATTTCCATTAAAGTTAAAACACAGTCCTTTTTTAAGCTTCCAGTAAAATAAGGTTTGACAGTTGTTTTGAAAACCTTCCATCTTTTATTAATGGTCTTGAGTAGAAAATGACACTGAAATCTGATAATATTTCCAACAGGAAATATTTGTGAAAAGCAGTACAAAAATTTGCAAACAAGGATGCATTTGGCAGAAAGATATCCATCTCATCTAACTCTAGATACTCTCAAATGAGTAAGAAAGTAAAAAGGGAAGATACTTTTCATTTATGTTCCGGATATTTTATGTAGGGTATCTATTTTAGTTCTTATAAAGTTTCATGGTCAATCACCAAAGAAAAGGACATGTGTTCATTATAAAAATAATGCGTTCTGGTTGTACAATAAAGAAAATGATAGAGCAATTTGCCTTAGCTTCTGAGGGCTGCAGTGTTAAAATCTATTGAATCTATAGATGTATTTTACCACCCTCTACGGTTTTCTTACACCTCTCTTCTATCAGGTACCTTATACCGCTCTCTTACCAGTGTTCCAACAAAACTCATTTTTTTACGTGACATAGTTTAAATGAGCATTTAAATATTATGCACAATTTAAAGGTTTATGATTTAGTACTGTCATTAAATATCTTCTCATTGCAGTCCCAACTACTAACTTTTGATTTCTCTGCCCCCAACCTTTCTCTTTCATTGCTACCAGAGTCATCTTTATGAAGCACAGTTCAAATCATAAAGGACAGAAGTCCCAATGTTTCCAGAAGGAGGAGATATCATTAACAGTAGAAGCTCTTTTATCCTGTTTGCTACAAAGGGACAGCTATTTTTATATGAGTATTCAAAAAGCAATGCATGAAATTTTTAAACATTTTGTTTTAATTTCAAAACATAAATGTCATTCCTTTGTCAATTTTGTAACATACAGCCAAGGTATTTTATTCTCATGCACGTGAACTAGTTGGAATTTCTAGTCATCTACCTTACGGAAACCTCACCCATAATACATTGGTTGTAAATGCAACTAAGCAAGAACATAAAGACATTTGCAAAAAAAAAAAAAAAAAAAAATCTCAGGGCAGAATCTTACGTTGCACAGTTTCCCCTCACCCCTCAAAAGTTGTTACCCAACATCAAATTCACCTGCAGTGTTTCCAAGAAATTTTCCCAGATTGATTCCTTTATAAATATTCAACTTTGCTTTAATAGACGTCAGTCTATTTCTTTATGCACTTATAGTTCATCAGTGCACGAGGCAGGAAGCATACAAATGCTTGCCTCGGGCATTGAGTTCTTGGGTTCAGTAGTCAATACGCTTTATGGAGGGCATACAGAGCACTGTTTAATACCGAAAGTAGTTAAGTGGTAATTAAGAGGGATTTTATTCACTGGAGATCTGAGTCCTAATCCTAATCATCTTTATTAGTTCTGTCTTCTCCACTAAGTCATGAATCTTCATTTCCTCATCCACAGAATGGATAGAAACATACCACCCTAACCCTCAGCATTCTTAAAAGCATCAAACGAGATCATATATGAGAATACATTCAGAAATATAAAATGACAGTGGGGTCACTTTATAATGCATGAGATTTAAGCTCTTCAGGATATGACTCTAACAAACCTTTTCTGGTTTCCCCCACTCCACAAAGCCTATACCTTTCTCCCTTTCTTTTTTCTCTATCCCTCCCACTGCAGGTTACCCTAGGATTTCTCCCACCTGGAAATACGTATGTGTTCTAGCCAACTAAATAAGACAGCTCATACTTCTGAGACTATAACCTATGTTCTTTTGCTTCATGATGTCTTTCCAAAATAAATGTAAATGTCCCTCCCCCATTTTTTTTTCCTTTTGAACTTGAAATCGGTGTTTATTCTTTTTCCTGCTTTTTTTTTTTAATTTTATTTTTTATAAACATATATTTTTATCCCCAGGGGTACAGGTCTGTGAATCGCCAGGTTTGCACACTTCACAGCACTCACCATAGCACATACCCTTCCCAATGTCCATAACCCCACGCCCCTCTCCCAACCCCCTTCCCCCCATCAACCCTCAGTTTGTTTTGTGAGATTAAGAGTCACTTATGGTTTGTCTCCCTCCCAATCCCATCTTGTTTCTCCCTCCCCCATTTTTAAAGAAACACTTCTCATTTTTCCAAGCTCAGCTAAAATGCCACCTATTTTGTGAAACCTACCTCACTTTCCTCAAGCGGAATAATTTTCTCCTACTCTTGACCATCCCAGCAACTCAGCTGTTTATTGCAATCTGCTCTGTATTACAGTTATGGGTAAGGGTTTTTCTCCCTCCCTTGTCCCACTGAAGGGTTCCTGGAAAGCAAGAACTAGCATTTCTCTTTCGAGTCCTTCTGTACACTGCCCAACACGCAGATATCCTTGAAACAATTGTGGAATACAAGTGAGCTGAACTGATTATGAACCATTATTGAGTAGTCAACACTGCTCCTTTGTTTTTGACTCCACGATCAAACACAAAAATCTCCCACGTACAGTAGGCTACAGATTAAACACATTGATTCCCCACCAATTTTTATGGGGAGATTCTATTGTTTCTCTACCTTACTTGATGAAGAACATACAACTATTAGAAGCTTCATTCTCATCCAGGAGTAGAGATGCCATCAGATAAAATACACACTCTCCTTCCTTTCTTTCACTGTCTCCTGTCCCTAATTTAAAAACGTCCCTGTTCTCTATTCTAAATAAATTCCATCCTGTGAAACCTGCTGACAATCTGCTCTGATGTGAAAATCCTTCTTTACGTTGGTGTGGCAATTTGGAAAAACTGGCCACAAATTCTTCCCACCCCCATAGGCACAGCCCCCCCGCCCCACCTTTGCCTTGTGACTCACACTTCCTTCACCCAGAGGTGGTGTCTCCTTCCTCACCTCTTGAATGTTGATTTAGCCCTGCGACCTTCTTTGGTCAATGGATTAGCAAATGTGGGGAAAACTGTGTAATTTCCTAAGGCTACTGTAATAAGTTACTTCAAACCTGGTGCTTTAAAACAATAGAAATTTATTATCTCACAGTGCTGGAGGCCAAAAGTCTAAAATCAAGGTGTTGGTAGGGTCACAATCCTTTAGCAGGATCTAGGGACAATCTGTTCCTTGCCTCTTCTGGTGGCTATAGGCTTCCTTTGGCTTAAGGGCATAGAACCATAATCTCTGTTCCATCTTCATGTGACTTTCTCCTCTTCTGTCTGTGCCAAACCTCCCTTTGCCTCTCTCTTATAAGCACACGTGTTACTGAATTTAAGGCCCACTTGGATAATCCAGGATGATCTCATCTGAGATCTTTAACTTATCTTTTATCTTTTTATTTTTTTATCTTAACATATCTTTTGGGGAGCCACCATTCAACCCACTACACAAACAAAAGCTTCAAAGAACCTGGTCTTTGGAACTTGCTCACTGGCTATTCTTGGGGACCCTGATGCTACCACTATATGAAAGACACTGGGTAGCTGGCTGGCTGATGAGAAACATGTGACCATCCCCATGATCCAAGCTAACACCAAGCAGGACAACAGCCAGGCATGTACATGAAGTGAACTCACCATCCAGCCTCAGCAGAGCCGCAGAAATCAGCAGAGCCTGCCATCCAACCCACGGAATCAGGAGAACAATAAATAAATATATGTTGTTTAAAGTCACTTAAGTTTGGGGGGTGATTTATTATGGAGCAAAAGCCAACTCCTTCAATTTGCTTTCTGTTTGTTTATTTGTTCATATTATATCTTATTTTCTTCTCTTATATCTTATTTTCATCTCTTTCATCATAAACCTCTCCTATCTCTTTGAGAAGTGATCTAAGAACTTCATGTTCCTTTAATCTTGAAGCTGAGAGGGCGGTGTCATGCCTGCTGCTTCTCCATTTCAAACCCCCCCAACTTCACTCTGACTTCTATCCCTGAACATCCCTTCTAGGATGGGCAGATTCCTAAGTATTCTCTTCTCCCCTTCTTGCCTGAATGTAGCCTAGTTGACAACCCTATGATCCTCCAGGGAACCGACTTATAATTTGAGGCCCCATCTATTTGAAAACAACCCTTGAGCCTACGGTGTCCGAGAAACAGGCACTTCTGCCCAGGCTGTTTTTACAGTAATGGGAATCGGGACACATGGGACCTGTCTTGTCACAGTAGGAAGTGCAAAAAACAAGCGATAGGAAACCTCTGTTGCAAAGAGCAGGAGAGAGAGGGGAATGAGGAGAAGGGAAGCAGAGAGGAAGTGAATGGGTAAAGAGACACCAAATTCCTAAGGCAAGAATTTTCCTAAGTAGGGCCTTGAGGCAGGGTACAGAGTACAGGAGGTCGAAGAACGAGACAAATGGTTGCGAACATGCACAGGGGTCAGCTGCTAGACCAGGCTCCCAGCTCCCTCTTCACTTCCTCGTTTCTCATTTCTCCGTCCTACTTCCTTCCATCTGATCCAGCTCAGGAAATGACAGCACCATTCAAATAATGGCTGAAGGGTCCTCTTTGAGCCATCTCTGTCCTCTTTCTCAACTCATCACAAAAGCTTGTTTCTCCCTCCAAAAGGTAGAAACTTCTCTCCTTCTGTAGACACCATCTCACCAACTAGTCCAAGTTACCAGCCTTCTTACCTGGACACCCAAATAGCTTTGCCTACACTCACCTCTTCGATACATTTTCCACACAGCAGCAGAGTAGGCTTAGACAAGTAAATCAGCTTATGGCATTCCCCTGCTCACTATCTTTCAGTGGCATCCCTTTGCCCCTAGAAAAAAATTCAAATTCGTTACTTTGCCTTTCAGTCCTGCATGATTTGACTCTTGCTTTTCTCTACTACCTGCTCACTACCACTCTTCTTTTGTACAACACGATGCACTTTCAATTCCCATGACATTCTCTGCATGCACAAGCAGTGTCCTACCTCAAGACATTGGAATTCTCCATTTGCTGGGAATGTTTTGTCACTAGCTCTTCAAATGCCACTTTGCCCAGATGTCACCCAGTCAGGGAGAACTTTCTACCTCTCATAAATTGGGCAACCCAGTTACTCTCTACATGTCAACCCTCATTCATTTCATTCTTAGCTATATCAAAGATCTAGCTTTGATAATTACCCAAAGTAATTATTGGGTGGTAAAATTATCAGTGTAAAAATCTGTAACTAACCTAGGTGGTGCAGTTGGTTAAGTGACTGACTCTTGGTTTTGGCTCAGGTCGTTATCTCAGGGTTGTAGGATTAAGCCCTGTATCAGGCTCCGTGCTCATCATGGAGTCTGCTTTAAACTCTCACCCTCTCCCTTTGCCCCTCCCTGCTCAGCTCTTTCTCTCTCAAATAAATAAATCTTTTAGAAAGTCTGTAATTATCTGCATTTCTTTGTATAGGTATAACTTGTTCTTTATCTGTATTTCATCTCCCATCCCATTTAAGAATAGACTCAGGGATGTTGTCTTGTTTATTACTATATCACTGGAACCTAACACATAGGGGAAGGCCCTAGTAACTATCTGTAGAAGGAATGAAAAACCTCATTTAGCCCATTGGAAACTATTCCTATTTTATAGATGGAGGAAGTAGTTTGGAGAGATTGAAAAACTTGCCTGAGGTTGGACCGTTGGTACAAGAACATTCCTAGTGAATATCCATCCCCAGGCTCCTAGAGGTCGTCATGCCTTGGGATTTTCATTTTAGTCTTATAGGTCCAGTGCTAGTGATTTAATTCTCTTTTCCTTTAGAATAAAATGCAACCAGACACTTCCTTATCACCCACACTGAAAAGATATCATTATGGTTCTATTCATATTTTAAAATCACATTGCTTCTCGCTTTAACAGTAACTCACTGAAAGCATGAAAATGTAATATATTTCCTGAGCATACTGTTTTTCTTCTGTGACTTCCGAGTTTAGAGTAATGATTTCACTCTTTGTGACTTGAATACATACTCTTTATGTAGATGGTTTGGGTAATCAAGCACATGGGAAAATTCTCATACTTTTCGAATACATCAGGAATAAATTTTCTGATAGAAATCACTTTGGCATAGCATTTTTTTTGGAGGGGGGGCCAGGGAGAGGGAGAGAGAGAGACTCTCAAGCAGGTTCTGCACTCAGCACGGAGCCCAATACATGGCTCCATCTCACAACTCTGAGATCATGATCTGAGCCAAGATCAAGAGCTGGTAATTTAACTAACTGAGCCACCCAGGTGCCGGGGTACAATACCTTTTATACAGGTAGTAGAGGCTGTGGTCCTTGGAATTACTGGATTCTGGAAGAGTAGAGACCAGACACGGAAAAAGCTAGCTTAGAGAGGAAGCCACACACCATCTGGATTAGGAAACATACAGTAGGTACCGCTGGGATTTCCTCTCCTGTTTGCAGTCCCTTTCTCCAAATTTAAAAGACCTGCTTCATAGAGCATCTAAGAACTGCTTTCATAAGTCAGGCAGGGGGATAAGAGGACGAGCTGTTATGAGACAAAGAGGATGGAGTGGTGGGTCTGAGGATGCTACGTATCAGTGAAGAGGGAAGTCAGAGGATGAATGAATGAGGCCAATGCTGCACAGAGAAAGCACTGAAAAGAGCGAGGAAATCTATCTGCATGTTGCAGTAGACAGAGAATGCAGCAGGATGTGTGTGTGTGTGCAGAATCCGTCTTCATCTGCCTTAGTAGCACTCAGAAGAATGAAAGACACCTTTTCAGTTCTGTATCACAATATTAGGTCATTTACATAATTCAAAGGAAATCAAATTAACTGCCAATTTGAGGTTCAGGTTGAATTCAAATAGAAGTACACGCAAAAGATAATGGCTAAAGTAACGCATTTTCAGATCCTAAGTCTAAAAGGCTAATGCAAACTTTATAGTAATTGAAAAGAACCCTTTTATCACAAAATTGCCTTAAATGGAAAAACGATGTCTGATGATTGACAAATGCTGCGAGCATTTCAAATAATTTTGTAGGGCAAGCAATTTAAATGGCACTGAAAATTTATCACCATTCAGAATTTCTGCTTAGCAATTTACCCATCATACCACAAGTGGGGATCACCAAATAATGTTTTAAAAATAAATGTGTATAATCCAATGAAAGAAAAGGTCAAAGTCCTGCTGTCTAAACATTTTCCCCTTTTTTCCTTTCCAGCGTTGGACAGCTCAGGCTGTTAGTGCAATATTGAAAAAGATCACTTGGGGGCAATACAGTATTCTTGTTTTTGCCTTATCTCATAGCTGTGTGAGTTTCCTCAGTGACAAAAGACTGCTGTTTCTTTCAAATTTGAAACCACATTTTAATATATGGGAGGGAAAAGGCTGTATTTCATTTTAAACTTACGATGCATAAATCACATAAGACAAATGCAAGTCAGACTTTCTCCTGAAGGGAGCAAAAGTCTGTCTCCTTTTAGCAGACAAATCAGTTTTACCTAGTTGGCACATTTGGGGATATTTTATATTTAGAATTTGTCATAGTCTTTGAGATAGAGCTCAAAGAATAAAAGCAATTTTTAATAGAAATATTTAAAGTGGTGGTCATATAATGAGCTTCAAAATGTACTGGTGGAAAATTATTTTGTTTCTATAAGCAAAGTAAAATTGTAAATATCATCTGTCTTCTCCATTAGGCAAATATTTTATAATAAACTTAAGCATTAAAGTCATTAATTTTTTGAGACATTTATTGCTATTGTCTTCATTGCTATTACTCTGCATTCACATACCTCTTTATAAATTACTATTTTTTTAGCAATTTAGTGAGTGGAGTCGCTTCCAAGCCATTTCTCTTCTCTTGTCATCTAAGTACTAGGTATTGCATCAGGCACTAAAGGTTTGTTTCCTTTTTAAATTAAAAATAAATAAATAAATGCAATCTCTTCATTCAAGGATTTTAAGCACATTTGGGTCAATAAATTTTTGTTCTTTGTTTTTGTTCTCCTGATTCTTTGCTGACTTTATCTGATTTTTGTTTTCTCCCAACATATTTTTCTGTCCTCAGAAGATATTTACCATTACACAGTGATGGAAAACTCAGGTGAGACTTGTCAAAATCTAGGAATCAAGATTTATAAAATTAAATTTAGTAACTCTCTAGGTGCCTGCACAGAAGTGGAAAATTTCAGGAAGACTGCAAAGAGTTTTGCCTTAATTCATGCATCTATTACCGAGAGCTCCCTCTTAACATTCTGTATTGGATGGAAGGTAGCAAAGGAAGGAATTACAGCTGCTCTGTAATGTATGCATTATGGATGATTAAAGTATGTGAAACGTTGCTTATATTAGTACTTTTTCCATGCTCATTTTTTGCTCTAAATACTCTGTATCTCACTCTGTGTCTTATCTTTGCCTTTATCTTTATCTTTTTACTTAGGGTCCGCAAGGTGTAACAAATTGGAGCGATGCTCCCACGCTGAGCCTGCATTACCTAATTTACGAGTGTCCATGACATCCATATGCCATGGATTTTTAGGCTCCAGTTTGGAGAAGTAACACTTGCTTCCAAGTCCTCATCTGGACCCCTTTGTCATCCTTGCACAAGCATCCACTAGATGGCGCCAGAGAGAAGCGGGCTTTGAACAAGACTGGTGAAGGAGAGAAGCAAATACACATCCTAACATCCAAATGCCACCGAGAAATTCCCTTTCCATCTTTCAAACATTCTGCAAGAATTCATTTACCTCCCCTGATTTTACACCGAGATCTCTACATATTAGCTAACCTCCATTTTTCTGGATATACAATTAATATTGGCCCAACAGTTTTCTAGTGTTAAAGGAAATAACAATTAGTAAGTTTATTTATTAGGGTTAACTTTTACATTATGTTGTCATTGTAACACATTTTATATATATGTAATATATATTATATATATATGCAATACATATATATGTATATACTAGCTGATTTTATTTGCATATATTAATCAGTTCACTACATGAGTTCAGAAAAGACACGTCTGAACTAACAAAGATTGTTAAAGGTAAATTCATCATATTTATCTTTTGTGGCAGAACCGATTCTTCAATCTATTTTGCCAAAAGGAAAGTTTTTTTGCATGTTTTAATGAGATACCTTTAACAAAAATGACAATGATAGACAACCAGTCATTGATAAACATTGTTTGAGTGTCTGCCATGTACCCAGCATTTTCTGAGGCTCTCAGGAGACAGACACATTGCTTGCTGTTCTAAAGTTTATGGTCACATGTTTAAATGATCATTTTTAAAAAATTTTATGTTTTTTCAGTGTTCCAAAATTCACTGTTTATGCACCACACCCAGTGCTCATTTTTGATCAAATAAACATGAATCTGATTAATGAATAATTCTTTTCTTATTTAGGATAATAACCCAGGTGCAGTATCAAGAATTAATGAATGTACATAATTACCTGACAAACCTTTTATGGAACAAAGCTGGGAATGAATAAATGAAATGAATGAGTGAATGAAAAATTTTGAAATCAGAGACAAAGTTGCCATCAACAGTATCAATGCAGAATAATAAAATTATTACAAAATTATTTAAAAATCATGTGCAGTTGAAAAACAATCATTCTTTCTCCATAGCAAATATATTTCTGAAATAACATTTAACACCAGCATGGGCTGATTGGATACGTTTTACTTTTCAATTATTACTTAGCTTTTATTGTGTCAGCTTTGGCCACATGTTTATTTAATTTTGTGCTTGTTACCTATAATTTTTATTTATATAATATCAAACTTAAAAATGAACACCCAGATGCAATTTTTAAATTTAATCCAAGTAAGAGTAGATTAAGTAATAGATCAACTCATTTTACGAACTCCAAGAGCAGTCTTTTATTCACATTCCTTCCACAAGCTGACATAAATCTCTGAGGGGTCTGTAGAAGGGTCAGATGCTCAGTGAAAAAGTCTTTTACAAGGTCAGGTCCATAGTTTGCAGGTTTAGACATAAAATGAAGATCAGAAGAAGAACACTTCCTAAGGATGATAAGCCATACTGTAACTTTAACCTGTATCCAGAGGCATTACTCATTTTTACCCTGGGAATATACGAGCCATCTCCCCTGGCATCATGAAAGACCATGCGTAAATACCGATGACAAACAAGGCTAACTTCATCCCTGCAACTGTTATGTCTCCAAAACAGAGTAAGAGATATATGCCTTCTTTAAAAAGGGTCTTTGTAAATAACAACATCTCTTGCTTTGCCAAAGTTCATGCTTTCCTCCGTGCACATTTGCTGATCTCCTGGAAGTGAGAGGGTACCACAGGCACTGGAGATGGAAGAATGACCCCCAGAAGGCCACCACAGCAGTGGTAAAAGGCTGGTGATTTAGAGTCTCAGCCTAGGCAGTAGCTTACTTTAACTTGGGTTTCCACGGGAGATGATTCTTACAGATACTGACTTAAGAAAAAGCTTCAGTGTCCCATGTTCTCCCTTTCTATCAGAGTGGCCCTGTTCAGAAATCCAAACAATGACATCTGTCTACTGCATTTGCCAGAAGGCCACTGGAGGACCATTGCTAAATATATGAGCTAAGTTAGAATGGTTGGGGATTAAATAGATTTGGGAAATTTCTTCACACAGTTAAACATTTTAAAATGATGTTAGTAACTAGGCTTAGCACGGGGGTCATTTCATAAGGTATTAAAGTCTCAAATCACCAGGACGTACGCCCGAAACTAATAAGATACTGTATGCCAATTACACTTCAATTAAAAAGAGCATATCATCTACAAATAAAGACAATTTTCCTTCTTCAAAAAAATGTCCTAAATGATCCTTGATGGAATTCAGTCCAAGAGACATCAATCAAGAACTGATTACACTCGAGGAATCATCTTCATATAACTTCTGAACACCAGACATCAACAAATGAACATCTTTAAATGTGGGATGGTGGCTAGTCAAACAATGGATTCATTTAAGTTATGTCTCAACTAGACAAAATAAGACTTTTGACAGGTCTTCCTGCTGTAAGTCACAAATCACTCAAGCAACACATTTTCATCAAAAACAATCTGCTATGATCACAGGTGTAAAGAATCTCCAGATGTCATAAAGAAGTTACAGATATGAGAGTTCTCCTCTCGGCTGGATAACTAGGACGGATAAAGGAATAAATTGTGACTTTTTACTGTAGGGGCCAAATTTAAATTTATGACATTTCTTTCAGTTAATCTATATGACCTGTGTATAAAGACAGCCATGGATGCATTTGACTGAAAGCTACAGTTACGATGGTTGTGCGAGAGATTCTACTCTTGAATTCCTAGATAAAACTGGAGTGTTTTATAACTGAATTGAAAGCTTTTCAAGGGAAGGATTTTTTGAATAAAATATCACTTAAAATTGGGTTTATTAAACTCACCAAGAAATGGTTATTTAAAATTGAATCAAAGGATGTAGTAAGCAAGTGTTACATGTGCTATTAATTTTCTTTCCCTTCTATCTTCCCTCCACTTTTAAATTTGAACAACCTTTGAAAACACCTAATACTTAAATTTGAAATTATTTTTATTGTATAGAAGGAGAGTTTAGAAAAATTTAGTTTACAACACATCTACTTGCCATTATTTCTCAAATTTGCATTTCTTGATATTTTTCAACTCTCTCCAAAGCTTTGGTAGAGAAAGTATCTCAGCAGCAAACCTAATTGGAAATAAATGAGCTCCTAGCTCTATCTGTTATTACTTTCATACCTCCTTTAGCTGCCAGAATATTCTATAAATGGCCACTGATAACCAGTTTAGTGGGTTTGCCTCACTGCACAGTGCATAAATCACTACTGATTTAACTAAGTCATCTGGCCTTTGAGTTAAGAACTCCATACACACACACACTATGTTTTGTGGAATTTAAAAACATTGTTTAATAAAACTTTGATGTCACATAGTCCTTAAAGTGGATCTTGGTCCTGTCTTCCACATTAGCACTTAGAACCATTTCCATGTATTTTTCACATCTAAAATATCAGGAGGAAGCAGTATTTTGGAAGATGGTCAAATGATTTAACGGTTAAGTATAATCCATTTGTTTCAGCTGAAGCAATAAGTACTCCACTTGAAGGGTAAATAGATACTCTCTTATTTTCAGAAATCTCTCCGTAGCATCAAGTATAACCTTGACCTCGTAAGAAATAATTGCTCTCTGGCACATTAACCCAGGAAGTTGTACTACTTCCCTTTGAGAGCAGATAACTGTATTGTCCAGAACAACCAGGCAAGATCTTGAAAAGAAAAACCCCAAGGAGAGGATGAAAATGACAAGGACTGCATGCTTTCCAGTGCTACACCTACAGCTTGACTCTGTCCTGCAGACGCGTCGAGGATATGAATAAGGAACAAAATAGTGAATAAAGCATGAAAACCCCAAGAAAACCAAATCACAAAAGAGCTTTCTTGTCTCACGCTTGATCTTCAGGAAATACAGAAGTCTCCTGTTATCCACAGGGCAGATACGACCACGACCCCCAGTGGATGCCTGAAACTACGAAGAGTACCCGATCTTAGACATACTACATTTTTTCTCACACATACGCACCTGACATTAAGTTTATTTTATAAATTAGGCACAGTGAGAGATGAACAACAATAACTCATAATAAAACAGAACAACTGGGGGCTCCTGGGTGGCTCAGTGGGTTAAAGCCTCTGCCTTCGGCTCAGGTCATGATCTCAGGGTGCTGGGATCGAGCCCCACATCGGGCTCCCTGCTCAGCGGGGAGTCTGCTTCTCCTCTCTCTCTCTCTGCCTGCCTCTCTGCCTACTTGTGATCTCTGTCTGTCAAATAAATAAATAAAATCTTTAAAACAAAAAAACAATTGTAACAACTAGCTGTAATAAAAGTTACGTGAATGTGGTTTCTGTCCCTCTCGAAATAGCTTATTGTGCTGTACTCACCCTTCTTCTGTGATGAGAGGAGATAAAGTACTTATGTGAGGGAGGAAGTGAAGCGGGTAACGCAGGTGCTGTGATGTAGCATTAGGGCTACTATTGACCTTCTGCTGATTCATCAGAAGGATGATCATCTGCTTCCAGAAGCCTTTAGGGGCAGGGTAGGGGCATGGGATGAACTCAAACTGCAGAAAGCTAACGTGCAGATAAGGGGGTCTACTGTCCATAAAAAGTATCACAAAAAAAGGAAGGGTTTCATTTCTACTGGTCATTTCTTTCTTTCTTTCTTTTTTTTTTTTTTTTTAAAGATTTTATTTATTCATTTGACAGACAGAGATCACAAGTAGGCAGAGAGGCAGGCAGAGAGAAGGGAAGCAGGCTCCCTGCTGAGCAGAGAGCCCAATGCGGGGCCCGATCCCAGGTCCCTGGGATCATGACCTGAGCTGAAGGCAGAGGCTTCTTGAAGCCACCCAGGTGCCCCTCTACCGGTCATTTCTAATGGGCTTAAGGGAAGTGATGTTTAAAAAAACAAAAAACAAAAAACGGAGGCAAGGAGCTTCAAAAGAATAAATAATAAAAACCTGTGTGAAGGGGATTTGTGAAAGCTGTTTTGAACCCATCTGGCCAGTGATGGTGGTAAGGGACAGGACCACTGGAATATGGGAAGGGTGAGTGCCAGGGACTCCTCTGAGTGGACAGGATGGAGGAAATTGGTCTTGTTTTCCTCCTGCATCCCCGCATCCCCTGCATCCCCTGATTCCCTAAGGACAATCACTGTTTTCTCCATTCCTATTCAGGGTGTAATAAAGTCCACCCCACGAATCAGCTTGCTTAATTTCGGGGGAGGGGATCAGATAATATCCTGCTCAGGTGAAGACTGGATGAGGAGGGGTGGGATTATATCACATTTGACGTCCACTCTTCCCCCCACTCCCTCTCAAACCTCAAGTTTGATGGACTATAATGGAGAGAAGTGCCTCCTCTCAAGGCTTTACTTCCTCAGAGTTTAGGGAGTGAAATTCTGACCAGAGAAACCACTGCTAGAGGGGCTACAGGGGGCAATGATTGAAAATGGGTTTCGGATGTTTGGAACTCCTCTTCTGCCATCTCCTCAGATACACCTGCAGGACTGGCCTTCCGCCAAGAGCATACAGGCTGGAATAAATCGTATCTGCAGGAGAACTTAAGCTCAAAGAACAAAACAGGGACACATGAAAATACAGCTACCTCCGGCAGGAGGCAAACAAAGTAAAAGTAAGGCAACAAAGTAAAAGACTTATATGATGCTACTTGAACTAAAGGACTTGGGGCACCATGGTACAATGGATCACACACTTATCTCTAAAACTAATGCACTAGTAACTTTTAAAAAGCGTGATGAATATACTAAAGGAAGGGACTCCTGGGTGGCACAGTCAGTTAAGCATCTGTCTTTGGCTCAGGTCATGATCCCAGAGTCCTGAGATCAAGCTCCACATCCTGCTTCCAGCTTCTCCCCCTCCTTCTGCACTCCACCCGCACCCTCCCCCATGCTCTTTTTTGCTCTCTCTCAAATAAACAAATAAAATCTTTAAGACATATATATTCAAGGAAATGATGGAAGACAGTATCAGAATGAACTGTGAAAAGAGAAATCACCAAAAAGAAGCAAGAGGATATAAAATAAGAAATTAATAAATCTAAGTAAAAATGTGCATACGTCTTAAGGGGTATCAGCCCATGAAACGAAGGGGTCAAAATCTGGACAACAGAAGAAAGAAAGAAAAAACAGTGAGCAAAATGTCTCAAAAATAATGAAAACAAATTTCCCAGAAATAAAATGTAAAAGACTTCAGGCCCAAATTGGAAACACCCATGAAGAAGAGAAACAGGTCCAGGAGGAGACTATAAACAACTAGGAGAAGTAATTCCTAGCTTACACAAGTTGTTCCAGAAAACTGAAAAGGAGTGAATGTTATCCAGTCCTATTTTATCCAGTAATCTCAACTCTATAAACCAGATAAGTGTAAGAAAATACAATTATAGTTCCATATCATTTATAAACATAGACATAAAAACCATAACTAAACAAATCCAAGAGAGTATTAAAAAATAGCCCCAAATAATCACATAGGTTTTATCTCAGTGATGCAAGGGGGTTCTCTGAAAAGAAAATCTAGCAATGTCATATACCACAAAAATAAACTTGAGGAGGAAAAAAGTGATATAATTTTATTAATGCAGAAAAAAGCATTTGTAAAGTTCAAAATCTTTTTATGGCAAAGACTTCTAGCTAACTAAAGGGAACTTATTTAAGTTAGTAAAGTTTATAAATCCATCTCTCTCAGAGTGATACTCTAAAAAGGTTTACAAATGAAATCATATGATGTCTGGGATTTGTTTCAAAATAAACTATTGTCTGGAAAGAGGAGGGAGATGGTGCAGAGGAAACAAAATTACCAATATGTTGCAATCATTGTAACAGGATGATAGATACAGTTTGGCTAGTTATAGTCTCACTACTTGGGCAGGAATTGTAAAGATTAAAAACCAAAAACCCACAACAAGCATTATACTTAATAGAGAAACATGAGATGCATTCCTTTCAAGATGAAGAACAATTTGAGGATATTTACCTTTCATTTCTACCTTTAAAACTAGTACAGGAGATTCTGACCAAAATTAGTAAAGGAAGGAAGGAAGGAAAGAAGGAAGGAAGAAAGGAAGGAATGAAGGGAGGAAGGAAAAGATAAGAAAGAAAGAAAAAAGAAAGAAAGGGAGGGAGGGAAGGTGGGAGGGAGGGAGGGAGGAAGAAAGAGAAAGATAAGAAAGAAAAAAAAAGAAAAGAAAAGAAAAAGAAAAAGAAAAGAAAAGAAAAGAAAAAGAAAACAACACAGGAACAGGGAGGGAGGGAAGGAGGGAGGGTGGAAGGGAGGGAGGGAGGAAGGAAGGAAGGAAGGAAAGAATTAAAAAGAAGGAGATTAACATGACCTTATTTGCAGATAAAATAATCACCTGTCTTGAAAACCCAAACTCAGTGGATTTAAAGGTAAAATTATTGGAACAAATTTACCAAATACAAATTTAATTTCAAATACAGTATTTCTCTATCCTAATAAGAACAGAATAGACAATATAATTACAAAAAGTATATCAGTTAATATTCTAAGGAATCTAGAAATAAACGTAAGTGAGAACATATAAGATCTTTGTGGAGAAAGCATTTTAAACTCTAATAAAGGAAAAAAATGATTTGAATAAATAAATAGACTTAATATTATGAACATTCAATTCTTCAAAAATTAAACTACAAATTCAATGTAATTATATATTGAAATTACTGAAGGATTTTAAAATATATACTTGATATCCTAAAGTATGTATGAGGAAATAAATATCTACAACACAGCTAATTAAATTTTGAAAAGGTAGAAAGAAGGAACCTCCCTGCCAGGTACTAAGATATATGTACACTGCCAAGAAAAACAAGTGGGCCAACTGGAACAAAACAGAGAGCTCAGAAGCAGCCTCATATACAAATGGGAACTTATACAATAAAGGTGATATTAGATTCATAGGAAATGATGAGTTTTTAGCCATGAGAATTGATTATATAGAAAAAGAAATCTGGATCAAGTTGAATAAAATACTTCATCTAGTTGAATAAAATATTTTTATGTCCAGAAAAAAAATTATAAAGGTAATAGAAGAAAGTGGAGAAGCCTATCCCAGGGCTTAGAGATAAGAAACAATTTCGAGAACTAAATCTCCAAAGCAGGCATTATAAGGAAACATTAATTTCAATAGTCAATTGAAGATTCCTGACCGACAAAGGACACTATGGACAAAGTTAACAGATGACAAATATGCAAGAGTAAAATGTCACTTGTCACCTGTTGCAAACTGGAAAGGTCAAGTGTTGGGCAGGTTGTGGGGATATGGAGAAACTGATCATGGCACAGAAACTGATAATGGCCTTCTGGAGGGTGAGCTGGGATTATTTAATTCTATCAAATGAACCCATGTCTTATGACCCAGCAAGTCCCATGATAGGCATATATTCTCTGGAAAAATCATATGCTGGTTCATAAAGAGTCATATATAAGACTTTGTACATTTGAAGCACTATTTGGTTTAGCCAAGAATTGGAACAATCAAGCTGTCTATCACTGGAGGTGTGGGTAGGTAAACTGTAACATAATATAGGCATGGAATACTGTCCAGCAGTGAAAAGTAACATAGAAGGTGTACAGGTAACGTTGAATGTTTCCTTCTGGAAAATATGTAGTGCTGCACTTAAAAAAGGTAAAAGAAAAAAGTCTCTAATACAATTTACATGAATTAAAAGCATATATATGCATAACAAAACAAAATTGCATATTTTACAATCATCTAAACTAAATGATACACATTAAATCATTATAATGGTGGTCTTTTGAGGAGCAAGGGAATTGAATGGGGAAAGGGGGTAAAATGGATTGCAAAGATCAATGTAGGTGTCTTGCACAGACTGCTAGTTTAATTCTATAAGAACAGGGGTTTTGGACTGTGCGGAGTAAATATTTGTTGAGTGCCTGAATGTGACATGAATGGAGGAATATGATTCGTTTTCTCTCTCTGTACCTGAGTTCCAAATATTAGGTTGCATTGTATGAAGTTGCAATTTTTTTTGTAGACCAAAAATGACCAAATATCAGCAGTTTCATATAGTTTAACCTAATGGAAAGGGAAATTTTGAAAATAATGAACGGTACTTAGGGAAATATAAACAACCACTGTAAAAACTAGTGGGAGATAACATGAAGGACAAACCAAATTTGATTCCGCTTTTTCATAATTAACTAAAACCCACCTAGGTTGATATAGTTAAGATGACTGTCCTTAAAATAAAGTGCCCTTAAGACTAAAGTCATCAATGGTATTTCCTTAAAATGTCAGCCATTTATTATACTAAGGAATATGGCACCTGTATCTTTCTCATTCTGCTCTTTTTTTTAAATCAACAATATCTAATGGGCCATTTAAAGATTTTTCACCACTGGAAGATTTTCCAGAACGTACAATGTAGTTTATATACAATGTAGATACATTCTGAAAAACATCAGGTTCAGTCACTTCTGAATCTCTTGAAACTATAAAAGGCACTTTTACATTCTTTTTCTTAAACTGCTTTATTATGATTAAAATACAAGAAGTTGTACCTATTTAATACATACAATTTGATGAGTTTGGAGATAAATACACATATGAAACCACTGCCATAATCAAGCCATAATCACAACTATTCCTTCTAAATTTTGCCTCCTATGTATGTATGTACATATGTATGTATTATTTAGTGATATGGGCATTTAACATAAGTTCTCTTCTCTTAGAAAATCTTAGTATTATTAACTGTAGGCACTCTGCTGTCCATAAAACTCTAGACCATACTCATCTTGCATAAGTGAAACTTTGTACCAATTGAACAACCCCCTCCCACTCCCCCTTCCCCCAGCTCCTGATAACTACCATTCTATTCTTTGCTTCTGTGAGCTTGACAGTTTTGGATTCTCCTATAAGTAAGATCATGTAGTGTTTGCTCTTCGAAGAAATTTTTTATTTTAGAGAAATAATTGTTCAGAGAATGGATATGAGAAAATGGGAAGAAACTGAAAGAACATACAAGTTAAGACACTTGTGTGTTCTTTTAGTTTCTTCCTATTTCCTCTTACCTGTCCTCTGGACAATTATTTCTCTAAAATTGGAAACTTCTTGGGGCGCCTGGTTGGCTCAGTCATGTAAGCATCTGCCTTCAGATCAGGTCATGATCTCCAGGTGCTGGGATGGAGCCCCACTTCTGGCTCCCTGCTCTTCTTCCTCCCTCTCCCTCCACCCCTTCCCCTACTTGTGCTCTCTTTCTCGTTCTCTGTCATATAAATAAATAAAATCTTAAAAAAAAAAAAGAATTGGAAACTTCTTTTTAAAAAAAATTTTTTTTATTATAAGATTTTATTTATTCATTTGACAGAGATCACAAGTAGGCAGAGAGAGGCAGGCAGAGAGAGAGAGAGGAGGAAGCAGGCTCCCCGCGGAGCAGAGAACCCGATGTGGGGCTCGATCCCAGGACACTGGGATCATGACCTGAGCCGAAGGCAGAGGCTTTAACCCACTGAGCCACCCAGGCGCCCCAAGAATTGGAAACTTCTTAAAATTTATCCAATATGTTGTTCCTAGACCTTATTTTCAATGGAGGTAACCTGAGTTAAAACCTTTTACACCTAAATCTTTTGTGGTTGTTAGTCAGTTCTTCCCAGAAAACATTCTCATGCTTTATGTCAGGTCTTTCTAGCGTAGGAACACTTAAGAGCTTTGTTTTTCACTCAGCAAATATTCCATATTGATTACTGTAATGAAATAGGCATTTTGCTTCCTAAGAATGAAGAGAAAACAAAAGGGAAAAATTTTATTTTCATTTGTTGTAATGACTATTTTTCTTGAATGAGAGGAAGGTCAAGAAAACAGAACACAACTGAGGATTAGCTTTGAAATGGGTCAAATAATTGAAGTAAAATGATGAATTGAAAAAACAAGCTGTGGCTTTTATGTTCTCTCATGAATTAAGCTGTTTTCAGTTCCTCTTTGAACCTGCACCTATTAAATGAAAACCTCAACTTGCCGCAATAAAATGAGGCAATCTTTGTTCAATGGGATTTGATAATCATAAAGGTCAGAGAAAGGCAGCTCAACTCACTTTACTTATCAGTATACTTTGAGTGAAATGACAACTTCGACAGAAATTTTACCTTGACAGTGAAGCGTTTTTTCTTTGGTGGATTCCAAACTGTGCCAGTTGAATGAATGAATGCACGCAAAGGTGTTAAGGACGTCACCAACACATACGCTTTAAGAATCACAGATATTTCTTCAGCTCGGAAGAGTGTTTCATGTGGAGCAAGGACTGTTGTTTGATTCCTAAAAAAAATGAACCAGCAAAGTTAATGCTCCATAACTTAGGGTACATCATCTGCAAATTACCTCGAAGCGTTGTACACTCATGTATCCTTTGTTGGGCTGTAGCCTTCAATGTGTGGGTTTCCTTAAACAATTCCACTGCTTATTAGCACCATTACCAGGGGATATATAAGTACTTAAAGAGGGGATCAAATGGATAAGAGTTCTCCACTCTGGTAGACTTAATTAAAAATTTTTAAGAGAAAGAAAGATGAGAAAATAGTACCTAAAGTAAGGTTTAAAGGTTTAAAAAACATAAATGGGTCATGTATGTACCATAACAACAAAAGTGATACAAATTACAGTTTAAGGAATAGTGAAGACATTTTCCCGTCCTGCCCTGGCCTGCCTTTGCTCTATCTTCTCCTTGACAAGAAAATATATACTTTCCAAGAGTGGACAGATCACCAAAAATATGCCAAAATACGTTCCCTACTAGTCTGATTCTACCCAATAACTGTCACCATGGATAATTATGGGTTCATTTAAAGAATAAAGTGTGAAGATAATACTTCAGGTTACAAAGGAAAATTAACATTAATATTTGGTGGTGAAACAAGTATACTTTCATCATAAAAGATTCCAAAATATCTAGTTATTTGCTTTTTACACAGTATTTCTGTTTCAAATATCTATGTTTGACCAATGAAAAGATTGTTCTATTTCAACTTTTGAAGTCTAGGTAAGCAGGAGATGCATATGATTCTTCAATAAATACTATTAACTATAGACATCTACCAGATAATTATAAAATTAGATGAAGTAAACTATTTTGTTTCTTGGATAAGATATGAAAAGCTTTTCATTTTTCACTATAATTTATCTACATTACAAATTCATTTCCTTGGAGGGAACTTAAATATTTTGGTACTGCAGGTGTCATCTTAGATCCTAGGAACCATAAAATATATATCTATATCTATATCTATATCTATCTATCTATCTATATCTATATATACCTATATATAGATATAGATATCTGGAAAAAAATTCATTTGGCCATACTCATAGACTAGGATAATGTCATTTGAGTATAAAATGGAAGTTAAAATTTTATAGTTTCACATTGTCAAAAAAAAATATATATATATATATAACTGGAAAAAATTCATTTGGCCATACTCATAGACTAGGGCAATGTCATTTGAGTATAAAATGGAAGTTAAAATTTTATAGTTTCACATTGTCAAGGTTTCTAATTCAATTTCCATTAATGTAACTTCCTAGATAAGAGTCCTATTTACCCAAATGTTTATTCTACGGCAAGAGAGGTTTGAATTACTCTAGAAAAAAATCAATGATGGCGTTCTTTATTAAGAAGTGATAGATGAGAGACTGTGGAATCTGAGAGACAAACTGAGGGTTTTGGGGGGGGTGGGGTGAGCCTGGTGGTGGGTATTGCGGAGGGCATGTATTGCACGCAGCACTGGGTGTGATGCATAAACAATGAATTTTGGAACACTGAAAAAAAATAAAATTTAAGAAAAAGAGAGAGAGATACAATTTTATGTAACAGAACCTAATAATTCAAACATGTAATACCCCCTAGACATCTTCAGGGGTTTTCTCTTGTCAGCTGTTTCCAAGAATGCATGCTGGATATAACAGTTCAAAATGATTAGCTTACAGCTGTTCACGTCGCCAATCCCATGGTTTCCACATATGTGGCTTCAGTGTTTTTAAAATGTGACTCGAAGTACTCAGCTTTAACTGCACGTTCTGATCCAGACATACAGAAGGGCTCACCGGAAGTTGTAGTTCTGAAAAAAATTCAAAAGAGCAAAAACCAGTCATTCTATTGTTTCTTTCTGAAATTGCTCCAAAATAGTGTTTGCTCTGTTCTGCTACTGGGTGTATGGGAACCAGGCAGCCATTGTTTCTCCATTTTGAATCAAAGTTAGATCCATTCCATAACGCATGTTCAGAGAGGCCTCTGTTTTGCAGTTCATTCTCTTATAATAGATTAGGAAAACAATTGTAGTAACGGATTTCAACTCTTCCTGCTCAGAAAGGGAGGTAGATCTGATGTCTCCAACTGTCCTGCACCAGGCAGAACTATCCTCCGAACACATAACAGACGCACTCTTATGATGGGAAGATGGCTGCAGGACCTGACTTTTGCTTGGGATGAGAATATCACATGGACAACTTGAGTTGATTTCCTGACAATAGCACAGTCCTTCATGTGCCAGAGAGTCTGTCATGCCTCAGGATCTTGGTCAACTCAAAAAAAGTATTTTATTATTTTGTAAAATAGTATTTAATATTTTTTGAAGTATATAAAAGTGAAGACCAACAGTAATGGTTTTCTCAGAACACTCACTGATATTTTTTAAAAAATGTATTGAATGTACATGGTTAAAAAAACTCAAATTGTGTAGAATGTTATCAAATTGGGGGAAAAAAAAAAAGAAACATCCATCAATCTACCCCTATCTGGGACCTCTCTCTGCCAAAGCCAATGTTTACATATTCCCTTTTGAAATCTGCATCACTGCATAACGGGTAAGATGCATGCGGTTCTTCAATATGTAAACTGATATATCAATATATCCATACAACTTATATATGCAGGTATTTCTGATTTTTCAATTATCCAAAAGAGACATCACCGTAGTCCCCTTTATCGATTGTTTTGCTTTCCTCAGTTTCAGTTACCCATGGTCAACCCCAGTCAAGAAGCAAATGATCCTCCTGACGTACCATCAGAAGGTCAGGAGCAGCCTAAAGCGATGTCACAGTGCCTGTGTCATCCCCTTTCATCTCATCATACAGGCGTGGTATCCTCTCACATCATCACACGAAGGAAGAATGCAACACACTCACATATTTCGAAAGAGTGAGACTGCATTCAAATCACCTTCTTACAGTCCAGTTATAACTCTTCTATTTTATTATTAATTATTCTTATCAATCTCTTATTGTGCCTAATTTATAAAATAAATTTTATCTTAGGTGTGTATGTGTAAAAAAAAAAGTGCAGATAGGGTTCGGTACTATCTGCAGTTTCAAGCATCCCCTGGGGCTCCTGGAATGCATTCCCTGCAGATAAGGGGGAGGATTGCTATATAACGGTCTATGTCTGGCATATTTACCACCAGTCCATCCTGGAATCCTCTCCATTTGCACATACATAGAACTATGTTATACTTTTTTTTTTTTTTAAAGATTTTATTTATTTACTTGACAGAGAGAGACACAGCGATAGAGGGAAAACAAGTGGGAGAGTAGGAGAGGGAGAAGCAGGCTTCCCGAATGATATACATTTGATTTAATCATTCTCTTATTGTCGGGTATTCAGATATTTGTAATTTTTTCTTTTATTTCAAAAATACTGCACAATGAATGCTCTTCTAAATCTATTTTGGTGTACTTTCACAAGTTTATCTAAGGGCAAAGTCTAGTCTATATGTGTAACTGCCAGATCAATATATACATGCCTTGTAAATTTGATAGGTTTTATTGAACTGGCTTCCGAAAATGTTGCCCCAATTTCCACTGCCTCCAACAACACATGAGAGTTGTTGTTTCCTTGCTGTCAGGTCACAGTGATTTATTTTTAAATTATACAATTTATCTCGCTCTCAAAATGGAACAAAGCCTTTAAATTATTTTTCCCCCTTGTGCACGTTTCATCAACACTAACATAGTCTAATTTAAAACACTTCACACTCTTAAGTAAAAGTCAGCAGAAGTCAAGCTGTTCAATGTATTCCCATATCTCATTATTTAGCACAGTGTGATCTTTCTCAAAAAATGATGGCCTCCTTGTAAGTCTTCCTTATTAATGAAGTTCTAATACATCATAATAAAAAAATACTCAAATTGCTTGTTTCTGGATGTGACAAATGAAGAGTCATTAAGATAAATTCTTTTCTTGGGAATCACAACTTAAGAAGAGTTGAAATGTTTATATAATCCTTTAAATTCACGGTAAGAAAATGCATTCTCTTTTTTTCACTAAGTAGACATATTTTAGGATTTATTACTAGGAAAGATTCTGTCTCTCCAGAAGAGCTAATTTGTAGCCTTCTTTTGTATAATATGAGAACAGTGTAATTGACTCTGATTTCCGTTTTATCCGTACTGCCAGGAAGCACAGCATTGATTTGAAGCCCGAGCAGAGTGGACTTTGGAGAAGCTGCCTTTATTAAGTGTTCCACCAAGGTAATACCTCAGTGATTTTCAGGAAGTAGTAGCCAGCAAATATGTCAAAGAATAAATAATTTTATGTCACCTTTTTTTTTTTTTTTTGCCTTAGTTTAAGGGGAAGAGCCTAAAACATACAGCACAAAGAGTCCCGTATAGGAATTGTCAAGAATATATCAGCATTCCGCATCAGCCCCTGAAACTGTGGTTGAACAATGGAATTTAATATTGATTAAAGTAACTTTTACCCTTTGTGTATATGTGTGTGTGTGTGTGTGTATTCCATTTCCCCCTTTTCCCTTGACTACCCAACATACACAGGAACCTAGAAGTCTTCTATAAACAATGCCAAAGTAGCTTCCTTCTGTGTTGGGGAGAAATCTGGGAGATGAGTGTCTATGATATGCCTATGAGTGTCTTAAAAGGCCTTGTAATTCATTAACACATATTTACTAACTATTTTCAGACAGTAATTAAATACGAAGCCTAACATGTGTCCTTAGTGCTTTTGTACTCCACAGTATAAGGACTGAATGAATAACCAGATGCAGATGTGAAATATCTATGTGTTTTTATTTACTGGCTACTCTTAGCTTATTTTAAAGAGCTATGAAGCTTGTAATTTTAACACTTACCCAGAGGAAAAAAAACGAACAATTTTTAAAGATGCATGAAGACTGCATTTCTCCTGCCTTCTAACATTTGGTTGGCCAGGCATGCAGTCAGTACCCACTGAGTATGGTACAGTTTCAAGAAAAGAAAGATTCAACCAGAACCATAAGACCTGGGTTTTCATTTTGATTCTTACTAACCAATGCCTGATGGGTGTGTGACAATGCCAAGGAGTCTTCTAGAATCCAGAATATGATTTCCCACTATCTCTTGATTGTCCCATATCATTGAACACGATGTTGGTGCATAACAACTGCTCAATAATAAAGTTTGTTCTAGCAATGAGCTAGTTTGGTGGTGGGGGTGGGGTGGGGCGTTTAAGTCAACATGTACTTGGAGAACAAAATGATATCCCAATTAAAAATATTTTATTTTTTCCCTTCTATATGCCATATAATTATATACACTATAGGCAAAGACTATACACTAGAAAACTAGCAAAGATTAACAGGCAAATTTAAGCTATATTTGATTTAATGTTTTGCCCAGAGCCAATAATTAATAGGAAAATAATATTGGAAAATGTAATTATATTTCATAAATGTTTGAATATTGTCTTGCATTTCAGATTAGGAAGCTATAGTTAGCCAGGATTTTCTTATTTTAAAACCTCCCGTGAAGATAAAAAGTCTTAATTAATAATTAACAATCAGTTTTGAGATTAGAATTATAAAATAAGTACCATTTGTGGATATATTAATTGTTCTTTCTATCCCAAGACATTTATGAGTCTTAGTCCTTAGCCTACAGGTATAGCTATGCAAACAAACCTGCAAAACTTATATACATAACAAATGTAAATTAATATATGCACAAGCTGAAGTCATAGCCAGGAAAAAACAGTCAGAGCCCTGGGAGAAAATGAATGGATGGCAGAGTCAAAGAAGTAAGTGAAACTTAGAGAAGGGGACTATTAAAGAAGGCAGCGATAAGGGAAAATAATAAGTAGTGAAGCTCCTAGGGCTGATGAAAGAGAAGATCTTGCCACCCCAAGCCCAGGAGGGTGGCAATTATAGAACCAAGCAAAGGGCATAGCGTTGAGAGAGGATGCTGAGCATGAGCTATGGTCACAGGTAGAAGAACACAGGCACTTCTAAGCCAGGGTCTGGCAGGGAAGCAGGTAGGGGACAAATACCCCAAAGTTCTGTCTTTCTGAACTCTGATCTCTGGTCAAAAGTTAGGGGACAAGGGAGCCCCATCGATGTAATGTGCGATGGACAGCTTCCTGGGGAAGAGTCTAGAGTGAGGGAGCAAATAGAGAATAAGGCAAACCGTGCATCTGGAAAATATAAACTTCTGCTCTAGTTTTCTTCTTACTAGCCACATTTCCCCGAGAAAGAATCGTATGTGTGTATGAGAGTGAGTGCGCGTGCATGCACATAGGAGAAGAGTGAATAAGAAAGAAACATTAGGGGCGCCTGGGTGGCTCAGTGGGTTAAGCCTCTGCCTTCGGCTCAGGTCATGATCCAGGATCCTGGGATCGAGTCCCGCATCGGGCTCTCTGCTTGGCAGGGAGCCTGCTTACCCCTCTCTCTCTCTGCCTGCCTCTCTGTCTACTTGTGATCTCTGTCTGTCAAATAAATAAATAAAATCTTAAAAAAAAAAGAAAGAAAAATTAGCTTTAATCTTTAATAAGAGCATTTGTACATGGCAGCAGGTCATGGCTTAAGATGAATTGTATGAAACTGCATTTAGTTACGTAAAAAATGATTGAATATTAATCAAATATCAGCAATTCATAACTTTTCTCTTACTACACTGTAATGCCTATTGGAGAGAAGCAAGGGAGTATATAAACATACCACCTGTGAAAGAAGGTTCCAGTGGCTAGAACGTCTATGGGTAGGAATGACAAAAGGGTGCACTGGTTAATTTTATGTGTCAACTTGACTGGACCAAGGGATACCCAGATAGCTGCTTAAACATTATGGGTGTGTCTGTGAGGGTATGCTCAGAGGAGATCAGCATTTGAACTGTTGGAATAAGTAAAGCAGATAGCTCTCCCAGATGTGGCTGGGCATCCACCAATCTGTTGAGTGCTTGAACATAACAAAAAGGCTGAGGAAGGCTGAATTTGCTCTCTCTCTGACTCATTAATTGAGCTGTGACATCAATCTTCTCCTGTCCTTAGTACACTTGGTTTTCAGGCCTTCAGACCTGGACTGGAATCTAACCATTGGCTCTCTACATCACCAGCTTTCCTGAGTCTCCATCTTGCAGATAGCAGATTGTGGGACTTCTCAACCTCCAGAATCACATGAGCCAATATGTTACACAATAAATCCCTTTCTCTCCTTCTCTCTCAGCGAATATATAAATAATAGAAAGATGGATAGATCTTATTTTCTGTTTCCATGGAAAACCCTACTATGAGGGACAAACTTGAATCCATTCAATAAGTATTTAGTATATGCTTGGAAAACAAAAGAAGCATAGCTCAAGTTCTGTCAATTCCTAGAAAAGAACAAACAGCTCACCTCTGAATCTGTTTCCTTCTTTGCATTATCATGAAAAAGACAGCAGCAAGCACAGTGGGTACTAAACAAATATTTACTAGACAAACAACCAGATTTCTGAGGTCCTTTATCATTCTACATTCCTGTGATTGTCAGGTGAAAAGTTATAATTTTTAATATATGTTGTGTATGACCTAATGGAATAGATAAGTGACTAGAGTCCAAGACCAGGGCTGGAATATGGTCCCTCTGTGAATTCACGTATATTCCAGCAATTCCGAAAGCTCTACAAGGTCAACCAGTTGCCATTTTATCCATCTGAGGCCCAATAAACCACATAGGAGAGACTGTATCTGGATCCCCTTTGAGCTCCCACCCTGTGAGAAAGTATTTGGGGAATATCAATGACTCTTTCATTTTTTGAGCCCTGTACAAAATGGGGGAGCAAACAAACCACTGGGCACACACATTCTGGTTCACCAACTTGATCACTCATTTGCAGTTAGAAAGGAGGGATTGTTTTCAGTGTTAAGTACTTCAAAGGGAATTAGTTTACTGGACCAGGAGCTCTATGAAGTCGGGAATTCTGGATTTTTTCTTTACATTGCATATCTAGTGCCAAACACACGTAGGCTGGCCCTTGACATAGGAGGTCCACACATCTCTGCTTAATAAGTAAAATGTTAATGTCTTCTTAACCAAATAACTAGAGATAAGTGCACTGGCCATAGAAAAAGGGGCTGAAGTGAAAAGAATGAGCAAGCCAACTGCTAAGCAGTTTTACTAGAGTTGTATGGCATAACCTTTTGTTCTTGACCTAGGAAATCAGCATAACATGGACAAGAATTCATTTTTCCCTGTTCACTTTAATGAGGTATTTGTTAGAGTAACATGACGTGTTATAACCCCATTGGGACCCTGCAACAACACAGGGGAGGCTCCAGGAAGAAGCAGAGATGGACGCCCTGAAAGGAACTATCAAAGGCCCAGAGGTTTATTATCAGCAGAGCCCCCCAGAACCCAGAGCAAGCATAGAAAACCATGGAAGAGAAGGTCATCAGTAGACAGCCAGGAGGAAGGTTTCCCTTACAGGGACATCATCTAAGAGAAGGATTTGGGTACCAAGGCTGCCTTTGTTCCCCCAAGCAAGCTAAATCTATGCCTTGGGAAGACATGGATGAACCCAATAAAGATGCATGTGCTGATTTCTCCAGGATGTTCCAATATAGTTGCTATCTGATACCTTTTATCCCCCAATAATATTTTACAAATAATATTCCAAAGAATATTTATTTAAAAAAATCCTAATTCTTGTCTATTAGTGGATTCTTATTCGTAAGTATGACCATGAACAAATTCCTTAGTTTTTCTAAGTTCAGTGTCTTTATCTGGAAAATGAGAATTATAACAGTAATAATAAGAAGAACATACATCATATGGATGCTAACAGAATTAAACATAAAATTTTCTTTAAAGGGCTTTGCACAGCCCTTTCTCAAAAAATGTTAAATAGCTACTACTACTAGTAGTTTAATATAATCCTTTTCTATAACCTAGGAAATCTGTTTACAACTAGAAACTTCACAAAGTGCAACTTAAATGTTATTCCTTTTGAATTTATTCAATATTAAGTGTTTCTCATCACTGCTGACTATCAAAGTCTAATCTATTAAATCCTTTTTTATGCGATTCTTAAACATGTGACATTTGACATTAGTCACTTAAGAACAAAGCAGGAAATATGTGATAAGCACAGATGTGTAGACCAAAATGAAACACAGCAATTTTATTTGAAGTAGCTTGTAAAAACACACTGGTTTTAGTGACTTTCCTCAAATTTAGCATTGCAGTCACCCAGCAAAGCTGTTGATTTCCTGTTTCACGTACTTAAAGGAGTTCTGTGTTAAGGCCAGGTTTCTGTGATTGGGGGAAGCCTCAGACTGACCCAGTTTTGCACTATTTAAACCTATTCCTCTCTGTTTTGTTCAGGAAGATACTTTTTCTCAAACACCAACACAACCAACTCTTGGTCAACAGAACTAGCTCTTAGTCAACAAATTTATGACACATAGACAAAAGTCCCTAGACCATTTCAGACCTACGCTTGAATTTAAATGGTATAATTTGAGGATCTATGTGCTCCAAACACATCAATTCTTTATTTATTTTTCTAACCTTAAGCCAAGCAACACAAAATTTCTTTTTTAAGATTTGACATTACTACTGATGTGGATTTGATACCAATAGTTTATTGTCTATAGTTTCCCAGAATATATTTCTTATGGTGCCAAATAAGGGTGCATCAAACCACAAATATAAATATCATAGTCTATCAGTATAGTAGTTTTTTGGGGGAAAAGAATAACTTCCATTTTGTGTTGTAAGAAATAAGTTGCAGTCCATGTCCTGATGTAAATGGAGATACCATCTGACCCATAAAAATGACCAGATCAGTGATACAACAATGTGCTTGAAAGTAGTCACCGTATAGAGTTTTCACCAACTAACCAATCAATCGAATGCTTGTTGAGTACTCAGTAAATGCAAGCCATAAATGTCCTCCTTTCTGTTCTTTTTCAGTGGAAGTGTCAAAGGCATGCAATTGTACAAAAACAATTTTCCCCATGGACTGCTCTATGTTTTGACCATGACAACATAAGAACCTTGAATTCTGTTCATTTTCCTTGGTAATAAAAGCTATGTCTAGACTACTACTTCAATTTTCTTGCCCCTGTGATTTCACTGCAATGGCCAAACAGCATGAAAGATTGTTTTATTACTTTATGGCAGCTTAATTTTGCTTTGATATTTTTCTGCATGAATTTTCCAGGGAAAAAGAAAGGGAAAAAATGCTTGACTAGTTTAGCAAGACCAAAGATGAATAATTCAGTATAAATTAATGAGCATCATTAATAACAATTTGAAACACAACCTCCAACGCAATATTAATACATAGAGTGCAACAAATATGATAATAGAAGAGCTGTCTAAACCCACCCCTTGTGAAAATAAGTTAATCACTTTATTAATATTAAACTTTTTCTCAGGAACATTTTCTGGAGTAAACCATGAAATCCTATTGATATAATTTACATCAGAATAATTAATGACTTACTACAAATTTGAGACTCTAAATTCTTTTTAAGTATATTGAAGTCAGTCCTAATTTAAATGTAAGACACAAACAATGGGGGTTATTGCCCCTGTTTTAAATGAAACCATGCATTACCCTATTTTTCCTTCAATGGCAACTTCACAGACCAACTCAATCTTCCATTTTTACCCTATGTTTTTGGTATAATAAAATGTGCATGGTATTGTCTCAATCTGCTCCCTATTTCTACGCTATAAGTAAATGTATTAAATGTGAACCAAGTACATATTTAGAATATTTATATTTTCATAATATCTGACTCCAGGATTGAGACAAAAATATAGAATACAGAGAGACTAGAGCCAGTTGCCAAGAGAAATTTAATGAGGGCCAGAGATCCAAATGCCAGAAATAGGTCAGTAACATGGAAATATGTCAGAAAAGATTTTTGGTAGGACACTGAGCAAACATAGTTTTATGGAACCATTTTATCCTCAAGTTCTTTCCCCTCTCCAACTGACCAGTGATATAATTGGAGTCTGTGGAGGTCAGGCTTGGCTGAGCGGCATCATAATACAAGAGTCCACTCCCGATATAGATGAGGACACAAAGGGCACGAGTCAGAAGCCAGACAGAACCTGACAAGAGCTTCTGAAAGGTGTCTCCGTTTTCAACCTTAGCTAGGTAAGACTATCATTAGCCAGGTACATTTGATCTATTTTATATCCTGTAAATGACTAAAGCATTAACCAATTAATTGATCCAAAAGGGGAGAGGGGTCTTCATATCTGAAGTGCTAAGTAATTGCTGGTCTTTAAAAATGTTAATTAGGTGGTTAAAATTTCGAGTTTTTCTTTTCCTATTCTTGTACAGATTTTAAACCCTGAAGTTAAGCTCTTCTCCCTATAGAACTTAGGTCAGGACATTAAATTCAAATGACTATTTTCTACAAGGATATTCTTCCTTCTTCCTTCTTTCTTCTTTCTTATTCCTTCTTCCTTCTTTCTTCTTCTTCTTCTTCTCTTTTTCTTTTTAAATGTAGGCTCCATGCCCAGCACAGATCCTAATGAAGGACTTGAACTCACAACCCTGAGATCAAGACTTGAGCGGAGATCAAGAGTTAGACACTTAACCAAAGGAGCCACCCAGGTGCCCCAAGGGTATTGTTCATATTTTCTTTATATATCTCTTATCTTTCGTATTGCCAAGATTCTTTTGGTATATATGTGCATGTAGATTATATATATATATATGTCTATATATATAAATTATATAACATACATATTTAATTTATATATAAATACATATCTGAATTATTTTTCCCAGATTTAATACAATCTAACTCAGTTTTAGTTCTGACATCAGCATTTTATCTCAATTAACCTCACTTGTCTGTATGTCCCTGAACAGCAATCCCAGACTGAACATCCTTTTCTAAACTGTCACTCAGATGCCTTAAAACAGGTGGATGGTGGACAACAAGTCATTTGTATCTTGTTTTTTTCTTACCAAATATATTGAATGCCTTAGGGAAATGACTGTGTGGCACCCAATAACATCTAGTCATTTTCAATACATTAAAAATGTTTCGTTGTTGCTTTAAAAAATCTTGTGAGCTCTGGCATCAGTCAGGAGTTCAAAGTCATGAGTTAACCAATCCAACTCTCAGTTTTAGTTTGACTCAATGGAAACTGAATTTAAAAACTTGATTTGTTGGGGTGCCTGGCTGGTTCAGTTGGTGGAGCATGTGATTCTTGATCTCAGGGTTGTGGGTTCAAGCCCCGTGCTGGGTGAAGAGATTACTTAAAAACAAAATCTTACAGGGGCGCCTGGGTGGCTCAGTGGGTTAAAGCCTCTGCCTTTGGCTCCAGTCATGATCTCAGGGTCCTGAGATCGAGCCCCGCATTGGGCTCTCTGCTCAGCGGGGAGCCTGCTTCCTCCTCTCTCTCTCTGCCTGCCTCTCTGTATGCTTGTGATCTCTGTCAAATAAATAAATTTTAGAAAAAAAAAAAAACAAAATCTTACAATAAAACAAAAAAAGCTTGATTGCTAAGTAGTGGGGAAAAAAATTCAAGCTAGCTTTAAGTCAAAAGGGGAAAATACTGGGTAATTATGAAAAAAATTATGAGTACAGGTATTCCCCTCGTCCTTTCCGATCTACGAAAGAAAGATACATACCTATGGGGGAACCATGTCTTTGTTACATTGTTTGGAGTAATGGAAAGAAATAATTTATTTCTTAAAAAAATTTATTTTTATATTTTATATAAATGATTTCATAGAGGAGAGTGCATATAGAAACCAATTAGGAGAAAAGTTGTACAGGTGGTGTTTTAGTGAGCTAGAGGATGTTGCCCAGTGAGAGATGTGGGTTATAAAAGTAGAATTTGGCAGAAATTTCATTGTGTGTTGAGTAAGGCTAATTTCCCCTTAACTGTCATTTTTGTACCCACCTCTCCTTTCCTCAAAACAAAAAGAAAAAAATTTTAAAACCTGAACTACTACTCAAGGCTTTAAGAGGCAGCCCTATTTTTGTCAAAGGAGCGTTTTTTTGTTTGTTTGTTTGTTTGTTTGTTTGCTTAACTCAATATAATGCTCAACATTCTCTCAAAAAGGCCATTTTCACCTAGGTCCCTGCCATTAGTGACTCCATTCACATCAGGCCCCTTTATCCAAGATGGCAGCTGGGGCACTCTACTGTGAGGGAAGGGTGGCCACTAGCAGACCAGCAAAATCAGATTTAGAGAAAAATACATGAAATTTCTATTAGAAGAAAAGTTGAAACAAGAGTTGTTCATTGAATTTCATGAACCTAGTGAAAAATGACAAAAGTTCATGGCTACCATTAACCATCAAATGATTTGCAATTCAGGTTTTCAGCACAATGTTTCAAAACTACTCACTTAGTCTCCAACTTGCCCCTACCTCTGATTTCTCAGAGAATTTTGCTCTTGACTCAGTGTTTTCTTCAGTCCCCCAAATCTGGCTTTTATTTGCCAAGTCACTTAAAATATTCACAGCATTCCATTACTTCTAGGAACTTGAGCTGACATTGGAGCACATGTTTCTGACTAGAAATTTTTAAGACTGACTTAAACTGACTCTAGGTTTTTTGGTTGCTTTTCAGTTTTGCTATTCCCTGTGAGCCATATTCTATTTAATAAGGACTTTTCACCCACAAATGGCTTAAAATGTTGTTTCCGTAGCTTGTAAACAGGAAAATCTCCTATTAAATCTTATTCTATAGGTAAAATTAGTCTTAATTAAAAACTTAGAGTACATCTGGTACATTGCTTATTTTGCTTTCGGCACAACACATGTGTAGATTTACCAATAAATCACGTAACTGGAAAATTTTAAGTATCACGTTGTGGGTGGTGTCTTTGCTTTTTATAGCCTGCTATGAATACAGTTTAAAGTTCTTTCCCTTAAATGACACCAGTTCTTCTAAAATTGGCTGTTGACTGCCCTACTACCCGGGACTGAGAGAGAAAGAATCTAGAAACAGAAACATTATAAAATACTGAACTGAAAAAGATAAATTAGGCCAAAGACCAGTTTATTTAACCATGTAATCTTTCTTCTTTTCTTCTCAATTTTGTATTTAGATTCAAAGTAAACTTTCTGCTTCTGCAATATTTGGAACACAGGGACATAAACAGTTATGGCTTTCTAGTTGAGGAATAAATACTGGTCTACGGGTCTATTTCCATACTCCGGTCAAGACAAATATTTCAGGTTCAGTTGTGACACTGTTAGAATTCAACAATGCTCAGTGCCACCCAAAATTGGGAAAAAGAAGGAAAAGACACCTCCTTGTGTTGTTGTTGCTCTTTTAAACCCTATCATCAATGGGAGAGGCAAGACGGTTACCTGGTTTTACTTACCACTGTAGCAGAATTTTAGTGTGAAACTAATCTGTGTTTAATTAGGAGTCCACCATGTCTGGCCTTAACCGGAAGAACTGTGGGTGAAGTCTAATCATAAGGAATCTTTCTAAAAAGAAAAGAGGTGGCTGGCAAGATAAGCCCAAGGATAAAGGGACAAGAAAGAGAAGGGCACCTTCTAGCGCACTGCTCCTATATACCACAGCTTGTCTTCTACCGCAGGTTTCGGTCAGAGCAAAAACAACACTAAGGCAAATTTTCTTCCAATTACCCATGAGAGGTTGAGAGTATAACGCTATATACAATTTAAAAAAAAAGAATTATAAAGAAGGATTTTAGCTACTGATTTTTTTTTTTTACTACTAAGTCAATTGAGTTTTGACTTATTCACATGTCTGAGAATACCAAAGGCCTTCCAGTGAAACAGTGAGTGTTACAATGGGACGGGGCACCAACAGTTTCAGCAGCAGGCATGGGAGAAGCAGGCACACCATGAACCTTGGTATCCCTGATGTGGGGCTTAGCATTTTGGCACAGAAATGACGGGCACAGCAGCAGCAGCCCCTGCCATGTGGGCCACCACTGACAGCAGGTTTGGTGGACATGACCATTGGTGTACATCTGCAGCAGACAGACACAGGGCAGCAGAGCCAAAGTGCAGTATACGGTAGCCAAGGTATCGAGGAATGAGAAGACTGCATTCATGAGCACACAGGATAAACCCTCAAAGACAAAGAGGATATTTGAGGGCATGGCAATGATCAGGAATACTACTGAAATTTAATGGATAAAATTTAATGAAATTTGATGAAATGGATTAAAGATAATAATTTAATAAATGTGAGATGTCTGCTTTGGATAGGATCAAGATGATGTTTATTTGGAAGGCATTGGTAAGGCGCAAAGTCCAGCATCTGTCTGGATAATGAGCCATCCATTTTCGGTGGCCCGTGCACATACCACAACAGCTGTTATCATGTTGACTGTCACTCTGTGTACAACAACAAATTCTCCCTTACCCCACGTTACTTCTGAATGTCTCTCTTGACATTGATGTGGGTGAAATGCCTGACGGTGATTATTTCAACCTCAAGCTTGACTCCATTTTCCATGTAAACTCTAAGCATTTTGCCCAGTTTTAATCTACATGGAATTTTGCAGGAGTGCAATTAAGTTAAGCAAGAGAAGACTATATTTAATTTGTGATTTTCTCAAGTTATTCATCATTTTGGAAAGGCACATCACCAATAGCGATGTGACCCTTGGAATCTTAGTTTCCTTACAATACAATGGCACCAATCTGAATTTGTATCTGTCACATTGATGGTGATTCAAAATATAAATGGAGGATTTGACAATTTCATGACACTTTATGTGCCTAAAATTTACATAGTAGAGTATAAACTGTTATAAAGCCTTTCCTTCCATTTGTCCATTATACTAAAGTCGGGCCATTATACTGGCTTGTTGAAATTGTCTGTACAGGTAAATTAGAGATATTTACCTTCCAGACCAATCAGAGGTCAACAAATATATTTGTTATTAAAAAAGAATGGGGATCTGATAAGAACAGAAAGATGACCCAAAAGTGATTGGCAACAAGATTTGAGATGAAAGGATCTGAAGACAGTGAGTATAAGTGGAGGCAAAGACATATTTTTGTGACTATTTTAAGATCCTGATTTTATTCCCACATTTTCTTTCTTTTTTTCTTATTCCCACATTTTCTGAAAAACGTATCTCACCAAACTAGATAAAAGCAGCAGTTAGTAATCATCAATTAACATTTGTGAAAATAGTTATTGAAAAAACAATCATAATACTAAACATTTGTGGGTTGCTCATTCTGTGCAAGGCATTGTTCTAGATACTTTAAAAGTATTGGGGCACCTGGGTGGCTCAGTGGGTTAAAGCCTCTGCCTTCGGTTCAGGTCATGATCCCAGGGTCCTGGGATCGAGCCCCACATTGGCTCTCTGCTCTGCAGGGAGCCTGCTTCCTCCTCTCTCTCTCTCTGCCTGCCTCTCTGCCTACTTGTGATCTCTGTCAAATAAATAAATAAATAAATCTTAAAAAAAAAAAAGGTATTAACTCAACCTATCCCCTTACCAGTCCTAGGAGACAGAGCCATTATCATCCCTATATGGCAAACAGAAAACTGAAGGACAGACAAGGTAAGCAACTCGTGCAAGGACACTGGACTATTGAGTGGCCAAGATGGGATTTACACATATGTAGCCTGGCTCAGTCTGCTCCTAGCCCCTGCCCAACAGCAGATGCGCAATCAGGTCAGAGCAGGCACTTATTCTGAAAACTACCTTTGAGAACAATTAATTCCACAGAAATCATGTATTTCCCACAAAACAATTTGGTTCTACTTACATCTATTAATCCACAACCCCAGATTGGTATTTTATCAACCAGTTTGGCTACACAATCAAGAGAATTCTCAAAATCATCCCAATGAAGATCAGAAAAGCAGCTTCAAAAAGCCAGGACAACTAATTCTGGGCCCTTCTAAGTGGCCCATTGTGGTTCCTAGAATTCCAAAGGCCCAGATCTGAGCCTGGTGGCTGTGCCCGCATCTGACTCACCCTTGACCCTGGGGATGGGGCTGTAGCATGAGGTTTGTGGTGGTGAATTTTCTACTCTGCCTAGAAAGGCCGTAGGTGGTTTGGAGAGTTGAGCCTAGGGTGGGCACATCAGAAAAGAGGTAAGAGGGAAAATATCAAGGGGACCCCCAAGAGGGAATGACAGTCAGGGCTGAGGACCCAAGCTTCTCACTACCCAGGACTGGCAATTTCCGTCTGCTATTGAGTTCCCTATTTAAAGACTAAAACAAAACAAGCAATGTTTTGCCCGTGCAAATTCACATAACATCTGTCTATATGTAAGTATTATGATAAATAAGAAATTAAAAGGGTTATTTTAGTTGATGAAAGAATCAACATCATCATCATCATAAAATGCATAAACAAGTTCAATTTCTCATTAGGCCCAGGTATTAGCTTTCTTAAATAACTCCTTTCTTATTTTCTCATATTATAAAACAAACTTAAAATACAGTATAGTGGCTCAAGTTTGATAGAAGGGGTATAATATAGTACTTTAGGTATAGATCTGCTTCTTTCTGGTTATGTTTCCCAGAGGTTCTTGGAACTTCTGTTTCTGTATTTAAAAGACTCATGACAGTAAATGCCTCATAAATGGTTATAGAGACTTATAAGAGAAGTATAAATTGCTTGACAGTACCTGACATATAATAAAAACTTAATGTTACCTCCTGCTCTTATTTTAGGTAATTTATCTATAAAATAATTCTGTGCCATAAATCAAGAGGCCCTAGTATAATTATCTACAAAACAACCCAAAAATTAGTACTTATTCTCTGATGACTATCTATATTCAACCTCTCACTGTAGGTAATACTTGCCTACTTCTTTCCAACTCAAAATGCCTCCAAAAAGAACAATATATGTTATTGTGACACTTTTATGTCAAAGTGGAGAATTGAAAACCTCACTTAATTTTCCTTTCCAAGTCAATTCATGGACATCCCGAGTAATATAGAAATAATGCCTTACATATTACTTCTAAAGATTTACAATATGTATTCTTTTTTTTTTTTTTTTTTTGGTCAGAGAGAGTGAACACAGGCAGATAGAGGGGCAGGCAGAGGCAGAGGGAGAAGCAGGCTTCCTGCGGAGCAAGGAGCCTGATGTGGGACTCGATCCCAGGACGCTGGGATCATGACCTGAGCTGAAGGCAGCCTCTTAACCAACTGAGCCACCCAGGCGTCCCTACAATATGTATTCTTTTTTAAAGCATTTTCATGACAAGTCTATGAGAATATAATGGTCAGTATAATTGTTCCTCTTTCACGAGCCAAGAAAAGAGGCACAAATGGACTAAGTACTTCTCCCAGAATCCTGTGACTCTACGTCAGATGGGTGGAACTGGAATTCAGGTCCTCCCATACCTGGACTGTAGGATTGTTGGTTTCTACTTTCACTAGGTAGAAGGCTAGAATTCTTTTTTTTTTTTTTTAAGATTTTATTTATTTATTTGACAGGCAGAGATCACAAGTAGGCAGAGAGGCAGGCAGAGAGAGGAGGAAGCAGGCTCTCTGCTGAGCAGAGAGCCCAATGTGGGGCTCGATCCCAGACCCTGAGATCATGACCCGAGCTGAAGGCAGAGGTTTTAACCCACTGAGCCACCCAGGCACCCTAAGGCTAGAATTCTTATAAGTACATGCTTTCTTACAGATGCTCAGAAATGGATAAGGCAAAATGGGCCTTCAAAAGGCCCTCTCACTGGATGCAAATGAATTAACTACTTTTGTCCTCTGTGGGGTAAGTTGACTGTTTGATCTGCTACACATTTTCTTATGAAATGACTAACACTGGGATTGTACTGCTGCTATGACTTTATGATGTCATTATGTTAAAATGACTCAGAAAAAAAGAAAGTTCCATTATTTTACCAATAGATGGTGCTAAGAGAAATTTAAAGAAAATTGTCTCAAAAGTTACTGGTGTAATGAATCAGAGGATTTGAATGGGGTTTACTATAAAATAGAGTCTGTGCTGCTTTCCCAGACAGAAGTGCGCCCAACCCATCATCAACGAGTACAACAGCTTCCAAAACTACCCCATTCATTCACTTAATTATAGTTCTGCCAAGACATGTATCCTTTCTAATCACAACTTCAACTACAAATGAAGGATTCTAAGATTCTATTTAGGAAAATAAATGTATTTGACTTTGTATATGGCTTGCTGCAACTCTCATTTTGGGTCTCCATCAATATATTTTCAACAGAATGTGTCCGATTGGAAGACATTAAATGCTTGTTAAAATGTTTTGGTCTTAATAAATTGTTATTAATTATTACAGTTATAATGAGAAATTCAAGAGACTAGTCAAAACAAGAAGCGTCTTCCTATGAATAATGTGTTCTATAACATACCCTTTAAGAAGTTGTGTGCATTACAGTTAATGCATCACATTACTGGGATTTTATTTCCTCATGTTGATGATATCTTGCACATCAAAAGTCAGCTCATGGTCTTAGACTTCCAAGAAAACGAATGAACAAAGAAATGAGCAGAGAAAACTTAGTAACAATGTTCTTCTTTCATAACACTTGCAATTTTGTTGTTCAATATCTATTTCTACCACCAAAAGGAGACTGGAAGAGAGATTATTTTGAAGTTCCACACATTTTATTCTCCAGCACCAAACACACACACACACACACACACACACACACTCTTTCTTGATAGATTTAATTAATATAAAAAAATCAAATGTATATATCAACATATATTTATATTTTTATTTATTTATCTAGATAGATTTAAAAGTACATAGATAAATGAATCAAAATTACAGTATAGTTCTCCTTTCCTTATTGAGTTTACTCACAATCAAGTATGTAACGGTCAGGATGAATTCTCACCACTTCAAGCAGCTGAATCCTTGAACCTGATTTTTTTCTGCAACTTTCTTAACCTAGCTCCTGTAATCCCCATACAGCGCAGCCCTTGATCACTTAAAAATAAAAAGTTTGGCTACTTCTGTGAGAACTTTTTTGTCTGTTTTAAAGAAAGCTATGTTCTTCAGGCATCTTATTAAGACTTCAGATTCACTACTACTATTTCTGTTACAAATACAGTGGCTCAGGAAGAACTGAGGCGGGGAAAATAGCACAATCACTGCTTGGGTGATGTAATTATTGAGGAAAACGCCAACAAACATAGTATAGTTTGTTCTAGCAGACTACATACTAAGTTGTGGAATGTGTGTGCACATAACAAGATAGACAACTACAGATTAATGAATGCAGGTTGGGATGACAGAGTAACCAAATCCGTGAAATAAACAAACATAGTTTACTGAGTTTTCATTATGTAATGCAAAAATTAAAAAAAAAAAAAACTTTACCATTTGTAGTTCTTCACAGTTTAGCGAGTTTTTTGGTATTGTGCAGATGCAATGCTACTGGCTTATTTTTCATCAAAATAAGTAAATGGGGCCTGCCATAGAGATTTAGACCACAAAAGTGATTACCACTCTTACCACCTCTTCCTTCAAGATCCACTGAAACTCAGAATTAATAATCAGAATCACACATATTATAGGTGTGCTCTGCAATGTTGCCTCTGTCATATAGCAGTATTCGGCACAAGATTACAAACTCCAAGTCAAACAGAAATACCTAGCTGGTGGCATGAAGTACAGAGGTCACAAACCAGTAAAGATTTACCAAACTTGCCCTACCCAAGAGCAGAGGGATCCCTCAGCTGATTGGTCTTTAGCACGACTTCAGAGATGTCAACGAGCTGCCAAATGTTTACTGAAAAATGGACATACTGTGCCTTTCAAATGGCCCTAATGCCAAATGTGCAAAGTGTAAAGCCATGAGTGACACAAGAGCGAGAGACAATTTTGGGTCAGTCATCTTGGTCCAGCTTCTCCCAAAGAGAAAATGACAAAATTAGTCCCTTAAAGCTCAGCCTCATCCACACATCCCAGTGCTACTGGCCACCAGTGCCCTTCCCCTCCATCTTGCCAGTGGCCAGGTATGCAGCAGTATACAGTGCGTATGTATGTGTGTGTGTATGTGTGTGTGTGTACTCCTAAACACACTGACAAGCTTGTTTCTTGTTTTTTAAGACATGCTGAGTGGAAGGAAGAATTCTGTAGTTTCCAACCAACATACTATATACTAAACAGCAGATAATTTCCCCCACGTTCAAGGAAATGGAGCAAGGCTCTGCTATCAGTTGCCAAAAAACGTCCACTTGATTTTGGCTGTGATTAGTTAACTCAGAGATTTAGGTCTCACAGGCAACACAGTGAATTTTATGGTTGGGTCAGAGTGTGTAGGTGAGTGCCGCATTTGCATGATTCGGCAGTTTCCATGAGGTTCTGACTAGTCTGCAACGGTGTCTAAAATTCTTACCAATAGAATTATTCATTTGGGCTGAAGTATGTCCAGGGGGAAAAAGAAGTGCATTTGAGACAGGAGAGCAGAGCAGCACTCATTAATTTATTTAATCAGCTGGCTCTGGAGAGCAGAGACAAGGTCTGAGAACATGTGAGAACTGGGCTTTGCGGCAGGAAGTAGGAATGAAGCGGGGTGCAGGAGGACAAAGCCACATACAGCCAGCAGAAGGGCACTTGGGCACCCAATGGACAGGATCCAGTTCTGGGTGCTGAAGAGAAGGTAACTATTCTCACTTCAAAAGATTTGCGGTGAGGGCAGGGGCATGGGTTGTTCTGCATAAAGAATGTGGTGGGCTTTATCATAACCAGTGAAGCTATTTTTGCCTGTCCTATATCTCTTTCTTCCCTTGGGGGTCTGTTCTCCTCTCTCCATGTGGATCCAGTGGAACGGCCAGTCACAGCTCCTTGCCTCCTCCACCCATCTCTGGAGGTTACGAGTTGAACTACGTCCCCTTGAAATTCATATGTTGAAGTCCTAAGCCCTAGTGCCTTGGAATGTGACTGTATTTGGGGGGAAAAAAAGGTCTTTAAAAGAGATGATCAAGTTCAAATGAGGTCTTTTGGACAAAGGCAGGAAGGGGAGAGGACAGTTAAGTGGGCTGTCGAAGGGACAGCAGAAGGAGGAGATTGGCTTGAGCAGAGTTAGGTTGAGGGAATAAGGGGAGACCTGGCAGGAAGGTAGACTGCCTCAGCCCTTGGGGGCCTCGGAAACCACGCTGAGGAGCCGGCCAGAGTGAGGTCTTAAGAAACCAGGCTCCGGACTCACTGTACCTGTGTGCATACGCCACTTGTTAGATGTGAGATCCCGGGAAATGTACCTAATTTCTCTACCTTGGAGTAAAAGAGAAATAACAGTATCTCCTTTATGGAGACACTGTGAGCACTGAATGAATTAATATATGTATGTTTATATAAAAGAATATATTTTTAAGAGAAAACATTGTTAATATACATTTTACAGAAATGGTATACAGAGGCAAAACTTATAAAGTAGATGATGTACAGCATGTAAAGGGATTGCTCTTCTTTCTTTTATTTTTTTTATTTTTATTTTTTTAAAAGATTTTATTTATTTATTTGTCAGAGAGAGAGAGAGAGAGGGAGAACACAAGCAGGCAGAGTGGCAGGCAGAGGCAGAGAGAGAAGCAGACTCCCCACTGAGCAAGGAGCCCAATGCGGGACTCGATCCCAGGACCCTGGGATCATGACCTGAGCCGAAGGCAGTGGCTTAACCAACTCAGCCACCCAGGCGTCCCTTTCTTTTATTTTTAACTCAACAATATAAACATTTTTCTGTGAGAATAAATGTAGATTTCCATCATTGATAAATGTCTTCATAGTTTTCCACTGATAAATATGCTGTAATTTGTTCACATTTGAAGTGTCTGTTACTCTAGTATGTAAAAACTACATATTAATAGGGGAAGGTATGAAAAATTATGTATTGCACTCCATTTACATTTTTCCTTTTTTGTTTATCTCTGTTTTCTTTCTTTTCATAATTAATGTATCTTACCAATGTCATAAAGCCCTAATGAAAGGGAAAGGTAAAAGGAATTAAAAAAATTCATGTTTGATCACTCTAAAAATTTTACTTCTGTTTTCATTAACTTCCCTCTCATAGGTGGCCAAAAACCTGAATAGGATACGAGAAGGAAAGAGAAGAACATTTCTCACTTTCATACTTGAACAAACAGAATCATAACCGTATTTTCCACCCCCACTAACTGCTATTAACTCTCTCTATTCTAAAGTTCCTTATCTAAAGCCATGATTCCCAGGCAGAACTCTCTCTGGGGTCGGGTAGGTGTCAGGAAGTTGCTTCTAGGAGCCCCCAAGAGGATGAAGAAATAAGAACAGAGGAAAGGATGAAGAGAGTAGGGTCCCACAGATTATCTATCAAAGCAGTTCCATTTCTTTGTTAGAGTTTCTGAGATTTCCCCCCCCCCCAAGGTTTAGAGTTCAAACAAAGAAAAATAAGCCACGTAACATTCACTGCAGTGTAGATCAATGCTCTTTCTTTCTGATTTAGGTTTTCTGGCCATATCTCAGACACCCTGGCTTTCACAGGATCCACAGAGGAAAAAATGCTGAAACACAACAGTCATCAAGAAGTATTGGATTTCCTCTGCTCTGAATGTAGAACCATTAAGATGAAGAAAACTGTCCAGCGAGTTAAATCTATAAGAAGTACTAAAACAGTATGGGGTAGGAAAGAGAGAAAATCTTCTTACTATCTTCCTACTCCATCCTCCTGGCAGTTAGCACTTAACTTCTCCTCTAAGGAAATGGTGAACAAATATTTAAAGACCTTTGAGTTGAAACGGTACAAAAATAGGAGCCTACCGAAGAGAAGTACAAGTCCATGATCGGCCTGCATGAATGATCAACTGTGAGAGAAAGTGTTAAGCTTGTCCTTTTAGAAAGTGCTAAGGTCATGAGTATTTTGGCTGTAGTGGTAATCACCTGGAAGTTGAAACTACCTTATGTATATTATTGGCATTTTTCTGCCTTGCATATATGTAATAGTATAACAGTTCTGTCGTACTTTTGTAAGTGCAAATACCTTCTTACTTAAAATGGGTAATTCTATCTTGAAGGAATGTGACGGTATTTTCAAATTTGCCAGCCCCTGTCCTTTGCCTCAAAGTCTCAACTCAACATTGAGTTCATAATGGCTAAACAGATGAATCCATCCAAGCTTTGCCAAGACCCTCTGATGCTGGGTAGGGCTCTCCTTCCACATCCTTGATCTCCTCCATTAATATCCTCTCTGGCCTATTATATACCAGGAACGACGACCACACACTGAACTTGAGAAGTAAAAAAATGTCCTGCCCTCATGGAGACTCAGTCCTTGTGGGAAAACAAACACATACAAATACAGCTTAGATACCATGTGACTTGGCTATAATGGAGGTTGTCACGTGGTACAACGGGAACACAGAGGAAAGAAAGTGTCAATCTCCAAAAATTGACTTCACTTGGAAAGTACTCTTGAGTAACAAAATACATAAAAATGTTCCCAGTTATTATTTCTGGGTTTGTGAGTTTAGGGTATTTATTTTTTCCCCTTTATACTTCCTTTATTTTAAAAAAACAAGATGCTCAATTTAGAAGGAATGTGTCCTTGTCTTGCCACTTGACTTTTAGGGGACCTACAGCTAAATGACAGATTAAACTTCATGTCTGGTATCTAACTTGTTTAGCCCAAATGATGGCTGGCCAAAACTGTAGCAAACATTCTTTTACAAACCCCATCCATACCATCAGCACATTCTGCTGGCTTTTCTTTTGAAATATACCCTGACCAAGGAGGAAAGGATTTTCTCTATCTACAGAGAACTGAACAGAGCAGTAAGAACTACAGTTTACTTCCATCAGCCTTAGGAAGCATGGACGTTCCTCTTACATCTATAATGCAAGTTCTAGGCATAGTTCTTCAGTTTTTTGTGTTTGTATCCTCATAAGTGTTTTAGAAATTAGGACAGGCTGCTTTAAGGGGCCATGAGCCAGCTGTGGTGGTGGTGATGGCTGAGCTGACAACTGCAGACTAGTATGATTTTTCTTTCCATTTTAGCAAGTGAGGAAGACTTTATAAAAACACAAAAACAAGAAAACAGCAAACTTGTGTGATTTCCTCCGGTGTCTGTTGTGTAGAAGCAGCAAAGTCAGGTTGTAGGATTTTTCTATAATTGGTGGCTTAAGGGCTGGTGTGGAAGAAAAATACAAATGCTGCCAAGTGCTTGCAGGGAAATATTTCAAGTGGCAGACTAAGTGGTCTGTGCTTGGTAAGAAAGGAATTATGACCAAAAATGGCTGACAGAGAAAGTAGCAGAATTAAGAGCACTAAATGTGTCATTTGAGGTTCTAGCTTCTGGCATTGAAGAAGTGAAAATGCCAGAAAGGCTGATTATGAAGTCATGAATCAGTAAGCTTTCAAAGATGGAGCAGTGCTGTGTGGTGAAAGGTACCAAGCAAGGCTACCAAAGTTGGACACTGAAGTTGATGAGAAATGAAGGTCATGGGGGCACCCGAGTGGCTCAGTCATTAAGTGTCTGCCTATGGCTCAGGTTGAGCTCCACATCAGGCCATCTGCTCAGTGGGAAACCTGCTTCTCCCTCTCCCACTCCCCCTGCCTGTGTTCCCTCTCTCTCTGTCAAATAAATAAATAAAATCTAAAAAAAAAAAAAAAAAATGGAGGTCATGGATTTGATGACATCAAAGAGCTTGTGAGGTTAGGAGGATGAAAGGTCATCGGTATGGACATCAAAACTGACAGGATTGATGGCAGATTTGAAGTAGAAAGGAAGAAATGAAACTGGGTGACAATTTCCTTATGGAATATCTTGAATGAGGAGGATGTCAGTAGATGACAGTGAGAAGAAGTAGCCAAGAGATGCTGATGATCCCTCCCAACTGCAGAGATTAAGGCTTTAACAGAAAACACAGCGTCATTGTTCTCAGGGGTTAGTAAAACTACTGGTTTTGTGAGGAAAATGGAAACTGGAGTTAACAAGGGCTTAGGAAAATGGTGAGGGGAAGGAGATACGAGAAGTACAGGGATAAGGAGGTGGGAGAAGAAGGACCACTGGGTGGATCTGAATCTCAGTGGTAACTGAATTTTACAGGGATCAGAAACATGGGGGCATTTTCCCTAAGTTTCTCACACCACAACGTTGCTGAGGTGCATCTGGGTGATGCCATGTGCTACTGCCTTGTACTTCCCACGTCCTCACCTCCTCTTCTCTTCTTGAAGACCAAATGGCTTATGTTAAAGAGTCTATAAATTTGATGTCAGGCCAAATCTGAAAATGTGTAGGTTATCCGACCTCTCAAGCTTCTGAATTTGCTATGAATTTGTTCAAGTCACATCCCAGGTCCCTGACAACATTCTGTTCTAGAATCTAACTTTGGATCAAGTCATGAGAGAGCTGGACCTCATTGTTTAGTCCCTAGACAGACTGCTATAAGGAGGTCTAATGAAATTGCTTTATTTATGAAAGGGATGGGGGAAAGATAACTCTGGCTGGAGTCTCAGTAGTGGAGTGGATTTTTCCAGGCAAGAAAAGAAGGGGGGAGGGTATGAGAGAATGTTGTCTTGAACTAAACTGCTCATGGTAGAGACAGAGAAAGTAGATAGATGGATCCAAGTAGCTTTGGAAGTGGACAGCTTGCTAATGAATTGAATGGGAATTTGAATGCACTTCCAGAAATTCTACCAATTAGAAATTCATTGGGTTTGCAAGCTTCTTTTATAAAAATGCAAATACATCTAAGAGGCTTATGACTGGGGTAAGGGTGTAATTTAGTCTGAATTAGTTCCATCAGCTTACTTTCTGCTATCACCTAGCTGAAGTCAGTCATACTAAAGAAATGAGTTTTCCTTGGGGAAAGAATGTTTTGCATAAAGGATATAATCATGTATGGGACAGGAGGTGGAAGTCTTGGGAAAGACAGAAACATGAAGGAACACACAGGAACACACAGGAACACACAGGAGACACAGAGAAGGGATTTTGTATTTGAGAGGACAAAGAAGAAGCAAGCTGGCCTTCTCTGAAAGTTCACCTGATTGCCTTGTAGAGACAAGTCCCCAGTCCTTAACAATGGAAATGTTCCCATTTCTTATAGACTTGTTTGTAGGAGAATATTCCTCCAAGTTATAGCAGAGGGGAGGGAAAAAAATGAAAGCAAGAAAAATTCTCAAATGGTATTAGGCATTAACAATTTCCCATGTCACTTTGTTTAAATCCAAGCTAAGCTACCCAATTCCCTGACAATATTTTGCTGACATCATATGACAAACAGGAATTTTTAAACCTGGAATATTAAAAATAATCATCAGTGCCACATGAGATAAATAACTTCTTGATCAATACTTAAAAATAATGTTATTTAAAAGATGTGTTTTATACTGGGCAGTAAACACCTATAATTTTTTAAAGCCCAGTTATCTTTAGATACAACAAATGTTTTTTTTAATTGTTTTCCTTTTTCTTCATGTACCCACATGTTATTATTAAAATGAGGACACAGAGTCTAAAGTGTTCAAAATGCTACCTTTGCATCAAGTCTGGGTACATTTCAAGCTTCACGTGAAAGCCAATGCTGAGAGCTAAGATAAAACTACTGGAAAGAATGAGTAATGCCCCCAAATTTGGCACACTTCTAACCAGAGCTTGTTGGATGATGATACTGCCTAAAAAAGAACAAAAACAACAACTCACAACCCAAGTAAAAACATTTTCTGTTGTCTTGTTTTGTATTTATATCTCATTTAAATATGGGAAAGAAATTTTTTAAAATTTTATTTATTTATTTGACAGAGAGAGGGGTCACAAGTAGGCAGAGAGGTAGGCAGAGAGAAAGGGGGAAGGAGGCTCCCCACTGAGCAGAGAGCCCCATGCGGGGCTGGATCCCAGGATCTTGAGATCATGACCTGAGCCGAAGGCAGAGGCTTAACTACTGAGCCACCCAGGTGCCCCGAAATCCTTTTTTACCTAAAAAACAAACTTACTAAAAAGCAGCAAAACCCTTAGCCAGAGTTTGGGCCGACTAAAATTATGAAACCTTTTTTTTTCCCCCAAAAGGCAAAGCATTAAATGGCAAGGTAAAAATAAATCTCTGTGCTAGCCAGTAAAAATTCCATGGATTTGTGCCTTTCAAAGTGAGTCACAAGTCTAATGGCAGGTACATTCAGTTCAGTGATGGTACAGAACAGACGGTGTTAATCTCACCTGCTGTCTTCAAACACTTCTCTACCTCTGGCCCAAACTCTGTCCTGCTACACACCCACAGTCCCAACCACATTTACCAGTATGATCCGCCCTCCTCTCTTGGCATTGCTGTCTCCACCTACTGCTTAAGGTAAAGTCTGGGACAGCATGTCTGCATGAGAAAAAGGCACAGTGGAATCATGGAATCTCAACATTATTAATCCTTGCCAGATGCTGCATTTTGATAGACAAGGAAACGGACGCACCACTAGGCTTTAAATCTTGCTCGGAATTATCATACATTGATTAAGCTTCAGAGTTAGAACTTGTCAGGTATTCTTCTCTGAAACTATTGAAGACTCTTCTCCATACATCTTTCACATTCCTGGACATTTTGCAAACAGAGGCACAGACAATCTTTGTCCTGAACTATCTTTTCAAGGATATTTATACAGCAGATATCCTTGAAAAGTAGAGATGGCGTATCGCTCTGGAGCAAAGAGAAGGTTTTGTCTAGTATAACAAAAATAATGTCTCTCTCTGGAGCAAAGGGCAGGCATGCTCACTGCCCATTATAAAACATCCTAACTCCCTAAACTCAGAGCTCCTCCACTGACACGCAAACCACTAAATATACAAGTGTCACCTCTCCTGCTTCGCATCACCCTGTGGGAACTGGGATTCAGTGAACCGGTACAAATGCTAGTAGTCTGCCTACTGCTGTTGCTGTAAATAATAGAGTTGTTTGTCTCTGACCCGGGAGTCTCATGTCTTCTGCCCATGCCCTGGGAAACAGTGGCAGGTAGACTTGTGAGCTTGGGAATAGGGTGAAATCTCAAATCCTTCATAGGTTTTGCCCAAAACATAAAATCATAGTGATAATCAATCATATGAAGAGAAAAAATATTAAATACTGTGAGGCCTGTTGCTTCATTTTTTGAATCTAGCATGATCTGTTTACCATTGTTGAAGCACGATGTGTTAGATATAATATATAATATATTTTAATCTTTAAATCCAATCACACACACACACACATATGATCTACTATGTTTTTAAAATTAAACTTATGAAATGGGTTTCCTTAGCCTCACTTTATAGATTAAAAATGCAAACAGAAAAACCAACCACCTCTGAATCACAGAGTTAATACATAGCAGAGGTAAATCTCTGGTTTCAAAAATTTGGGTCTTGTCTACCTCCAAATGAAACGCAGCCTAAATTGGCACAGGCCATTTTGGCTTTAAATAAAATGGCTCAATTATAAAGTAGTTTGCTTGGTTTTACTATCTTACCTCTTTAATAGTAGTATATATTTAGGTACTAACATGTTGCTATCTAATCTGTATTCAATATTCAATATTCATTAGTCACAACAAATAGGATGTTTCTAATACTGTGAATACTGAGTTTATATCACATAGTCTATATTTGTAGCAACATTTACAGGAAAATACTCTATACAAAGCTTATCAGAAATAATGCTGGGGCCTTATATGCTGTCCTCTACAGGTAAACATAGAAGGAAATTATCTTTGATAATATTTAGATAATATGATAGGAGAAATAATTTTATTTAAAAGCCTATATATTCCATGAAATTATCCTGTTAGTCACAGAGCTAATTAGAAAATAGAAAATAGCTAAATAGAAAATTAAAACACTAGACAGAGTGGAGAAGGACTACATTATGTTCTAGAACCTATAGATGTTCTTGAGGAAAAAATAATATTTAAAGCCAAAGAAGACAGTTAAAAGTTTCTTAATGGCAGAGAAGCAAAATATAAAATATGAACTTATGTCAGAGTTGTTTGGGGAATTTTTTTTAAAGTGGTAACCCATTTCTGGGTATAAATGAGCTTTTATTCCTGTAATTCTACATGTTCTGCTAAGTCCAAAGCTAAAGATTTTTTTTAAAGATTTTATTTATTTATTTGACAAAGAGAGACACAGCGAGAGAGAGAGCACAAGCAGGGGGAGTGGGAGAAGGAGAAGCAGGCTTCCTGCTGAGCAGGGAGACAGAATATAGGGCTCCATTCCAGGACCCTGGGATCATGACCTGAGCAGACATTTAACTGACTGAGCCACCCAGGGACCCCAGAAACTTAATGTTTTGAATCAGTCATTTTGAAATGTAAGTAGCAACAAAGAAAAACATACTTTAAAAATATGCAGGCTCTGTTTAAATGGAAATAAAATTTTTCCTTCAAATTACCTAAAATAAAGAATCCCTAGATACTAATAATATATTAATGGAAATAATTATTTTACTTGCATCTCACAAAAACTTTTTTTTTTATAGAAAATGATAAAAACTACCCAGGTGGAAGTTTACAGAAACAAATGAAACAAAACTTAGAGACTATGGAGTCAGTTACAATTGCCATAGAAAAACAATAACTATAAAAACAAGTTTTTTTTTTTATAAAAACAAATATTTTTCATTTTTAGATGACTACCTTAAATTTAAAGTTGAGTTGTTGATTCATTTTCGTTTTATTTTAATCCTTGAGAAATGATAGTAGAAGACTGTAGTCTTTACGACGGGATATACCAATGTGCTGTATGTTTTGTGTGGAAGCAGAAACTCCACGGAAAACCCCAAGGGACATGAGGTTTCTGATCCCACTAGGACACAAATTAAATTTTTAAAAATAGAATTGAAGCTCTGCAGATCTAAACTGTAATTATATAATGAAATACTTTCTAGGGGCATAAGCTACTTAACATTAAATGGATTTTAAACAAGAAATCTGAGGAACCCTTTCACCCATGGGTTTTAAAGTAAGCTATAATTTGATCTATGAAGACTTACAGGCCATCTGATATTTTTTTCCCCCACCTTGGGAACCTATGAAAAAAATGAGATGGTAAATTTTGTCCCAAATTTCTAATGTTGTCAAGACCGGGAATTTACTCATTCTGTATCCTGTCAGAAACACACGAATTGAGGGAATTTCAAAAAGCAGAAACAAATTTCTTAAGATAAGAATTACTTAATCATGATGAAATAATTTTTAAAACCTTGTTTTATATAATTAAGAAGTATTTCAATAATTACAATAATTGCTTTTAAAATAAAACAGCAATTATTTTCAAGACAAACACAGGGGAAGAAAGGAATATTTACCTAGAAAGTTAGAAGGCAAAACTAAAAGAATATCAAACTTAACGTTTGAATTCCTTTTTATCAGGATCTCCCCATGGGCAGAACCTTGTGGATTCTGGAAGATTTGTGATAGTGGAATGATAGACAAAGGAGCTAAATATGAGAATCTAAGATCTCATTATTCAGTATCTGCTGAAGGAGCCTACATATCTCACATGTTTATGCATAAGGATGCAAACTAGAGATTACCTGGAAATCTTCTAATTATTTGGCATAATCCTTCTTTTCTGCAAAGCTGATGCTGTATATCTGGTAATATATTTACCTGAAAGGAATGAAAAGATTTTTGTGAGTTGGGCATTCATAAATGCTAAAGCAAAGGAAATGCAAAAACCCACAGGGTAGGGTTGTGAACTCTCCTCTACCTTTCTACACCCTACCTTCAAATCTCTGCAACTCAACATTCAAATCCAGAATAATAAAGTGGTTTATTTGATAATATAAAACAAAAACTTGCCCTCGGAAAATCTTAAAATATTTGGGAATACTTCTGAAAACCTTGATATATTTCTCAGCCATGATATGTGCTAAAACTCACAGAAAATACTTCTGTCCTTATGGCAAATACAGTAACACAAATAACTTGACAGTTGCCAATTATGCTTTGGCAGAAAATAGCACTAAACATACCTCAAAACCAATGAAACTCTGAAGTTCCAAAGGCCCTCAGTGATGTGAATCACAGATATTTAGTGGAAATTCAGTGCTATCCGTGCTTCAAACTTTAATATATGGACTTTACTTCACATTGAAGGGCAATATTGCTTCTGGATATAAAGTCCAGTCATTGCGAAACTGTCTTCTAACAAAAATTTGTTCTCAGAAAGCTTCACAGACATTATCATAAATTCAAATATATATTTTACCTTATAAGACACTAAAGCTAAATTTTCTTCTTCATTTCTGAATTTATAGACTGATTATCTAGCTATTATCAACCAAATTCCCAAAAGAATGTCCCAAAGTCTTGTTAAAACTAACAGAAAGAGGTAAAGGTGATTTAGCTTGAAAATCAGATTCACTTCTGAGAAATTATTGATTACTTTCAAATTAACTCCCTTTAAACTTACAAAGTATGGTAGTTTCTCCACTATGTCCTCCTCACGAGGCTATTTAAAAAGAGCTCAGTGGTACCTGGGTGGTTCAGTTGGTTAAACAACAGCCTTTGACCCAGGTCATGATCAGCAGCAGGGAGTCTGCTTCTCACTCTGGCCCTGCCTGCACCTCCACCCCCCCCCCCCCCCCCCATTGCAGCTCATGCTCTCTCATTTTCTCTCTCTCTCTCTCAAATAAATAAATTAATAAAATCTTAAAAAAGAAAAAAAAAAGAGCTCAGCTGCAGTTGAAAAGAGAGAACCGGAAACACTGGTTTTAGGCCCACTTCCGACATGTAACCGAATCATACTTGAGCACATCACTTTGTTTTGTCTCTTACAGCTTTTGGTCTCCGAATTCCGCTGCCTCACTAAGGTTTTGATCAATTTGGTAATTCAATCATCAGTTGTAGTTTTTACAAAATGATTCACTTTAGAGTGCTCTGAAACAGTGCATTGATCAAACATTTGCTAACCCTTGCCATCTTGTTAACTCTATTCATTTAGTCAGCAAACAGCAAACTTCAGCCCACGCTGTGTATGAATGAAGCCGGGGCTTCTGTTGAACCTGTTCCTGTGAATCTGTGTGAGCAACCTTGTTAACTACCCAAGATTGAGAGTCCTCAGAGATACCGGGGTCACTTACATTCTTCCTGCACTGGGAGTGCAAAGGCTGTAAGTACAGAACACTGTAGATGTTAGGGAAGTCTACATTTCTCAAATTCAAAAATGAGAAAGTTCAGAGACTAAAAGTAGAAAACGAATAGTTTTCAGAAAATACTTAAGTTTACAATTCAGACTTCCTAAGAAAGGCTGGAAGAAAGATAGAATGCTGCAAAAATATGGAGAAAGTACAATCAAAGTTTTTCTTTTTTAAAAGATAATACACAAAGAACCTTTCTAAATTACATAGGCAAAAACTTTAAAAGTCAATAAACCTGAACAATTTCCCCCCACATCAGCCAAATCAGTCGCTAATGACTACATAGAAACGTTCATAGAAGGACCCAGAAAGAAAAGTAGCATATTAGGTAAGTATCACTAAAGGCTATGTGTTTGATAGGGTCCAGTTTAAGACTTTCTCCCTCTTTCTGAAGAGCTCAGGGCAAAGGTGCTGCTACAGCAGATGCTAAGAGCATCTGTGATGTGCTGTCCCATCCTACACAAACTGGAAGGAATACAAGAGTCCTGGTCAAAGGGATGCCCATAACTGAACTAATGGGACAGAAGACTTTGTATAGATGCTGCAAAGACAGCACAGCTTGCACAGATTTCAGACAGAAGTGTAGGTCTCTGTGTCTCATCAAAGAGGCAGCTTTCTGTGTGAGACCTGAGGTAGAGGAATAAACTGACTCAGGATCAACAAAGTATTTGCTTCAAGAAAGCAGAGCCAAGGGGCGCCTGGGTGGCTCAGTGGGTTAAGTCTCTCCTTTGGTTCAGGTCATGATCCCAGGTCCTGGGATCGAGCCCTCCATAGGGCACTCTGCTCAGCAGGGAGCCTGCTTCCCCCCATCCCCCTCTCTCTCTGCTGCCTCTCTGCCTACTTGTGATCTCTGTCTGTCAAATAAATAAATAAAATCTTAAAAAAAAAAAAAAAAGAAAAGAAAAAAGAAAGCAGAGCCAAGCCAAGGGAAGCAACTGCCCCCAGGCTTCTGCCTTCCATGTTTCCATCTCCACTCAATGACCTCTTTCCCGTGTTCCTTCCTCCAAAGCACATCTTTGGAATTCACAGAATCTTGACAGATGACATAACCCAAGGTGACACGTGACACCAGAAATAACATTTCCATTCTACTATGTAACAGAGCACCAAACTAAGCAGCTAAACCGAATAACTTGGCACAAAGAAATATATTCAAGGGCTACGGGTCATCTGGCTATAAGCAAATCAACAATATTACATGTATTTTCCATGTATTTTCATCGTTAACCCAATAATGCTCTTCTATATCCTTGTGCTTGTTTTTTTACTTTTATGTTTATGCACATCATAAAATATATAAGATTTGCATCATTACTGAAAGGAACATCAAAGAGGTTTTAACTTGGATAGCTGACTTTTATACAACAAGCTTCTCCAGCTCAACATTGCAACATTAACATTATTTTTTAATAGGCTTTATTACTTTCAGGTAGTTTTAAGGTTCACAGCAAAATTCAGCAAAAGGTACAGAGATTTCCCATCTACCCACTGCCCCTACACATGCACAGCCTCCTCTATAAACAACCACCCACCAGAGTGTACCTTTGTTATGCTTAAGGAATCTACACTGACACATCAGTATCACCCAAATAATTATTTTCAATATATAAGGCTTTTGTGTTGGGCTTGAATGCTTTCCATACACATCTACGTATGTGTATGTTTCATATAAGCTGCTGTTCTTCTTGGCATAGAACCTTTCGTATCTTTGAAAGGATCAGAATGTGTAAGGAAAATGATAATGATATTTGAGCTCTGGGATATTTCTGAGATCAAACTGAGAGAAAGGAAATGTACATTTAGAAAGATTTCAATCCCTACATGCCTTCCACAATCCTAATCTGTGAGTAATCTACATTTAAATTGTTCCTGTTACATATTATCAGAAGCAAAAGTAAAAAAAATCATTCTTATTTGGAGACATTCATAAAAACAACAACCTATCAGTTATCAACATTTAGAAAGTGCTTATAAACTAAAACCGAAACTACAGTAATACCATGAACTCATTAAGGAGAGTAGACATTTGAATATGGACTATTTGTAAAGTGTAAGAAAGCACTGCGTGGGGGGGTGCTGCTGGGAAGGCTCACTCAAGAATACTGAGAGTGACACACATTTCACACTGTATCTTAAGGGACTGCTCCTCGTCTTCATTAGATTGGTTCACAGTTCTATTGATTATTTTATCAAAATTCAGATGTTCTCCAAAAGCTGTTCAGTATCATCCCCAAGGAAGAGAACGAACGACAAGAAGGGTCGTTATCTCCTTGTCTCTCCCATGCAATTATCGTTCCATCAAATTCACCTGAAATTGTGCTCAAATGCTTTATACTAAGAGACATTTCAGTAGTTCTCAGTGCTCCAAGGACTAAAAACGGCATCCTGGGTTTAGGGACTGCTAATCCTACAAACATTTAGAGCTAGAAATGAATCCCTCTGTTCTTGAAACATTAGAACCTTTCTGTTAAAGGTGAAATACAGCCCCAGTTACTAAACTTAGCGTTACCCCAAATAGTGGACCTCACTTCACTTTCAGCATCATGGGGACCCACACAGTTTTAAAATCATGTTCCTCTCCTTCTGACTAACTAGAGAGACTCCGGGCCACTCATTTTTCATAACAGATCTTCTGATCGCCTGCATTAAGCTCTTAAATTCCAAAGCTCTTGATGTGATGAATAATCCTAATTTGAGCAGGGCCTCTTCCTTTGTTTGTCTAAGAATCCCCAATGAACCTGAAGCAGCTTCTGTTCTGAATATTTATGTTGACATAAATAAGTCATGGTTCCTAAAGCTTCAAATTATTCATGCTCTAAAGTGACAGTTATCTAATTGGTATCATTTAGAACGTTTGAATTCTTCAAGAGTATTCATTAGCCAAGGCTGTAAATGCAAGTCCTAAATATTTTTTAAAAATTGTACGGTGATGTGGCCATGAAAACAAAATTCGAAGTCAAACTGCCCGAGTTTGAATTTTCTGGTTGCTTTATTTATTAGCTATGAGGGCGTAGGCAAGTCTCTTAATTTTTCTGTGCTTCAATCTCTTCATATGTAAAGAATGGACATAAACATGTGAGCACTTAGAATGACGCGTGGCACTGATAGGAGGCCTCCCCTTCTAGGTACTCTTCTTTATTCCGAGGGTAGTAAAATCTTACAAGTACTCTGGTCCCTGAAGCCTCTAATCATTTTTTTTCCCCCTTATCTTTTTTTTATTAGATTCTCTCTAATCTTGTTTCTCTTCTTTTATCAAAACCTCAGTCAATAGCTCCTTCATTAGTTTCTCTTCAGTTGAATCCTTTCAAGTATGGCATTTGTCTCCTGCTTGGAGGTTGACAGATACTCACAGGCAAGACTGTAGACTTTATCCTATAGCTGATGTGAAGCCATTCAAGACTGAAGGGCAGGAAGAACCAGGTTCGTTCAGCATTTTATTTTTCATCCTGATAACTGTAGGCAGGATGGATTTTAGGAGCAAGACATATTTGCTTCAGAAAAAAGCAGTAAGGAGGATTTTACAATAAACCTGGTCAGAATAAAAGTAGTGAATATGGATATTTGAGAAATAAGAGACTTGAGAAGTATTTAGGAGTTGAATTCCTTAGTCCTGGTAATTGACAGAATGCAGAGGACAAAGGAGAAGAAGGGATCAAAGGGGAAGGCCAGATTTCTGCCTTAGGAAGTGACAGGACACTGATGACCAATATAACAGTAGTCCTGCCGAGCCACTGAATGAAAGAGTAGGAGTGATGTCCCACGGAGCATATGAGCTCGTTTTCCTCGTGTTGAGTCTGAGGTGTCTGTGTGATATGAAAGTGATGATTAACAGGCAGTTATTCATATGAGCCTGAAGCCTGAGAAAATGCTTGAATTTTAGGTGTTACTTTTGGGAATTATCAACCACCTTGGGAATGGTGTTGAGGAGCACAGGCATGTAAAGTATGAGCAGAGGAAAGGAGGCTATGAAAACAGAGAAGGAAAGGCCAACGATTTATAAGAAGGAAAAAAAAAATCATGTACTCAGCCCAAAGGCCACAGGAGTCAAGAGTTACAAGGAGGAAGATATCAAGATTGTCAATTGCAGAAATATCAAATAATCAGGATAGCTACTACAATACTATTTCACTACTGAGAAACAGCTACTAGTTTTGATGCTTTTCTCACATTTGAAAAATACCATGGACCAAGAAATGCTGATGTTAATATCCAAAGGGCTGTTAAAATCTGTAAACATTTTGAAAAGAATATTTACCTTTTGATGTAAACCTAAATGGCATACGTCTTCTTTGGAGATGCAAGGTTTTCCACCAGCTTTCCTAGAAGACAGGCAAATGAGCAGATCCCATGCGCCCAAATCACCTAATAGCAGAAGAATATTGAAAAACAAATGATTTTTTATCAGATTGAAGACACTATTTTTAGATTTAAGAATGTTATTATTTAAATCCTAAAACACAAGAAAAATGATTCTGAATATATTTAAAAGTTAATATTTGAAGTAACTGAAATTTTCAACTTTTCTAATTTAGAAACATTTTTATAGTTAGGATCATATCAGGGAAAATTCACTTACGTAAAGCAAGTCATGAAACTCCTTTAAAAGACTAAAAATTAAATGTTTTAAGTCACATATTTTATAAATTTACAAAGTCTTATTTGGAGATTGGGAAGAAAAATGATTAGAAAGTCTTTTAAAATAGGGGGTGATTGCAAAATCAAATAATGAAAAGTCAAAACACCAAATATTTTGTTCTAGGCTTTAGTATCACCATCACTTTTCACAAATCTTAAAAAAATACACTTTTATAAGATTTCTTACAAAGACTAAGTTGTGGTCAGCAGAAAATAAAATTCTGTGAAAATTAAAAAACAAAACAGAACAGGTTTTATCTAAAAGGAATTTGTGGTCTAGTTATAGATAGCAGAGTTAAGCTCAAAATACAGAGTATAACATGGACCAAAATAAATCATATTTCAGCTATCTACCAAGGACAAATCTCTTTGCCAATAAATCCTAGTAACTTGCCAAAATAATCTCAGAAGAGTACATTCTTGTATAGTACTTGAACATTCGGAAATTAACATTTGTGTGTTATGAGTTTATTTTCCCTTACCTCTTTGATTTATTTATATGTTTTTATCAACATGTCTTACACATAATTGGTGCTTTAAACACATTTTTTAAATGAGGGGGGCCTGGATGGCTCAGTCGGTTAAGCATCTGCCTTCAGCTTAGGTCATGATCTCAGGGTGCTGGGATCAGCATCGGGGCTCCCTGCTCAGCAGGGAGTCCACTTTTCTCTCTCCATCTGCCTGTCCCTACCCACCCTCCACCCAGGTGTTCATGCGTGCTCTCTCTCTCTCAAATAAATAAATAAAATCTTAAAAAATAATTGTTAAATGAATGAATAACTAGCCCGTGATATGGTGTTAAACATGTTACTTTAGAGACAATATAGAAATAGGTAACTCAAAAATAACCAAAAGAAGAACACTAAATAATGTATAAAAGGATTTATATTACTTGGGAAACTTCTCCATTTGAGGTAGAAATTCACTTTTAAAAAATTAAGCAATTTCTGTGCACATGGTCTGTTTTGTTGATCAGTCCTGAGATAATGTTCCTTCGGTAACTCTTTATGCTGGAACTCACAAGTCTTCTCTTGCATTAGGTATCCATGGTTTCTAAAAAGCTAGAAAATAACCAAATCCTGTCTTTTAAAAACTTCACAGAAGAATGTCTCACTTGAACACATAATGCTTTCAAAGAAGGGCTTTATAGAAAAAAACAAAAAAAGATTGATAAGGAAGAGGGACCTATGACCATCGGGAATGACATTTCACTCTGCACTAATCAAGTCCCTTACCTTTTGACAAGCTCTATGCTCTCTGGGCCACTGGTTCCTCTGTTTGTAATTGTTCTGTTTCTAGAAGAGAAACCTCTCCACCAAACAAGGGGATCCAGACCACTGAACTCAAGTTAACATGTGAGCCCTTGCCCTAGAGCTTCTCCATTTGCTTGATTTATCTCAAGATGCTGGAATATAGCACAATAGTTCACAGGGACATGGAGAAAAGATGCACGTGATTGAGGGGTGGGAGAAATCTCTCTATTTAATAGCCATCGACCTCTGAACTGGAAGATCTATGCTGTTCCCTGCATCCTCACTTTGAAGGAAACTCCAAATGGATTCCTAGAGCCAAAAAAACACTCCATGATGATCCCACTACTTTATTGAAAATGTGCACCTGGCACTTTCAGCCAAAAACTTTTGATATGGACTTAAAAGGGAAAACAAAGATGGTTTCATTCAATATTATTTCTAGCCCAAGAAACACTAAACTAAAACACTAAAACTCTAGAAGAAGCCTCCTGACATAATATACTCAACCCAATATGTTAAGAAGACAAGGCTATGCAACGAGAGGATTTCAAATCATGAACTGTATTGTTTGGGCATTAAAACACAGTAGGTTTTATATTCCCCCACGTCTGACACATGCCCTCCTTCACTACCCAAGGCGTACACACAATTTCTCAATTTGATTACAATATATATATTTAAGCCATAAATGTTTAAAACTGGAAAACATGTTTAAATAATTCAGAACATTTAATTTGTAAAGAATCTCCTATGAGCAGGACATTGTACTGGAATTATGAGTGTAAATAGCAAAAAACAACAAAAAAAGGAAAAGTATGGTCACTGCCCTGAACCATATATGAGAGACCTAAATGAACATTAAAAACAATTTAGGATAACTAATAAAGTGCCATGCAGTTTCTTGACATTCATAAGGGTTACCCCTTACCTCTCAAAACTATTTAACAAATATTTTAAATTTAAAATTAATATTTCAAAAACACTTTATAGCACATACATTTAACCTTAAAATGAAAGTAGAGTATAGCCCAAAATTTCAAGTAATCTCTTCAGATACTTCTTGTCTAATTCTTGCCACCACAGTCTGAAAAATACTGATTGTCGTCACTCAAAATTCCTATTATTACCCTCACTGAGTCCTACCACAAATTTCTAAATCTGCTTCCTACTTAAATATTCAGTTTAACGGAAATTTATGTTAGATAAACACCTTCAAGCTTATAACTTGATGCATGTTTCAATTTCAGTCTTAGTAATAATGACAAAAATAAACTTTAAAAACTACCAAAAAAAATAAATATTGAGTAGACCTTTTCATTTCCATCTCCAACCTTAAAAGTTAAGTCCCTCCCCTGAGGCCCACAGCCCCTTTTTAAAGAAAAAGCTTTATTTGTCTTGTGAGAGGCACCACGTATTCAAACTTGGTTTTAAAAACCCCAAAAGCCACACTGTAGTTAGAAAACCAGCAGAGAAAAAAGCACATTCACTAGCTGAGAAAAATCACATTCAGAAGTCAATGTTGGAGCATTTGGGAAACAAATGTGTGCCTTAGCAAAATTACAAATTGGTAAATATTGTGGGGGCTTTGGGGCTGTAATGAACTAGCTGAAAGCAGGAGCAGTTAGTAAGCAAATGCCCCGGGGTACAGCAGAGATGCAGACCAAGGGCACATAGGGACGGTCCAGCCTGCATGTAGGATGCTTGTGGCTTGCATGATTACTATTTTTGTTTTTGTTTTCAATTTTAAGTATTTGCCAAAAGGTGGATGTCAGCACAATTCACCTGAAAATCTGGATCTCTGCCTTCATTTGAAAACCTGAAGGCTGTGGTCCTACGGGGCCCATTTCCTAAAAGGCAGAGGGCAGCCACTGACGGGAGCTGAGTACAGCTTCCCCCATTTTCTCCTGTTTCTGCCATGTGGCCCGGCCTGGGCCCCAAGTACCTGGCTCTGCCTCCAGGAGGCCAACAGTCCAAGGCCTGGTGTGAAAACTGTGAGTCAGTTTGCGAGAGCTGCTCATTCAGCAAGATGATGATTCACCCTTTAGCTTTCAAATGAATTAGAGCTGGTCATTAGGTAAATTGGTCTTGTTAAGAGGACTGTAGTAGGCAAATCGATATTTGGTCAGTTAGTCTTAAAAGGATGTCCGAAAACACCCTTTCCAGTTTGGCCACCATGCTCTCCCACAAGGTTGAGTAAGGTCATTTCAACTCCAGAGACATTCTACTACCCGTTAAAAGTTGGTAAGGACTGAAGTGTGGTCTCTTAAATTAGTTCTTTCTCTCAGGAGCCTGGGAAAATCAGGCCAGGCCTCTGGGCATTTTTTTCACTGATACCTCTTCTCTCCAGTTGGACCAATAGAGAGAATGAGGTATCATTCCTAGGTGGGCCTGCTCTCATCTCTTTCTCATCCACAGTTTCTTTGGGGACTCTTTTACGACATTCAGCCTGTCTCAGGACTGTCTCCATAGTTCTATGTAGCCTATGATAGACTTTTTTCTTTTTTTTTTCTTTTTAAGATTTTATTTATTTGTATATTTGTCAGAGAGAGAGAGAGAGAGAGAGAGCACAAGCAGGCAGAGGCAGAGAGAGAAGCAGGCTCCCCTCTGAGCAAGGAGCCCAATGTGGGACTCGATCCTAGGACCCTGCGATCATGACCTGAGCCAAAGGCAGAAGCTTAACCCACTGAGCCACCCAGGTGTCCCTAGGCTTTTTTCTTTTATAGGCACTGGGGCAAACATTTTTTTTTTTTTAAGATTTTATTTATTTATTTGACAGAGATCACAAGTAGGCAGAGAGGCAAGCAGAGAGAGAGAGGTGGGGGGAAGCAGACTCCCCGCTGAGCAGAGAGCCCAAAATGGGGCTCGATCCCAGGATCCTGGGATCATGACCTGAGCTGAAGGCAAAGGCTTAACCCACTGAGCCACCCAGGGGCCCCTGGGGCAAACATTCTTTATGTAGGTCTTACTCAATGTGTTTCTTCTGCCCCGGAAAGTTGACATTAATATTAGAGTGTAAGAACAGAGAAGTCAGACCTGGATTTGGGGAAAAAAAACAAACCAAACTGAAACAAAACAAAACAAAAAAACAGACAAAGCCACCCTGGGCCAACTTGGATGGGGGTTTCTTGGGTTTTCCTGGCAGATGGAAAAGGAGACCTTTAGAGGATTCAGCCTAGTTCCTTAGCATATTGCACTAGGATTTGGGTGCCAAAGCCACACTAATAATTAAGTCAACAACAGTACTAGTATTAGTAGTGATGATATCAACAGTAAATCTTTCTGGAGCACGTAATTACAGTAATTACGTGCTCCAGAAAGAATTACTGTTGATACAGGTACTATTCCAAGTATTTGTTTCGATTCACTTATTCCACAAAATATCCTCCTGGATATGATTATTCTCCTTCTGGAAAGCACAGGAAGGTTAAATAACTTGTTCAAGGTCAGCCATCTGGTTAGTGGTGGGAAGAGAATGTGAACACAGGAAGTTTAACTCCAGGGGCCATGTTCATGACCATTATCTCATTATCCTTTCAAAAACCACAGAGGTAATAGGAGAAATTCAGCTTACGCTACCTTATGTATTTTAACTTGAGCAGAACTTCCAACAACACCATGGGGTAGAAGCAATTATTTCACATACTTTACAAGAGAGGAAACTGAGACAAAGAGGAATTACATAGGTTTGGTATTTTTCCAACTACTCTCTAATGCATCCATTTTCCTTTGGGGCCTCAGAGGCAAAAAGGACTATAACAGATTATCTGGGGCATTCCCAGACCCTCACCCAGCAATAGTGCTCCAAAACCTTATTAGCTATCACTGTTAATTGAAGGAAGTAAAACTTTCATCTTTAGAAGGAGGGAGCACTCAGCTGCCCATGTACTTAGGAACTATAAATATTAACTTGGCCTCCACCTACTTTTGAAAAAAGATCTCTAAAATTTGTTAGATTTTTTTGGTAGTTAAAATGATTTCTTTCCCTGTCACAAAGAAACCAGAGCAAGACCAACTCCCAGACTAGACTAGCCAAGCCTGTAAATAGAGAGGTCACAGGACATTGTTCTAGGAAAACAGGATGTGGATGTTCTGTTCTCTGACTCAAAATTACAAAAACAACAAAAATCTATATAGGCTTCTGCCCATAAAATGTGGAACAAAATTGCTGATAACACCACATTACCATGCCTCCTCGGTGTTGGCTCAGATATCCACCAAGACCCTGTGGTAGACAGGGTCGGATTAATTAGTTCAGACATAAAATGGCATTGAGTTAGTTTTTATCCTTCTCTCTTGTTCTTAGGAACCAACTAACTTCTCAGTGTTAAAAACAAGAGCTATTTTCAAAGGTTTTGTTCTCATTTTTCTTTTACTCAAGCATCTGCCCTACAGAGTAAGGTCTGTCTTTAGGATATTTCCAGTCTCGGGGTGCCTGGGTGGCTCAGTGTTTCAAGCCTCTGCCTTCTGCTCAGGTCATGATCTCAGGGTCCTGGGATCGAGCCCCACATCTGCTCTCTGCTCCGCAGGGAGCCTGCTTTCCCCTCTCTCTGCCTGCTTCTCTGCCTATTTGTGATCTCTCTCTCTGTCAAATAAATAAATAAAAATCTTTCAAAAAAAAAAGGATATTTCCAGTCTCTCAGAGGCAGGTTGTCATGTAAAGCAAATAATCATTTCCTGGCTCTCCAGTGACCTCCCTCATTGATAAAGTCTACCGGTTCAGTAACTCAACCCAGAGAAAAACAGAGAGCTCTGAAAATACATAAATGCCATGTATTTTCAAGGAATGACAACTTCAGTTTTCTGGAACACAATATAAAAGTCTCAGAATATTAAGTCTATTCTTTGTTTTTCTTCATAACATTTATCATGATCTGACAGATTATATATGTCTTGTCTATGTGTTTATTGCCTGCCTGCCCTTCCCAGTAGAATGCGAGCTTCATGAGGGCAGAACTGTGTCTATTTTGTTCACTACTATATCCTCAGTATCTACAACAGTGGCTGGGATTTCAGAAAAATTTGCTATATACTTTGAGATCCATAGTGAATGTATAACTGAATGTGAGCGACAGATCAACAATTAAAACTCAATCAAAAGCCAGTATATTGTGAATATTAAAAATGGAGATAATGAGGAAAAATATTAAAGTAGTTTACAAGGAGGACCTAAAGATCTATTTTGGTTCTTAGTAAGAATAAGAGAGAAGTAAGCCTAAGAAAATAAAGTTAACCATTCTTAGCATTTAAAGAAATTATGAAAAGAAAGCAGATTCCAAGTGCTTTACTTAGTGGAAACTTTTTTCGTGAACACATACATCACATTGAAGCAGAAAAGATTTATAAAGTCTGACTTGGAAAATAAACTTGTCCAAGAGCTTCCAAGATACATAGCTATAAAAGCCAAGCCTCATTTACTTATTCACAGTATTATACTGTTATATTCCATAAGGATACAAGTTCAGTGATTTCCTAAAATGTGTGGCTTTTTTTAAAATCAAGAAATACTGAAGATGTTTAAATTTTAAATAACAGATAATATTCCTTTATAATACAACATGAGAATATTCCATATCATTACTATTCCATCTGTATACTCTTTTTCTCTTTACAACTAGACTGTGAGATTTTTACTGAATAATAATGTATCATTTTCCCTACATCAATCCTTTATCAGAGTTAGTAAATACAGCTACATTCATGAATACATTATCAACTTATTGATGACAAATTTGGTTCTATGCTTGATAACACCATAAGATTGTCTGGCTATAAATTAGCCATTGCAAATATCTGTTTTATTCCCAAATCATGCAAGTTGCATTAACCAGTTCTCTTAACTATATTCTTACTGTGATGGATCCACAGAACAGTAATCCAGCACCCATAGTAAATTTCATTTATGACTTTAACGACAAAAACCATTCACGTTCTTGTATCTAACACTGATTATTATAGACGCTTAGTAGATATTTATTGGATTGACTATTGCAATTTTCAGAATTTAAAAGAAATCATTATATACAGAATTTTAGATATTCAGTGATTATACAACATGGCCGTAAATCTAATTAAGTCTAGTTCCTTACTCCAAGAGTATGGTCATGGGTTTTTGCTTGTGATGCCTCTGGCTCCTTATTCTGAGCTGATGATTAAAAACTTTGTGTTTTGCCACAGAGAAATTCTAAGCCATTCTCCCCTTGGTGTTCCAAATCCATACTAGAAATCAAGCTTTCCTATCCCAGTGTCTACCCTCTTTCTGCCCTGTGAGAGGTTGTGAAGATCAATGAGATCACTACTGTGAGGAGTGTTGAGTTCCTGAAATTCTCCTGCTCTACTCATAAGCTCAAGAAACCAATACTATGCAGAAACTTTTGCAAAAGTTTAAAAAGACTCCTGCTATTAAGGAATTTTCCATCAAGAAGAGCTTGAAAGGAAATAGATCAGTTTATTCTTATGAAATGAATTCAAGATATGTTTACTTTAGAAGGCTCCTTGGGTTTTTTAAAATGACATTTTTAAAGATTTTCATGGCACTTCTTTAGCCTGCTGTTGAAGTGTAATCGAATGTATGTTTAAACTTTTTCTGCTTTCAGGACTATTATCTGTCTGGGATAAAACTCTCACTATAGCATTTTACCAAAGTTCTAAATGTCTGGAATTCCCACCAGCTTGAAGACCTTAAAATAAATGAACACTGAGGCAATTTAAAAAATCAGACTACACCTCATGCCTAGATATTGGTTTCTAAAATTGTTCTCCAATAAAAGGAACCACAGGTCCTTGGAGAAATTGCTGATTCAAGGGGCTGGAATAGTAAATATACAATATGATCCTAGAGCATCGTTGTGCCAGAAAGTAAGGAAGAGCTCAAAAACAAACAAGGAAACAAACAAAAGCAATGATGGAAGTATGTCAAAGGGATGTAAGAGCCAATGGTCAAGACTGGAACAATCTGAGCAACAAAATAAGTAATATTTGATGATAACCCAAAATATCAAATAACTATCCATAAGTCCATGCTGATAAAAACCAATGATCTGAATAAATAAATAAATGGGGATGAAGAGACAAACCCTGAGAGTAGAAAAATACCAAATAATGCATGGAGCTACTATAAACTCAAGGAGCTGGAGATCGGCTTCGCCATCCTTCTCTGAGCTGAACATAATGCCATCTTTCCAAAGAGGACCGTGTGGAAAGCGGAAGTAAAAGAATAACAGTGGAAGACCTGACAAACGCTACCTCAGGCAAGTGATCAAGGTTAACACCAACAGCGGTAAGTCATGGTGAGACTAGATAGCCTTGACCTGACGTGATGAGAACGACTGTGGTCTGACTCCTGCAAGCCACAACTCACAGTCTAGTCTTGGGAAAAAGTCAGGCAAATCCCAATGGAGGGACATCAAAATACCCGACCAGTTCTCAAAGCTGCCATGTTCATCAAAAACAAAGAAAGTCTGAGAAACCATCACAGCCAAGAGAAGCCCAAGGGGACATGATGACTAAATGTAATATGATATCCTGGGTGGGATTTTGGAATGGAAGAAGGATGTCGTGTAAAAAACTAAGGAAATCTGAATAGAGTATGGACTTCAGTGTTTAACACATCAGAATGAACAAATTCTCCAGAGGAAATAAGATGCTTGTTTAATATGTAGATGTAACTAGGCATAAAGTCTCACATACTAACTAGATATCTCACTATGTATTTTATTTATTTTTTTATTTTTTTGAAGATTTTATTTATTTATTTGATAGACAGAGATTACAAGTAGTCAGAGAGGCAGGCAGGGAGAGAAGAGGAAGCAGGCTCCCTGCTGAGCAGAGAGCCTATGCCAGGCTCAATCCCAGGACCCTGAGACCATGACCTGAGCCGAAGGCAGAGGCTTTAACCCACTGAGCCACCCAGGCGCGCAGACTCACTATGTATTTTATACTCTGGATGTTGTACTGCAAACAGCACTACAATGCTGAAAGTGAAAAATAATTACTTTTTATGCAAGATGCATAATAAAAATTCCAGTGGTATTTAAAATACAGAGGATTAAAACATAGATCAAGTTTGGGGTTTGAGACCCTCCTGTTAATACATGCAGTTCCCCAAATTTCTAGGCTTCATTTTCATTTGTTACTGTTTCTAAATTCAAATCCTCTGGTGGTTTTGTTTATAGCCATTGCTTTAGCTATTGCTCCTTTGCCATGGACTCCCAAATTTACATTTCTCTACACTTCTCAGGTTTCAGAGAGTCATTTCCAGCTACATTCTAAACAAAGGCCCCATTGAACAAGTACAAATCTGAACCCATTATCATCTGCCAAAATCTTGTCCCTCCTTCCACTTTTCTTATCATCAAATGTGTAGCCACTCTCTCCCTCAAGCTAGAAATCATAAGGTCATCTTCAACTTGTACTTGTCTCTCATTCCCACATCCCGCTGATTTCTAATTCCCATCAATTTTAAGTTAGAAGTTCTTAAATATTTCCTGCCTTTTCCAAATCCTATTACATTCTCTAAGCCCAAGATCTCACCATCTCTGCAACATCTTTTAGTCTCCCTGCTTCTAATTCTTTTTCCTTCTCTAACCTCTCTATAGCCCGCCATCCTCCAAAAGCAGATCTTATATTACCAGCACAAGACAGATCAAATTCCTTAGCAAAGCAACCTAGGCCCTTTGTATCTGCCCTAACCTAGTCTTCCAGTCACGTTTCCTCTCAAAGCCGCCCCTCACATCCTCTTCTGCCACATCAAACCCTTGTTGGTTCCTGAGACTAGCATGCAGCTCACGCTGCTGAATGCTCTTCCCTCCCAAATCTGCTCGAGAGCTCATTGTTACATACCAAGTATTCTCCTTGCACACTTGCCTAGATCCCCACACTCAGAACTGGCAACTTCCTTTTCTGTAGTGGAACATTATATTTGCCCTTCATACTGCTTATACTTTATATTACAGTTAAACATGCACATCCTTACTCCTCAGCAAGGGTCCTTGGATCTGCAACATTGTCATCAGCTGACAGCTTGTCAGAAATGAAAAATTTCAGCCCCAGCTTAGACCTTACCAAATCAGAATTTGTCAATAACAGGTGACCTCTATGCATGTGTATGTGTGAGAAGCACTCATATCTACCTAGACCCTATATAGTTCCTTGAAAGGTCTCACTCACCTTTGAAACGCTCTCTGTCCACCAACACCTACTTCAGTGCCCTACCCATAGTTCTCGTTTAATAACCATGTGTTGACTATAACTTGGGTGGTTAGTGTCACTTATGAAATATCCTGATGCCTGAATATAATGTCCTATGCCTTACACTTGTTATGAGGTTGGTGCTTTAAACTGAGTTCTTTTATTTCTTAAGTACTTGACATGAGTATTTGACAGACATTTCTTATACCAAATTCCACATTATGGAACAGGAGTTTTCAGTGTATAATTAGCATTGTGACACTTCATTTAACCAAATATTATTCCTTCTTCCTGTTTTATTAAAAGTCATTTTGCATGACTTCTTTAAAATGCAATGAATGCAACATAGTCATGTCTGGTTTAACATTTTATAATAAGGCACTAGGGACTATGAGCAATCTGAAAGGGAGGAGGGAGTCACTGATTTAAAATTTATTCTAAGAATAATTCCACACTAATTCAGCACAGATGAGAACTAAGGCTTAAGAAAATTAATTCACTAACATGAGAAAAAGAACCAACTCCCTCAATGGCTTATTACTTAATGCAACAAGTATTTTAGGATTACATATCCCCTGCTCATAATGCATTATTTTCAATCTCTTTGGAGATTTATTTAACCCAATCATATATTTCTGGAAGATATTTATCTTCCATTTTCAAATCAAGCAATAGATAATCTAATGAACTTGTTCAAGGTCATTCCTAAAGGTAGTTGTAATAATAGTACTAACATTTAGGGAATGTTACGTGGCTTAAATGAGTTATTATTTGTCAAGTGCTTAGAACAGTGCCTAGTAGTTGATGAGCTTTATATTAGTATTTGTTTAACGAATAAATAGGTGAGTAGAGGGTATATACAGGCTGATAAATTCCAGATCGAGGTAATTAAGTTTCAAAATACAAAATATGACATCTTCTAGCTTATTATTTAAGGCTTCTGTACAGAGTGGTACAAGTGTAATTTAGGAAACACAGTGAATAATCTTCTCTTCCAACTCTTTACTATCCCTTTGTTTCTTTGATAGGCTTTTTCACCATAGGAGGAAAGACACTCATCAGTGGTTTCCATCTAAGGAAAAGGGAGGACCTCATCAGTGTGGAGGCGCCAGTTAAAATTCATGCACATCATCTAGAACAGGGCTCAGCAATTTTCTCTCATTGGTAGTCCAAATGCATTTGTTAGAATAGGTAAGCCTTGAAAGAAATGAAGAAACGGACATTCTCATGAATGAGTAGCAACAAGCCCCAAGTGGTGGGTGTTATCTGAGCAGCTAGGCCAGCCTCAACAGCATAGGGTGCTTTAGGTAAGGAGGCACCTGGGCAATGGGCAAACAGATCTACTGTCTAAGACAAGTTTCCTCCACTTCACAATTTTCTGAAAATTGGCCCTGCTCCTAGAAGCCAAGAGGACATTGGAAATGTCTCCTGAGGCTAATAATTCTATTATTCATGTGATGAATAATATTTAGGTCAATGTGAAACTATGCCAAGCACTATTAAAGTGCACCATACTTTTAAAGTGACTTGTTCTTATACATCTATTGGGTATAATTTATCCCACAGATTTAACAGAATTCTGCAAAATCATAGTTTCCTCATCTCATAACGTTAATTTTCCACCTCTCCAGAGAGGCTCGGAACATGAGTTGATATTTTTCTAATTATTAACTACTCAAAACTCATATAGTAAACTCATTTCTTTGATTGTCATTATCTAAAATCATTTTGTTTCATTGACATTCTTAATTTTAAGATTTATGTACATATTTTATTATCTTTTGATGCTTTAACTTCTATCAAACTGATTCCCAAGAATAATGTTGCTAGCTTAAAAAGTGTAAGTAAAGTTTTATAGATTTTTCCAGATTGCTTTTAAAAGAAGACTAGAAAATTTCACATTTTCATAAACAAGGTATGAGAGCTTCCACACCCAGAATTCCTACCAGCAATAGGTGACATCACCAATTTTGGGTTTTGCCAATTCTACAAATGTAAGGTGATATTCTATACTTTAAACCATTTTTCTGTAACCTTTTCTGAATTTCACGATCTTTTCTTCTTTGTTTTGCCATTTGGATTTTCTTTCTATGAACTTTTTTTTTTTTTTTCTAGTAACCTTTCGTCCCAATTTGGGGCTTGAATTTACAACCCCGAGATTAAGAGTCACATGTTCTACCAGCAAAGCTGGCCAGGCTCCCCTTTATAAACTTATTTACATGCTTTATATAAAAAAGTTTTCTGAATAAAAATGAAGTTAAAAAACAGCATTTAGCATAATAAAAATATTTGCAATTAATATGCAAACAAAACTTCCTTTTTAGTAAAAAATTAAAATGATGTGTCATTTTTAACCTCATCAGATTAAAAACGTGTTAACATCTATCCCCTAAAGATTGTGAACTAGCACGGGTGATGAAAGTCAAACTAGGAACCATCCTTTTGTAAAGAAATTTGGCATGGAGAACCACAGTTTTATTATTTTCACCCATTGGCCAAATAATTGAGTGTTACACTCAGATCTCCAACCTGTAATATAAATGAATATAGTAGCAAAGTTGTATTTATAGCAATTAGTTGAAACAATTTTTAACTATTTATCAAGAAGGACTTAGTAAAAATACTACAGTATTCCATATAATAAAATACTAAAAAAGAATGAAACCAAAATTTTTCATGCACTTTGCAGAAACTAGTGTGCTATTGTGTTTAAAGACTCCGGTTTGGAGGGAGACAGTCCCAGAACTGTCAGACAGACTGACAGACAGCTGTGCCAGCTCTGGGACACATTGCTCCGTTCCTCATTGTTGAAACAGAAATATCTGCCTCACAGACTAGGAATGAGAATTCAATGAGCTCATGTAGGTAAAGCGCTTATCACAGCACATTTAGTTAATGATCAAAAAAGACAAACTTAAAACTACTGATAGGAAAATCTATTCAAATTTTTATACCTACGTTGATATGGCAAAGCTTTTATCAGAATATCTGAAGATTAACATTTTATCTCTTAAAACATGGGGGATAAGCTATTGTACAAAGAGGCAGGAGGCAAAGGGGACGATGCAAGTATGTGTGTTCACGTGTGCGCGTGCGCGCGCATGTTTGGGCTGTGCTTGGAGAGATGCCTGGAAACATGCACAACATTAACTGGGTTATCTCTGGGTGGTGGGATTTGGATTCAATTTTTCACATTCATCTTTGTATTTGCAAACATTTGGTTCAATATTCTACCACAAATATGTAACATCTTTGTAAATGGGACTATTTTCTAAAAATGTAGTTAGGATATGCACATGTGTAGCCAAGTAAAGAAATATTATTCTCTGAGAAAAATGACATTTGTCTTTTTATACACTGTGTATCTTTCCAAGTACTATAAAATGTCAATTAACTGTTACAGAGAAACAAAAATGTATGGAAAATTAACCTGGATCTTGATCACTTTAAAATTCAAAATGTTTCTGATATCACATAGAGTACCTTAAAAATACTCAATGTGACGAAGTAATAGGATTTTTTTCCCCATAAGACAAGAAATAAAAATTGGTCTCAGCATGCAATAGTCTTGCTGTGTAGCTATGAGTTAGAGATTTCAGGTACCTACAAAATAAGGTCCTGCTGATAAACTTTAATATGATATTTCTCTAAAAAATGGATAAGTAATGAATAGAGATCCCTGAGCAAACAAACCAGTGGAAATGCAAACACTCATTATTCCTGATATGTTGGCTTTCTGGATGAGCCTTCAGATTACCATGGAATGTGCCTGCCTTTCTGGCATTCCCAGCATTCTTACTATGATGCAAGTACCCATTTCCAACAGAAACAATCTGTCTTATACTATAGCTGTGAATTTGGATTTCCATGACATACTTCCATAGAACAACCGGTAAAGTTCTCATTCTGAAAACAACCTTACTTAATCAAATGACAGAGTTTTGATACTGGTGATGTTTGGTGAGATGCGAATATATTTTTTTTTTTTTTGCATGTCTAATGGGAAATGCTTTAACCTTTTCAGGTGGAATTTTGACAGCATGAATGAAGAGCTTCAAAAAGCATCCTCATTCTCCATTTCAGGAATTTTAATTTCAGAAGTTTGTGCTAAGAAGCGTTAGAAATGTAGACAAAGATTTATATACAAGAATTATTTACAACTGCAAAATATTGGCAATAAAGATTAAGAAAATTATATTAAGCAAACATTAAATATATCCACATAACATAATATTACATAGCCACTGAAAAATGTTCATGAAGACTTTATGGCCTGTGTTTCTGATAAACAGTATGCTAAAAAAGCAAGCTAGAAAATTCTGTAATATGTATAAAAAACTTATAAAGAAACATGTCCAAAATTAACTGTCTCTGTTGGTGGTCTTATAGGTAATCTCTTCCATTCTTTATCATACTTTTTATGTATTTTGCAATTGGAATAGATCCTAAAGATGATCTAATTCAAAAATCTTCACCTTCTGTAAAATAAAAGGCATCTGAAGAAATGAAGTAACTTAGCCACAGCTTCACATTGAGAATCCAACACAAGGCTGCTTTCCTCTTTTCCCTCATACCTTCTTGCTACTCCTTGGGGGCCTATAATTACCATTTAGGATAAATCATATGTCCATATTTTTACCTTGATCCCATTATCTTCAAGCAAGCCCAACACGTTCAAAGACAGTTTAAATGCAGCTGCTTGTTGCTATCAATTCAAATGGACCATTGGTCTTGACTATAAAGAATTAAGACAACAGGGACCAAGGCTTTGCATGCCCACTTATAATTAATGGGTTTAGCACCTATTTGATTTCAGGAGCGGGCTTCTCTCCAATGTGGAAGGTTGGCTCAGACTCCTGGAGAGGCAAATGGCAAAATAGTTTGCTATTAACTACTTAAACAGCAAATAAGCAGAATGTCGTGCTTCTGGAAGAAACACAGAGAAACCATAATAAAGAAGTATCTAGCACAGTAGTCTCAATACATGGTCCAGGACCAGCAAGTTAGCATTACCTGGAAATTTGGTATTTCCTAACACACATCCCCATTGTTACTGGGTCAGACCCACTGGGAGTAGGATTCAGCAGTCTGATTTAACAAGCATTCCAGACAATTCCAGTACATACTAAGTTTGAGAATCATGGGCCCAGTAAACAGTAGGTACTATGCCGGTGCTTTGCCAAAACTATGCTCTTCAAACAACTATCCAGACAGGGATTCCCTTTACCATCTGTAAGTACAAAATACAGAGCTCGCTATTAGAAAAGCAAGGCTGCTAAGAGTCATCTCTACCCTTTATACCCCTTAATCACGTGTTTGGTCATTCTGATAATGAGGTGGAATGCTAAACAGAATTTCTTAAATTCCAAAAGCTCTCTGTTCTAAATAGACCATTTTGTTGCACAGATGATGAGATTCTCATATGACTGATATTTTTCCTTAGAGAAAGAGCTGAAAAGAATAATTAATAATACTATTAAAAAGCAATTATTAGGACACCTGAGTGGCTCAGTGGGTTAAAGCCTCTGCCTTCAGCTCAGGTCATGATCCCAGGGTCCTGGGATTGAGCCCCTCACATGGGCAGCAGGCTCTGCTCAGCATGGGGTCTGCTTCCCCTCCCCCTCTGCTTCTCTGCCTACTTGTGATCTCTCATTCTCTGTCAAATAAATAAATAAAATCTTTAAAAAAAAAAAAAGGCTATTATTAACTTCTTGGTAGAATTCCTTCCTTGAAAGCAGAGACATCATCGGCTTGGCCAACTCTGAAACGAGGTTACAGAGAATTTTCATGAAGGACAGTGGGTATGTGAGTTTTGTTCTTCAGTTGGTTTTGTTCAGATACAGCCTGGAGCACATTTCTGTTCGCTCTACCACACAGCTATTTCCTATCACACTAAGTAGTTTTTCCCTAGGTTTCCAAGAAGCAAATGGTGCTTGAATATGCGAAGGAGAGATTCAGTTATTTTCTTAGAATATTTGCAGGTTTATTTTTTTTCAACTGCTTATTCATTTAATAGTATGCCACTACATATATGCAAGACACTGTCTTATGCAGAATAAATACATAAATAAAACATTCCCTGCTTTACAAGAAGTTTATAATATAGAAGGGGAGATGAGAGGAACACAACAAAAAATATAAAAATACATAACACAAAACATACTCTAGGCCACAGAGATGTGTGAATCATGAATCATGAGGTCTCAGATAACTTATTTACCACTTCTACTTTGAAGGACATTCATGGGTAAACTGATAAATTAATTTAGATCTTAAGAAATGGCAGACAGGAAGGAATTCTCAGAGCCAAAAACCTCAGTAGGAGTGCAAATCACAAAACTTTGAAATGTGATCAGGCAAAGTTGAGTAAGCCAACAGCCGGGAGCCCACACATTACCATCACTTAGGAGCCCTGTAAAAAAAATAGTGATGCCCAGGTTCATTCTCCTCCTCTAAAATTCTGATATAATTTTCAGAAGTGGGACCTGGGCATAGACTTTTGTTAAGATCCCTGAATAATTCAGGTGTGAGGTCAAGCCTGAGAATCATGCTATAGCCGGTTGGGGAGGAGTCTGACACAATGGTGTAAGAAGCCCCGAATGCCGTGCCAAGAATACGTCCTCTGATTAGGAGGAAATGAGATGTCACTTAAGACTTCTGCACAGGGAAGGGTTGTGAGCAGAGCCATGTTTGTGTAATATAAACTAGCAGTCGTGGTGGGGGTATACTGTCAAAAGCAGAGACCAGCAGCTGGGAGAGTATTTAACAGACACCGTGAGAGCATGAAAGGCACAAAACATGGAACCATGGCCCAGATGCCTAATGTGTGCTGCAGCTGAAGGAGAGGGAGAACCTGAAGATGAGTATTAGCACAGGAGAGCTGAGGGAATGCAGTAATTGCAAGAGAAACATGGCCAGCAACAGACGTTGCCGGTGTGGAAGACAACAAGTGTGGTTTGTTACATGTTAAGACACTGGGACACACAAATCAAAACATCTATCAGGTACTTGAAAAATCAAGACTCTCTAAAAATTCTGCCTACAGAAAACAAATTAAGATTCAACATTGTACAGAGGTGAAATCTCCAGGGGAGATTTTTTTTTTTTTTGTAGTGAGATATATTTGCATATAACATTATATTAGATTCAGGTGCAGGAGATAATGATTCAATATATGCATATAATGCAAAACGACAACCACAATAAATCTAGCTAACACATTCATCACCATAGTTACAAATTTATATGTGCATGTGATGAGAACTTTTACCTTTTATTCTTTTAGCAATTTTCAAACATAAAGTACAATGTTACTAACTATAGTCACCATGCTGTACCTGGCATCTCTAGAACTTGTTTCTAACTGGGAGTGGGTACATTGCAGCCACCTTCACCCATTTTGCCTGGCCCCTCCTAACCCCCCACCTCTGGCTGCCACCAATCTGTTCTCCAGAGGATATCACTAAATCTGTAGAGAAGAAAAACATCTTGAGGGACTATCAAGATAGGGGGGAAAAAGAAGACTGGGGATAAATGTCTTAGAGAGTGCCCATATTTGGAGGAAGATCATAAAGAAGGGTCAAAAAGGTTGGAGAAGCAGGAGAGGGCAGCATTAAGGAAATTAAGGGAGAAGAGTTTGTAAGAAAATTCCAGACCTCGTAGGACCCCCTTATTGCCAGGACAGGTGTTTATTCCACTGACTCACACATTTCACCAGGTTTGGGAATCACCGCTAAGTAAAATCAAGGAAACTGAGAAATTACCTCAGTTAATTCACATGAAAGCTTAATTTCAGTTTCTTAAAGACTTTTATATGACTTTTGAAAAACACTGATATTCTAATCATGTTCAGATCTGCTCTCATACCAAAAATAAAGCAATCATAAATATAGTGACTATATTTTATAACAAAAAGGAGTTTCTTGGTAAATTCTGAAAAAAAAAAAATTTAAAGAGGGAGGAGTCAGATTATTGAGGGTTAATCAGAGAGCAATTACTAAGGAAAAAATACTTTTTCTTGAGTCTTTGTTTCCCAAACTATAGTCTAGACATCTACAAAGAGATGTTGTTAGGAAAAAGCAACTTTAGCTAAAAGGAAGATGAAAAATCATAGAGGATCTCCAGAGGGAAATATTAATGAATATGATTAATTAGTTAATTAATTCTCCAAAGGGCAAGTCAAGTCTCAAAGGGAAGTAATTGGGGAGGTTTACAATAATTATAAAATGGAGAGCAGAAAACAGAAGTGGTAAAAAATGAAAAGGCAGTCTCGAAAACGTGGTCAGATGCTCCCAAACTCCTCCCAAATGGAGGGAAACGTCTAAAGTATTTCAAGCATCTAAATCTGGTAATACACTAGCAGAGTAAACACACTATATCTGGAGTCAAACTCCAAAACCAAACTCCCTTGCAGTTAAATCCTCACATTCTGCCATTTGAAAAGTCTTCTATGAAACAGTTTGTTTTTCTTTCCCAGAGTCTTTCCTTAATCTAAATATGAGTATTACTTATTTTTACAAATTAAATATGTCATTCAAAGCATAGTTTAGTCCATGGCAAAAACCAGACAAAATATCTAATTTCTGGGAAAAAAAAGTCTTTAATTCTAAAGAAATATGAAAAGAACAATGACCTGAAATAAATTCCGGTTGACCTTTGAACAATGCAGGGGTGAGGGGATACCAACATTTGCGGAATAGAAAATCTATATAAAACTTTCAAATTCCCCAAAACTAAACTACTTATAGCCTACTGTTGACCAAAAGCCTTACCAATAACATGAGTAGTCAACTAACACATAATTTGTATGTTCCGAGTATTATATACTGTATTGTTATAATAATGTAAGCTACAGAGAAGAAAAATTATTAAGAAAGTCATAAGGAAGAGCAAATACATTTACGGGACTGTTCTGTAAGAAATCCGTGCCTAAGTGGACCCACATGGTTCAAATCTGTGGTGTTTAAAGGCCAGCTGTACTTATAAAAATTAATTTGAGATGAAAACCTCAGCCAAAGTTCTGAAATTTACCTGTTCTTAGAATCACCTAGAGATTTTAAACTCTAGATCCATAAAATCAGAACATCCGAACCTAGACTAGGAAGCAGGAGTTAAAGTTCTTCAGAGCATGCCCATGGACAGCCAAGTTTGAGAATCATTGTTCTAAAAAGATCAGAGGGAATCCATGTTACCTAGAGTCTGAAATGAAACATTTTAACTGACCACTGAATTTGGCTATTAATTTTGTAACTGAGGCAAAACCAGGTGACATGTAGTTTTTTGTTGTTCACAAAAGCAACCATATGTATCTGCCAAGGGGGAAAAAAAAGCCTGCAAGACTTTTTCCCTTCACACTAAACCCAACAATAGCACAATATGTTATTTGTAATATGGTTAAATAGGATCCATAGTATTGAAAAAAAAAAAAAGATTAATGCCGGAACTTTAAAAAAATAAAAGTAGCAGAAGGGGCATTTAAAGCAACAGTTCAGAGAAAGTATCTTCAAAGCTATATTAAACGTTTCCCAGCTTTGGAAAATTTAAATACCCAATCTGGTTCCTATGAAACTTAAAAAGATCAAACGATTAGAAGGAAGCTAGGCTTGAATGAGAAATAATGGGGATTTCAGTAAACATCTGGTTACCATTTTCAATGGTAAGAACCAACCCACTTAAGGAAGCAGTTTAGTTTCTTTGGAGTAAAAATGAGACACTGGCTTTTTGTTCTCTTTGCACAGTGGAGGGTAAAAGAAACATCAGAATGGGGAGGTCACTTGAAGCTCAACTTTTATAAATAAGAAAGCTTTTTTCAAAAACTAAAGTAAATTGAACTCCGGTCTCTGTAGTATAAACAACTCAACTGAGTTAAGGTTAAATAAACATTCCTTGAGCCCTAGTATGCCAATTAAAGAACAAATTCTGTTTGGTCATAAATACATCAGTAATGCTATAAGCACGGAGGAAAACAACAATAAACCAGAGCACACAATTACTGCCTGTCATACTACAATAAAATAGAATGGTGCAGACCACTAAGTTTCTTTGATTCAATTTCCCTTTTTTTCCCCCTCCCCAGTTTGATTAACTAAAGGCACAAAAGCACTTCTGGTATCACCGAAAACCTATTCCTTGCATAATAAAAAACGTATGACAAAGGCGTTTAGGTGAAATACTGACAAGGCGTGCCTTTTAAATGTGACCTTTACTCTTTCGTCTTCCTGCTAAATAGAGTGGATTAAACTCAGAGGAGCAGCAGGGTGCTGGTGTGCGCCTGCAGACAGGAAGGAAAGAGAAGAGGAATGCTTTAGGCTCTTGAGTTTTAAAGGATCAGTGGAAGCGTCTGCCGCCAACATGTACCACCAGCCAAAGGGGAATCACCCCGGATTTTGCCTCCAGACCCATGTTTCTCTGCTTCTTTGCTCACCACTCCTCTCTTCCGTCCTTGGATGTGAGATTAAAAAAGACTAAAGAAAAGGAATCCTTAGAATGACGAGGTTTAAAACCTTGTCTTAATTTCTCTTGTCTGTGTGTATAAATGTTAGAGTGCTGATCTAAAAAGGACTTGGGTGATGATTTTACTTATTCTCCTAAGTAATAAAGCAAGTGTTCGGGACCACCCCTGCCTTGATGCTGGCCACAACACCTCAGATGTTCTGAGACAGACAGTTCCACTGCTGGGCAACTCTGACTGATAAAATGTCTGTCCTTCAATTGATCCTGGTTACATCTTCCAGGGTTACGACAAATAAATCTTGTCCCCAAGTGTCCCGTTAAACAGTGGGGATACAAAAATATTGGTCCAACTACTTCCAGGGCCTCCCAGAAACATTTTTTGCAATTGGAACCATTTATTTTCTTGTGCCTGCTGCAGATCTGGTTTCGGCTGCAACTGCAGAAATATGTCCTCCTCAAGTCTACATAAGTAATTCTCACCCAATGATAAAATGTATGGTCTCCTGGATCATATATTACTTAGACCTCTATCCTGGGAGCAAGTTAAAAACTTTTGGAAAATATTTATTCTCTCGTAGGCCCCCCTACTCCATTCTATGAACTAAAACAATGATTTACTAAATAGGACCTGGATGATTTGAAAGACAATAATTTGATGGTGATTCTATCTTTTTCTGTAGAGAAGGTGTATGTTATAAAATCCCTGGGTCATACGATATATTTTTCCAAAGCGAGGGATTGGAAGAACATAAACATGAATATTTTACACTATGCTAAGCAGAGAAGTAGAGAGCGCTATGTGTTTCGTTGTTTTATGGAATATGAAATCCTCAGTGAATCAGGCATCACCGCTAAGCAGATAACTCACAAATTCTCATCTCCTGCCCTGGTCTGTCTGTTTTCTTCAGTTTTTGTCAAATGCATTCAGATGAAGAGCTGACAGCATCTGAGACCAAATATGCTTAGAACTAAACTCATCTATCCGCCTCTAAAACCAACAGATAGTAACACTTGCAAATGTGACAGAGGAATCTTAAGAGCAAAAGAAGAAAACTCTGAAAAATGGACACAAGCACTTACAGCCTCAACAGGTAGTATCAGTCCTAAATACTACGGTAGCTGTGGTTGCATTACTTTCATATAAGAGCAGATTTGAGCATGCGTGGAGTATCAGTGCACCTATAAAGTTATTTAAAAATAAAAGGCTTATCAATTAACTTTTAACGTGAATTCTGAGGTAGTTCACTATTTAAGGGGCTCAAATATTAGTACACTATGTTATCTTCACTTATTCATGCATTCAGTTGTATTCAACAATTATTCCTGGTGTGCCTCTAGGTTGAGGGCAAGGTTTTAAGTGATAAGCAAAACAGACATGGTCCCTGACCTCAAGGAACTTAGAGATTTTTTTTTTTTTTTTTTTTTTTTTTTTAGTTTTTTTTTTCCCTTAATGACAGGTCTTTCCCAAGGGAATGGTCTGGGAAACTATGTGTTGGAATTACAGGAGGGTTTACAACCCAGACCTATCAATGGGAGAATGTAGGTTGATAAAGAGGGCCTTGAAAACACCTATCGAGTTCATTTATCACAAAATACCCAGCAGCAGCACCCCCATGTTCTTCATATAGAACCCATTTTAAATGTGCTCTCCCAGAAAGGAATCTCCATAATCTCCTTTCTGTAATTAGTTCTTGACAGAAGTAACAATATTATCTCTGATTCCTTGAGGGACCTTAGTGTGGCATTCATAGAACAATCCAAAACAATCAATCCCCAAAGAGAAAATTAGGGCTTTGAGAGGTTAAGTAACTTGTCCAAGGTTATATAACCATTAAAGGTAACACTAGAACTCAGCCCACGTTTGATCTTACTCCAAAGGGGCTGCTTCTTTAATTACCACAGTCTACTACCTCCCTAAGAAAGCAATTACTGTGGTTAAGCTCTTCTTACTTATGGGTGATTTAAATCTCAACTTCCTTATAGGTTCTTCTTGAATACAAATAAACTAAAGAAAAAACAAAACAAAACCCTGAAATATGCTTTCCATCACAAAAGTCAAGATTGGGCTATAGTAGTGGCTTCTTTTCCATACAAATCCCAGAAACAGCTTTTGGCAAGTAGCCATTATAAATAAATCTTCAAAATTAGACTAAATTTCAAATGGTACATGGATGTGTTGGACATTTTTGAGAGAGCAAGTGAATGTAAATAAAAATATAGGAGGATAGAAAACTATTAAATTATAAACAGGGAAGGAGATAGGTTTTTTCTTCTCTAATATACTTTCCACAACATTAAGTACTGATCTGTATCTCTCGCTCTATTAACTATATCTTTTAATAGTGCTTCCCAAGAACACAGTTGGATAAATTACAGTGTCCTCATGGGGCGGGGGGACGGTGAAGCAACATTATTTAAAATAGCATTCTCCAGAACACAATATATCAAGTTTAATATCAATACAAATGTCGATATACCCTCTCACCATATTAACTCTAGCCCTTCCTAGAAATGCCTTCGCCATACCATGCTATAATGTTATATTCTCAGCTCCTGTTGGAAGGTTGCTCTATGAACTAAGACATGACATCCACTTCATTTGCAATACAAATGTTGCTCTGGCTCTTGACCCATTACATAACTTAGGGTAGTTTACTTAATAATCCCTTCAAGAAATTTTTTAAAAAATATTACTTGGGCATGTGTGTGGTTAGGGGAAGGAATGTCCTGTTCCCTTCTTTCTGAGAGTAAAATTTTAATTCTTTTCCTTGTTGTTCTCGGTATTTGTAGGCTCAAGCCAAAATTAGGCTTCAATTATGGTAACTAAGAGGACTATCCAGCCTGAGCCCTGACTTCAAATTTCCATTTTAGTAATGTTATTATTATATGTTTTATTGTAAACCATCAAACCCTTTTTGAATGAGGTTTGGTGTAACTTACAAAACTAAACTATCTCAGTCCTAGAGTTTAACCATCAGTCTGGGTTGGGATCCGATGACATAGAATTAGTCTAGCTACATGGGTCAGCAAACTTTCTCTGTTAAAGGCTCAATAAATGTTTTAGGCTTAAGAGCCCCACCATCTCTAACTACTCAGCTCTGCTATGGCAAAACAAAGCAGCCAAAGACAGTATGAAAACAAATGTGTAGCTGCATTGCAATAAAGCTTTGTTGGCAGAAATAGGCGTTGGGCCAGATTTGATCAGCAGGCCATCATTTGCCAACCCCTGGCAAGAAAATTGATATGGTCTTCCACTTTCAGTGTATCTTTTAAAAAACATTGCATGTAAAACCCCCACGTTACAAAAACAAGAGCAATTTGAAACCATTGGAGTGCCCAATTCTGTAGTGGGTTGGCATTTTTTTCACAGGGACTATATAATACGTCATTTAATTTAGAAGTGCAAGGTGTATTCAGAAGTGAACAGAAAACTGATAAATATGTACTACTCTTTGAGCATGCAGAAATAATTATGATCCAATGATACAACCTAGTGAGACAGGGTCTCCAGACCACATACTACTTGGATGTTACCATGGGAATAGGATAAGAACTTTCAGAAAACATCTACTTTCGTTTAGGCTACTATCCGACTCCAGGACTAAAGCACTGATTTACTAAATGGTACCTAGATACTAGGAAGGGCTATAATTGGTGGGTGCTACTATCTTTTCCTTTAGAGAATTATATGTTTTCATAAATGCAGGAACATAAGATATATTTTTCCAAAGCAAGAGATTGAAGGATCATAAAGTATATGTTTTACATGATGCTGAGTTCTGTAGGCCTACATGGGTAAAGACAATTGTCCTCTTACTGTTTTCAAAATCAGCTTAAAGATTAAATGCCTGTAAATACTGACACAATTAAAACTTAAGCAATATAATGGCATTATAGCAAGCAGACCTTTGCATTATTTTATTCCCAGAATTAAGTCTAAAGATTGTTATTTCTTGAACCAATAGTATGTCCCTTAGGATAGTGTGCCTCAATGGGCCATATATCAGAATCATATGTGTCTGTTCTTAACATATAAATTTCTGGGCCCCATTCCCAGACTACTGAATCAAAAAATAGTGGCTGGGCTTTATGTTGTCTCCTCCCAGAACTCTGAAGGGGTAGACAAAGTGATTAAATTCTCACAACATACTATCAGGAAATAATGACATTACTGCCTTTAACAGATTAAGAGAACTAGAGCTCAAAGAACCTAACTTGCTTAAAGTTATATATCCACAGCCCTACTGTCTCTCTGGATAGAGCCACAGACTTCTGTTAATCACTAGAATGGCATTAACCAGGGAAAAAATCACAATGCCCACCTTCTAACTTAGAACCGAGACTGCTTACTTTTTCTTTCAAAGAATGTTTACTAAATAAGTACTAGGAAAGCTGAATAAATTATAAAGCCCAAATGTTACTCTACAAGAACAGATTATACTTAATAGTGGAATGTTGCCTGGCTATGACCCTTTTATTTTTTTTCTAATTTTTATTCATTTCTGGCCTTAAAGGTTTAAAAAAGAAAAAAAAAAAAGGTAGCTCCAAGCTGGAAAGAGGCCACCTGTGTTTCAAACGATGGCATAGAAAGAGGTCAACAGAGCTGATTGGGGTCAGATCAGAAGAGGAAAGAAAAGCAGGTAAAATGGATAGGTAAAATAGGGAAATTTTATTTTATATTTATTTTCCTACAACCAAGCAGGTATTTTATAAATGTGTCAAATCTGCACCTGGGCACTTAGTAACATTTGTGGTAGTACTTGTTTTACTTTTGATACAGTAATTTCAAATTTCAGTTTAGCAAAGAGAAGCTGCAATGGTAAAGTTAAAGATAGGAGGGGTAGGTCTCCAGATTATTCTGAACTGCTTCCACTTCCCCCAAGATGCTCAACATGGAGAAATTAAGTTCAAATGTGCAAATACCGCATCATACTTTCTGCTGCCATATGTCTGGTAAAATAAGCATGGGCTGAATATGGGAAACGAAAGAAAAATGAATTTGACAAGAACCAAATCTTTAGAAAATATTTTTATAGTGAGTGCCTCAGTACAAACATAATTTAGAGATTAAATCTGTGACCATGGAAAATAAGCTGCCATAAAAAAGTGATTTTTTTTTCCTATATATTAGAAAATCAGGGAGAAGTTAGATTACGGTCACATAATTTTTTTTATTTCCGTTATTTGAGGGTTGCCTTCACAGTGAAAACTACAAAATCGGAAGGAAAAACCAAAAGTCAATTTTGCATACTCGAGACATTGCTACCCTTTCTGGAGGCCGTATCCAGTAATAATATCTTATTATACTGAGTTGAAGAAACCAAGAAAGAATTAGGAAGTGGTTGTTTTACAGGCTGAGGGGATATGGGATACGTGAGCCAAATCAGCATTCACAATGTCAAAGTCTGGTGATGTCACTTCCTTATCTTATGCTGCGCCTAGAAGCTCCTTTGCCTGCTAGAGTTTATTGCCTTCAGGCTGTCTTTGCACTTTTCTGGATATTTGGAAGCTGCAAAGTCATTCTCCTTTTTCTTGTAAAACTGACCCAAGGACACTAAGGGAGAGAGCAACTGCATTCCTTCTGAACTGCAACTGGACAGAATTGAAAATTGAAGCGGAACTGAAGTTGAAATGCATACAGAATCCATGCTGTGCCCCCACACGGTCAATGGCAGCATCAGAGAGGCAGAGGGACTTGCAGACACAAGCGGGGTGTCATCACGGCTGTGTTGGGCATGACTCCAGGTGCACGGCTCACGGGGGATGGGGACGGTGGTCCTAGAAACACCTACTTCAGGGATGGGCTAAGATGTTTTATGGGATGAGAGGGAGACGAAACATTTTATATCCTTCCTTAACCCGGATAAATGGTTTCCTGACAACATCTTTTATGGATGTTCCAGAACTCTCCATTGGTCCCTCCTTAATAGAACCAACCGCAAGGAAGTTCCTAAAATTCGTCTTCAGCCCTCTTGGATATTCCAGAGCTTTCACCTTCCCTTTTGTTTTTCTCATTTGCTTCCAGAGAAGCCCAACACCCTAGATTTCCACAGGACTCTGAGGGGACAAGGCCCAGCAAATGGCATTGCTGAAGACCTATCTTCATGGCCCATACTCTGCACGTTTTTAGAATCTTTCCTTTCATCGAAGTGTATGTTTTGAGGCCCTATCCTCCAAAGCTTTGTTAGCTAAGAAGCTTATAACTTTATAGCCAGTGCGGGAAAAGGTGAACATGGTGAAGGGGAATTGAGGCTAACCGTCCCGCTCCCCTCATTCATTCAGCGGCATAAGCTGGCGGTTGAAAGAGCAAGGTTGAGTGTATCCATCACATGGTGAGTTGCTCAGGAAATGTTAGCTGTTATTGTGACTGTCCTTTTTGACCCTCATCATCTCCTCAAACTTTCTTTTCAAATACCTTGTTTAAAAACTTGTCTTTTATTTTTCACTTCAAATGATAGAAATAAAAGTACTTGACTAGTAATAGGGTGTGTGATAAATACCCATACGTCTTTCGCATTTTAGAGCCAATCTGTGAATCACATTTAAGCTGGCTTCTCGAAACAATTTCCAGCACATTCTACTTGCAGTCAGATGAAGTGGCAATTTTCTTAAAATATGGAGCAGTTTGGTGCTGGGCAGAACAAGTATTCAGGCTCATAAACATAAACATTTTTTATGTAGCATTTAAATATGAACTAGGCAACTCCAAAATGCTACAAAAATATAAACAAAATAATTTCAGGAATAAAGAAATATAGCTAAAGAAAAATTGAGAGGAAGTAAAAAAAGGAGCCAAGTTTTCTTTGATGTAAGTTGATCGTGGGTAAAAATTTGTTTTTATAAATTTCTTTTTCTTTTTTTTAAAGATTGTATTTGTTTATTTGACAGAGAGGTAGAGAGAGAGCACAAGTAGGAAGAGTGGCAGGAAGAGGCCGAGGGAGAAGCAGGCTCTTCTCTTAGCAGGAAGCCCAATGTGGGGCTCGATCCGACGACCCTACGATCATGGCCCGAGCAGAAGGCAGACACTTAACCGACCGAGCCACCCAGACACGCCTAAAAATTTCTCTAGGAAAAGAATGTAACACACTCTAGAAAGTGTTTCACATTATATATCAAGCAACTTGGGTATTTACTTCTTATTCTGACCTTTTTCTAGCAGCCCCAGCCCAAGGCCGGCACCGAGCCTTTCTTCAGCGATGACAACCGTATAGCGATGCTGAGTGAGAATGTGCTGGTGGAGCTGAAGCTCCATTTTGCTGAAGGAAGGAGGCCTGTAGAGTATGGCCCTTCTGTCATGGCTGCCAAAGTGTGCCTCTATTGATCTCTCCATCTAAAAAAAACAAAAACAAAAAAACAAAACAAAACAAAAACAAGAAAGAAAGGAGGCATAAAAATTCAAGAGGAAGAAGTAACACACTGCCCTTGAAGGACACCATTAATGCAAATCAAAGGCCATTCAGAAAGTTATCCTGTCAGTTTGTCTCAGGAAATGAAAGACAGACTCTCTGAAAGGCTGGCAAGGACAAAGGCTACCTCATATGCGAGAACTGAAGGTGAATTGAATTTTTCTATTACAGAGAGATAAAAATTTTAGGCCATTAAAATATAGGGGCCCTCGAGGAATACTATTACATAGAAACACAGAGCCCAACTCTAGCTGAAAATATAAATTAGCAGCAATGCCTTCCATCTGCATTGTGCTTACATAACGTACTTTCAGTTGCATTATCTTCTAACGGTGCTTTTTCGGTAAACACAGGAGAGGAAACAGACTCAGAAAGGATGGACTTTGTGCTGGCAGGACTCGTTCAGGAACAGGGAGCACCGAGAAACAAGCTCAGAGCTCTTTGGAGATGGACAACGCTGCTGCTTCTTTCAATCAGGATGCAGCACAATTGGAACACAGCTCAGGGTGGCCAGCTGGATCCCTGCTCACGAAGAGGAACATCATAATTTCAGGTTCTTCCATAGTTTATTGATCCTCCAAATACATATTCCTGTTTCTCACAAGGATGTTCAAAATTCCACCAACAAAAGGGAATTTTCCAACTGACAAGTAGAAAGAATGCTGATATCTAAGTTCATTATAAGGTAAAATAGCAGACATTGGGTATTTTCCTGAAAAGTTGAGATTAAACCTTGATAAAGTAGATATTTTTTTTTTGTTACCAGAAGGAGCAATGAGATTGGATGGGGGTTAGAGCAAAAACTGGGAGAGGCCGAAGAAGAAGAGACAAAGGAGTTGGGTGAGGACAATGAGCGAGAAGAGATAAAACACAAAACTGGGAATCTAATTAGTTAGAGTGACACTTCTGAATCATACTGTCCACTTTATGGATGCAAAATATACGTATCGTGTCTTTTCACTTAAATTTCTTTCACTTTTCACTTAAATTTCTTCATTACTTCCCATTACTGATAGAATCCATTCCAAATCTTCATCAGGGAACACAAGATCATTAAACTTAAACCCTGTCTTTCTTCTCTGGTCATATCACACTCTTAATTATTTCCATTCCTGATCCCACCCTCTTCTTTCATACACATCCCACTGTTCCTCCTCCCTAAAATTCCATCCTCTGACTCCACTCATCCATCTGGCTCGCTCCAAAGCAAACATCACCTCTTTTGGGAAGTTTTCATTGAAATACACCCCTCCGTTAGCACTTATGAAAGGGAATGTGCACGTCTCCCTGATGTGAGCTCCTGAACTAGCAGTACACTTGTACACATGGTACATGTTTAATAAATGAAGATATCTACAAAATTAATGAGCCACAGTGCTCTATCAAGATCTTTGAAGATATGTGTGGAAAGAAAGAAGAAACAGATTTAGATTATAAACCCTCTGAGGGCAGGAACCATATCTTATTCTTCATTTTATACAAACTATTGCCATCTGTCAATGAATAGACAAAGCAGAGTGACGTGCTAGAGAACACATACTCTGAAGAGACTGTTGGCTTTGAATCCCCTGGTCCCACCAGCACTCTTTGTATGACCTTGGACAATACCTTCCTCCTAACGGTGCAGTGAGTACTAAAGACTTACTATATGTGAATGGCTTAGAACTGTGCCCAGTATATGGGAAATACTATATATGTGCTGTTTTTTTTTTTTTAAGGTTTATTTATTTGAGAGAGAGAGAGAGAGAGAGAACATGCAAGTGGGGGGGGGGGGGGCAGAGGGAGAGAATCTCAAGAAGGCACCCCACTCAACAGGGAGCCCAGTTTGAGGCTCTGTCTCAGGACCCTGAGATCATGACCTGAGCTGAAACCAAGAGTTAGATGCCTAACTGACTGAGTCACATAGGCACCCTTATGTATGTGTTTTTTAAATAATAATATAAAGAACAAAGAGTCAGAAAAACTGTCTCTGAGTCTGAGCTCTGCCTGACACATGGTAACACGGGCATTTAGTATGTGTGTGGTGAATTTAATAGAAAAGAATAGAAGGCTAGCTACTCACACCTCCCCTGCATGGCACTTTGGGCAAACATGATTAATTAGATATTTTCCTTTGTTAAACGATACTGGGTTGTTTTTTTTTATAATGAAACCATTGATTAATGATTGATTGATTGATAATGAAAGTTTTTAAACTCAAAAATTTAACTGCAGATTGGGACCCGATTCCCCAGCCAACATCATTGTGTGTCACGGTAAACCTGTAAGAAGGAGTATTTGAAGCCGAAAACAGGTTGAGCCTTTGTACACAGGACTTAGAGGGAACCAGGAGTCCACAGGAGGCCAAAATAAACAAACATGCATCTAGGTGCAAGGGAAGACAGATGCTTCCAAATATATCAGTGTCAGTCAAGTGAAATGCTCGGTGCCCAGAATTCCCTTCTCACATTATTTTCTTTCGTAATCACAGGATGCTCCTCTCTATTACAGCTGGCTTAAATAGAGCATTGATTTCACATGAGGAGAGCGTATTTTCAAACTCTACGTTATTATTATTTTGAAAGATACATTCCTCCTTTCCCTCCCTTCCCCCTCCCCCAGCCAGGATCAGTTTAAGCAAGAGCAATGTAGCTCTTACGTTATATAGAGCATATTATAAATAAAGTGTAATTACTGGCCATGTTTTCTAATAACCTTTGTAACATAAACTGACATTTTAACTTGCATCTCAGACTACAGAGAATAATGGGAAGTGAGCTTGTCAGTCAAATTATGTTGTATTATCCTGTAATACAAACTGCTCCTGTCCTGGTCATATTTATAACACACTGTATCAGCAAAATGGCCCAAGACCAAGGGGCAAGAACACTTTTAACCGGTCCAACAACAGGTGCACATGCTGCATCCATGAAATAAAAACTAGGTGAATAATTACATCAACCACACCAGCAAAGGCAGGATTATCAAATGCCAGAAGCAGCACTTTGGGAAATGAGAGCTCTTGATTACACCTACAGTTCTGAAGATGTATTTTTAGTGGCAGAATTTAACCTGGCCATCACTACAGCAACTTAACTTGAGACTCACAGGCTTGCAGAGATCATCTTAGGAGAAAGAATGAGTGTTACTAGATGTTAACATTCTGAACTCCAAAGTCACGGCTCTCTCTCCCTTCTTCTGGAAAGATCTGAAAAATTGTCCCTCAGAAATCACTTTTCCAGACTATCTGAAAGTTATTTTAATTTTTTCAGAGATTTTATTGATTTATTTCAGAGGAGGGAAGGGGCAGAGTGAGAGGGAGAAAAAGGTTTAAGCACACTCCATGCTCAGCATGGAGCCCGACCTGGGGCTCGATCTCTCGACCTGGAGATCACAACACTGAGATCACAACCTGAGCAGAAATGAAAATTCAGATGCTTTACTGACTTTGCTACCCAGGTGACCCTATGAAAGTTTTTTCAAAACAACACTTTTTGGGACCCCTGGGTGGCACAGTCGATTAAGCATCCAACTCTTGATTTCAGATCAGGTCGTGATCTCAGGGTTGAGATCTCAAGGTCATGAGATGGAGCCCCACATCACAGGGACTCCGTGCACATCCAGGAGTCTGCCTGAGATTCCCTCCCTCTTCCTCTGCCCCCCCTCCATTTGCACTCTCATATTCTCTCTCTCAAATAAATAAATCTTAAAAAACAAAACAAAACAAAACTGAACACTTATTATTTTTATTGGAAAGCCTTCAAAATCTGAAACTGTTATACCACATTAGATAAAGCAAAGGACAGAGTGTTGTAATAAACGACCTGAAGTGTCCAATGCAGTACTATAGGGAAGAACAGAGGAGGACCAGGGATCAGAAATCTGGATTTGAATTCTGACTCTACCACTTGCTTGGTTCATCCACTGGGGGAGGGGGAGTTGTTTTATCTCTCTACCTCCAAATTTTCTCATACATATGGTTAAGGTAACAAATTCTACTTCATTAAGTTGTACGGGGAATTAAATTAATTTGCCATATGAAGGTATCCAACACAGTGCTCCATCAATAAATGATATGAATTATTAATAAAATTGAATTACAAGGGGCACATGGGTGGCTCAGTGGGTTATGCCACTGCCTTCAGCTCAGGTCATGATCTCAGGATCCTGGGATCGAGTCCCGCATAGGGCTCTCTGCTCAGCGGGGAGCCTGCTTCCCTCTCTCTCTCTCTCTCTGCCTGCCTCTCCGTCTACTTGTGATCTCTGTCAAATAAATAAATAAAATCTTTAAAAAAAATTGAATAACAATATGTTTTAACTCTGATTTTCCTTTAAGAATTCCATAAGCATTAGGGGTGCCTGAGTGGCACAGTTGGCTCAGCATCTGACTCTTGGTTTCAGCTTGGGTCTGATCTCAGGGTTTTAAGATCGAGCCCAGCTTCAGTCTTTGAGCTCAACAAGGAGTCTTCCTGGGACTCTCTCTCCCTCTCCCTCTGCCCCTCCTCCCTGCACTCTCAATCTCTCTCTCTAAATAAATATTAAAGAAAAAAAGAATTCTATAAGCTTTACAATTACTATAGTTTGGCCTCGATCATAAAAGACATTTCTGCAATAAACTATATGTTTCCATATGTCTTGTTACATGTTTTTATCTATGTGACTCATCACATCTTATTTTCTTTTAAAGATTTTATTTATTTATTTGAGAGAGAGAGAGAAAACACGAGGACGGGGGTGGGGGGTGGGCAGAGGGACAGAGAGAGAGGGAGAAGCAGACTCCCCGCTGAGCAGGGAGCCTGACACAGGGCTCCATTTCAGGGCCCTAGGATCATGACCTGAGCTGAAGGTGGATGCTTAACAGACTGAGCCACACAGGTACCCAACTCATCACCTTTTAATGCAAAAATATAATTTATTTATTTATTACATTTATTGTCTGTCTCCCCATACCATAAAAGGAGGTAAATGAAACCATATATTTTTGTCTATTTTCTTCACTTTTGTTTCTCCAACCAAAGAATACTACTGGCCACATATGGGGCACATAATATATATTCTTGGAATGAAGGAATACAAACATCTTTTTTTCAATATGTATAAGTCTTGGTTATAAATACTACCATGGGAGATTGGGAATAGAAAGTGTTGAACATTTGTATTAAGAAACTTATTTCAGCAGAATTTTAAATAGTAGCAAGAATGACAAAATAGAATTAAATGTTGGAGCAAAGTAATGAATTTATAGTAGAAAAATCAAATAAAGAGCTATATTATAAAAGCGTATTTCTCAGTTACTTATAGTATTAAAAAATCTTCAACCAAGACTTACCACAAAAGCAAGAAATACAGTTCTTTAGTATATAGTAAGGATGAAAAATAAAACTTGGGGGTTTTTTTTTTCACATGACAGAGAAATTTTTTCTAGATTTATTAAAGTAGCCATGTATTTATGACACCTTTTGATGCTCAAATACAAATCATATAGCAAACCTTGGATGTGTGTTATATATAACTAAAAGTCAAATTGGCTTGCTGGTCTAGATCTTTGACATTTTAGAAATATTGCTGAGTCTATTATAGTGAATTATGTTTTAATTTTTCCATTATAAGAATAAAATAAGGATTTTTTTTTTTTAACCCATAGGTGAAATTTATACTTACTTTAGAGAATTCAAGAAACAACATGGGGTTTTCCGGGATGCATATCCTACACATTTTCCACTTAAAATTATTTATAATTATAGGACAGTTCAGGAACCACAGGTTCCCTGGATAGGTAAGCAGAGCCTCGTGAGAATGTTCCTTACCCAAATGAATCTTCAGTTAACCTCTGTCTTTATGGCACAACTGACTCAAACTGGATCTCAGGCTCATCATGGAAGAAACACACGCTTCTCAGACCAACTCCATGACAGTGAGCACCTTTTGACTGCACTCCCAAACTGCACTTGGGGCTACTGACTAACCCATGAACATCCAATGAAAGGCAAGTTTGTTCATCTGTGCCTCTATGTAAGTTTTAAACAATAATAGAGAAACAATTGGGGAGGGTATATGCTATGGGGAATGCTGTGAATTGTGTAAGAAGGATGAATCAGACCTGTACCCCTGAAACAAATAATATATGTTAATATAAATAAATAATAGAGAAACAAAAGCAATAAAGTTTCAATACAAAAAAAGTGTATTCTCAATACAGCTGTGATGAAATTGCGCCCACTGAAACAGCTATTCCCAAAATCTACCATCACCTATTTCTCAATCTGTCTTTCCCTTTGGCACTCTTCACAATTTATAGTATATATTACTTTTTTGATGTCTGCCTCTTACACATATTTGTACATTTCATGAAAGCCTAGATGTGTCTGCTTTAGCCACTGTACATACTGCTTAAGGTCAGGTTCTAAGTAAGATGGAAGAGATGAATGAATGAGCAAATGAGTGAATTCATGAATGCAAAGTGTACGTTCATTATTTGTAAACATGTTTATTTTACTCACTTTCTGATGAAAACACCAACTAGAAAAATCTCAGTGGAAGCTTCAACATTTGCATCTCAAGCCGTAAAATATCTATGACTTTTTCATCCCCAATGACTCTCTCCTGCACTTCACTACAAACACCCACTCCAGTGACACAGCTTGGACTTTGTAATCCCCAAACACCCCCACCTCTGAAATTATAAAATGAGATATTCTATCCTCTGATTGCATTTCTGTATTTCCATCTCTTCTCATTTATTCCCATCAGTTCTTCAACCACTAGTCTTTCTTCCTAATGCCAACTTTCTCCTAGCCTCTTTTTAACCTTCTCTCTCAGTTTGGATTCCATGGCCCAACACTCCCATCACTCCCTCCCCAGTATATTAAATTCCCTTCCTCCACTGCACTTGCATCATTCACACTGTAGAGCTTCAAGCAAGGAAGAGCTGGGCACCTAGCTGTTAACAAGACAGACACACCTCTGCCCCCACAGAGCCGGCAGCCCATCAAGGAAAGCAGACATAAACAACTAGTTATAATAAATGATGATGTGCCAGGTAAATCGGGAGGAGTAGAGTGTCGTGGAAGCTGAGACCCAAAGATCTCAGTATCCTACCCACCCTGCACGTGGGCTGGATTGTTGAGAGCTCTGAAAAAAAGTGCCTGGGGACAGATTCTTATCGGTAAAATCAGTTCGGTCTTCGGGGTCCCCAGACTATCCTGCTATGCTTCCCTGACCAATCTCTCACATTCTCCATAGTGACTAACTTTCCCACTCTCCAGCTACCTTCTTATTTCCACAGATAACTGCCTCCCAATAATAGAGGAAATTAGCACTATTAGAAGGAAACACACTGGGTTAAACAGCCTCTGTTTTGGCAGACCCATAGCCTTTCAGCACAACTAACATTTCCTCTTTTCTGTTGACCTCCATAGAAGAAACCTGTCCTCCTCTCATCCATGGCTAACCACTCTCCGGATTCCATATCTCCCTTTCCTCCAGGTAACAAACCTTCCAATTTCTACCTTCAAATCCCTGAGAACTTCATCCATCTTTTCTTCTTCTCCTGGATCCTTCATGTCCCCTCCCCCTTGGCTCTTTCTCAATGTTTATTCATTCACTCACTTACCTCCTTAATATTCTTGAACACTTTCTGTATGACAGGCACAGTGCTAGGCTCTGAGCAATGAAAGTGAAGAACCTGACAAAGCTCTACCCCTCACTGAGCTCACTTTTTAGTGGGTGGAGCAATAAACGGTGAATGAAATCAAATGCAAGGTAAGTTCCTGCAGAGGTAAAATATCTGGTCTGGGTAAAATGTTAAAGAATGACCCTGGCTCTCTTTTTGATGCTGTTACTTGCACATGTTACGAATGTTTTGTGTGGGGGGAAAAAAATGAGAGAAGAAAAGAAAATTCTTGGAGAGAAAAGATGGGCAGAGAAATTAAAACAGGAAGATCTTGAAGGTCAGCACCATAGGGTGCTTTTTACTGTGAACGGTAAATAGGGTCCGGTAGGCATAAGAAATAGCTGACAATGAGGAGAAAAGTGAAGTTAATACATTACTTGTTATCTTTTTAAGTAGCCAGTAGGAAACCAAAACTTCCTCAGTAGTAGAGAATTAAAAAGTTGGAAACTTCATGCTGGTCTCTCTACCTAGGGACACCCTCGATGAACTTCGATTCCTTTTACTAAAAGTCATAGCAGGGAAGAAACAGAGGAGGAAAGCTGGGAGGGTATTTTCTTGTTTTATTTTGTTTTTGGGGTGGACGGGTCCTGACAGAAGTCCAGAAGGCCAGACTTTTACTTCCTAAATCACAAGATTTCCTAAAGACTATAGGCCGTCATTCCTATAATAAAAGTTTTTTAAAAATGGAAGTACTCCATGACCTGAGCGATCACACTGCAAGAGAGACATGAGACCTGTCCTAAGAAGATTCCTGATGACACCGGGGAAGCATGGGACATGTACTGGGAGGGGAAGGGCACTGTGGAGCCTGGTTTGGGGTGGAAAGAGCAAGGAGAAGCAGCAATAGGATCGTCAAATCACAATGTGTATTGCTAAGAGAGAGGCAAGATACAGAGGATGAAAACCTTCCAGAAGAAAGGATTTGCCGTGAAGGTATGAAGCAGGTAGAGAGGGAGGCTGTAAGCCTGACATACTAGAAGAAGAACAGCACAAAGGAGGAAAATGGAAGAGAACAGCAGGAGAGACCCAGATCTGGCCATTCTAAACTAGAAATTATTGACGGATAAATATCGTCATATTGCCTTAACCCACTGGAACATCTGCAATACTGAGACTTCGGGGATATAGAATGATTTTTGTTGATTAGTAAAGACTTTCCACCACATCTCTAAAATCGGAAGTTCCATCCTGAGAATTCCCAGGTCGTCTCTATGTCTGATGCCCAGTCTCCTCACTCACAAACGGCACATGCCTCTCTCAGCAGGGCACACAGTGTCAAGCCTGTGTAGTTGGGAGGAAGAGGAGAGACTAATGGAGGACAACTGGGAAGACTTAAGAAGAAATAAGGCAGACTGAACAGTTCTGGGCTTTTCAGACTCCAGCCAACGCACAGGCATGCCGGGCGTGGCTGGAAAGGTCTGCCTCTCACACGTTCCCCAGGCTGGCCCTCACACGTAGCAGGAATCTTGGAGATGGAGAGAAATTAAAAATGCAACTAAGAACACAAGAACAGTGGTGTCTCCTCCAGCCCATGTCCCGTGTCTCCCCTTCATGCCTTGCCGCTGTAGTTGGCTAGCAAACCTCTACGCTCCTGACCTCTCAGCCATTTCAACCAACATGGAAGAACTTCGATTCCCCTCTCTGCTCCTCCCAGCTTCTCTTTTTCTCTTTCCTAGCTGTTTTGAAAGTCATATGGAGCATCTTTTTCAGGCCCCTCTGGAGGCTTTTCCTCCAACTAATTCAAGGCCCCCCCTTCGCTCAGCTGCCACCCACGATGCACAGCTGTGGGTCTTCAGTTTACTGGTTGCTGTAACTTTACAGACATAACAAAGACCCAGCTGAGATTACAAAAACACAGAGATGGCTGGGAGATGATGCTCATGATAGTGTCCTTGGAGAGGTCTTTAAGCACAAGATAAAGCTTTAGGGAGAGAAGGAAGGTTGCTTTTTCTCTGGGTGCATTGGAGTTTGCTTCCTAATTTGGATCAAACAAAAACCGCTCCCACGTGTTCTTGTGTTGTCTCTTCTCCTTCCTTCTGCTTTCCTGTCTCTACACTCTTCCCCCTTCTCAGTCTCCCCTTAATCAGATAAGCACATAAAGTTTAAGAGGAGGAAGTTACTTTTGTCCTATCCTCAAGCCCTGATCATGTTTGTAGGTTTTAGAGTAAATGTTCTCTAACCCCCTGAATCTTACCATGGTGTCAGCAGTAGTTGAAGGACATCCATAATGAAGAAAATATAAAATTGACAATCCACAATTGTGAAACAGCAGGCAGAAAACAAGGGGAGAACTTGTTCTTTTGAAAAATGTTAAAATAATAGCAAGTCTCTGTCCCCCCCACCCCACCCCCCATGCCCAAACAACAAGTGAATTCAGCGATTCAGTCTTAAAATAGCAAGTCCCTACAAAAGCGACATAACAGACAGGAAAGAGCACTGGGGTCATTATAGCAGCATCAGTACCTAAGCATCATACAATCTACCAAACGTTTTTATAGATGCCAGAGACTCTGAATCTCAGTTTCAGTCTTTGCCAGCCAACTCCCCAAGACCTCCCCAAGGTCTTCTAAATCCTGGGTCTCCCCTCTACTTCCCACCCTCCATTTATTATCTGCTGATGCCGCTGAAGTGCGACTTGATGTTCTTCAACTTCCTCATCTGCAAACAAGCACCAGCCTTCCGTCCTGCTTTTCACGCTAGTGTAAGGATCAAGGGAGATTTCAGTGAAGATAAAAAGCAGTCGAAAACATACAGCCCTCATAAACCTAACACGTATTAAATATTTCTTAAAGAAGTTATTGCATAAAAGAACTTTTTGATAAATTAAAGTGTTTTAAACTGGGGCGCCTGGGTGGCTCAGTGGGTTAAAGCCTCTGCCTTCAGCTCGGGTCATGATCTCAGGGTCCTGGGATCGAGCCCCTCGTTGGGCTCTCTGCTCAGCGGGAAGCCTGCTTCCCCCTCTCTCTCTGCCTGCCTCTCTGCCTACTTGTGGTCTCTCTCTGTCAAATAAATAAATAAATAAACATCTTAAAAAAATAAAATGTTTTAAATTGTTAGAAGGTAAACTGAGGCACATTTAATATTTTAAGGGTTCATTTGGGCAAAAATCCATTCCAATGGGGCAGCACCAAACCCAAAATAGTTAGGAGCTCTCTGCCCATAGGATCCAGGGGAAAGCCTTACACAAAGAAAGTGTGGAAGCAAAGAATGAAAGTTATTTGTTTGGCTACAGCTTGGTTTTCTGTGACTGGTTGTACTTAGCATTTTGGTTTACTAACCTTGAGACATTTACCAGCTTAGGTCTCCAGGGCATCAGAGCCACATTTGTCTTAAGGCCTCTTTGTGTAATGAATTAACATAATAAAAACCTTAAACATTCTAATCACGTGATTTCACAGGTTCTGTCCAATTATAATTGGAATAGGATAAGGTCCTGCTTGTATATTAGGGGCAGTAACACATTTAAAAATCACCGATCATCATTTCTACTATTCTTCTTTTACAAAAATAGAATGATAGAGCAAATGTAAAAAAAAAAAAAAAAAAAAAAGAGGAAGAAAAAGAAAAAGAAAGAAAGAAAATATGACCAATGATACCATATATAAAATGGACTTTTTAGATTTGGGTGCTAGATAAAAATTAGGCAGTCATGTTAATTGTATAACTAAATATGATTTAATTTTATACTTTGTTAGAACATTCTATAATTGAATTCACAATAAAGATATAGAAAGCCCTTCAGCACATTACATTCCCTCTTTATGGCTTAGAAGATAATGGTCACCATTGTCTAGTTTTAGATCTTCCCTAGCATTCGCCTATTAAATTCCTGAACTCCTCATTTGCATTCTTCATTTCCTTCTTCATTCTCCCCACTCCCCCATGCCTGCTACCAGACTTGCTGCTGACCCTCCCAGCACCCTCCAGAGCCCAGTTTATGATCTTGACAGTCCTCCTAGCCCTGCAGTCCTTGCTGCATTTCAACATAGCACACATGGACCCCCAGCTTCCGCAGCGGGCCATCACAAGAAAACATGTGCTGGCCAGCCTAGGATCTCTTTCAGCAGCAGAGGGAGCACGCCCCACTCTGCACAGAGACTCCAGCCTTAAACAAACATCTACCAGATGTAAGGGTAGAGTTCAGGCATGAGTTGGGGATGAAGATTCTCCATCCACTGCCTACCCAGTCACCACACACAGACCTCCCAGGAGAGGAGGATAGAGGTTCCTAAACCCACTTCAAGTAAATGTCTAATATTGTCAATACCATGCAGCTAGAATCTCTGGCTCCTGTCTTCCCCCTCAGCACTCATGTCCCTGTAACAACCAGTTTATCCAGATTCTCCCCAGAAATCCAGGGTCGCCATGAACTGCACAGATGGGGAAGGACGGAAAGCCAACATAGTGCCTGCAGGTGCCCCAGCATCTCCCGGGTAGTACAGGTCAGCAGCAGTTCTTGTTGGAATGAAAGGCCCCGGGATAGAGGCATGTACCTCATGAACCCAGAGAAACCCTGCCTCATCCTACCCACATGGAGGTCAAAGTGTTAAGATGAATGGAGGAACGATTGCTACATATTCAGGCACCACACTCCACATGAAAATACATCTTGCTTTAAACCAAATTTATACATGAGGTTTCCATAAAGCACACATTTATGCCTTGGCTCTCATTCTTTTTTCTTGCTTGCTCTGAACACACTTGTGGCTGCTTCTTATCCCTTCAGCTCACTGGGCGGTACTAACATACCACCTTGGCTCTCCTTGGGGACTACCCTGGGTAACACCTTCCCAGCACGATGAAGACCTAAGAACTCTCTTTCCCATGCTTCCCCTCTAGAAGCCTCCACCTAGTCTTTCCCCCAACCATCACGTTCATGTTGCCACATGCTACACTATTACACCAACACATCATAACACAACCCTACATATTCCCTTCAAAACCAAACTTCGAACTTTCCAAATGACACACTCTCTAGAATGCTTAAGTATTTGATGGCCAACTTTTTGCCTTAAAAACTGAAAATTGGCAGGAAATGATAGTATCTAGTAATACCACAAAATAAGCACTATCGTTGGAGGGAAGAATAAGACATCATCTAATACTGCTATCAAATTTTCAGGTCCCTAAACTCTGTAATTCTTCCCTTAGGGGATGGATTGTGTTGCAGAATAGTATTTGGCTTTCTTCTGTGACTGGCTAGAAATGTGAGTTCCCTTCCGAGAGATCCAGTTTATTCTTAAAGGGTCCAACAAAAGGTCTTATAGGCCAGACCTAAGGAAGAAACCATCTCTTCTTGTGTAACAAACTGCTTTGGTCTTTTCAGGAAAATGAGGACATCTTATATATTGAGGAAGACCTGGATGGGTGGTCGGGGGAGACCAGAGTTTAAAAATCAACTGAAAGTACAAAAGAAAAATTTAAAGACCACAGGCCACCATGGAAGCCTTACACTGGACACGCGGCATGAATTATACTAGATCGCATTCATCTTTTCATTCAACTCCTGTGCCAGGCATTGTCTCAACTTGATCCCCGCCCCGATCCAGCTGCCAGTAACTTATTAGACAGTTTTGTTTAAATGCTAGACTTCACTGGGGCACCTCGGAGGCTCAGTCAGTTAGGCATCTGACTCTTGATTTCAACTTAGGTCATGATCTCAAGGTCCTGGGATTGAGCCCCACATCCCACGTTAGCCTCTGCAGTTAGTGGGGAGTCTGCTTGAGGATTCTCTCTCCTCTCTCTCTCCTTCTGTCCCCCTACTCATGCTATCTCTCTCTCTCTCATGTAAATAAATAAATCTTAAAAAACTAACACATGCTAGATTTCACAGGAAGTAGTTACATTATTATAAATTCTTGGTCACTTTTTCAGGGTTTTCCTAAGAATTGTGCTTAGGATCATGTGTACATCATTGGGGGATGAGACATCCTCCCATTATAACACAAAAAAGGGGCTTCCTTCGAAAATGTCATTATTTTATATTAAAAACAGGAGACAGTTCTAGCTTCCTATAGTTCGTATTTCTGACAGAATATATTTTCACAAATACTTTTTATCTGTTTACCAGCAAACAAGTTTGTTTAAAGCAGACATAATATTACTTTAACCATTGTTTCTTTAAAAGAAAAATAATCTGCTTACCTGCTTTTCCCTCATTTTTCTCTTCTTCTCCACAAAAAAGAAAATGAACTCTGACCCCAATCAATCCACTTTTAAGATAACTTATGCAGCCCTAAAATATTTGGACAAGTAGGTTTAGCTTGCGTGTAGGAAGCTTCAGATGGGTTATTAATGTTTTCAGTGTTTACTCAAAAGAGAGAGAGAAAGCATTGATAATAAAGGGAGGAGTGAGGGAAAACTCACTTGAAATCGCTTCTGCCCTCTGGGTGTGTCTAGAAGGGAAGGTTTACTGCTCAGTATGAAAGTCGACTTTCTAGTGGATGCTTTGCTAAGGTCAGATAGTTTCTGCACTGCTACAAAAAAGTTAATTTCCTGTTCCATTTTTCCTGAAGCATTTGTGCACTTGGCTAAATTAATGCTAGATTTTCCACCAGGGAAGAACGAGGCTTAGGGCTGAAACTACTGGAATGCTATTATACTTCCTATTGCTTGTTAAAGAAACAGTGAAACATCAAGAGGAAACTCAATTGTGACAGTGCAATATTGGACTCCTAGTAGCGTTCTGAAACATAACTGCATAACTTGACGTTTGTGTAGCACATTATACTATAACTTTTTAATGAAAAAAGGAGTATTCCCTGTACTCACATTTATGTTGCCTACATGCATTTTTTTCCCTCAAGAGATGCCAAGTGCTGTGAGAATATTTTCATGACATTATCCTTTGGGATGTATTAAATTAATTGAACATGGAGGTTATTAGACTGAAGTGGCCTGAGTGTGAGGTGGTCTAGGTAAGCAAACCAAAATCTAAGGCTATAAATACCTCAGGCTTAGCAAATCCAAACCTAAGAACAACCAGTCAAAAAGAACCAACTAGGCTTTAAGCTTTAGCCAGTCAATAACTGCCTTACCTTTCCTGTGCCTTTGTCTCTTAAAGTCTCTTCCTGAGCTCCTGGTAGGGAGAAACTCTTAACCACTTCCGGTTTGCGGCAGCCTGATCAGAATCCATTTTTGCTCAAATAAACTCTTAAATTTTCCAATATGCCTCAGTTAATCTTTTAACAGATGTGATAATGTTGACTCCCTTGCCTCTTATAATCTCAATGCTTTCCAAAGCATTCTGAGCTACAGTGTCTACATGGACCCCATGACATCTCTGTAACGTGTATTTTCATCCTTATGCCATAGGCTACCAAAAGAAACCAAAGAAGTCACTTGTCTGTGGTTACTCATCTCTACAGAATTGGAAGTGGGCCTCCATTAGTTCTTTATTCCTTCAAGTTTTTGTTTAAATTCTAGTTAGTTAACATATAAGGCAATATTGGTTTCAGGAGTAGACTTTAGGGATTCATCATTTACATACAATACCCAGTGCTCATCACAACAAGAGCCCTCCTTACCAGGCATTAATTCTCTTTCTTTTTCACCTGGAGAGAGTGACGGGGGGGCACAGCAGCATCTGCCTCAAATAGACTGAACCTTAACTGGTGGACACAACCCCAACAGTTTTCCTTATGTCAAAACCAGGAAGAGACACTAGGACCTGGGAGCAATATTACTATTTAATAAATTTTTTCTCCCCATAGATTATTTACTATTATGAGGCTTTTCCCCTGCCTAACTCTCCCAGACTGGTCACTTTTCCCAGATCCCTCTCTCACGCATAGTCAGAATATACTTTTAGGGAAGCAGATATGAGCTTGGGTTTGCCAAAATTAGCTGTGAAGTGCGCTATAAGAAATTGGCTATGAAAAGAATTAGAATATCAACATCGGTGAATAATTTGCACTTTATAAATCAGGGAAGATGTGTTGCATTCCTACTACTTGCTGCTGAACACTTTCTGGAGCAGGAGGGGAACGAAGTAATATGCGTCCAGGAAAAACCAGTGGAAAGCTTGCCTTTGACCCATCGCGAGGTGTCAGAGAGAAACTCCGAAGACTGCTAGCATAGAACATGCTACCTTCAGCATCTGCCTGAGCAGAATATAATTAAGAAAGCACATAGGCTGAAGATCAAAAATAGGAACTACATATGTGCATTCCTGAAAAAATATATATCCTAGAAGCTCTGAGTTGTATTTGTTTTTGAGGTCAAAGCTTAAATCCAGCTTCTGTGGGCAGAAAAACACCAGCATTTACTGAACACAAACCCTAGTCAGTCATCATGCTTGGTGTTTTCAGACCCATAACCAATTCTTACACATCAAGCTTAGCTCCATTTTTCCTGTGAGAAATTCAGAATTTAGAAATCTAGGTAAAATCTGCCTATGACCTATACTAATAAGTGACACAGAACTTGAACCATTATGCACCAAAGGCCATGTTTGTTCCACAATACACCTATGCTCTCTTGGACTTCTTACTCAATACACTTAAAAGGTTTGAGGTCAGAAGTCTTGATGGAGATAATTAGGTCTATTCCCACCAGTATGTAGGGTCTTGGAGCCAGCCCCCGCCAACCTCACCCCTTAAGAAGGTGCCCGACTGGGATGCACTATAGGCAATTGGCAGGGGTTCCATCAAGAGTCCCCAAGTAAGGATGAGATACCAAACGTAGTTATATTTCAGAACACATGATTGGTCCCATTCTGCTCTTCCAAGTCCATGAGGTCTTCTTAATAATTATTTTGTTTCATCTACTATTTTGGATCATAAGTGAATTAGCTTCCCTTAGTGAATTTAATTGAAAGTTATATAATTTTTTTCATTAGTGCTTGTACATGGCAAAGACTTAACTTGTAGTTTGTTATTATATTCCTTTTTACCTCTGTCCATGTTTAGTCTAGATGTTTAGTTTCACATTTTGAACAAGTCTCTGGAAAGTGCAAATGTTGACAAAGTACTATTTACCGTGTAAATTTCCAACTTTGGTATAGTTTCTGTTAAAGAACATAAATCCTATTTTAGAACATGAGCTCATCCTTTTAGAGATACTGGCTCCTTAGAAAAAATATCTAAAGGAAACCAAAGGGAAAAATGAAACCAAACATTTCTTTCACCCCAAAAGGCCACAGACTCGAAGTTGATAACAGGAAGCACTTTTTATAATGTGAGTGTATCTAGTGGTTTCCACTTCAGAGGGTTTATGTGAGTTTCCAATTCCATTAAAACAAGAAACAGAATCGCTTAGAGGGAAAAAGAAACAGAAGCTACTGCCACTGCCTTGAAAAAAAAAAAAAAAAACAACAAGGGAGAATGACACCCATAAAATGATTAATTCTTTGATTCATAGGAAATTTAACATAACTTGCTTAAATATGGGCTTCATCAAGACTTCATTAAAATTTATCTAATGTAAGCAAATTTGAATTTGTTTAAAATTCAGTATGAACAATTTTTCACCCATGTGTATATTTCATTTTAAAAATCTAACACAGGGACGCCTGGGTGGCTCAGTTGGTTAAGCAGCTGCCTTCAGCTCAGGTCATGATCCCAGCATCCTGGGATTGAGTCCCACATCGGGCTCCTTGCTCGGCGGGGAGCCTGCTTCTCTCTCTGCCTCTGCCTGCCATTCTGTCTGCCTGTGCTCGCTCTCTTTCCCTCTCTCTCTGACAAATAAATAAAATCTTAAAAAAAAAAAAATCTAACACAGCTCTAATCAACTATCTCAAAGAAATCCACAGGCATTAAATGCTTGTCAGGCAGCCCAACTAATTCTATGAAAGTCACATACCTGTTAGTATGCTGACATCATCTCCTGCGAGCCTCCTGTGCATAGTCCCCTGTATTTAGATTCCCATCAATATACTTTTTAAATATTTACTTTCAAAATGGTTAAAATATAAAATCACATAAAAGGAAAAGCTCAATTTTGGTAGAATTAATCTGTTAAAAAAATGAGAATTGCTTCATAGAAGGAGAGGTTAGATGATGGTGACCAAGAAGCCAAGAAAGATGGGAAGTCATTAGAAAACCACATTGCTTGGGAAATGATCTTCTCCTTCTCCTCCTCCTCCTCTTCCTTCTTCTTTTTTTTTTTTTTAAGATTTTATTTTATTTATTTGAGAGACACAGAGAGAATGCACATGAGCAGAGGGCGGAACAGAGGAAGAGGGACAAGCAGACTTCACGTTGACTGCAGAGCCTAATATGGAGCGTGACCCCACGACCCTGAAATCATGACCTGAGCTGAAATCGAGTCAGCTGCTTAACTGACTGAGCCACCCAGGTGCCCCCCCTTCTTTTTTTAAATATGGGAGATACTTGAGATCTCTTATAGGATAAAAATCCCAATGAGACAAAAAATCTGAAGAGAACAGGAGAAATGGATTGTAACTAAAGCAGATATAATATAGCAAAATGGGAAATGATTAACATTAGCCACAAGCATAAGAAAAGATGGTACAGGAAAGGGTTGAAGGGATACTGGTACAAGATAAAGATGGGGTGGAGGACCCGAGAGCTCAACAAAAATAAAAAAGAAGAAACAAACACTTCCTCTCATTTTTTTCATTTCTGCTTTAAAGTAGGCTTTCTCTGATTCCCCAGAGTCATGATTCCTTCATTCATTTATTTATTGACTATATATTTATTCAGGGCTCACTATGTGTCCGAGACCGTTCTGGCACTGCCAGAAGCAATTAACAAGTTAAATCAAGTATTTGCTCTTAAGGAGCTTGTATTGTATGTAGGGAGAAAAACAAAACAAAAAAATATATATGTATATATATATTTGTTTGGAGTCTGAAATCTTAACCTCTTTCTCTACTCCCCACCCAGTTCATCTCTCCACCTCCTCAACTACAGCATATTGTTAATCCTGGCATCTTAAACTTAAAAAACAAATAAAAATTTAATAAGTTTTTAGCCCAAACCAAAGATGTTGCCTACGGATAAGCAGGCCTGACCCTGACAGACAGAACAGCTTCCCCAAGTTCTGTCTTGATTCTAAAGGCTCATTTTAGAGAAGAGACAACAGCGTAGACACAGGACAAAAGGGAGAGAAACTCAACAAGGCTTTCCCCTCAGGTGCTCCTTACCCCAGGACCCATGTTCACTGAAGCAATTATTTACTGCTTGCCTACTTTGTGAAGGCCAAATGTTAGGGTCTGTAGGGACTACGAGGATGAGCAAATCCTCAAGGAAATTATATAATAGTTAATATTTACTGAACACTTTCTGTGTGTCAGACACTTTAAGTGCATCACAAGATTTATCTCATTTAAGCCTCATGTTAGCCTTGTAAGGTAGGTGATAATATATCCCTTTTGAGGTGAGAAAATGAAATCCTGAAGAGATCAAGAAATGTGCCCAAGGTAGTAAGGTAACAAGTGCTATTAATTTGACTCCAGAGCTCATGTGCTGAACTACTCTGCCTCCCCAATTTTATTAGTTTCCTCAGGCTGCCATAGCAAAGTACCACAAAAGTGTGGCTTAAAATCACAGAAATGTATTGTCTCATAATTCTGGAGGTTAGGTACCTGAACACAAGGTGCCAGCAGCGCTCCCTCTGAAAACTGTAGGGGACTTCTTCCTTGCCTCTTTCTCGCTTCTGGTAGTTTGCCAGCAATCTTCAGGTTTCCTTGACTTATAGCTACATACTCCATTCTCTGTCTTCATCATTACATGGCATGCTTCCCGGGTGTCTCTGTCTTTGTTTGACTCTTTTCTTATAATATCAGTCATATGGAATTAGGGGCCCATGATACTCCAATGTGACCTCATATTGACTATTTATATCTCTGACAAACATCTTTCTGAATAAGGTCATATTCTGAGGTTCTGGAGTTAGGATTTCAATGTATCTTTTTTGAGGGGAGCACAATTCAACCCATAATGCCAATGAATGGATAGAGTATATGGGAATAGAATGGAGAGCACATGAAAATAGAATAAAATATATGGAAATAGAATGGATATAGTAAATGGAAATAGAATGGAGACAGTAAATGGAAATAAAATAGATAGAGTATATAGAAATAGACTGGAGATAGTAAATGGAAATAGAATGGATATAGAATATGGATATAATATATGGAGATAGAATGTAGATAGTATATAGAAATAGAATGGAGGGTATATGGAAATAGAATGGATATGGTATATAGAAATAGAATGGAGAGTGTATGGAAATAGACTGGAGATAGTAAATGAAAATAGAATGGAGATAGCATATGGAAATAGAATGGAATATATGGGAAAAAATGGAGATAGTTGGGAAATAGAATAGAGACAGCTAGAAAAATACAGGTCTTAGTCTAATCTTATCGTTATCAACTCCATTTGTTACTCTGAGAGGCACTTCCTTTCCGTGGGCTGAGCTTCATTTTTCTCACTTATAGAATATAGATCTTGAACCTAATGATCTCCAACTTGTTTCCAGTTCTACATTCTCATGTTTCTTCGTTTCTAAATAATTATAATGAAAATAAATTTTACTAGGGATGCTCAAGCACACATCAAGTCATGGAGATAAGGCCTGACATGAAGGGGAGGTAAAATTCCAGGTTCCAGAATGCTTTAAGAATGTTTGTGAAGATGTCTAGAGGTATAGATTAGGACAGACTTGCTGGAGGGGACTCCAGGCAAAGGCAGAGATGGTGGCATTTGGAAACAAGGGAATGGCTTGCTTACAGATTACAAATAAGGAAAAGTGGGACCTAAGACCAGAAAAGTATGTTGGAACATACTAGGCATGAGAGGGATGGATTCTATTCAATTTAATGGGTTCAGTATAACAACTATTGAAGGCTATTTAGGAGAGATGCTATAGGAGTTATACGTAGATAGCTTAGAATGTGCAGTAGATTGAAAGGGAACTAGTTAGGCGACTGAAAATAGTCTAGGTTAGTAGCAATGAGGACAAAGCATTAGATTGTAATGGTAAACTCTAAAATTTGGAATATTAATTAGTTATTATCTAGGTTCATTTGGGGGACTTGGAAAAAACCCACTTATACCAGTCATAGAGGCTTGTTCTAAGGTGATAGTAACTAAAATTACTTAGAATAATAAAGGGACAAATGTACATGTAGTCTCAGAGAGAAATCAGAAGTCAGAAGTCAGAACTAAAAAAGGAACAGCATGTCTAGAGGCACTATATAAACCACAAAGAGGGCATCTAGGAATAGGCCAGGGGTCAGGGAAATGGAGGACAGGGAAACAACATACAAGTTGAGTTTGGTTGAAACAAATGATTCTGAATAATCTATAGGCCTGTCATTTCCAAATTAGAAAGGCCACAGCTTTTTTCAGGTTCCTCTTTTTTCTCTTTTTAATTGTTACCTTTTTAAAAATTTTAATTGCGGTAACCAACACAAAATATAAAACCCACTGAGCCACCCAGGCACCCCTGGGCATGAAAATTTTGAAAGAAAAACATCTGGGTTTTCACAGTTCTTACCACTCCTCAATAAAAGATAGCAGGAAATTAAAGATGCACATGGTGGGTTCAAGAGTGGGATCCAAGCTAGAAATCTATGTGATAGGTTATCTTGCAGGTTGAAAAATTAATGGTAGACAAAGTTGATATAATCACCAGGGGAAATTATAAAACAGCCAACTGAAGGCCCAATACACTAAATTTGGCAGTGTCTACTTTTAGCATCAGAGGAAATGTACCGTTAAAGGACACCACTAGTTATCCATAGAGATCAGAAAATAATCCCATTCTGTCACTGAACTGAAAATTTCAAGAAAGAGTTGTTAACCAATAATGTAAGATGCTTCAGAGAAGAAGGATGTGGACTGAAAATAATCATTTATCTGATTGCCACGGACTCACTGATATGAGTCTAAATGAAAAGGAGAAGGGATGGGTAGGGGTGGCTGGGAAGTGAATCCAAAGCTTCTCTGAGAGAAAGGAGAGAGGAGGGCACATTGGGTGAAGTGGATTGCCAGGTACAATGAAAGCTTATTGTTAGCCTTATGAGTATGTTATGAGTTATGAGTATGTTTACTGACAAAAGGCATGGTCCAATGGAAAGGTCTGAAATGGCAGTATAGTAACTAAGAGAGAGTAACTCTGGAACCAGTTCTGGAAAAGGTTGAAAAGAGGTGTTCAAGAACACAAGAGGAAAGTAAGATTTGGCAAAGAAGAGGCATTGGGAAACAGTCTTGCAACTGGATCTCCTACCTCCAGTTCTGATCCCTCCAGTCCATTCTGCAATATGTGTTCTGGAATGTTCTCGACAACATAAATCTACTTATGCCACTTTCGCTTACCACTCTTCAGGGGTTCCCTGTTGCCTTCAGGATAGAATCCAGACTCCCTAACTTGCCCACATTTCCACATCTAGACCCTGCTGAATTTTCTGCCTCATTTATTTGCCTTCCTGCTGTGCTCCCCCCAACACATTTCACACACACATGCACACACACAAATACACATACCCTCCACACATACAATACTTTGAATCTTCCAAATCTATCAGGCCATTTAATTTCTTCTTTTCACGTGTGGCATTTTCTGTTTGTAAAACATTTCTTTTTCTCTATCCCTTCTAACTCCTGCTCATCTTTCAAAGTGCTCTATTAAAGTTATGGATTTCCTAGCATTTATTTAACTACTTATCCATCTCTTCTGTGTCACCAGTGACTAGTATAGTGTCTGGCACAAACTGCTTTATAGATAGTCACTGAAGGAATGAAGAAAATGAAAGAATGCACTGAATTAGGAAGACAAAGGGTAAAGATGAAGTGAGCATTTTCTTTTTTTTTTTAATTTGGAGAGGTCTCAGTGAGATCATTATAAATATTTCACTTAAGGAGTGATGCCATTTTCCAAGAGTAAGTACATATTTCAACATTTTCTGTGGCTTTTAGGAAGCAACATTAGCATAATTACTGTATCAGACACCAGATCACTTTGTATCACATACCCTTCCTGGACATTACTCAAGCCACGGTTGTGGTAAGCCATGGACACCATTTTTACCACCATGACCACTAACCTGAGAGTTCCTATAGGTCATATTGATTGAGAAGGAGGAACGACCTTTTCCCTGACAGGACTGCACCCACTGAAACCTGGCTTCCCCAGTGGTCACCCTAAGACTCCAGGTAACACCATGTGGAAGTAGCATGGGACAATTCTAACCTAGGAAAGACAGAAGAAGGGAAAAACCAAGAGATAGCTTGCTTGCCCCTCCTGACACTTCCCCACCATGCTTGTTCTGAGATGCGGAGTTTAATACAGCCTCCCTGGTTATGCCTCTCATAAACATACCCACTTGTCTTTGCTCTCCCTATTCCTTCCCCTCCTGTTCTTACATCCCTGGGATTGCAGTATCCAATAGGGTATTAGCATTTAAGTGCTTGGCTCAGGTCCTGTCTCTAGAATACCTGGGCTAAACAAGCAATTTTTAGAAATTTTCAAATGTTAAATATATTATGCATTATTGGAGACACAAAGTTAAATAGAGCATTTTTGTATGTAAACATTCGAGTATTTGCATTGCATTATGCTCGCATACTGGGAAGTGTAGTTGCAGAGAAGAGTCACTGAAGGAGAATGGAGAGTCCAGAAGACATGGAGAATGAAGAGTCAAGCGACAAAGAACTACTCATTCTCCAAGTGGAGCATCAACAGGAGGTAATCAGTAACACATGGCTACAGTGAGTATAAACGTGTTCTCCAAAGAGTACAGCTTCCATTAAAGGAACATAAACTAACGATGTATATTGGGCATATTTTCTTCCATTGTGTCTGTTTATAATTCAATGTGCTTCCTACGTTGTGAAATATTTAAGGGTTAGATTCCAGGAAAACAAATAAATCTACTGAGCGATCTACTTCAATGAAGACGAGTGGAATTGTCTTCAGCTGACACATTAAATTGAAATAATTTTAAGACATGGCAGATTATCAGCCCAAACTCAGACAACTAAGGTTGGGAGAAAACCCTGAAGAAATGACAAAAGTACAGCGGCTTAGCAAGGGCCTTTGGGAAGTTCAAATGGAAAAAAGAATTAAAATCTGGCCAGAAGAGGGACAGTACTCCCTCACTGTGGAAAGTTGGCGTATACTAGACCATGATCTCAATCTGTATTGAACACAGTTTCAGACAGTGAACCAAGTCCCAGCTGCAAAGGTGTTAAGGGCACAGTCACCCACTTTTAACTATCTGCTACTATAGAACCCTCTGTTGCTAGACTGATAAATGACAAAAAGGTCTTCTCTCAGAAAGAACCACAACCAAAGCCACTGGGGAACAGTTACTGCTTATTCACGAAAGTATGAAAACTATGATCCAAGAAAGTCTCTGTGAGTGTACTTTAGTTTCTGAATGTTTATCTGAATGTAACACTTTTCCAAATGTCCTTGCGTGGATTCTTTCATTAAGATTTTTTTTTTTCCTTTTTCAGATTTATAAATCCAAACCCAACTTATACTTCCTAGAAGAACAGTGAAAGTGTAAATGCATTGCTTTTTAAGCATTTTTTTTTTGTTTCTTAGTATTTCCTTTGGTCTGAATGCTTGCAGGGCATTGGGATTTTTCCTCAGACAAATGTACACACATACATATGTACAATACTTTGTGTGAGATGTCTGTTTGGTAGTCATCTTATAAATCCAAATACTTCCTGGAATCCATGAACCTTAGGTCAAAATCAGTTATTTTAAGTAACTTTAAAAATCACTTTAAAATGGGTGGGTATCAGCAAGGGAAAGCCCTAGAAAAATGAACATTTTGGTCTGTAAATAAAAGTCATACCCAAACCTAAAATTTCTAGACAGAAACAATGCTTCTTCTATAAAAGCTAATTTTAGGTCTTGAGGAAAATCTACACAAGCACCCATCAGTGATTTTTCTTGAATGAACTTCAAAAGGTCGCTCTTTTTGAGGATGATCCACATACGTTGATCCCAAAGACATCTGTTTCTTCACTTTAGCGATCTTACAGAATGTTTAATCTCTAAAGCTGGATTATTATTTGATTTTTTTTGAACATGTATTACAAGGAGAACTGTTATATCTGGTTTTCACTAACTTCCACACGATTCTTTCTAGTTTCCTTTCTATCTCTAATAGAAACTGGCTCCAAACCAATGGCTGACACAAGTCAGTTAAAAATAGAGATACATGGCAAATGTTTGGAAATTTACTTTTATATCCATGGGCTTATGAATTATAATTGTGAATTGAGAATCTTGTTTATGATTGAAATATTTAGGATTGTGAATAATTGGGGGGAAAAGTCATGTGACTGGCTTTTGTGTGTGTGTGTGTGTGAGGAAAATTCTAGAGTAAATGCTTTACACAAGCAGCCAATAAGTTTCAGATGGTTTATAAGTAGCTGGAGATCCAAAGCTGAAATGGAATTTTCTGTGACAGCCTACGAATAACAGTTAACATATGCCGGTGTTACAGGCAAAAGCAGGAGTCACATGAAGTCAAGCAGGGAATAAGAAGAGCTATAATAATGAATAAAAACCTTTTTGTTGAAAATTCTTAGCACCAATTTTTGCTCTTTACTTAAGAGCAAAACCATCTAAAAAAAAAAGAGCAAAACCATTTCAAGTATTTTTAAAGAAACTGTATTGATTAATATTGGGGGGGAAAACAACAAGAAGTGACTTTACAAGTCACAGTTCACACCCATTAGAAATTTGATGTATTAAAAATGCAAATAAAAATTAATGCTAGTTCAAATGAAGAAAAAATACAGATTCTTCAGTGATGTTAGAACAGTCAATAACTGACTCACCCTCGTAGTTAGAGTTTCATCTGGGAGTGTTTCTAGTTATATTATCTGCTCTTCTTTGTCATGTTTTTTGACATTGTTGATAAACTAAGTCACTCAAAAGTTAAAAAAAAATTTTTTTGTTCTAACCTATTATATCATATTTCAATAAGTTCTTACAGTTATGCTTTCACCAATTGCTATCAGAGCCTTGACCTTAACTTTGATTTCAGCCCCAGTACTGTGGTAGGAACCAGGTGGGTGTACCAGGTCATCCTGCTCGCCCTGTGGTTTGCCTACACATCTCTGACAGCCACCTTACCTGTGCAACGATGGCGAGCGTGCGCACCCTACCTATCTTACAGGGTTATGAGTCTGAAAGGAAATACATAAAGGAGTTCTTGAAACAAGATGGTAGTAGGATGGAGGCATTAGAATTTCAATAGGAAATTCTGCTCCAAACATAACCACAGTCATAGGATCTACCCAAATCTACAGCAGGTATGAGATAGTACCTACAGCTTCCTAAATTATCTTGCTATACCTCTTGCTGGAGCACTGAAATCAGTGGCTTTGCTGCCATGAATTTCTGCATATGTGTTTTTCATTTTCCATTTTCTTTTTTAGACTGGATTATTTTAAAGGTCATCCTCTCACTGACAGGCATGAGCAGAGTGGTATATTAAAACAGAAATCTAGTGTGTGGGGAGTTACGTGTTTTGTGTTTTTTTCTGACACCCAACAACAATTAGTAAAGTTAATTAGAACAGTTTAAGTATAGAATAACCAATAATTCCCAATTCTACAAACAATAAAATGCCTGGTGTCAATTCTTTTGAGGAAATATACTATTCCTTTAAATGTTTCAGAAATAAATACGTTTGCCTTAAAAATCTGCTCACCAATGAAAAATCGATTTAATCAATTATAGAATGGCATTCTGGAATACCTTTGAGTTTGGAATGGTCTGGGCACTCAAACTGATTACCTTAAGGAAACACTCAATGTTGATCAAATTTTATGAGTCTTTGATTTACGTTCCTGAACTGTAAATCCTCACCTCTCAGAATCCTAAAACTTTATAAAGAATTCATATACTCCCACCAACTCCCAATTGTCTAGTTCATTCAGCTGAAGGGGAAGTGAAATTCTAAGAGACAGAATAATGGCCAGGACTTTCTGGAAGTAAATATAGGAAGCTGAAGCTAGCATGTGTCTCACTGTCATAAGGTCTCTCTGGGCCGTTGTGTACTCTGGATCCCTTTCAGACCTCATGGAAGTTAATTTTAGTTTTACAGAAAGGACAGAGAGAGGCAGACTGCTATCTTTACAGAAAATGTCAAGGTTAAGCTTGTGACCATCTTACCTTTCTGATATCCTGGGCATTACCGGAGAGAAGGAAGCACTGACTGTCGGGGGAGAATCCCTTCTTGCATCTGCTTGCCCGGGTTTCCGGGGGTGTGTTCGTGGCAGCCCCAGGGACAGCGGCTGTGAGCTTCCTCGTCCCTCGGAGGGTCAGGGTCTGGTAGAAGAGACAGACTGCCACCACCAAGCCCACCAAGAAGGGCCGGGGACAAAATCGCCGGCGACAAGGGAACACTGGACGACAGACCATGACCAGTTCAGCTTCACTTGGCCCCTGTCCACGTTGCCGGAGAAGTCATAGCAGCTATTTTTTGTCAGCATGAAAAGTACAGATCAGCCTTCTCTTCCCACAATTGAAATCAAGATCGCTCCATCCCCGCTGAAGAACTTTCCGAAGGGTTCATGCCAAAGAGTCATAGGTCCCCAAAGTCTGAGGCGGTTATTAAGATCCCTTCCATGGATGACAGTGAAAAGTGGCTGGCCCGGGTTAAACAAAACAAAACAAAACAAAACAAAAAACAAACAAAAAATCCAAATAATAATAGTTGTAACTAACAACCTGAGCGTACCCCAGGCTGCCAGACTGTTGCTTCCGGCAATGCCTTATTTCCAAAACATCCTTAAACTCACAGCAAAAACTTCACAGGAAAAAGAAAAAAGAAAAAAAGAAAACACCCCCAGAGTAAATCTGGAGCCTGGAAACAGCGCTGAAGAGCGCAACAGACTAAAAGGAAAGCGCCTGCTGGCCCGCGGGGTGCCGGCTAGCTGCCTCCGCGGTGCCTCACGGCTCCTCCAGGCTCAGAGCAGCCCGGCTCGCAGCCTTTCGCGTTTCTCCGCGGCGTCCCCTCCACCACTGTTACGCGGCCACTGTCCCGTAAGCATTCTCGGCTTTTAGCATCAAAAGGGAATGCGGGTGTGATGGGACACGGTGACTGTTAGGGTTTGGCTTGTATTAGTCTCATTGCGCGTCAAGTTCAAAGTTCTATGTACTTTCTCAGTTTTCATCGTTTTAGCCAAAAAAAAAAAAAAAAAAAAAAAAAAGTTTCCATGATCATCCCCTCCTGGACTGCCGGCCAAGAGCACTCGGAAGGAAACAGCCAGTCGTGTGACTCCAGTTCATCCCCACCCCCACCCCCCCGACGCGCACGCCGGGCCGCAGGCACACCGCCCCCCCCCCGCGCCGCTGCTCTCTCGGTCGCCAGCGGGGCCCCGGGGAGCGCGGCCGCACGGGCCGGCGGGGCGGGGCGGGGCTACGGCCGACGGCGCGGAGTCCCGGGGCCGCGGAAGCGCCCGCGCAGCTCCCCCGCGGGGAGACACGGTGGGCTTCCCCAGCCTGGGAGCCGCGCCTCTCCCTGGCCTGGAAAGGCGCCTTGCGTACCCCCCGAGCTGCAGAATTTTAAATACACGTTGGATGTTTGACGCCCTGGGTCCTCTCTTTCCCTTCTCACGGCATCGGAAAAACAAATAGTCCTTCGTCAAACGACGGCAAAGGTCGAGGGTGAGACGGACGCGAACTCCGCGCAGGAACTGGAAGGATCTTTTCTCGACGGCATGGGGGTCACTCTTGTGGGGGATAAAAGGGTCTCGAGTATCGCCTGGACCCCAGACCTTGAAAGCCCGAGTGTGCACCGGGCTAACTGCAAGTCGTCTTTCTGCGGCGGTGGTACCTAACTCCTATCACTGGCGGCTCCTTTGCCGGGCTAATGGCCAAGCCTTTCAGAGGCTAATTGCCTGATTCTTCGCTCCTGTAGTGAGTGGAGAGTAGCGGGTAATTTTGCTCTGCGGAAAGGGATACGCAGCGGGCTTTGTCCACAGTTCCACTCAACCTAACGCTCTGCACACCGCCACGAGGACGCTCCTAGTAGGGCAGCTCTGCAAGCTCCATCTACTTCTGCCGAGTCAGCGGAGGGAAAGCCAAGGCGAAGCGCAGTCCGTCCAGGGCCTGCGGCTCACCTCTTCTTCCAGCGCCTGCTTTGCGAAACCTGGCTACACAGGACTGGCTTAGGATCATAGCGGACATTCTCCAAAAGCTCTGAACCTAAGTAGGTTTTGTAACCTGTTTCTAACGCAACCTCTTTCCTGTGGGCTGAGGTTCTTCTGTGAGCCCACACCCCTGAAAGGATCGCTTCCGTCGGTCATGCACACTTACATTTTGTGAGACGGAGCGCCCCCTAGGGGTGCCCTGCTATTATAGACCTAGAGAAATGGGCATTTCTGGTTCCTTACCTGTAAGAAACTCGTTTAACACCTCTATAAAACAAATTAATTAAAGCTTTACAGAATAAGTATTCACATGAAAGCTAGGTTTATCCCAACTCTTGCATATATACCCCTCTGGGGTGTTTAATATTATTTTATTTATAGATTTAGAGTCCTCAATCTCATGACAAATGAAAACGTATTAAAAAAAAAATGAAGTGTCACTTGATTTTAGAAGCCAAGAGAGTTTTAAGAAAAATGGCCAAACAATAGTGTTGGAAGGTATATTTTTAGTTTATGCGATGTGATTTGAGAGATACTAGGAATTATGAGATCTTTAAATCGCAAGTGTTCCTGTGTTGAGATTGAATGAGATAAAGTTCTTTACTAGGAGAAAAGTAATGGACATGCATTTCTATTAAGGCAAAAAGTGTGAAAGAGTTTGAGGAATCTGGAGGGCCATTTTTATATATCGTTAAGTTGTTGAGTACAAGATATGAAAGAAAACATAAATCAAGATGCTAAAATCATAGTGCCTTTGGGCTGGGAAACGAGACAACAGCATAGATGATTTTATAACTAGACTTCAACAGGGATCAGAAAGAAAGTGGAAAATTGATGTTCTAGAAATGATACCGGCGGCTTGAAAAACCCAATTTTCTGTTTCAAACACCAAGTCTGACGGTGTGGGAGAGGATGGTAGTACATACATACATACATACATACATAAAGGATATCTGCTGAAGTGAGAAGAGGGAGAGTGGAAAGGTGAAGGAAAAGGTGGAAAAGAAGATACAGCAGGAAATAACACCAAATAGCCCAAGGGGGTCACAGACAACCTCGGATACCCAGTCTGGGTAGTAGCATGGTGCAGCGTCTTAACTGTCTTTAAGTGAGTGATCTGTGGAAAGAGGGCACTTAGGCCTTCTTTGAAGTGTTGTTGGCATGCTAGATGATGTAATGTACGGAAAACACCCAATCATTCTGTGGACAGGTATTGGAAGAATGCATGCTCAATGCATGCCTGTTATGTTTTCGATGCTGAGGTCGAGCTCAGTCTGGAGTGGTGTCAGACACAAAAACAGATAATTATCAAATACTGGACCTCTTGGAATCCAGAAGCCCAAAAGCGAACACGAGCGTTTAGTATGTTCTCTTTCCTCTGTTCTGTGAGATGGAGGTTGGTGGCAGATGCTGGTTTGGGAGAAAGAGAGCAAGAGTGGGATGAGCGTGAGCAGTAGGTGGAGAAAACAAGTAGTGGGTATTCGTGGCCCAGTTGTGATGGAAGGCTAAGTAGGAGCATGTGTTAGAGTCCGAAGGCGTCAGAACAGGGAACAATGAAGATAGAGGAAGCTGTGCCAGTGAGAGGGGTGGGAGGGTGACATGCTGTAGGAATACAGCCCTATGGGTTCTGGCAGGGTTTCAGACCGAGTGCTTTGTGGAAGTAATTTCATAAAGTACCCTTCTCCTTGATCATGTCAGTACTCAAGAATCTGTATTTAAGCAGCATTGGCCTGGGACAATAGAGTGACAGGCCTTTTAGAGTTTTCTCATTTCAAGGGCAGACAAAACAGAACAGTCTTCCTCCTCAAACCTCTCTTCTATCACATGTATGTTTCATTTTGGGTTTTTGGTATGGAGTGTGCGGTGAAGGGAGAGGGTGAAAGAAGAAGGTATTTTGAAGAAGCTGAAGAAGGTATTTTGAAAATGTATTCTATTTTTCAAACTAGACTCGAGTTTCTAGATGAATCAACAGTCCAGATAGAACACATCCTCTGAACTAGATGCTTTTCATTTTATTTTAGTTTTAAATTTTATTTATTTATTTTGACAGAGAGAGATCACAAGTAGGCAGAGAGGCAGGCAGATAGAGAGGGGGAAGCAGGTTCCCCGCTGAGCAGAAAGCCCGATGTGGGGCCCGATCCCAGGACCCTGAGACCATAACCTGAGCCGAAGGCAGAGGCTTTAACCCACTGAGCCACCCAGGCACCCAGATGCTTCTCATTTTAAATTGCCCACTAGCCCAGCATTTCTGAGCATGCAGATTACCTGAAGATTCCATAGGATGACACTTGGCGCTTCCTTTTTTAAATGGGACCTAAGTCTCCAGCTCTCCACAGTTCTCAACTGGTTGCTTTACTTATTTTTCACAACTTTCTGTATAAGCACTTTGAATTTGCATGCACTAGAACCAAGATGACTTTTATCAAATTCTTTACTGTATTTTAGTGACTAGTATACTTGTATCTTTTTACAATATGAACTGCTATGTAACAGAAACTATTTTACTCATCACCATATCCTTACAGCATCTAGCAGTGTCTCCTGGCAAGTGATTTAAAAATTCCTATTTGTGGAGGTTTATACATAATAGATTTAAACAGCTTCCATACTATTTCCATTTTTCCCACAGGAAATATTTCAAATCTTGGTAACATGCAACACAGCAGGGGCAATTTTGTCCCCCAGGAGACATGTAGCAATGTCTAAAGACATTTTTAGTTGTCACAGCTTGCGGGCCCAGGGGGATGCTACTGGCATCTCGTAAGTAGATGCCAGTGAGGCTGCTGACATCCCACAGGGCCCACGGCAGCCCTGCACGACAAAGCAGCATCCAGTAGAAAATGACTATATGACTAAGGTTGGAAAACTGAAATTTAATCAAAGAATAGTTACTGCATAATTTTTATATGTGGCTGCCTGATTGTTACTTAAGTAAGAATTGTGTTACCTGTGCAGCTTGTGGCAATGACACTGGGATTTTAACCACTTCCTGAATGTGTAATTATACCACGCTTTCAAATAAATACAACTTTGCCCATATAATTTAAGTCTCTCAGATTTGCTTTTAAGATATGCATCCTCTTAAAAGACTATATATTCATATATGGAGATATATGTATACATCCATGTATACATACCCATATTAATGCACACAGTCTAAGGGAAGGAAGGAAGGAAAGGAGGGAGGAAAGGAGGGAGGGAGGAAAGAAGGGAGGGCAGGAGGCAGGAGGTTAGGAGGGAAGGAAGAAGGAGGGGGAGAAAGAGAGAGATGGAAAGGAAAGGAGAGGAGAGGAGAAGAGAGGAGAGGAGAAGGGAGGGGAGGGGAGGAGAGGAAGAAAGAAAGGGGGAGGAGGGAAGAAGAGAAGAGGAGGGAGGGAGGAAGAGAAGAGGGAGGAAGGGAGAGAAGAGGAGGGAGGAAGGAAGGAAAGAAAGAAAAGAAAGAAAAAGAAAAAATCACTTCAATCAGTGAGCACACAGGTGGACTGGCAAACATTTAATCCAACGAATTACACTATTTGTTTTACTTTTTTAGAGCCAAATTCACACCTTGGAGTGGAGCCAGAATTCCTGTTTTAATCTATCATCCTATAAAACATGAACATAGTATCAAATTATGTTTTTTAAATTAAACATATCATATCTTCTCTGTAAACCTGCGGAAACCATAATACATTCAAAAAATTGTCACAAGATAGTTACATAATTTAGTTTTTTTTAAATGTAATTATAATTCAATCATCCATTCATATTTTCAGAAAGTGAAAGATATTTTGAAAATTTTACAGCATCAAATTTACTATCTAAAAGACAGATGTTTGTTAGGGGATAGAAGGGAGGGACATTTTATCTTACCACTCCGATGAAGGCTGGTAATCTAGCTGATCTTGCTGAGTAGGAAGGACACATTCTTTGATACAGTATGGCTCTTTGGTTATATATATATATATATATATACCACTTAAATTTCAAAGATTACTCCTATATCTAAACCATATGATCTCTAATATATAAACTTATTTTGTTGTTGTTTTCAACAGATAACTGGACTCTCTTTCAAACATTTATAAACTATAAGCACTGGTAAAATGAAAACATCGTTTGGCACATTTGTGAAACCCATTCATGAAAATAGCCATTTGTCATATTAAAGATAAATACACAAGTGCTTCAAGGATACAGACATAAATTTTTTAAAGTTCTAATGAGAAATACTGGGGAGAGGTCATACTAAAACTTTCTGCTAGCTAGTTAAAATATTAGTTATAATATTAGTAAAATTGGTAAAATATTAGCAAAATTCTAAATAACTAACTCATATTTATTTCAAAGGGTTATTCAGAAATATATCTGGCTGGCCTCCTGTATTACATTTAACCTAGGCAGCTTTCTAAAGTACTTAGTACCTATTACAGTTGTTCTTATTTTAATATATTAGCATGGAGGGTCCCTCTACTGGATTAGATTCTACAATGCAAAAAAATTCAAATATGACCACTGTTTTTCCTTATGACTGATGTTAAACTTGTGAATGTTTTAAACTAGCTCACCATTAAAGACTAGCAGTTATACACTTTCCTAAGTAAAACTACTTTTCTTTTCTCCCCCCACCCTTCTAGAAAAACTACTCTTACTCATTAATATAGGTAAGCAGAAGGTAAGCAGAAATGGGGAATGGGAATAAGCAACACATACACAAGCGTATACATTCCCTACCCTCATTTCCCACATTGGCTTCTGAGTTTTTAATAAGCAGGGGAGAAATGGATGATTGTAATATTCTTTTATGGTCTCTTCTGCTATTAGCAACGAAAGTAAAATGTGGTTCTGGATTATATGGCCCTGAAGGATTTATTAAGAAACTGCTAATTTTTTTCAAATAAAAATTGTAATTTATTAATAAATATTTTATAATTTACAAAATTGTAATAATGCCTAATACAAATTATAATAATGCCTAATAATTTACTATTTATTGACTTATGAAGTATATATACTTACTACTTTAAAATGGAAATGGCCAAAAAGGGGTATACATCTTCTTTATGTTAAACTTCGATCAAAAAAAACAAAAAACAATTCTGAAGTCAGTTCATGTTTATATCACTTTAAGCTTTATTTCTCTATAGCAGAATCAAATCAGGAATATTAAGATCTTGGGTCAGAAATTACAGTCTGGGTAATGTAGATCTTATCATCTAAATAAGGAAAACGAAAAACCTTCACTCGCAATTCTAATCCGTAGTTTTGAAAACTAGGAGAAAAGATTCACCTTAAATTTAGAATTTTTTTTTTTTTAGCAATTTCCAAGTTAAAGACTACTTGTGTCATCCCTACATTGAAATAAGAAAAGTGCTACAGTTTCATTAAACTGTAAAAATTATCAGAATGTATTTAGCCAACAATACGCCAAGGCCACCACTGCTCTCATCAACAAGCAGTTCTATGATGCAGCGTGAAATGCTCGTGTTTAGACTCTCGCTCAGGTTTCTGGCTATATTCGCTGAACTGCCCTCTCCCTACTGGACGTCCACCCATTCCAGAGTACTTGTCAGTTACCACAGTGTACGTGGCCCTTGAACAGTCTCTTGCCTTGAAAAACCTTCCCTACTCTGTGTGTCTTTAGGAAGCAGTTCACAGGAAATCTCCTCTGTGAAGTCTCCCCGTGTCCTCGCAGGGCTTTGTGCATCCGCCCATCACACCATCCTCCCGCGCACCGCAATTACTTGTTAACATCCTCGTCCTTCCCAGACCCACACCCGAGTACCTTCCTCCGCATCCGCGTGTTCTCAACATCTAGGTGCTCAACGTTTGTAAAATCACAAAAATAAATGCGTCTGAGGTATTCATTTTCTCTTAAAACCCATCCAGTAAAGATCTCTTTTAAAAATATGAGTTGAAGGACAACACTGCAATGTCTACAGAGACTGTCTCACCTCTCACAACCCAAGTGTATCAGACACTTGTTTCTCTATGATTAATTAATTAGGTCAACAAGCCCATTTCTGAGATCGAAAGATGAAGGGCACTAACACTGCATGAACCAAATATGGTTAAAAATCTGAAGTATGTGGCATCAGCTTTAAAGGAGAAAAGAGCAAAAAAAATGAACTGCCCTTAAAAAGAATGATTGTATGTTTATCAAACACTCAGCTTCATTTAGGCATTTAATTAAGCCATTTATTGCTTCAAATGTGTCACCATGAACATTTTAATGTACACTCCACACCAGTAAGGCCTCAATTTTCACCACCTATAAATTGTGAACCCACATTTGGACTTTTTTTGTGTCATCAATTGTTACACGAGTTTTTACAGAACAAAAATTTTGAATCTGTATTTTATAATAGCAAAAATGCTTATCTCACCCCTTGGTTTAAATGCCTCAAAGAATATTAATAGTTGGCCACATTTTTTTTTTTTTTTGAGGAGGTAGTTCTATGTTTTGGCCCATATCTATCTATCTATCTATCTATCTATCTAATCTCAGATACTAACAGGTTCCACCAATTACTAAATAAGGGAATGAAAGTTTGCTTCCTTCTTTAGAGGGGCTTCATAAAATAGTCAATGTTTGAGGTTAAATTTTGTCAAAATGTTTTCAAGTGATTTGGTAAGCAGTGGAATTCACACACAGAAAGGGGCTGCAGCAGCTGGAAATAGGGATGTTCCTGATTCAGACAAGGAACTTTCTCTTAAAATAAGGCTGTACATATAAGGCTTTTTCCTTTGACCAATTCCTAGAAAATGAATGAATTTGGAAAGTCATTATATATAATTAGAAGATTAAACAATACCACAGAGTATCTCCAGGCAACATGCTAATAAGCTAACGGAATGCTACTTTATATGTTATTTCTTAAAGTTTTATAAAATCTCCATGAAAATACTGAGTGTTATGGGATCATGATACTCATAGATACTGTGAAATCATGAATCCCCACAAACGAACCAACTTTGTTTTATGGGCTGTCCAGCTATAAAATCAGTCTGCAACAGCTCAGAATTGAGGATTCGTGAAGGTAAGAGAGACCTCTGAAATCCCCTATCTAACCGATACCCTTTGGGTAGCACTGCATAGATTTTATGGTCTTCTGAATAAGTTCTAAGAGGCTCATAAGTGGTTTTGATTAAAGCAGAAATCTAATGGACCCAGTAAGTTTCAACATAAAAGAAATGATGTAATAAGTATTTCTAAAGTTTTAAGGATTTTTCTACCAACCTGACTTGGTAGTATACCTGAAATAAAACCTCCACTATGCAAAATTTATAATTTAAGTAGCACCTATAGAATAAAAACCTTAGGAGTGCTTTACAGACATCCTGCAGCCAGCATCACCCTGGTTTAATAAGGTCCAGAGTGATTCAAAATGTGAATTAACCATCATACCAGTATGTGGTAGTATCCAAAATAGAACTGCATTTTAAGCTCCAATCCAGGAGGTCTCTTTACTTCAATTGGCCACGCTGCCTCAAGTCAAAACAACTATTACCATTATTTTCATTTTATCTACCATAATTAGACTTCTTTCATGTCTCTTAGACTGAAGGAAAAGCCAGAGAGATGGTCTAGAAAAATACATTTGCATTTCAAATTTACATTAAAAATGTCTTTCCCCTATTTTCACGTCACGAATTCCAAGCACTGTTAAAGAAATCAAAGATTACACAGCATTCTGTGTCCTGGGCCTCTGTCCTTTTTAGATTATGAAAACTGGAAGTTAATTGGAATTAAGAAATTTTCCTTATTAAGTGTGTAAAGTATAAATACAAGCAATTTTTTAAAAACTTTATTTTAACACCTAATACAATTCCAATTTTAAGGATTACTTGCACAAAAAAATAAACACATTTGGTATAAAAATGTATCACTTTAACACCCTTTCCCTTTTGGCCCTTCCCCCACCCCCATGAACTGCACTCTATCCAGATGCAGAAACATATAAAGACTAATGGCACAGATTCGTTTTTACCTACAGGAGTTTCTGTTTATGTACCCAGGTACTCTAGAGGACACCAGCCCACTTTATCACATGAACCATTTCCTTCAGCCTGCTGAATTTAGTTTCACAAAGAAACAAAGCTTATTATAAAGGCATTTGAAAAACCATTATCTTAAATTCTTTTTAGAAGCACTGACTTTTTTTTTTTTTTTTTTGCAACCATTTATATACAGTGTTACATAACAGCTCTGGAGTACAGTACATGCAGCAGAACATACCTGTTGAATATAAAATACTTTTCTTAAAATCTTCATCGTTGGAATTCTCTGAAGTCTAAATTATAGAATGCCCATTACTTTGAGAAAATGGTTGAGGAGTACAAATGTCTGCATATGTTGGCCACTGAAATAATCCAAGGCTAACTGGAATAATATTCGTAGCACACCAGGAGTGCATAAATAATTTACTTACATTATTAAAATACAACCCATAAAATTCAAGTTCAAGATCTTACAGGATTGTCTATGTAAATCCTTGAAGTGGTTGCCTGGAAATGCATTGTGTCTTCTTTCTCTTTCTTCTTTTTTCAAGTCCTATATAAAATGTTTAGTTGAAGTTTTTTCTTCCTCAAATGAAACGACCACCTTTATTTGTGCCGACTGCCTCTTCTCTTCATTGCAGCAGTGCACTGTGGACAGTACCATTTTCCTTTTGGTGCTTCTGTCAACCCAACACATCCATAATGGAACCATTCTATTGGGCACTGGAAAGCAAAATGGCAGAGAAATAGTTTTTAATACCTCCAAAGATTACAGAGTATAATATGCCCACTAGACTGAATATTAATAATAAGATTCATGGAAACAACTTTTAGATCTAGGAGCTGATTTATAGGTCACTGAATTCCAGTGATAGGTTTAAGAGATAAGGAAATGGAGGCACAGGAAAAGTACACATCCCTGTTAACTCAGAGGTTAATGTCATCTATATCCATGATCCCAAGTAATGAACAAAATTCACTAATTCTCCTTAAGCCAGAGAGTAAGTTGATACTAACTTTCAAGGACAAGAAGTGAGATGGATCTCTCACAAAGAAGGCAAATACATTTTACAGATTTTATTTACTATTCAGCCATATTCACTCCCTCGTAAAGTAGTATGAGCTAGTTGCAATGAGAATCATAAAGGGATGCCTTGGAATTCCTCTCTGGGTAGATCTATTCCTACATATGCAGAGAAAAGGGATCCTACTCTGTAACGTATTAAGCAGTTCTACACCTGCACGAAAATCTTAGCACTCAGAAGTGCACGAGTAGGAATGAAAAGAATCAGAGAATATGATGGGGTATTCACAGAAATGCATCATTTGCACTAACTTCCCCAGGAGGTTACAATGGTGTTCTTGGAATGACTGGGCAATATTGTTATACAATAATCACAAACAGCCCACAAGTAATTCTAAAGGGGGAAGTGGAAGGACAGTCTTTCTCTAACTATGTGAACATGTTGTTGGGACCCTGTCAGGTCAGGAGAGCACAGACTTTAATGTACCAAGACAAACCTGCTCAATCTTCAGGTTATTTTTAAAAAGTTTAAACTGCTACTATTAACCTTAGGATTCTGACATTATGGAGTCTTACTTCTTTAGAATTCAGGGTTGCTACTCCTCTGCAGGAAAAGATGGAACAAAAGGGCTGGAAGTTTGAGAAAGTGAGGAGGGAGTGAAATTATGAGAAAATATATTCTCAGCATCCAATAAAAATATATCTCTAACCAAAATTCAGCTTCATAAAAAAACAAAAAAAAAAAAAAAGGGGGGGGATTCTTTTCTTTCAAACCTCCTTTACTTTTTATATCACAAGTGGCTCTTACCAGCAGACGGCTGCTGGATACAATAGGATACACTACACTGATAGGAGGAAAATAACCTCACATTATACCACCCCCCACTCCCGCTAGCCACAGGCTTCCTGACACAATGTACTGTTTTAAAGCTCCAGTTCTTCACTGTGGTAAATGAACTGGATTCTAGTTAACACAGTATTATTTAGCAAAGGAGGTGGAGGATGTTTTTAATTTTCATACAATGTATCACCTTTTGAGATTTATAATTTGCAGATGAAACTATAAAACTAGCTTTAAGGGGCGCCTGGGTGGCTCAGTGGGTTAAGCCTCTGCCTTCGGCTCAGGTCATAAGGTCAGGGTCCTGGGATCAAGCCCCACATCGGGTTCTCTGCTCAGCAGGGAGCCTGCTTCCCCCTCCCTCTCTGCCTGCTGCTCTGCTTACTTGTGATTTCTCTGTCAAGTAAATAAAGAAAATCTTAAAAAAAAAAACCCAAAACTAGCTTTAAAAGAGTTTTGAATTGGGAGCACATAAAGGGACACTACCGTGTTTTGGAGAGAAATATTCTAGCATTAATATAATGTAATTAACATAACTGCAGACTTGTTTTCACAGACTGAGTGATTTCATAAATAAGAAAAATATTTAAGTAGTAATATTTTGTGATTTTTTTTTTCATTCCTAAATAGAAAAATTTAATACTTACATCTTGGTTATCACAGCCCACCATCTCGCCATAGGATACCTAGTTAAAATAAAAGTAAATATTTTTTATTATGACTATGCGACAAGCATCTAAATTGAAATTGATGATACTGTTAGAAAACAGACAGGAATATACAATTGCATTAAGATATAGGGTATATAGTTTTTTAGTAAAGAGTTTATAAAGGTTTATAGCACAGAGGGGAAATACACAGAAATTATGTGCTCTTTGAAAATCTGAAAGAACCTTGACAAATTACCTTTGTGGGTGGTTTCTTTTGTAAGACTTTAAGTTTCTTTTTGGGTTACTTACTTACTTAAGGTTTCTATTTTTTCTTGGGTCATGTTGGGTCATTTATATTTTTGCAGTCAATAGTTGAAACTTCTAAACTTATTACCAATTTACTATTTGCCCTTTCACATTTTTCTTTCTTCTGTTCATCACCAGCACTTTATAATACAACTTCCTAATTCTTGAATTAATTTAAGTTCTCAATGGACGGAGAAATGTATAAGACAGTGTTATGACTAGATGGCATGCTATCTGATTCTCTGTATGACTGAGCATATCTGTATATGGTTCACACATGAACGACTCTGGTTAACAATTTTTGGGGGGCACTCAGATTTTTCTCTCAAAGCTCTACTGATCTATTTCATCAACTAGTTTTTAGTGTTATAGATGAGAAATCCAGGGTGAGTTTGATTTTGTTCTTTTTTAGGTGATCTATTTTTACTACCAGGATCTGTACAGAATTTTCTTAATAACTGATTTTAAAAAAATGTTTGTCAGGTGACAGAAGAAGACCTAACAGTCTCTTAAATGGCAAATTCTCAAAAATTAGATTGCCAAATTACACCATAAATACAATAAATTGCAGATGGATTAAAGTAGGTTTTTTTTTTTGCAGATGGATTAATGATTTAAACGTATAGAAACTGAAGTACATCAAGAGCTAGACAAAGCCATTTGCAAATGAGAAAAAAAATGCAAGACACAGCTATACGGGGAAAAGGCAAGAAGGTCTTCTTAATAAGCATATAACCCACAGTTGACTTCATAAAGAAAAAGACTGACAGCCATAAAACTGGAATTTCAGAATTAAAAACAAAATAAAAAACTAAACCAAGCAAAGTATTTATAATATACATGACAAAAATGATAGAAAAATCGGCCAACACCAATGAGTCAAATCATAAAAGAAATAAAAGTAGCCAAAAAAAGAGTCCAATTTAACTACTAAGGTAAATTGAAATCACTGTGTAATATAAAACTATCAAACTGGTATAGGGTTTCTGAGACAAAATAATATCCAGCACTGGACAGGGTTTAGGAAACAGGCATGCTCATCAGGTTTTGGTAATGAACTTCAGAAGGTAATTTGGTAGTCTGCAACTAATACTTTAACTTAGTTTTATTTCTAAAAGATTATCTTAGAAATTAGATGTGTAAAATGGATTACATAAAAAAATGCCTACCATATTTGTAATCTCAAAAAAATTAAAACCACTACAAAAACCTTTAGCTAAATCTGGTTTAAAAAGTTACCCACAGGGGCGCCTGGGTGGCTCAGTGGGTTAAAGCCTCTGCCTTCAGCTCAGGTCATGATCCCAGGGTCCTGGGATCGAGCCCCGCATCGGGCTCTCTGCTCAGCGGGGAGCCTGCTTCCCACCCTCTCTCTGCCTGCCTCTCTGCTTATTTGTGATCTCTGTCAAATAAATAAATAAAATCTTAAAAAAAGAAAAAGTTACACATAGTATAACACATAACTGTGAAAAAATTTTAAAGGATTACTTCAAGAAAAATGATATTCAGTACACATGACTTTATGAAAAAGTGTTACAGAAAGAATATACTGTGATCCAACTGGTCAAATTCACACACATACATACACACAAAAACACACACATGCACATCTGTGTGTACATCTGTGTAAGAGACTGAATGTTTGCGTCTCTCCCCCAAACTCCTGTGTTACAGCCATATCCCCCATTAGGACTGTGTTTGGAGATAGGGTCTGTGAGACGATAAAGGCTAAATGAGCTCAGACAGGTGGAATCTTAATCCAACAGAGCTGGTGCCTTTATAAGAAGAGACACCAGAGCTCTCTTCACCATGGGAGGATACAGCATGAAGGGGGCCCTCTGCCAGGGAGGAAGAAAGTCCTCACCAGGAATGGAATCAGTCAGCACTTTCATAGTGGACTACCTAGCCTCCAGAACTGTGAGAAAATAGAATTCTGCTGTTTAAACCACCCAGTCTGTGGTATTTTGTCATAGCAGCCTGAGCAGACTCAGACACCATACATGTGGGGTATACAGTAGTGATAAACCAAAATGTCTAATTACTGGTTATATCCAAGGGCTGAGAGCCTGGGTGACTTACACATTCCTTTACACTCTTTGTATTTACAGCAAACGTGATTTTGCAAGGAGCCAAGAAAATTATAGAAGAAAGCAAAAGTATTTTAACTGGAAAAAATGAAATAGCTCTCTGTTTTCTATTTTATTCAGATTATGCTTGTACAGACATATCAGACTTTTACCTGATTGCAAATGCAATATCGTGGTTCATTTGGGTCATAAGTCCAATCAACTTGACTGTTTGAATCAGACTCTGGTACTACCGTTGTTTGTTGAGAGATTTCTTGTACGACGGTTGATGAAGAAGAACATGACGACAAGGAAGAGGAGGAGGAGGAAGACGAGGACTGCTGACTTGAAGATTTGTTGTTGTTTCTGACAAAAAAAAAAAAAACCAGTATCAGTTTCATTGGCTCAGCATCCAGAAGTTACGGGAGAATAATTCTTAAATGAGTGGTATGAAATGAAATGACACTAAGCATGCAAATTAATGTTTAACATGAAGTTGAACTAACGATATACAGATTTAAAAGCACAATTGTTGACAGCAACAAAGAGCAAAAATTTTCATAACAGATAATTTTCATTTGACATTTTCTGTTTTCTGGAGAATAAAGATATTCAAAAAAATTCTTTCAAGCTATGTTTTTACGATAATTTTTTAATCTACTACTACTTAACATTGACTTAAATTATAGGTAATAGTTTGAAGAGCTAGTATTAGTTATGGTTATCTTGCAGACATTCTTTATATTTTTAAGCAAACTGAATACTCCATCAAAATCATCTCATCAATTGCCTTTGTGTATTTGTATTTTAGATTTTGCATTAGTTTATATTAAACACATAACAGAATAAGGGGTTATAAAAGAAAAAAGTTCCCTATAATGGCTTATCCTAATGAGCAAAAGAAAGTAAGCCGAAGTTATTTCTACCCAATTTAAGACTCTAGAAAAAGTAAAGACTTTAGGGGCGCTTGGGTGGCTCAGTAGGTTAAGCCTCTGCCTTAGGCTTGGGTCATGATCTCAGGGTCCTGGGATCGAGCCCCATGTCCAGCTCTCTGCTCAGCGGGGAGCCTGCTTCCCCTTCTCTCTCTGCCTGCCTCTCTGCCTACTTGTGACCTCTGTCAAATAAATAAATCTTAAAAAAAAAAAAAAAAAGAGTAATGACTTTAAAACCTTTTAAAGACTTTACTCCCCCAGAGTATAGCAGTCTGAATGAAAATGTCATGATCATGACCATCGATAGACATGTGAACACTTACCTGTGCAAGACAGGAAACAGTGTTAAAATTCACAAGTAATTTCCCAAAATTTATATGCTAATTAAATTGTATGAATTTTATAAATTTTACATCATGTCTTCCTGCCTCCCCCAAGTTCATCCAGATCCATTATATCTACCTTTGTTTCACATACCCAAGCCCAGCCGGATGCCAAGCAGACTGCACACTTGGTAGAACTACAGGGCATACCTTATAGCAAAGGTACAGGGCTACTATAACAATGCAACTTACTTGCTCTTTCTCCCACTCCGTGAGTCAGCTGCCGATGAACTGGTGTTCTGTGTTAATGTAGTCATGAGTGCTGAAGATGATGAATAGCCAGCTGTTTCTCTGGGCATTGAAAATTCTTTCCCCAGCTGAAAGTCATTATTCTTAAATGCTTCATAACTGGCTTTTAGACTTGATGTTCTTCGTCCCTCTTTCATCTTAAACAGACATTCACTGATAATATTAATACGCATATATATGCAGATTTTCTTTTTCAGTCCTACTAGTTAGAGTATTATGTTAGTTTATCCAATATTATTTTGTTTAAACCATTATTTTCATCACTGTCATTTCAGCTATTTTATGTAAAGATTTAAAATCGGTTTTTACTGTTAGGAGGGAGCTACAGAACTGGTAACTTAATTTGGAATACAAACTATAGAGCGGTGAACATTAAGGCGGTGTGAGTTGTGAGGCTTTTGGAGGAAACCTGGCACCGGGAGGGAGGACCAAGTCCTGTCCTCGCAGGTGCCGGGGCTCACGGTCAACAACACACACATCATGAGCCATCGCTGGGTGAAGGGATCGGCACGAGCTGGCACCAATCTATTTGTTTCTTTTCATGATCAATCAGGTAAATTAATGCACATAAGTTTCATCAAATAAAATGTCAGGTATCATAAAACCATGATGTAAAATGAACTCTACAGTGTAAGAGAACGCCTTCTGTTCACATCTAGTTGTTTCTATTAGAGTTTGCCAATGAATCAGACAAAATGTACCTGCTACTTCTAAACCTCTTCCTTTTTACCTGAGCTGTGGCTTGAACTGCTTGAGCTGCAGCCATGGTAATCGCCCCTGCACCAGTTCCTGAAGATAATGAGCCAATATTGTAGGATGCCAGAGGTTGGGAGGAATTCACATTGTAAGCATTGTTGGAAGAGGCTGTAGAATTATTATTTCGACACCCTATGTCAAATTAAAGAAGAAATAAAAATGGTTGGAGAGAACATGATGTTAGTGAGCTTAAAATACATTATTTCCCAGTACAGATATAATCATTAAATTTAACATTTTCATGCCACCATCCAATTTTCATGTCCCATTTTTCCTTTTTCTCCTTTTCCCCATCTGTAGACTATAACCAAGTAAAAAAATCTGTATGATTCGCTAATCCTGAACGCTTTCATTTCCCCTTTAACACAAACAAAAAACAAACATTCCTATTTGAAATACTGAACTTACCTAGTGTATTTTCCTTAGAGGCATCTGATGTAAGCGTAGATAGAAGAGCTTCAGATTTAAACTTCTTTTCAGGAATATGATCTGTTGTTGCATGGTGAGAAGTCGGATTATATTTCCTTTCTGAATATAAATAAAGAATTTATGTGTTTTTAAACTTTAGAGGACTATGGACAAGACATAATACTTTCATTCAGTTATAAACAAGTATGTTATGTTCTGAGTTCTTCATGGAATACAGAACAATATGTTTTCTTGGAGGATGGGACAAGCAGAACTGTCTGGGTCACCTATTTTGTTAAGAGTAGCCTTCCCACACATTAAAAAAAGAAAACTTCAGTAGCAAAGTACTGCAGATAATCCAAGATGCACCGTGATTTTACACAGAACATGAGAGGAAGTTTGTTTTCAAAACATTATCCACAATTTTGAACAGTTTTTAACCAGCCCTTCTTTCATAGCAAATTGATCCGTCACAAATTACACTGATAGTCTTCTAATCGGCCAACATCCAACCAACCATTTACTCACTAAACCACCAACCATTTGAGGTCTTCTTAATACGCCAAACAGTAGGCGAAGCACTGGAGAAGCAAGGAGGATAAAAAAACAAAGAGCCCACCACCATGTATTTTCCCATTTGTTTTGGGTTATAATACTCTCTAGAGAGAATCAGGTGTCTATGTGTAGGAAGTACATGCTGCTACTAATACCATCCATTTGTCCTTGATGTATTCCAGAAAAAGCAAACACTCTACTCCCAAATCAAATATACTTTTCCCAAATGACGAAGGTAAGTCCACCAGGAACTGTAAGGAAAATGTAGATCTCACAAAATAAAAGGAAGGGAAGGATATTTTTTTTTTCTCAATTGGTTGTATGGGGCTAATTGAAAAGAATATACAGGCAATATAATGAGTTTTTAATTGTACTGAAAATTTTAGCTGCCCTAAACCAAACTTACTTTCCACTGGAGTATGTGAATGGGCATGGTGATTGTTCACTGGCTGTGAAGGAGTATCTAATTCCAAAGATCCTAAAAAAGAAAGGCACAGAGATACATCTCCATTCAATGTCAAGCAGAACTTTATAGGTCAATCAACTACAGGCACTCTGTACCCTCACCTAGCAGAGGACTGGCAAGCCCTGATGCATATCCCTGTGTCATTTTCATCAAACGTGATAGAGAATAACCATTGCCAATTTCACACTGAGCCAATTTCATCCTCTTTCTAAATAATATGTAATCTACTTCTTACTATTCACCTTAAGTACGAAACAGCTCAAGGCATGTTAATGTCTAATTGGGGAATTCAGGACAGCAGGTAGGTACCACATAAGTGGATGAATGGATATTATAACTCCATTACTGATAAGATCTGAAAAACTTAAACTAGTTATACTGGGTTGAAGACCTTTCTATGCAAGATCCTAAAGTATTAGGTGATGGGACATTACTATATGAAAGAAAATTTCTTTGATCGTTAAAATAACATACAATAGTAAAGACTTCCTAAAAGAAGTTAGGCACAGAATCTCTACCGCCAAGCATTAAATACTTTTAAGAAGTTTTCTGGGTTTATCTTGATCCCTTGAGATGAAATTATGGCAGGGCACAGGGTGTAGTAGATTTTATGACTCGATTTCATTCAGTTTTGTGTGTCTGTGTCCTTAAAGAGGATGCTTCATTAACCTTCCTGCAGTACTGAATAGGCATGAATTATTGTTATTCACAGCTATTATTAACATTAAAAAAAAAACTAGAACAGCTATAGAATATTTTATTTTGTCTCAAAATACTTATTATTCTCAGATAGGGTTTTCTTGGAATAAAAGTATCACAAATAAATTAGATGATCATCTGAAGTGATAGATCTACTTTTGAATACAAAAATGTCACTATGGATACCAAGATGGATTCATGATTAGGTTGTTCCCTTATTCTAGGGAGTGCGTACAATATACACATGATTTAACACCATTAAAGAAATTTTTTATCAGTGTGTACAAACAGGTACATGTTCTTGCTGAAGAAATGTATCAAAAAAAAAAAAGAATAAAGGTAAATTGTAACAGGAGATCAAGTAGAACCTTGCAAGGAAATATTAAACTGTTTCTTACTGATAAGAAAAAATTTACTTCTTTGAGAAAAAGAGGAAATGCTTTGGTATCAACTAAATCTTTCTTACTAACACAGTGGAGGAAAAGCCTTAAGGCAGTTCTTCGGAAGAAAAAATAACAACCTTCCTCAGAGTTTAAGTGTATCCGCAGGCAGGGCAAAGTCCATACGTTTAATGACAGATGGTTAACTTATTTCTAGATGGTTCTATTTCTTTAAATCTTTATTCTCATCACTCATCTTACTAACATATCCGTATTAAAAAATGGAATGACTTAATATGTGATTTTAATAAAGAGTGAGTGTAGGATATCCTGTATCATCTGTCTCCATATCCAACCCAAACAGTTCTGGCTACTAGAGTCCACGCTGTCCCACCCGGTTGCCACCATCCACAGAAGCACACCATCTGAGAAGTCTCCATGGGACAAGTGTCTCCTCAGCAATTTGCACATGGGCTGTCCAACATTGATGGAAAACTGTAAATTTTACTTACGCCTCTCTAATATTTCTGTAATTCCAGCATTATCAGCTTCCAGCTCCATTTTAAACTTAGCCAGTTCCTGATCCAGCTTTCTCAAGTGTCGATCTACCTGTTTCAAAGAAGATCAAAGATAACCACCAAAATTTGGGACACTATTAAAGTGTCAGTTTAATGAGGAAACTAAATCTTTATTTCTTTTAGTGCATCTGCTTAGTATCCTTGAGCAAGTCAATGAACCTACACCTCAATATTCTAATCTATGAAATGAGGGCTAGGTAAAATAATATCTTAAGCCTCCCGTAATAAATTTGAAGTTTTAAGAAACCATAATCATGATTTGTTAGAAAACATTCAGAACAACTGAGATGTGAAACTAAACAAAATGATACTTGGGATTTACAGTGGGAGGAAGTGCGGGAGGGTTGGTAACTTTTTATAGTATACCCTGGGATTACTTTCGACCTAATCTCCTCCTACTTATAGTAAGGCCATCCACCACTCTGCCATACTATAACTGTTATTTAGAATGAAAAATGGAAGATCTTTAGTCTATAAACAAAGAGGCTACTATATTCTACACATACGTTTCTCTTAAGGCAGAAAAGTAAACCATTATACTTGTAAACATTTATGCAAAGGGTTGAAACAAAAGGGGTTTTTTAGCCAGAAAACTCCATTCCCCAAAGAGCTTGGTTAAAATGGTTTTATTGCTAATACTTTGGCCCTTGTGAAGGTGGCAAATTTTATTTTCTCATTCAACTACAGATCTCTTGACTGATTTCAGAAAATTATATGATACTTCAAACTAAGAACAACTAAGTCTTAATTTTTTAAGGTTAATATTAAATATTTTTCAATACTTTTTCAAATTTACCACTATAAGTGAAAAAAGAAAACATAAATTTTCTGAAAAATATTGTAATACTATTGACAACATCTTTATCAAACTCTTGATTGGCAATGGATCATTATTAAATAATTAAGAGTGACTTTCTTATTCATCATGAAGGCAAAAAAATTAAGAATGGAATAATGTATACCTAAATTGAAGGAGATGGGTAGAAAAGTAGCAAAAGACAATTTTTGTGTGTTAGATGCCATGAAATGTCTGTGGTGCATTAGATGTTCTTCTATCTTTTCTAGTCCTTGCACTAATCTTCTGACATAGGTTATTACTGTCTCCATCTCGTAAGTGAAGAAACTAAGGCTCAGAAGGGTTAAGTAACATGCCCAAAGGAAACAGCTAATGCATTATGGAAAAGGGATTTAACTCTGATCTATTCGTAATAAATTGTTCTTCACCATTTATACATAACATTGTCCTCTGAACTTCTGCATGTAGCAGTCAACTGCTTTTTTTTTAACTCAGAATAATATAATTCAAATTGAAAAATAAAAATAATTTCTTGTTATTTATATTTCTTTTATTAACAGCACCCAGCGGGGTATTGGTTAGTGACTTTTCAATAATTTAAAACCCACTTTTCTGTCCATCTTCACACACAAGTTATTGTTCAGAGTTTGGCAGAATCTAAAATTACAATATTTAAAATCCTATAGAGGCATGTATTATGGACAAATGCTCCTATTCAAAGAACACGCAGGTAATTGAGCATCCTTTAATAGAAACTCCCTTCCAATTAATTAAGTGTGAACACAGACCTCAGTTATTCAAGAATATCTCCTACATTGTCAAAATTTAATCTCAAGGGAAGTCAGAAACAGTACTCATATTTAAATTCCAAGACCACTTAATGCAATGAAAATATTCCACCACCTTTATTACCTACAATATTGAGATTTGTGCTTGGCATTGGGTTAAATGGAAAATACATGAAAAATGAGAGAGAATCCCTGCTTTCATAGGAATTGCAATTTGGGGGACAAATCAAGATTTATGTGAGCTTTTTAACATAATAAATGTTTTAAAATATATATACCCTAGATGTAGCAAATAAGAAACAGCTAGAAAAGGATTAGAAGTAGTACATAAAAAATACATATATAACCTTGGGCTGTGGTAGACACAAAGGAGGTAAATGAGTTAGAGGGTGAAGAATGTACTGTTTTCAAATAGATGGAAAGAAAAATTAATAATTAAAGAATGAATAGAGACAGGAAAACAAACAAGATTCTCAGAGGGGGAAAAAAAAAAAGTAAAAGTATGATGTGGTCTACAACAGTTATCTACAGTATAGACAGGCAGAATGTTAAACTCCTGGTCAGGAGGATGCAGTCAGAGATGAAGACATCATGTACCCTCCCCCAACTCCTTCCACCCCTGTGTTGAAGAACTGCTTCATTGTGTTAAAGATAGTACTGATAGGAATTATTACACATGAGAGCATGGAAAATAATGACGGAATTTCCAATACTAGCAGCTCCGAAAAAGGAATAGAAGTCAAAGACTTAATAATTCTAAAAACAAATACGTAATTAAATATAGAAAAGCCTAAACCACATTGTGGTGACAGCTTTGTAAGATAGGTTCCAGTCATTCCTACCTCTTGGTAGGTAAAAAAAGATTATGAACTGATGAATATTAGAAGCAATTATTAGGCAATAAGGATTGTTTTTCTTAGAATCACTGCTACTATACTAAATCAAATTAGAAGTTAGAAAGCTTACCACAAGGTTTAACTCAAACTATGAAGCAACAGAGTACTTCAATAGCATTAAACAGCCATAGCAAGAGCTCAACTGAACTTTCCTGAAACCTGCAGAGTACATCTCCTCTACTCCCATGATTCTGAAGGGGCAAAAGCACCTAATCTGGCAGATTACCATAATGGCCCCAAAGGTATCAGGCAAAGCAAGAACCTAAATTACCCCACTCCTCCACACACACCTGACCTCATAAAATTGATTTATAGTAGTAGAGAGGGTAGTACTCTAATTGAGAGAGATTTTCTATTAACCACAGACTCCTAACACAAGGCTGACCACAGAGTCTAATTATTGATTTGTTCCCCACTTAATGTCAATAAATACTAGCCACAAAAGCTTCCTTATTCTATGGACCCAAATCATATCTCACAACCCCAAATACAACTGCTTTAATTTTAAATCCATTCTCTTCTTTCTGACCTCATCAGAGCCAAAGGAAATTCTGTCAACATTATTTGCTAATATCTTGATGATTATTAAGATAAGTCACATTTGGCACCTCTATATGAAACAGAAAAATCCTCATATTTTAACATTTTAGCATAGAGTTGTAATCCTTTATTCTTTCTCTTTTGATTCCCAGTCTCAATATGCATATTTTAAGATGTCACTGATGCACCCAAACTGAACTAGGTACAGCTTTTCAAAAAGTTTCTACATGATTTATGGCTTCCAATACCGTTAAATTCTAAAATTTAAATATTTAGCTTGCCCTTTCAGAATGAACACAAGTTATTCTATAAAGTTCTAAGGTGAAATCCTTGGCAATGACAGTTAAATTTCTAACTATGAGAAGATCTGGTAATAGTGAATAAAGAGGATAAATTGGAGAAGAAAAAGGAACCATGATGGCAAATTATTTCTCTGTTAAGTCATGAAAATGATTCTTCACATCTCTGATTATATTTAAAATAGGTGAAAATCTGATCCATGTTTAGGCTGAATCAAATATCTGAGGCCTTAGCATATAAACTACATCTAACCTTCCTAAAAGACAATAAGGATAGGAAACAAGTCAAAAGGTCAAACTTATATATTTCTTTAATCAGAATATCAGATGAAGAATTCTCCAACTTATAGGTAAAATGTACACCTGAAATATAATCATCTCAGCAATAGGCCAGGATATAAAAAAGAAGCAAGTTCAAAGGTACTGAGCAGTATGAGACTGCTAAAATCATTCAAGCATTAACTAAAAGCTCAATTTATAAGTATACGTAAATCAACTTTAATAGGTATTATAATCTAATACAGCCTGATGACAATGACATCTGGCTGAGAAACACAAATAAGTGTTTAATGACTAAGAGTATCAGGATTCTAGAGGGAAATTATTTTGATAGGACAGCTTTTTGTTGTTGCTTATTTCCACTAAAACAACCACTGAAATAACTAAACTCTCGGTTTGTTCTACTGAATCCCTAATTCCACCAATCTCTTCATTTGTGGATATTTATGTAGTCTGGTTTCTTTCCTTAATAAATGGAGTAACCAGTACGATACTAGTCATTGGTATAAAAAGTATACTACTGACTTTAAAAGTAAATAATACAATGAAATACCATGTTATGTAAAACACTGAGGGGCAAAATCAAACATAATTATGTACCTAATCCCTGTACATTAAAATCTGTAAATATAATACATGCTTACTTGAAATGACCACAGCAATGCAATGTTTAAGCAAAGGCGCAGAGACGATTTCCTCTAAGGTACACCTCGCTCCTCTGTTTAAGGTGGCCTCCTACTCTCCTCAGAGGAAAACACACTGCTTCCACTGATTTAGAAGACCCTGCATGTGGTGGTTCCTGCCTGACTCCCTCCTAGCACCACCTTTTCCTTCCTCACTATCCACCAACCACACTGGCCTGTCTCCGCTTCACCCGGCAGAGCACTCTCCCACCTCAGAAGTGGCCCTTGGTCCATCATCTCCCTGTAGTGTTCTTCCTGATGCTCTCTTCCCACAGCTGGCTCTTCTCACTTTCCAAGTACCTCCTCAAATGTCACCTCCTGAGACGACGCCACTCCTGCTGAATACATTCTGAACGGCTTCCCTAGTAATTCCTTCTTTATCCCTCTCTCCACAACGTTTATTTCCTTCATAGCACTTACCAAAATCTAAATGAATCTTAACTTAATAGTTTGCCTATATTCATCGCTTCTCTGTGTCATTAATGCCCACTTAGCACAAGTGACGGCTCATCGCTGGTGCTCTAGAAGTATTTGCCAAAAGAATGAAAGGTATACTCTCCCATTATGTAGAAGTATATAAATAGAAGTACCTCTGTCTATTGGATAAACGATCTATGATTAAAAATTACTGTAATTATACATTTATACTTTGTCCCATCCACTCACTTTTGAAGCACTTAGCTTTCTAAGCTCTCAAATGTTAAATGTTATAGGAATTTAATTTCCTCTTTCTTATTTATAAAGACTTTCACTTGGATATTTACTGTTGATACTTTAGGGAATACAACTAATATGAGATGGTAAATCCATTTAGTAACCTCCCTATGAACAAGGCAGTAATTCCCTTATATTCAACTGCAATTACTTGCAAAAGTAAATTTCTTAGTCTCCAGCATAAAGTGTTCAAATACCACAAGCCACCCTGGCAATGTGGTGCACGCACAAAGCACAAGCATTCCACAGAGGCCGTACATTGTTTTTTAACATTTTATAATTACTTATTTGTGTTAAGTGATGCTAGTTTTTCATTTATGCTAACAGCATCAGATAAATAAATACATTTTATTCCTTTTTAAAAAAGATTTATTTATTTGACAGAGAGAGATATCACAAGTAGCCAGAGAGGCAGGCAGAGAGAGAGAGGGGGAAGAAGGCTTCCCGCTGAGCAGAGAGCCCGATGCGGGGCTCAATCCCAGGACCCTGAGATCATGACCTGAGCCGAAGGCAGAGGCTTTAACCCACGGAGCCACCCAGGCGCCCCAATACATTTTATTCTTAAATTTCATTTAAAAATTTACTTAGTAAATACATGTATATATGATATGGATAAACTAAAAACCTTGAAGGTGGGATGCAAATATTAAGGTCTGGGAAACACTCGATCGGATCACCTCGGAAGTCTACTTTGTCCTTCTGTTCGCTGCTCACCTAAACTACTGGGCCAGGTTCTGAGGATACAGAAGGATTACAAACCTTACATACCCTCAAGGGCCACAGTTAGAGGAGCTAATATTTTTTTATTTTATGAAAATAATACTGTCATTACTAAATGTTTTTATAATTTAAAAGGAATCTCTCTAAAAGCAAAGGAACTGAGAATAGCCAAAAAATATTGTGTAATTATAAAATGAAAAGCATTTCAATAAAAAAAGCATATTTAAATAAAACATGTAACTCACAATAAGCCTAAATATTTTTTAAAATGCCCCTTTTGCTGGAGGCACATTTATAAAGCCTGTTTCAGAACTTCCAAAACGAGCTTATGTGTCAAAGAAATGGATCTAAACTGAAGAAACTAAAAAAAAAAAAAAAAAAAAAAAAAAAAAGGAGAACAATTTAAAGAGAGGGATACCGAAAAGATCTGAGCAAAGACACAGTTTATAAGACTATTTGGTCTGCTAGAATGATTCTATAAAGGAGACTAAACTAATTTGAATTACATTACTTGTACTTCTCTTGGTTTAACATCATATCTTGAAAAGATGGGGCTATTTGTACTGCAGCCTACCCTTGTTTGTCCATCAAAACCAAGTCAATCTTAGCATACTAAATGTGACTGTACTATCTTTTGAGAAAATGTCACTCAACTGTAATATCTCACACAAAGAATGATACCATTAAACTCTATGCCTAAGACTCATAACTTGGGAGTCATTTTCTTTTCTACTAACCTATTTAGGTGATTTTGTTGAACAAATATTTACAGAGAAATAACTACCGTAGAGTCTGAAGACACTAATTTCTTTTTTTTTAAACAGAGTTCTTGACATTTATAGTAGGGATAATACAAACATACAAGCAGAAGGTAAATAAATAATTACCATTTAATTCAAACAATAATAAAATCATGGGAATAATAATGATTTGGAAGGTGGTATGATTCTGTTGAGGGGTAGGGTATGGCACAAAGTGCTAAGTACCTTCTCAACAGCCTCCTTCCTTACTGACAGGACCCCACATACCTGGTGTGGCAATGTGCCCTGATAAGCAACATTTCGAGGGGAGCCAAGAAGATATAAGCAGAAGTCAGTAGGTAAGATTTCCAGAAAGGCTCTTTTAAGGGAGCTGAATGAACTGCAAAATATGCCCTTTTGAGTAATCTCCTACTGCAATTCTTCTTCTACCTGTCCAGAAAAGAGGAGGAATGGAGCAGAAGCAGCCCGAGACACTGAGGATGTCAGGGCTGCCATCAAGCTCTGATCTGCCTCCTCCGACAGATGATCTGTAGGAGAGGAAAATCTTTTGTTTAAATCATTCTTGTGTGACTTTTCTAAGTGATCAAATTGCTCCTCCTCGAAATAAATGACATAAATATCAAGATTATTAAGGAGATTTTAGTGAAGAGACTGCAAGTGCAGAATTATGAAAGATGGAGAAAGTTTCCCAAGAAAGATAGAAGAACTTTTTTAAAGTTCTTAATTGTGACAGGCTGCAGAAGTGAAGAGGAAGGGGTAATGAGAAATATTTAGACGATAAAATGAACAAGACATGTTGAGTAACTAAATGTGGGGGGTCTAGGGACAAGGAGGAGACTAGAACGACTTCCAGTATTCTAACGCGAATGACTGGAAGATCAGCAGTTCTTCTGAGAGAAGGAAAAGAGGAGACCAAGAGTTAAGTCTTAATGTTAATACACTGAGTTCCAGGGCCTGGGAATTCTCGGTTAAGATGAATAGGCTCAGAAGAGAAGCCTGAGCTTGAGGAATCATTAATGTCTAATTGCTAAAACTAAGAGAACACCCAGAAAATTAATGGAGGAATGTTTCTCAGCTTGGGTTGCATGTGGGGCCGAGAGGAAAACTGGCATATGACAGAACAGTTCTTCACCATGTGGCATTTGGTCTTCCTGGCCTCTGGAGTTGGGTAGAAGATGGGAGGAGACTGTGTGAGAATCACCTAAATACGGTAAGAAACAATGCAGGTCAAAGACAGAGCCCTGAGAGACAGCAACCATTAATGAGTGATAGCCACAGGGGCCACGGAAGGTCACGAAGATGGGAGGATGATATAGATGATTAAGTCTCAAAAAAGAATGGATTTTTATATTAAGGATGTCATGATCGCCTGAAATAGCGATTTAATATGGAGTGCTAAAATAGGAAGGATGGGAAGGAGGGAGAGGAAAAGAAAAGCCACAAAAAGAAAAGGGAGAGGGAGGACAGAGGAAGGAAGGGAAGAGGAAGGAAGGAGGAAGAGTAAAGGAAAGACAAAACAGCATCCTGGAAATAACTGGGGGAAGGGGGAAGAAACAGGGTGCCACTTGGCAGAGCTGAAAGGGAAGGAGCGTGGCGCTCTCACAAGCTAAGATCATTTTATAGACATGTGTAAAATCCTCCTGTAAGGCACAAATTAATATTGCTATTTTACAGATAAGGAAACTAAGATTTTGGGATTAAGTAATTTATCCAAAGTCCTGCTATCAGTGAAGTGGCTGAACTCATGTTTGTGTGGATCCATTATGGGCACTTGCTTTTTATTACATTTCATTCAATTCATTACATCACCTTCTACTACCTAACAGCCTAGCCTAAAAGATCTATCCCATTCAAAGAATTTACTAAGTTTTATTTTCATTCTATGTTTATCCATATCTCTGAGTGAACTCCTTTCCCCTCGATACAACACCTAATCCAAATCCCAGAGTTTCTGAATAAATTCTGTTCAAAACTCATCTCATATCCTCTAAGAAGTTAACAATACTCTACATGAGCTAGCTCAGTCTTTTTTACCAGATACTTCATATTTAACTGCAATAATCTTTATTCCACATTTCTATACAGGCTTCTCACTTCATTTGTGCACATGTCTTCCTAACTAGTTTACCAACACCTTGAGAACAGAAGCCATTCGTAGTATGTACACCTTGCTCCTCTGTTATGTGCAGATAAAACTCCATTATACAAAGCACAAGAGTGAATAAACAGTGTGGTTCATAAATAAAGGATAGATACACACCAAAAATCCACACATATTTAAAGAGAACATATTTATATTAGACGTATTTTTCTAAATGTTTGAAATACACTGAATTTTTTTAAATTATAAAAAGTACTAAAATAACAAAATATAAATAAAAAGCATAGCCAAAGAGCTATAAGATTTAAAATGCAGGTAGTCTCTAAATAAAGACTGACACATATAATCATTAAACATGAGGCGCAATGTTACTAAAGAAATTTCTCTTGGATTCAAATATAAATGTCTTTCTCTGTGTTTACAGACATAATTCAAGACCAAAACAATTAAGAACTTCTTTTTTTTTTTTCAATTCCATAGTAAATCAAGCTATAGTTTACTCTGTCCTTCTTAGGGCATTTTGTCTTTTTATGAAATTGTTTTCAAAATAACTGCGTGAACAAAAGAGCCTAGGTTATTACAGCCATTAAAAATTTCTGCTGTATGAGAACAAGGAAACATTTCCTATGGCTTCACATGGCAAATGTTTTCTATATCATCTACAATGTATACCATATGTGGTATGTACCTTCTTTTATCTTGTGTCTATAACCAGTAACATTTATATTTATATATACTTGTTCAGTAATAAGACTATATCCAGAGAAGATTACAAAAATAGACATGAAATCTATATGCTAAAGTTAGCCATAAGTGTCCATTTGTTTTTAGCTTTAACTTGCTGTGAAGCAGAACCAGAAATGAGTATTTCCTAAAGTATATATTTTAGAAGATGCTTTACATAAAAGAGAGCTTCATAATTATAGTGCCTCTGTCTTATAGTGATTTTAAACCTTTGCAAGTATTGCTACTGCAAAAAAAGAACTTTTTTTAATCAAGTGTTTCCCATTTTTGCCACCTGAGCCAGTTGGTGAGTGTTACCTATTTGACATCACTTAAGAGATAGTTGAGTACTATCTCTTAACATGGACTCAAATGATTCTCTTCTTCATTTAATCAGGCAACTAAGAAATCTTGTCAACAGAGTAGTCTTACGTGTACTTTATTACCACAGATACAATCTCAAGATGATTTATCAGGTAAGTAAATATACTACCTTAAGATAAATATTAGTAAAATAAATTTAAACACCAATTCTTGTTTTAAAAAAAAGTCTAACATCTGCTAAAATCTTATAATAATGTAAATTTGTATAAAACATAAGGTTCTTCACCTATTGACTAAAACTATGGACTCTGACAGTTTTAGTTTCTTCTCCACAAAGAAACCAAAAAATAGACACTGAAAGCTCAAATGAAGAAAATGAAATGAAGAAAGCCGTACCTCAAAATGTAGTCTATTCTTCCTATTAATATTTAAGCCAACAAAACTTAAGACATAACCCATAATTTAAGTCCTTATGGCATAGCATGCACATTAATTTTACTTACCAAGTCATATATCTGATTTGCCAATTGTACCTTCTCATCTGCATCTTCCAAAGCTTTATAGTAATCCTGAATAAAAAGTTTCAAGAATAAATTAATAATTTGAAAATATGTATATTCAGCACATATAACTGAATTTTCATTATCATAACTTGCATTCAATGTCAGTCACCCTACATTAGCAATAAAAACCCAGTTAAGGATGGGATGGGGATGGGATAGGATTAGAAATTATGTACAATAACCAAGAATTAAAGGAAGATGTTCAGCATTCCTAAAAAAGATATAAGTAAAATTAAATACCAGTCCAAGTCTAGCCTCTAAGCTAGTAAACGTTACGTGAACTAATGAATATTCTTTCTTTCACAGAAAATGTTACAATTTGTTTAATTTATAAAGAATATTTGCTCTCCCCATTTTTTTTTTTAAATTTTATTTATTTATTTGACAGAGCGAGATCACAAGTAGGCAGACAGGCAGGCGAGGGGGAAGCAGGCTCTCTGCTGAGCGGAGAACCTGACACAGGGCTCTATCCCAGTACCCTGGGATCATGACCTGGGCCAAAGGCAGAGAGGCTTTAACCCACTAAGCTACCCAGTCACCCCAGGACCTTGCATTTTCTTTTTTTTTTTTTTTGAACTCTCATTTTAAGTTAGGTATTAATTCATACAATTAAACCTATACTTTAGATTTCTCCTCACTATAAGCAAATCATTTAAAAACAAAAACATGATTCTATCAATTCTCATGGAGAACCAGGCTTTTCAGTGTATAGCCAAGTTGTTCTACACCAAAAACTTAATAGGTTAAAGGGATGATGACTGATTTGCATTGCAGAGGTGACCCTTGAACACAGTGTCCCCCATGTAGTTGAAAATTCACATATAAGCTTCTGACTAAAAGCTTAACAGCTAATAGCCAACTGTCAACCAGAATCCTTTACTAACAACATAAATAGCAAATTAATGCGTATTTTGTGTATTATATTCTGTATTCTTACGATAAAGTAAGCTAGAGAATAAAAGCTATTAAGAAAATACATTTGCAGTACTGCACTGTATTTATAAAAAACAAAATCCACATATAAGTGGCTGTTGAACAGGCTGTTCAAGGGTCACCTGTATAGATGTGAGATAACATTTATGCTCATATACATGGGGCCTCCAGGTATCTTTCAAGCCAGAACCAATTCTGGGCTCCCCCCCATGTACAAAATAAATTACACAATACTCTAAATCTGTAGTTTTCAAATTTCTTTCTCGGTTGATTTTTGAACAATTCTAAGAAGGTTGGGGATGAGGGAGCCATTACCACTCAGAGATATTAAAGAACCAATCCAATGTCATACAGCTAAATGGCAGTCACGACCAAACCCAGGCCTTTTATGTAGTCCTTCCAATGTACCCCAATTATACTGGGTCATACATTTACAGAAAATCTTGGGAAGAGATCTCATATTCATTCTAATCTGGAAGAGACATGTAAGTACTACAAACTAATCAAAACACAAGAAATTCTGTATTTCTAGTCTCCATTCATGTACAAATTTAGAGTTTTAAACTAAAAGACTTTTTAAGGATCCTTTCAACTCTTAAGATTCTGTTCTTCTGCAATTCTACCTAGGTACTAGGTACTTAGCAATATATAAAATATGCTTCAAGGTCAGCTAATTTTCACCCCAGTTTGTGGCCCAAACTGGAAGGCAATGTAATATCTGTGAAGACAAGGCAAGCTTAATTAGCTGTAACCAGAATAAAATAAATTAAAAGACAAATATGGACTTTTGATGATTCTATAATTCTCTAATAAAAGTTAATTATTGAAACAGATTTTAAATTACCAAAATGATTAAAAATTGCTACACCTGAAGTTCTAAAACACAAATTATATAAATTCTAAAGAGCCATTGATAACTTTCCCTCATTTTGATATCCAGAAAACAATTTCATTTTAAAATCTTTCTCAGAGGACACCGATATTTACTGATAGATCATCCAGAATGTTGAACATACTTTTTTGATGGATGCCATTTGTTCTTCTCTCCACTCCGGTTTATTTTTTTTTGCATTCATAAAGAATTCACTGACTCTTTGTTCTAGTTGATCCATTGCATCTATGACATAATAAAAACATTTCATATTTAGATGACTAAATTCATATACTAAATATACATGCTTTGATTTGGGGAAAGAAAAAAATATCTGACAACACACACTCTTCCACTTGGCCAATAACTTATTTAAATATGTCATGCTTTGATTATGCAAATGGTTTAATTACTCCCGTAAGAAAAAAAAAAAGTTACTATTTTCTCCAACAATTTGTATTTGTTATTTCAAAATTTTTCCAGTAGTCAACGTAGATAGGTTCTACACCACATTATTTCAATAGTACGGCCTTCAGGTCAAAAGCTAATGGTATTAAATCAGCCGAATGTGCTAAAGCACAATTTCTTATTAAAAGTACCGATTGATAATCCTCACCTTTCTTTTAATAAGAAAAAGTAATAAAAAGATTTTAACCTCCCACTATACGGCTTTAAGCACTCCATCATTTCATATCATGACTTGAAAGTAGAAGTTACAATAATTTGTTCAGTTGATACATTGTATTATTTATTCTAGATAAATTTTTTCCCTAAGTGTGTGCCAAGAATACTCATCTCATTCCATGTCTAGTAAAAAAGGAAAAGTTAAAAAAAAAAAAAAAAGTGATTCTGTTATGTAAGTGAAGGAAAACCTTTTGGAGATTTTCAGGGCAATAACAGGTTTTTAAAGATTCTAGTAAGTCTTATGGTGGTTTTTAAATTTTTCTTTGTTTAAATAAGCAATTTCTAACTAATTTTATAAGTAAGTCTCTTTTATTAATCCATACACCTATTAACTTAAGAAAAATCTAATTATTATAAAATGCAAGTTTATAAAACCTTTCATTTACATCATCTAAGTACAAATCACAAGAGAATATAAAATTTGTAGTAACAATGAAGAAGAATAAGTTATCCTTTATTGAATTCCTACTTTGTATAAAATACTGTAAGTTCTAATTTAACTGTGTTATTTTAAATCCTCAGATAATTTTCATTTTATAGACAATGAAAACCATGGTCAAGGTCAAAAAATAAGTCAGGAAAACTCTAATACGAACTCAGATCTATCTGACATCAAAACCTGCAGACAATACTACGTTAGCGTTTTGACTACATTAAAGTTAAAATCAATTTTGTGAGCAAGCTAAAGAAATACACAATTCAGACTTCTACTTCTACACTACAGTCCACTGAATAAAAGAAGGCTTCCATATCATATCACCTTGTATTAAGCATGGCCACATGAAACTGACAAGAGGCTGTGACAAGTATATTCATGAACAATGGGTATGGCAGCAGTTGTGGGCGGGGAGGCAGAGAAGCAAGGGGGAGAAAAGACAGGTCCTTAGCTACCTCAAGAAATGCTGGTTCTCTGATTTCTTTCCAAGATACCCCTTTCCTCCCAATTATACCCCCAAACCCAGATCTTCTTCCACCTCTACTTTTCCAAGAAAAAAACCTGGAAGCATGAGAAACATTTTATGTATATAGCCTAAACATAGCTGGAATAAATGGGATCAAGAAACAGATTTTCTGAGGATAGACCCCATGAAGGCCAGGCATTACTGTCATTTATACAATTTAATTAAGGAGTACCTACATCTGAACAGAGTAACATCCAGCCATAAGAGTATACCTGATTGTACATGTTAATTATGTAATGTATAATTCATTTCACACTCTTAATTTTTAATACAGTAGCTCTACAAGATAATTGGAACAGCTATTTACATTCATTTCATAAAAGGGGAAGGTTTGTGAGGTTCTTTTAGAGCATGGTGGACATAAGTTTGTACTCATTTTAAATGTAATTTTAAGTTTAATTTCGCTCTAAGTATTTACCTTCCTATCTCCATAAACACTGATTCTTTACTTCTTTGAACCATAAACTCTTTTTTTAGAAACGTCACAGGAAAAATGATCAGATAAACCAAATACTGCTCTATGAAAGAACAACATTAATTTTGGGGTAAAGTAACCAGACTACCAAGCTATCGCTGATAGAAGAAAAGTCAAAATTTTTATTACAACAGATAGAAACCTTTACAGTAGAATCTATTTTCCTCACTCATTTTGATTGAAAAAATACCATCCTGTTGACAAGTGAGAATGTATCCTATAACTTTTCAGAATGTATACTTTTACAGAATGTATCCTGTAACTTTTCAAAATCTGACATTCCAAGTTCACCAGGTCACTAAACAACCGCATATAACCTATGCTTCTGTGTTTTCCGTTCTTGAAAATGTTCGAGTAGAACGAACTTTAACAAAAGTATAGATGCTGAAATCTATGTTCCATACGTAAGGGCTCAAGTCAAAATCTTCTCAACGTTTACACCGATGTGTATTAAGACATGTATCTACGTTCTCCCTGAAGGTATACAAACTTTTATTGCAGAGTCTTGAATTCGAGAAAGGAACACATACACGTGCCCTAATGCCTCCTCCTCTTGTAAAAAGCAAGGAGAAAAGTAGCGTGGAAAGCAAGAGGCAAGATTCGGCACTGCCTTTTCTTTTTTACAACTCCTTATGCACTAGCCAGTGAGCCGGAGGACAGTCAAACAGCAAAGGCGATGAAGTCGATGGCAAGTAAGTCTGGCACTGAACGCGCGCGGCCAAGACGGGCAAACGCGCCGACTTACTCTGCACCTGCAGGTCCATCTCGCGCATCTCCGTGAAGCGGTCCCGCAGGTCCATTGGAAGCTGCTCAATCACTGTCAAAGGGAGAGTCCGTCAGAGGGGCGGGGCCAACGGCGAAAGTACGCGCTTACGTCGCTGCGTGCGTGCGTGCGTCGGGGGGGGTCGAAGGAGCCGGCAGCCCACAGCGAGGCTGCCAGTTACCGTGAGAAAGAAACATCCCCCGCCTCCCCCTCCCTCCCGCCATCCCGCCTGCCCGTCCACTCGCGCTCTTGCCCGCCCGCAGGTCCCACAGATGGCCCCCGCCAGCGCCGCCCACTCACTTTCCAGATAGTCCTCTAGGTACAACATCGCGGCCCTTAGAGCTGGGGGAACGAGGGGGTCCAGGGGTTTATTTGTGTCACTCGCTGTCGCCGGAGTTTTGTCCCTTCCAATATGGCGCCTCCGCTAGCAGCACCCGCTCAGCTTCGGCGGAAAAAAAAAAAAAAAAAAAAAAGAAAAAAAAAAACCACTTTGGCGCCTGACGGCGCTTGCCTCACTGCCGCCCGGAGCTGTCATTGGTTGGCTCAAGCAATGACGTAAGCCGACCAGAGGCCGCCCCCGCGCCTTTATGGGAAGTGTAGTTTGATTCCCTCCCGGCAAGGATTAATATGCTCGGCAGTTACCCGTGTAGAAACTACAAAAACCAGTCGTCCTTGCGAACGGTGCGCAAGAGAATCTGAAATGCGGTGCCTCTGTTTATTTGTTGATTTTTTCACAGGGAACGACGGGAGTTGTATGCGCCTGCAGAACACAACTAAGAACAACTTTTCACCTGTTCTTTACTGCTACAATTCCATGCCCTGGCGTTTGTGAGTCATAGGTTTCAAATAGTGCTAAGCAAATAGAAAATGTTCTGACGCTAGAATAATCAGCAAAGTTCGGACGATTTGGACTGTTTAAAACAGAACTCTTTGTTGGAATTTATCCTTGGTATCCACTGCTGAAAATATAAATGGGACTTCTGGTGGGATTCCTTGTAACTAAAACAGTGTCACTAAGTATATGGGGTGAATATGAATTTCCCATATTAAAAGATACAGAGAGCCCTCGACAGCCTCTTGCATATTTTATTTTGCGCTCTTTCATCGTCATCGTAATGTAATTAAGCTATACGTAGAACCTGCACCCCCTCCCCCGCCAAAGAGAAAAAAACGAAATAGTGAGCAAGCAGAAATAACGGATGAAGACCTAATATCTAATGAACTATCCTAAGAATAACTTAGGTTATGTTAAGTAAATAGCCTGTATTGGCTGTCTATAGTCCTGGGCTGTGTCTTTTTCTACCTTTTGGCTCCTCCCCAAAATTGCACATTGATATATTTAGATCTTCACTGGTCAATTTCCTTTTTCTTAAAAACGTTTGCACTCAGTAAAGATTGGGGATTCCCCCCCCCCTCACCTGTCTTACCTCTTTTCGTTTTTTGGGAAAATTTGTCTTTGGATCATAATTTAATGTTCTGTTTTTTTATTTTTCAGATTGGAGTTGAAACATTTTATGCATTTGAGTTTCCACTTACCTTTTCTTATACTCAACACTTACCTTTTCTTATACTCAAGACTTTTTTCCATTGCTTTTATTCGGGATACTTATCTGTCATATTGATGAATGTCAAAGGAAACTTACCTCAATTCTAATAATAACCTAGTTTACTTGCTGTGCTTCTATGTAAAATATAGTGCTTTCAGTCTTCCTCCTCCACTCCTTCCCTCCCTTCGTTTCTTCTGGCTGCCTTTAAGATTTGTTGGATGTTTTTATGGTTTATCAGTGGTGAATCTAGGAATCTAGTCATTTCTCTTTCTTTCTTTCTTTCTTTCTCTCTCTTTCTTTCTTTCTTTCTTTCTTTCTTTCTTTCTTTCTTTCTTTCTCTTCTTCCTTCTTACCATTCAAAAAATGCTTAAACCATGCTTAGGATTTTAAAGGATTGCTGCATCTCAGGATTAGTGTCCTGGAAAAACTGCAGAAAATTATCAACCATTATCTCTTCTATTTGCTTGTTTTCCATTTTCTCCATTATCTCTTAGAATATCTATGGGACGTCTCTAAGACCTTCTCACTTTATCCTCCCCCCCCTTTTTTTTTTTTTTTGGTCTTTCATATGGTCCATCTCAATATTTTCAAATAGCTTTTTATTTTTACAAATTCTATTTAATTCTTTTTGAACCGTTTGCTAATTTCTTATACAAATTAACATAAGATTAACATAACATAAATGTTAAATGGTCTATGTTCTGTGTCTGTTACATCCCAAACTGAAAGTTTTTGGGTTTTTGTGCTGTTTGTTGTTTCTTCTAGCTTTTGCTCATGGTGTCTGTTTCTTTGTAGGTTATGATTTTGGATTCTGCTCTCAAGTTTCTGGGGTTATAACTGTCAGGATTCTCTAAGGCCAGAGTTAAAATTGAGTTTTCCTAGACAGTATTTGCTTCTGCGAGTTGCATGGAGGCACCATTAACCCTACAACCAGATTAAATTTTCCACTTAAAGTGTTTGGACTGCACAGATAGATTTCATTTGTCCTCAGATCCAAGTGGCTTGGATTTGAATCTCAGAGGACATTCTCAGAAGAGACTTTATCTTCCTTTTCTGGATTCCAAGGTCAAGTCAACCATGTTTCTTTATCGACTTGGGCATCAGATCTCTTTCTCATTCACGCTTACACTGGGAATGCGGCCTTTTGGGGCCTCAAATTTTTGCCCCCTGTTAGAGTCCTCCTCTTAGATGAATTCTTGGCTTTCTTTCCTGGCCTTGGCATGCTGCACAGCTACCAAAGCAGGAGCTGTAGGTGTCCAGAATTTGACAGATAATCTCTTAGCAACATCCCACTTTGGCCTTTACTTATTCTCAGGATCCTCTCATTTTGCTTCCTTCCTTTCTTTAGTTCCTCTACGAGAATTCCTTCATTTCTTACTAGTTCATCAGTCTATTTGATTTTTTTTTAATCTAGCAGTTTTCACTGTTTTCAGCAGGTGGTTATTCAGAGTAGCGAGAATAGCATGCTGTGAGAAATAAGAGTAACAGAAATTGAAGGCTTATCATTTCAGTGAAAACTGAGTTTCTTCAGGGAGTTTTCCATATTAAGGAAAATGAAATAATAGATGGATCCCAGTTCACTGAATATACATACACACTTTAGAGAAACCAAAAAATAATAAAAACATACATGCTATACATTTTAATGAATGCAATTCATTAAATGCAATGCTACCCATTTACCCCCACTACCACGTTTCTAGGCAGCACGGCTCATATATAGATGTGTCCATATCTGTAGTACATTACTGCACTTTCTGATCCTCACTCAGTAATTTACCAGGGACAGACCAGAGCTGGGCCTATTGGATGCACTCTTTTGGGATTTGAAATTGGGAATGAAGAGACTTGGAGACTGAAGGCGTTATGACAGATCTGCAGCACAATAAATAGATGGTCCACGAGCTCCGGCTGCTTGGGATTCCTGAGCAACTCTAGGGTTCTCCTTGCCTTTTCCCCCCTTTCTCTGTCACTTTCTTACTAGTCACAAGTTGTCTGACCTTGAGAAAGTTATTTTAACACTCTGTCTCCATTTCCTAATTTGTAAACTGGAAATAGCCATAGTAGCTAGTGTTAGATCGAAATGATGTTGTCTATGCAAAGCGCTTAGGTTAATGCCTGGTAAATGATATGATGTGATCAGTACCAGCGACTATTAGCGTCATCATTAATACCCTTAAGTCCCCTCCTAAGTGATTCATATTGCAGATGCCTCTTTGTGCTTCTCTTACATTTGCCTTGTGCCCCTGCTTATTTTGTGGCAGGACAGATACCACCTTAAACTCCAGAATTATCTCACTTCCAACTGTTGTACCTCACTGTTGTGTGAAATTCAAAGGAGACGTGATGAGGGGAAGGTTATGTTAAGAGGACTGTGCTGAAGGCTACTGGCTCAGTGGAAGCAATTAGAATGTAGGGAGAAGATTCAAAATGGATGCGAAATATGCCTATAACCAGGAGTCTAAGAAAAAGGAAAATTTAACTCCTTCATATAGCATGTTTTTAGGCTGAACTTTGCCTTTTGTCTTCAGATCCTGCTACTTCCCTATTTTATAAAGAAAATCACCATCCTGAAACCTTGCTAGTAAAACTTTGAAATGAAGTATTTTCTTAACTTTGTGCCCAGTGGTGTATCCTCCCTGAAAGACTTTTGTAATAGGGGAAGAATGCAGCAAAAATTCTGTCTTTACATGAATGACTCTGATTTTATATCTTTTAAGGTCCATTCAATCACTCACTGGATCAGTTATAAGCAGCAGGATAACAGCCTTCACGTTACATATCTATGGATGTTTCCAGCCTTTTCTACTCCAAGTACCCAGTAAGAAAGACCCTTCTAAGGAAGATTCTAGTCGCCTGACCTCATTTCTGGGTGTTTGCAATGGAGAATCTAGAGAAGGGAGGGAAAAGACAACATGGAATTAATGGGTGGAGAGTGGGTGTTTGCTGGGTGGTAGAGGGAAGTAAGGAGCAGGGGGATGGAAAGATGGATATGAAACTGTTTCAAAACCATGCCCTCAAAAAAAAAAAAAAAAAAAAAGGAAATTCTAGATTTAAAAAAAAAAAAAAAAAGCTTAAAACTAAGAAAATGAAATCCTTGGGTGCCAGAAGTGAAGAGTCTACTTAAAGTCTCAGTAGTGAACAAGAGCTACAGCTGAAAGAGGCGAGGGTTTATAGGCCTTAACTTTTGGGTCTTGGGGTTCTGACAGTAGTGAAGACACTAAAATATGAAGTGAACTTCTAGGCCCAAAATGGAGCCGGGGTGCCAGGTCAGCAAACTGAAACTTAAATGATAATTTTCATGTCCCTGTAAATGCTCCACTTGAGTGGAAATGCAGTATCTCCCAATCAGCCAATCCCCAGATGCAAGTTAACTCTGGGTCCTATATTTATTTCCTTATTCTTTCTCATGCCAAAGAAGGGTGACTATGTGGCTCCAGTTACTCTGATACTTTCTATTTTTTTCTTCCCTGATCTTTATTCTTTATCATATAAACCCATTTTTTCTGCCCCATTTTTGTGGTTCTCCAAATGGAGACTGTCCACTTCATGAAGCGTTAAATAAAGTTTTTTTTGTATCCTCTAAATTGTCTTCTTTAATCTTTTTTTAAATACAAGCTTCAGGTCATATCCTTGTTGGGAACTAAAGATAACCATCTTGCAAAAAGCCAGCAGTCCCAAAAGACTGCTTCTGTGAAACTGACTGGGAGAAACATCAAAGAAGCCATCCATCCATCTAAAATCAGAGGAGAGAAAGCAGCCCAGAGGAATTTAGACTTCAGACCTGCACCGTGAGTGAGCATGGAGTCCAAATTCGTACTTCTCACAAGGTGCAGGGACCCTTTGCGAAAACAGTGAACACTGGCCTGGCCCAGTGAAACATGAAGGAGCCCATCTAGGAGACAAATACAGTATACTCATTAGGATTGTGCCTCAAGCTAGGACGTAAAGAACAACTTCTGTTGGAAGTGAGCTCACATTCAAATATTATAAATCACTTAAGGAAATGAAAACTCTGAGAGACTTTAGCAGATAGGAAAAACAGGGGAATTCTAAACATTCAAGTGTTGGAAGTCACGATTGAGGAAATCAGAAAGAAGAACAAACAAGGAGAAAATAGAAAAGCTATTAAAATTGGAGTGTCAGTCTTTAAGATCAAAGTTCTAACACTTGATTAATAGGAGTCCCAGGAAGAGAGAACAGAAAAGAAAAAAAAAAAAAAGGAGACACTAAAGACTATATACTCTATGACAACATTGAGATGAAGTTTCAGAATAGGGAAAATAAATCCATGGTGATAGTCATAGGAGAGTGGCCATGTCTGGGGAAAGCAGGTGCTTGACTAATCTTAGAACCCTTGCTGACAAGAACTGTTTCTTATGCACTGCTCTATTAATTGCTTGCAGAAGGCACTCAATTCATACCTGTTGCATGAAAAAAATAGAAGCAGGATTGGCTGGATTATGGCTTTCAAATCAGACAGATCTGAGCTTGAACAACGACTATGTTATTGTTCATGGGACTTGAACCAAGTTACCTAATGTCCCTCAGATTGTTTCCTCATCCATGAAATGAGAGTAAGGAATGGTACTTGCCCTGTCAGAGTGTGGGGAGGTTCAAAGGAAATAATGAGAGTACCTAGCACAGTGACCTGTGCAGAAATGTAATCATGAAACAATATTATTTGTAGAAGTGACAGTACCATTAGGTAAATGGTCTAGTAAGTGCCATTCCAAGGGCTTTGGGATGGAAATGTTTGCCCCAGAGCAGTCAAATAAGGGAAATCATTGTCTTTAGAATTTAAAGACAATAATAAAACTAACTTTTACAGTCTGCTTTTTATTTTTTCTACATGCCAGCAATTCTAAATAATGTCAGTGATAAAATATTTCTCCCTGAAAAAAATATTTTGTGGGTCTAAGTTCTAAACTATCTCTGAAGTCATTGTTGAATTTAATAAAAGGCATTACACATTCCTGTTAAATAGTGGTTCAGAAATAAACATGGAAAACCAGTGACTCATAAACAGTGATTAGAAAGACAAAGACACAGAACTTGAGTTATTTCAATTATATAATGTATAATCACTTGGAGTTTCTCTTTGTATTTAAAATTTAAAGCAGTGAAACTATAAGCTACTAGGTGTAATATTTTTGCTCATCAAACACAAATTTAATTCATACATGAAACATATTACTGAATTTAAATAGTATCTTGAAAATAAAAAACGCATTCTTTTAAAATTGTTATTCTTATTAAATGGTACTTAATTGCTATTACATTTTAATGTAGTTATTAGTGCAACAAGCCCATATGTTGTTCCCTTTTCAAAAAAATCCTTAAATATAATTAAAAGGAATTAATCTATTACTTTTGTCCTTTTCATTGTAAAATTAATTAATTATTCATTACAAGCATGATTATGTAATGAAATTTAATAAAAGAAATTTTATGCTGTTTGAGTTTCCTTTCTGGCCATTATCATTATTTATTTCATTTAATGATTTTTTTGAAAATAATTTTCTTGTAAAGAAAAAGGATGTATTAAGAAAATGATTTGTTACCATGTGTCAGATATGTTAGGTATAATTATTAAAGGCTTCTCACAGAAGGCAAGTGTAAGTTTACTTATACACAATGGTATCATTGTAACTATTTCCCGTGCTTGACTTTTGCAAGCCTTAGGCTCTCAAACAATCATTTTCATGAGACAGATAATGTAAAGATAAGTTATCAAGCATCTTCTCTTTGTGATGTGATATGAAAATATTTCAGTGACTGGGAAGATTTTTAACATTGCTAGAAAACATTTAAAGATTCTACTTTTCTTTTTCCTTTTTCCTTTATCAGTCATGTGCTCTCTGATATTGACAAGAAGTGCTGTTTGGTAAATTAAAGCTTTAAAAAAAATTTTATTTAAAACTTCCCAATAATGAAGGGCTTAGGAAGCCTTATTTTGCTAGTAGGGATGAAGTGTTTTTCTAAACTTGGTTAAGGTATTCCTCCCATAGAGGAAGTAAAGTGTCAAAATATGACAATACAGTGCATTTTTACACTGTGTATAAATATCTTATGAGACTTACTATGTTGTGGTATAGAACGTGCCTCCCCCACTAATCTGGAATTCCTCAAAGATAGAGACTATGTTTTATTTATCTGTCGATCCACAGATCTGGCAGGTAATATGAGTTCAATAAAGATATAATGAATTATTGAATGAACGAATGTATGAACATCAAGCACAAGTTCCTAAGTTTCCAAGTTCAGATCAGATGGGGCAAGATGAAGTTATCATGATCGCTTACTACTGAGATCTGTGAATAAAATAGGATCCCAGTGGTCATTCGACTAACTGGACTGGAATGCTAAGAATTTCCTCAACAGAAGGCTTTGAAAAATTCTCAAATACAGTAGACTCACTTCCAAAGTGGTTTTTAATTAGGCCTGCCTAGAGGAGTAGGCAGAGGGAAGACGAAAGTAATGTGAAAATTTATGATGGTTTATATTTTTAAAAATCCACTAAAACCTAGATATTAATTGAGGCCAATAAATAAAGCTTCCAGGGGCACCTGGGTGGCTCAGTGGGTTAAAGCCTCTGCCTTCGGCTCAGGTCATGATCTCAGGGTCCTGGGATCGAGCCCTGCGTCGGGCTCTCTGCTCTGCGGGGAGCCTACTTCCCTTCCTCTCTCTCTCTGCCTGCCTCTCTGCCTACTTGTGATCTCTGTCAAATAAATAAAATCTTAAAAAAAAGAGATCCAAAATTTTTAAATAAATAAATAAATAAATAAATAAATAAATAAACAAGGCTTCTAGGGAACATTAGAAAGAATATTACTACAGTTCATTTCAGTAAACATTTATTAAATAGCAAACACCACCAATACAATCATGACCAGGACACAGTCCCTATTCTTGCACGATGTACAGCTCAGTAAGTAAGCGAAACAAAAGGTTAGGGATATCATTTAAATATGATGTGGTAGGTGCTATCATATGATCAAATTTTGAGGGAGAACTAAGAGGAATTTATAGAAATTTAATTAATGATGGTTTCTTTAATGAATAGTGAACATACAGATTCAACAAAAAGACAAAGTGTTGGAGACCAATATAAAGATGTAGTGGATGAAATATCCACATATTTAAGTACTTTGTAGCCATTAAATGTTAGGGTTTTCTTAAAAAAAAAAAACAACTTTATTTATTTGAGAGAGAGAGGGAGGGAGAGAGCACCAGACTGGGGAGAGTCAGAGGGGTAAGGAGACTCCCTGCTAAGCAGGGAGCCCAACACTGGGCTTGATCTTGGGACTGGGGTCATGACCTGACCAAAGGCAGACGCTTGACTGACTAAGCCACACAGGTGCCCCTAAATATCAGGCTTCTGATTCCTATCTAGCTAGATATTAAAACACAATATATTCAGGGATGCTAATCAGCTGATTTACACTGATATAACCCTAACCAGTTGTTAAAACATTTGGATAAGATGTTATACAGCATATGTCATCAGGAAAACACAAATTGAAAAACGATACCACTACACACCTATTAGAATGCAGCCACTTTGGACAACGGAATATTATTCAGTGCTAAAAAGAAATGAGCTATGAAAGCATAAAAAGACATGGAGGAACTTTAAATGCATATTACTAAGTGAAAGAAGCCAATCTGGAAAGGCTGCATAGTTCATTCCAACCACATTACATTCTGGAAAAGGCAAAACTACGGAGGCAGTAAAAAGATCAGCGGTTGCCGGGAGTAGGGAGGGGGAATGGAGGTATTTTGGAGCAGTGAAAATACTCTGTTTGATGTTACAATGATGGATACATGTCTCTATATATTTACCCAAGCCCACAGAATATGCAACACTGAAAATTAACCATATTTTAACTATGGACTTTGGGTGATTATGATGTGTCAATGTGAGTTCATCTACTGTGACAAAAGTACCTATGGGTAGAGGGTATTGATAATGGGAAAGGCTGTGCCTGGGATCATGAGAAATCTCTGACTTTCCTTACTTTCAGTTTTGCTGTGAATTTAAAGCTGGTCTAAAAAATAAGGTCTTTCTTTTTTCCCCCCAAGATTTTATTTATTTATTTATGTGACAGAGAGACACACAGCAAGAGAAGGAACACAAGCAGGGTGGAGTGGGAGAGGGAGAAGCAGGCTTTCCGCTGAGCAGGGAGCATGACGTGGGGCTCAATCCCAGGACCCCGGATTCACTACCTGAGCCGAACGTAGGCACTTAATGACTGAGCCACCTAGGTGCCCCTAAAAAATAAAGTCTTAATAAAAAATAAAACAAAAAACTGAAATACTTCTACTGATTGGCGTGTAATAACTTCTCTGAAGAACCAGAGTCCCTACCACCATGGCTTCCTTGGTTCTTTCTATAGAACTTTCTGGGGCTCTTATGTAGCTATTACAGAGTTGACATAAGGCACCAGGACCCCGCTCCAGTAATGTCAGCCTCTGCTCTGGGTTATTAATTATGAGATATCACTCCTGGATACATTATTTTAAAAAAGGTTAAAAATACTAGTGAAATATGATAGTAACTTTGTTAAAAATGTGTATGTGGGATGCCTGGGTGGCTCAGTGGGTTAAAGCCTCTGCCTTCGGCTCAAGTCATGGTCCCAGGGTCCTGGGATGGAGCCCCTCATCAGGCTCTCTGCTCAGCGGGGAGCCTGCTTCCTCCTCTCTCTCTGCCTGCCTCTCTGCCTACTTGTGATCTCTGTCTGCCAAATAAATAAATAAAATATTTTAAAAAAATGTGTATGTGGATAGATACACACAAATAACGTTTCTCCTCTTTCGATTAGGAAGTTAACAATAGTTATTTCTGAGCACAGTAGACTTATAGGTGGCTCTATTTTCTTTACAAATTTCTCTATTTCCCAAACTTTAAAATTATTTTATATTCAGAAATATATACAGGGATAGAAAAAGAGAGGATGAGAAATGAAAGCAATCAGATTGGTAGCTTATGTATTGAGTTCTGTCTGTGTCCACAAATTTTCCAAGTCCTGTAACACTGAGCAAAAATCTCTTAACTCTTCTTAGCATAATCAATTTTGTTCTGAGTTAACTCATCCTGAGTTAATACTGCTATCAGGATCAAAGCGGTGTCCAGGTTTCAAAAGACCAAGCCAAGTAATTAAGCAAAAGATGCATTCAGGATTTGGAGTCGCATTACCTAGTCCCATTACCGGCCCTGGGTCAGACACATAAAGGTCAGGATCTGGGGGAAGCAGATACACAAATAGGAAATGAGATCAAGAATACAAAGAGGAGAGAATTATTTGCCAAGTTAAATCCTGGAACAGAAGACAACAGGCAAAATTCTAAGTTGAGGTCAGCTGAGGCAGTAGAAACAACATAATTCATGGTTTGAAACTAATTAATAGCAGAGAAGAGAGTCTTCTGAATGGCGGCTTTGGTCCTGCTTCACCTGTCCGCGCTGTGCTGATGGCTGGAGGGGGCGATACTGAGAGGAAAAGTCCAATCAGCATCATGGTATCATTTGGATAGCTTTCCCATCTAGCTCAACATGTGAGTGTGTTTTTAGGACTGAAATAAAGGGGTAAACAAGTGAGTCTATATGTCACATTTTATGCAAAGATGTACTAAAAATTTTAAAATATGACTTCCGGAGATACAGGAACCACGATGTTACTGTAGAGCTTCTACCCAGTGTAACTAGATACAAAATAGAAAAGAAAGAAATGGGAAAAAATGGAAAAGAAAATTGCCCATATCAGTTTGCTAGGGCTGCTACGATGGAGCTCCACAGACCGAGGGGCTTAAGCAATAGCTCTAGGTTTTGACGGAACATTTGGGATATTTTTCTGCTGACACAGCAAATATAAGACATAATGTTCCCTGTGAGTGCTGCCAACTAACTTTTCTGCATGGAAGAAACTGCTTTCTAGGCGGTTCTGAGGATTTTGTCTCCCAAAATCATGACACTACGCCATGTAGTGTCATCCGGTAGAAGGAGTTCATGATGATCTACACGTTTCCACGATGTTGAGAGTTGTCTTTGCCTAGCTTACTTATCATGATTTTTGTTATTGTCATCAATATGATAATAATAGGGTTATTATGACTATTATTACTAAGGGGAAGGATAATAGCACTGAATATTTTAAAAAATGGCTCATCTCAAACTCTGACTTTTTTATGTCATTGTTTTGTATTTTTGTTGACTTGACTACCTTGTGATCATGTGTTCTGTGTTGTTTCTACATTTTATTTTTTTAAGATTTTATTTATTCATTTGACAGATAGAGATCACAAGTAGGCAGAGAGACAGGCAGAGAGAGAGGGGGAAGCAGGCTCCCCGCTGAGCAGAGAGCCCAATGTGGGGCTCAATCCCAGGACCCTGAGACCATGACTTGAGCCGAAGGCAGTGGCTTAACTCACTGAGCCATCCAGGTGCCCCTGTTTCTATATTTTAGAATTCATGGAATTTTTGTGACTTAATATGTGATTTTTGTAAATGCTTAAGGGGGATTTCTGAAAAGTTGTTTTTATTTTGAGGACATTAAGTGCAGTATCTGCCTATAACTTCTACAGTATTGTTATTTAGGGACTTTCTAGCCTTACCTGGTTGATCTGTCATGTGCTGAGCTACATACTGTTGTTGTCTTTCTATGTCTACTTGTGTTTTCTGCAGCTTTGGTTTTTTGAGTTTCGCAGCACAAAACTGCTGCACAAAAATCCTTGAGAGATACTGTGGATTGCATTCTTCGTTGCTTAAAAAAGTGTTCAATTTTTTAATGCCTTTTGCTTTGCCTTAATAATTGCCTTAATACTAATATTGCAAATCTTGCTTTTTCCAACACGATTCATATTTTTTTGTTCTTTTTCTTTCAACCTCACTTTATTTTAAGTAAGTGTCTCATGTCTGCTTGGTCATTATTTTATAGTCAATCTAATGGATTAATGTATTCTATTACACATGAATGACAAATATGTTGAGATCTAGTTCTAATTACGAATTGTTTTGTTTTTATTGTGTCCTTTGTTTTCTATGACTTTTCCAAGAAACAATGATTTAGAGCATAATTTAAAAGATTATAATATTGAAAAACTCTTCTCTCCCCAGCCACCAGTTACAATGATTACTGCTTAACTCTGGCTTTCTCTTCTACATTAAGGAAGACAGTAATCATGAGTCTTTCTTAGTGTCAAATTCCCGGTCATGTAAAATCTCCGTGGTTTCCCAGCTCTAAGCTTTTGAGTTCACATTTTAGGTATTTTTCTGCTGATGTATCACATATAAGACATAATGTTCCTTGTGAGTGTTCCCAACTAACTTTCCTGCGTAGAAGAAATTGCTTTCTTTTCCCTCTTGCTTGCAATGTTTTCTACTTTAAAACCATGTGGTGTAATTAGATAGAAAAGGAGTTCATGATGATCTATGTGTGTCCCTAATTTTTAGAGCTATCTATTTCTAGTTTTGTTTTTGTTTTTTTTTTTTTTTTGAAGATTTATTTGCTCAAATGGATCTTTCCTCCTGTTTCTTTAGTGCTCAGAGCCTTGGAGTCAAGGCTTATTGAATTATTTAGGAAAATCTTCACTTCTCCTAAATCGTACCACTTACATAAACTTACATCTAATGGGGACTGTGACTCTTTTTTCTCCTCCCACATTCCCTTTCCAGTCTACATTATAAACACACGCTCATACACAACTTGGTTTTTAGGATTATGCAATCATACATTCTTTTCTCAGTAGTAAGCATGAGTGTTATCCATTTTCATTGTAAACTCTTAGAGATAGCGATGTCAGTAAATGCGATTTGATGATGATAAATATTGAATAAATAGTGCCTTGCCACCAACATTTCATTTTTAAGAAAAAAATTTACTTTAAACCATGTGTAATTTCAACTGAAGAAATAAATTTGGGGTGGTAACTTATCTATTTCAAGATCAAGATGATTAATTATTTGATTCATCAACAGGAAAATGGAATTTCCGTATATCTTCAAACTTGACTTTTAGCCCAGATTTGGACAAATACACACCTTCTCTTTTTAGTTCATTTCATTTACAGCTGAATTAGTCATAGTTTCCTCACAGTCTGCAAAATCATCAGTAGCTATTAACCATTTTATTTCCATTTTATGAAAAATTTGTGTGCACTAATTTATGTCCTCATGATCTACTCCTGTTAGCACAAAGATCTCACATCTCTAAAAGTGGTAATTCTCAGACAAAAGTTTTAAAAAATCTACTTCTACTTAACATTTTATTCATGTGTGTGGTTAAAAACTACAAGTTCTGAACACACATCTTTACAATTGTTTTATATGAGTTGATATACTGTAATTTTAAAAGGTTTATTTTAGATCATTAAAGTAGTGAACTATCTCCAAAAATGGACTCCTATTCAAACTTGTTGATTAGAAATGGTCTATTGCTCTTCAAGGTAAGGCAATATTAGAGATATATTTTGACTTTAAATTTTCTTAAAACTTTTTATAGTGCACTGTCTTCAAAAGACAATGTGTATTTTGAAAATAAATAGTTGATGTATTGATTAGTAGCATGTGGTTAAGAATTGGACAGCAGGGGATTAAATGCTTTCTTCATAACTCACTGGCCATTACATAAAGTCATAAAGTCTTCTTACCTCAGTTTACTTATCTATAAAATAGGGATAATAACAGTTCCTAGTTCACAGGGTTGTTGTACAGATTAAGAGTGGATACACGTAAAGTTCTTAAAAGAAGACCTGACGTTTCTAAACATCACAATAATGTTAGCTACATCTCTCCCCCCCCCAATATATAGTGTAGCAATTAAAATCATGGCCATCAGAACTGGGCAAACCTGGGACCAAATCCCAGTTCAACCACACGTCAGCTCAGTACTACCAGGGCACTTAGTTACTCTCTTTCAAGCTTGAATCATCCCTCTCTGTTAAATGAGGGTAATAACACATACTTGCCATATTAGAAGAAAAGGTTAGCATGATACCTACCATGCAGTAAGAACCCAATGGCCCAGAAACTTCCAATATGTTTTAGAAAGTCTTTTAAATGTTTTTTAAAGATTTATTTATTTATTTGAGAGGGAAGGGACAGAAAGAGCGAGTCTTAAGCAGACTCCCCACTGAGCATGGAGACTGACCCCATGACCCATGACATCATGACCTGAGTCAAAATCAAGAATTGGACCGAGGGGTCCTGAGTCTTTTAAATATATATATATGTATATATATATATATATTTTTTTTTTTTTTTGACAGAAACCAAAGAGCAACTTTTAAATGGTATGGTAAAAAAAAAAAAAAAAGGCCAAAAACAGACAGACAAAAAGAGAAAAAGGGGCAGGGAAGGGGGAAGAAAGAAAGAAAGAAAGAAAGAGGCTTGTATTCCATGGTATTTTTCGGTGTATAGAGAATATTGCTCTATTAAGTGCCAGACTTTGGAGGCGGACAGTAATGAAAATCCCTCTGACTCAAGTTAACTTAACTCTGTGTCTCTCATTCCTTACTCTGAAACCTATTTAGTCTATGTCCTCATTTATGCACATACAAATTCCACGCTGATCCTAAGTTCTTGCAGGATTGTTAAATGTCTGTGTGGGGAGGCTCAACTTCCCTAGAATAGTTTCTTCACAGATAAGTCACCACTGAAAATACTGTTCTTTATAAAAATGCCTATTCCTTGGGAGTTGTCAGAAAGGAGTCTGATTTGTGAATTGGTTTATCTATTACCTCTTAACAGGGAAGCAAGGAGCAGGGCACTACAGAATAATGTTTGAATGAGGTACATGATGAAGAGCATTTTAAAAATCCAGTTTATTTCCTGGAGGGTGTGATCTGTTCCACAGGCCCTAGGAACTTTGGAAAATAACCACCTTTGAAGAATGTTAGATGTAATTTTCTTTAAATTTAAAATACAAAATGAAATGACTGTTTTTTGTAAATACCCATATCTTACAAACACAGCAAGAAATCATTAAACACACTTTTAGAATTTTTTTTTAAGATTTTATTTATTTATTTGACAGACAGAGATCACAAGTAGGGAGAAGCAGGCAGAGAGAGAGAGAGAGAAGGAAGCAGGCTCCCTGCCGAGCAGAGAGCCCGATGCAGGGCTCCATCCCAGGAGCCTGGGATCACGACCTGAGCTGAAGGCAGAGGCTTTAACCCACTGAGCCACCCAGGCGCCCCCACTTTTAGAACTTTTGTAAACTTTTGTTAATTTATGGATCAAGAAATCATAACATTAAAATAGTTCCTGTTTTACAATGGTTAAAAATAACCTCTTGGAAAAAAAAAAACAAAACACGAATTCAGGACTAGAGGTCAGTACAAATAGGACCATGACTCACAGAAATCACTTTAGCATTCCATCTCAAAAAGCAAGCAGTATAATTTGTATTTATATTTATACTATGCACATATTAGATGTATTAAGTCTGAATCAGGAACAGTAGACCTCTCTCCACCAATTGGTCCACTAGCCTTTCAACTGTATACTCCCTCCCCTCTAATGCCTTAGCTGAAAGCACATTTTACATAGGATATATTTAGGCATTTCTTTCTCCAAGTTCTCACTGCTAATTGAGCTCTGACCCTGTTCCTCAGATCTGAGTCATTGTCGTGGTAACCCTTGGGCTCTGAATATTGAGTATTCCTGATTTATTGTTATTTATTTCTGCCTCCTTCTTTATTGTTTTAATAATGATTGCCATAGGCATTATTTATCTATTGTGTCACGACAAATTAAAACTTAGTGACTTAAAACATCAAGAAACGTTTATAATCTTTCACGGTTTCTGTGTCAAAATTAGGGAGCTGCTCAGCTGGGCAGCAATACTGACTCAAGGTCTCTTAAGAGGTTATAGTCAAAATGCCTGCCAGGATGACAATAATATGAAGGCTTGAGTGGGACTGGAATATCTGCTTCCCAGGTGGCTCTTTCAGACTGTGAATTGGTGGCAGCTTTTAGCAGCAAACCTCCATTCCTCTCCATATAGATGTTTCCATATCATTGTGTGGCTGGCTTCCTTCAGCACAAGCAATCCAAGAGAGCCAAAGCAGAAACCACAGGGCCTTTAATGGCCTAACCTCAGTCTTCATGATTCAACTTAACTAGGACCCAAGAGATCTAAGTTCTACTAGATATACACATCTCAATTAAATTATCCAAGAATTAGTAACCATACTGTGACTCCCAGTGAATTATTAGCCAACAAGCTTTGTATCTTGTTCCCTTCTCAGGCTTCATAACATTACACCAGTCAGGGTAAGCCCCTCCACTTTTTTTTGGTCAGTTGGGGTCTTACACAATTCCCTTCTCTCGGATAAAGTATGTATGGAAACCAGAGAAAGACTATTAACTTCATTAAAATATATATTGGAAGTTTTTGTTTTTCCAAACTATCCTACCACACTTGCTTTCCTTAAAATTATTATTTGTTTGGGTTTTGACTCTCTATTCCATGTTGACCGTAGAGAACAAGACTTTCATGGAGGAAGTTATTGTTTGCTCTTGCTAAATTTAAGTTTTTTGGTACTAATTGATTCAAGTATAAGTTTTTCTTGGTAAGAAGCAATTTTACCTAACTGTGGAACAATTAATGGCACATAGCTCTATAAGTCTTGTACTTATACAAGAATGTGGCAAAATGATAATTCTATGACCGATTCAACCAAGGAGTGCTGTTATTGATAGAATTCTATAAGCATAGAATTCTATAAGCAAAGATACTTATATAGAGAATGTGGTAACTCATATATTCCCTTTAGAACAAAACATTGTTTCATTTTGTTTCATGTTTCTCAATTCTCTAAAACAAAAACTACAGCCCAAGGCAGGTTATGTAAATTATGTTGGATTTAGATTTGTAGATTTATTGAGCAGACATTAAATTTTTAAAACCTGACCAATAGTAATTAATGGCCTAAAATTTTTCTAAATATATATTTTAGAATAAATGTATGAAGCTAGTATAAATTAATTGATTCACTGGAATTTCAACTAAAATCTATTAACACATATTAAAACAAAGCAAAACACATTTCTTTAAGAAGTAGGTCCTTGCTTTAAAGTTGGTATCCTTAGAAGATTTTATTAAACTGTAGATCAGTGACTCAGTGAAATTCACAGGAGATAATACTTCCCATTAAAAATTCCTGAAACAGCTCATTGAGCAAGCTATATGAGTTAACTTTTGGTAATTTCTAGAAATATTCTTGAAGCTGGTAGAATTCGAAATTGAAAATGCTGGGCAAAAGGAACTGAAATAACCTGTCCCTTTGCTTCCACTAGTCCTAAGTTTTCAGGCTGCATCCCTGGTCTTTCACTATCTGTCCTTTATCGTTGGGAAGGGAAAAGCAATAGCAACAACAAAAAATCATATAAAGGTAAACAAGGTAAGGGAGTGAAGAAGGATAAGGCAAGAGGCTCACTTAGAGCATTTAGAACCTGTTTAGAAGTTGTGTTGTGGACTGAAAAGTCTGTGTCACCTCAAAATTCATATGGTGACATTTTATTCCCCAATGTGATTGTACTTGGAAGTGGGGCTTTGGGGAGATATTAGATTAGATGAAGTAATGAGAGTGAGACTCCATGATAGGATTAGTGCCCTTGTAAGAGGAGACCTGAGCCCTCTCTGTCACCCCCACATGAGGACATGGCAAGAAGTTAGCTCTCTATATTAAGAACAGGGCTCTTACTTAGTGAGGTACCGAATCTCTAGGCACCTGATCTTGGACTTCCCAGGCCCCAGAACTGTGAGAAATAAATGCCTGTTGTTTAAGACCTCAGTCTATGGTATTTTTGTTTTCACAGTCTGAACTGACTGATACAGGCAGATATGTCAAGGACGAATGTTCTAGGCAGAGGGGACAAATAGTAAAAAACCTTGAGGGAGGTTATAGAAATGGCAAGTAACTTGGTATGAAGGGAACAGGGTAGATAAAAGGAGGCTACATCAACCAATAAAATATCCTTAAACTTGATCAACCAAAATGGCATCATTTAGTCTTATGCCAACCCAGTAGGCTTATTATAATCCTATAACTAAGCAAAGGTTGGTTTAATTTAGAGAATAAATATTTTAATAATTTATTGTTAATAATAAATTATTCACCCTCTAATTATTAACATTTTAATTTAGAGAATTAAACAAAATTTTCTGCTGTAAAATTAGAGGCTATCACTCTGGGAACAGGCGATTTGGGGATTATTAGGAAAACTCTTGTCCACATCATTCCAGGACACTTTCCCTAGAGGACATTCTGTCTTAATAACAACCACAGAAAATTTACCCTTAAAATTTACTCTGTTTTGTGTAATGTCTTACTCATTCTGAGACTCCGTCTCCTCTCTTTTCTCTAGAAGAAGAAATCAATCTCCATAATAATACAAATTGCAGAGTCATGTATGTAGTTTTGAGCTCAACGAACTGATAAGATCCGTATGTTTTACTTTCCCTGAACAAACATATTGCGGCCACTTTCAAAATGCACTGTCAGCCCTCATCAACACTCTTTTAAATAACTCTCCAAGTTGGCCAACCCATCATAAGTTAGCATAAATGCCACAATCAGTTTGCTTTATGACTTAACGTACCTAAAGAAAATCCCTTGATTCTTTTTTGAATATAAACTGCACATCTAGCAAGCCTAATTAAGCAACTGAGGTTTGTCAAGAGTTACGCTGAATTTATGTGTCTCTCTCCCGTTCTGGCATCCTTGTAATTGACAAAGTCCAGCTGTAAAATCTGAGTCTATCATCTTATTTTCCACGACAATTTGCTGAAGACTTGGGAGGATTGTTAGTTCCTGAGAAGATCGGAGGGAACATCAGGTTGAGGACCAGGTAGGAAAGGTAAAACTCTAGGCTGTTTTCAACTTCCTAGCTTCCTCTTTACTCTCCTGGATTGTTGAGGCTGTTTTCATCCTAGATCTGTTTTTTTATTCAAAGGCATTGTTCTAGCAAAAAATTATAAACTAATTCTGTGTCCAGCTCCTGGGAGACCGGATAATTCCCACTCTGAGTTCTTTCTGACACCAAGAATTCTGTAATCTCTGACACCGACTGAACATCTTATAATTTAACCTTATTCTGACATTAACTACCCAAAGTGAGAATCAGACTCCACAGATTTAAGGGTTCAGTTCCACAAGATTGCACTGACTTTGGATGGCAGTCCCAAGGCCCAAGTCCCTGGGCCATCTGTACTTCTCCCTGACTTGGCTACAAATTATGGGATCCCCACAACTCCTCAAACCACGTCATCTCAGTAATTCACTAGAATTAGAAGGAAAAACCCTTTACTTATATTTACAAGTATATTATAAGGGATACAACTCATGGACATCCACATGGTAGAGATCTCTGGGTCAAGATTCAAGTGTTCGGGTAACAGGGAGCTTCCATACTTTCTCAGTGCACATCACCCTCCCAGCACCTTGATTGCCTTATTGTTTAGCTTTTTGTAGTTTTTTTTTTTTTTTTCTAAATTGAGATTTCATTGCATAGACTTGGCTGATTTAGTCGTTGGGCTTGGTGATTGAACTTAATCTCTAGTCTTTCTCTCCTGCCCAGGGGTTGAGGAGTGTTGCTAAAAGTTCTAACCCTCTAATTACTGGTCGATTTTGCTTGGGTTCAGCCTCATCCCAGAGCTGACTAGGGGCCTGCCAGTCATCTCATTAGTAAAAGTCAGGTATTGCTAAAAGAGGCTTGTAAGGAATAACGAAGAAACTCCTATCATTCAGGAAATCCAAGAGTTTTAGGAGCTCTGGATCAGGAACCAGGGACAAAGACCAAATATACTTTTTATTATACAACACATACCTATTTCATATCTTTCCTACTAGACACTGTAAAAAGTTTAAAGTGTGTTTAGGAACCAATTTGAAGTTTCCTCGCCAAAGCTGGGAAAGATAAACTACAGAGGAGGAAAGACTCTTAAGTAGACTGTCGGCTATTAAATGTTGAAGTAATGATGTTTGAAAGTAACCATTTGACAACCATCAGCAGTGGATGCCAGAACAAGTAGTGTGAGTGTGATGAGAACTAAGATATTTAAGTAGTCTCAAAGTATCTCTCCCAAAGGACTTATTAGTTCAAAGGGAAATACATAATTTTACAATGGAGAAATCTTGCAGACGTTACCTAAACACAAGGGATTAATGTGAATATCAACAGAAATGAGGCGAACCAATATCATGAGTCTCCTCACATGATGCTTTGGAAGAACCCAAAATTTCTTTTGTAGTATTCTTGCCAAAAACGTAGAACCTGAATCTAATCATGGGGGAATATCAGACAAGTCCAAATTAAGAATATTCTACAAGATAACTGACTGATAGTCTTCAATGATTGTTAAGATCATGCAAGACAGAAGAAAAATGGCAGAGGAACTGATCCAGATTAAAAGAGACTACTAGGGGTGCCTGGGTGGCTCAGTGGGTTAAAGCCTCTGCCTTCGGCTCAGGTCATAATCTCAGGGTCTTGGGATCGAGCCCCGCATCCGGCTCTCTGCTCAGGAGGGAGACTGCTTCCTCCCCACCCTCTGCCTGCCTCTCTGCCTACTTGTGATCTCTCTCTCTGTCAAAAAAATAAATAAAATCTTAAAAAAAAAAAGAGAGAGAGAGAGAGAGAGACTAATATTTGTGAGCTACATGCCATGTATGTTGATTCTGGACTGGATTTTTTTCCTTAATTAAGATGTTATTAGGAGAATTGGGAAAAATGAAAAGGATCTTGAGATAATAATATTGAATCATTGTTAATTTTCTGGTTTTCACCATTTTACCATAGACATGTAAGAATGATTTTTTCCTCAGGAAATAAATACATGCTGAAGTGTTTGGGGCAGAGGGATTCATGTCTGTAGCTACTCTTGAATTGTCCAGAATAAATATATATATATATATATATATATATATATATACACACACATAAATATACATACACACACACATATATATACACACAAGTATATGTATATACACATACACACTTGTCTATATGGTATGTTAACAATTGGGGAATCTGAGTGAAAGATAAACTTGAAATTATTTCAAAATATAAAGTTATACACAAGAAGTTCAGCTGTTCTATTTTTTTTTTCAAGGCCAAGGAAATCTATTGGCTTATGGGACCTCTTATAAGGCCCCAGAAAGGGCTGTAGTGACAAAATGGTGTGCCATAACGAATTACCAAAATCTTGGTGTCTTGAAACAAGAGCAATTTATTGTCTCATAGTTCTGGAGGCCAGAAGTCTGAAATCTAGGTGTTGGCAGGACAATGCTCCCTTCTAGAGCCGCTAGGGGAGAATCCTTCCTTGCGTCTCTGGCTTCTGGGGGCTGTCAGCATCTTTGTGCCTGCATCATTCCAGTATCTGCCCCTGTCCTCAAATGGTCTTCTTCTCTGTGTCTCTGTCTCCCCTTCTCTTATAAGGATACTTGTCATTTGTTTTAGGGCCCACCTAGGGTATCCAGGATGATCTCATCTCAACATCTTTAAATTAATTACATCTGCAAAGACTCTTTTCCCCAGATGAGGTCATATTCGCAAGTTTGGGGGTTAGAACATGGCTATCTCTTTTGGGGGCCACTTCATACAAGCTTGCAAAAAAAAAAAAATGTTTCCAGTGTACTTTTTGAAGCCTTAAGTCTCTTTCCACTGCAGTGTTTCCTTTGTCATAGTTTAGCTAGTATTAGGTGGTTTTGGAGTTGAAAGCCATTTGAGGATCCGAGGGGAATTTGAGCTGGACAAATATTTAATGTGAATCCAAAAGGATATATGTATGTATTTGTAGTCACTTGTAAGTACAGGTAAGTTATTGCTAGCATCCAGGTGTAGGAATGACTTGCATAAATCCTTCCGTACCCACTGTAGGGACTCACATAGGGCCAAGAAACAATGGTGCAGAGTCATAAAGATATCGTGATATAAATGTGTCTGACAGCAACCAGCATTGAAAGTATATGTGTCAGCTAAAAAAAAGAAGAGGGCTTAAATTTGTGAAACAAGAAGTTAATATGTGGAAACTTCTTCCAATCATTTGGCATATAAAATTGTGAGCTGTGAGCAAAAGATTTAGTTCTCATCAATGCCTCGTCCAAGAAGAAGAAGAAGAAGAAGAAGAAGAAGAAGAAGAAGAAGAAGAAGAAGTTGTTTCTTTTATCAGGAATATACTTAATAATACAATATATAGAATTGTAAATGCACAATGGATATTTGTTCAATATGGAAATTAAGCTAAATTTTACTTAACAGAATTCCTGTGTTTAGGACACCTAATTTTAGTAGTACTATGAGCAATTAATGTAAATGTGGGAAATTACACATTTTATATAGATACTGATTTTTGTATTGAATTTTGTATTTCTATTATTTTTCTTAAAGGAGGTCTCCAAACCATATGTGCCACCCCAACTAGTCTAAGGCGTACTGAATAGACACTGAAATTTGAATATGTATAAATGTTAATGATTCCGTTTTAATGTGAAGCCATTTTTATTTTATAGATGCAGGACTTAGTCTCTCAAAAGAACCCCCAGCACTGTTATTTATAAAAAACATAGTTTTTAAAATTAAAATGTTGTTCAGAAATCTCAAGTAACTGTAATCAATTGTTTGAAAAGGCATCCTCCAATCAAATAATTAAAAAGTGCCTGATTTCTAAAAATGAAACATTTTCTGAGGGGCCTGGGTGGTGTGGTCAATGAAGCATTTCCCTTCAGCTCTGGTCCTGGTCTCAGAGTTGTAGGATCCAGCCCCATGTCGGGCTCTCTGCTCAGTGGGGAGTCTGCTTCTCCCTTTCTCCCCAACCCTTCACCCCAGTCCTCACCTCAGTCTCACTCTTGCTCTCTCAAATAAATAAATAAATAAATCTTTTTTTAATAAATTTTACCAGAAACACCTACTGGTAAAAATATAAAAACTTGGGTTTGAATTGTTTCTCCTAAATGACTACATGTATATATTTATATGTAGTTAAAATATATATGAATTAAGCAGTTTTTTTTAAGATTTTATTTATTTTTTTGAGAGAGGGACAGTGAGCGACAACATGAGCAAGGAGAAGGTCAGAGGGAGACGCGGACTCCCCATGGAGCTGGGAGCCTGATGCAGGACTTGATCCCAGGACTCCAGGATCATGACCTGAGCTGAAGGCAGTTGCTTAACCAACTGAGCCACCCAGGCGCCCTGAAATAAGCAGTTTTGATCAAACCTTCCAGCAAGTCTTACTTCAAAAATAAATTTAATTTTTGGTTTGATGAAAACAGTCCACAGGCTAAATAATAAATAAGTAGCTTAATTAACACAAGTATTTTTTTTTTAAAGGTAGCAGTTTTAAATCTTGTTTAATAGAAAAAACCCTGGATATAAAACATTTAAAGTTATGGGCAAAAGGTTATTCAAACCAACCTTACATCTCTCTATCCAGCTCCTCTTTATTTTATACAACATTTTGAATACACTTAATGCTCCTGGATTGTTCACTTAAAAATGGTTAAAATGGTGGGGCACCTGGGTGGCTCAGCCAGGTAAGTATCTGACTCTTGATTTCGCCTCAGGTCATGATCTCAGGGTCCTGAGATAGAACCCCACTGGGCCCTATGTTGGGGGCAGAGCCTGCTTAAGATTCTCTCTCTTTCCTTCTCCCCTCGCCCCACCTCCCGTCCTTCTTTCTCTTTCTTTCTCTACCTGTCCAAAAAAAGAAAAGTGGTCAAAATAGCAGATTTTCAGCTACGTGTATTTGCTACAAAAATGTATAATTAGCATATTTCATTTTATTTATTTTTTAAAAAATATTTCATTTTATTTATTTTTTAAAAAATTTTTATTTATTTATTTGACAGAGAGAGACACAGTGAGAGAGGGAACAGAAGCAGGGGGAATGGGAGAAGCAGGGGGAATGGGAGAAGCAGGCTTCCTGCCAAGCAGGGAGCCCGATGCGGGGCTCCATCTCAGGACCCTGGGGTCATGATCTGAGCTGAAGGCAGATGCTTAACAACTGAGCCACCCAGGAGCCCCCAAAATATTTCATTTTAAAAAGCTCTAGAGGTTTTCCAAAATTCTTTATATTTTTAGAAAAAACTTTTCATAAGTCAAAATCACACATTGTCCCTTGATCAACATGTTTTGTGACATAAAATCCAGTATCTTTTTGATGGATATAAATCATAATCCCTATGAAAGCCAGTCAAGGAAACTCAGTTTGTGGCTGCCTCCTTACTCTTCCCTACTTGTAGCCTTAGTAAAACTTGGGCTGTATGGTTTCATATCCCAATTACTTTTATTTTTTTTAATTTTTATTTTGAATTATTTTAAATCCCATTACTTTTATCACATAGATGTCTGCTCTTACTGTTTTTTTTTTTCTTCTCTAACTGTATCCTCTTTGTTGCATTCAGAATTCCAAAAAGGGAGTCATATGATCACAGTTAGTCCCTATCCAAATCACAGCTTCTGTAATTAGCAGAGCTCTTAGAAGTTGCTGGACCAGGTCTTCTCTGGGTCAGGCAATGATCTATTCACCGTCCACTATGCATTGGCCAGATTTCCCAAGGCATGAGACACACGCAATATCATCGAGCATTAAACAACCACTTTGAAGGGTTAGTGTAGCATGCATTGGACGCATAGATACATGGTATGCGTTGAACATCTGTATCAGCCACATTAAAATTAAGGCCATCACTATGTACATGCCTAGGCACACACTGTGAAATAATGCACTAGCTGAAATAGTCACTCAAAATCCACTGGACTGAAAGACAGACTCATCTTGGGTACTGGCTTCAGATTCCTAATCCAACTAAAGGCTTAAAGAATGGTGATCAATCGTGGCCTGTTGCATATTTGTGGGATCTCATCTGTCATAATTACTTTATCTTATTCTTAATATATTTCATCACCATCGATTAAAGCCATAGTTCATCTAAAATGACCAGATAATATCACCACAACGAGATAATATCACCACTACCAAGACTCTGGACCACAGCCAGCCTTCTGGCATTTCAGGGATCCTCCATGCAACCCAACACCACTGTGAAAAGGCTGTTGAAGCAGCTGTTACCATAAGCTGCAAGGGGGTCTTTGCAATCGTTGAGCAGAAGAAACACACAGCAAATTGCACAGAGCAAGTTCAAGTCTTGCAATAATGCCTTGAACAAAACAGAATCTTCTTGGGTTTAAGAGTTAACTTGAATAAGCCAAAGCAGATCTGGAAATACAGTAGCCATTTCCCAATAAAAGTTTCTACCTTGGTAAAATTAGAGAATTGGTTAATTTATGTATGCGTACATTTGTGTCAAGTATCCGACTCAGGATTTTAGTGGATATGATTTTTCAAATCACTCCTGTTGATTGAAGAAGAAAGAACCAAGGTTAGGAGGAATAGGAAAAGGAGGTAAATCAAGCAACAGGGAGAATGCTTTCTTTTGCAGACAAGTCTTAGAAAAGATAAAGACTGTGAAAAAGAAGAAAGTCCTGAGAAGAGGCCTGAGTGAGCTGGGTCACATACAAAATAATGGTGGTGGAGATGAACCAGAGCTGTGGGGGGCATGAAAGGGGGGTGGGGCTGGCATGTAGATGTCAGTATGTCAGTATCTCTGAATCATTCAATCAGAAGGGCCTTAAGCAAAAAACAGTCTTCTGTATGCAAGATGGCAAATTTATTAAACAATGAATGATGCTGGCCTTTCTCCTCCCCCTTATCTACTAAAATAAATTCTGGCTTCATCTAGTCGGTTCCTGCCACCCACCTCCCAAATGATCTCCAGAAAAGGTCCTGTCTTGTTCCACTTGTCTTTGGGGCTTTCATGATGAACTATGAGAAGAAGGAATGTGGGCTGAATTGGAGTATAAAATGGTTTGAGGATTAAAACTCTCATGGAAGTTTTTCAGAGGAATTTTGAAGAGAGTAGCACAGACTATGAGAGAGGAGCTGATGAGCAAAGGGAGAATTTTAAATATTATGTTAGAAATATGCCTCCTTCGTGGACTTCAAGATATACATGTGAAGGGATTAAATTATTTTAAAATTATCTCTTTGGTTTCATTCTGACTACATTGCTGATCTGAGCCTGGACCTCATGGGCTGTGAGTCCATAAACATCAAACAGCTGTGCATGTATCTTATTGAAGCTGCAGTGGAGAGAGGGAGGCTGGGTAGTGATTTAAGTGGTAAATCAAAAATAATAGTAGAGAACAAATTATTGCGTGTTTTCATCAGTCATTATTGATCTTATCCTTAGCAATAAGAGTTTATTTTCTGCTTTGTGTAGTGAACATAAAAGTGTAACAACTTTAATTGGTTAATTCCTGAATTCAGTTACTCTAGTCTATTTTTCTCAACTAAATTCTGCTACACAGGAATTTTCAAAGATGTGACCTCTACAGTTAGGAAGCTATGATTATAGTTGCAAAACTTTCATTTGCCATAAATTTTATTGCTCACTCCAGCTGTACAGTTTTGTCTGTCCTTCTGCACATAACTTTCAGACATACCATAAACATACAAAGAGACATGTATACAGGTATGCCTTTAGACCCCAGTCTTTCCCTTTCTCTCCCCAACCCTGTCTCTGTCTCTTTTTTCCTTTCTCTCTTACACACACACACACACACACACACACACTTTACTTACTGGCACAGCTAAAAAAAAAAAATGACAATAAGAAAGGTGAATAATGCATGTCCCTTAGCCAAAGTCAACTAATTGATGGCAGTTCTGTGAGCCTCACAGTTTTAGCCATTATAACAAGGATCCTGCAGTTTAAAATATAATTGGTAAAGGCCTAGATGTCCTGGCAAGTCACAACTTGAATTTGCTGCAGTCTGAGTTGAGTAAATTTGGTAAAAGACCTCACTATAGCTAAAGAGCCTAGCTTCCAGTGACTCTATTTATGGCTTCTTGGACCTCAAATATATAAAGACTCTGCATGCCCTAAAATGCTGCTGGGGACCCACAGCATTGAGTTAGCACCGGCTGAGCCCTGCCAGAGAAGCAGCCATCTGTAGGAGCCTGATCAGGTCCAACCCAGAGTTATTAACAAAGTCTGTTCCACAATAGCAACAGCTAGTGTAGAACAGCCTTCTGGTTGACCAGGTGGTCTCTCAGAGGTAGTACTGTTAAAGAAAAACCAGAGCTGGACAGTACTTAGAGCAGTAAAAACAGATTTTATTCAGAAAAACTATTGCAATAGGTGAAAGGGACCCCAGAATTCTAGCTAAACCAACTTAACAAGAATCTTGCTCAGATCGGACAAAGCTAGATGGACCCAGCAACCCCAAAGTCAGGGTTTAGCTGAAAATGGGCTCAGAAGAGCCTGATTCAAGTTTAGACATGGACAGAGAGTGTTTGTCAGTGTAGACTGGATGAGTCATCTGTGTCTGCATCCGTGTTCTGTGACTCAAGTGTGTGGTTCAAAAAGGGTCAATAGCAAGGGAAGCTTCAGAGCGTGCCCTCTCCATGAGTCCCAAACATAATGTCAACCTCTGTAAAGTTTTCATTTTTCACTTTTGATAGTAGATATAAAACTTAACTCACTTTCCATCTCTAATGTATTTTATGAACATACAATTTGCTATTGGAAATTTTTTCTTTCTTCAATCCTCTAAGATGATGGAAATTTCCTGAAGATAGCGAGACTAACTGATCTGCACTATGAGAAGTCCTAAGAAAACCTATTCCCCCAAGTTTTTGCTTTTCCACAAGTGAAAACTAGTCAACCAAGATGAACTCTTTACTCTCCATGACAAGAGCCTTTCTTTACATTCAAATTCCTACTTCTCCCTGAAAAGTCCCATAGTGGCCTCTATCAGAATCTCCTTGAGGAAACTACAAATTCGGCTCAGTTTTACTCATCACACACTCCCAAACATATAATCTTTTGCCTCACCCTTAATTGTAATTAAAAAAAAACCACTTTCAGGAAGATGATATTTTATTGTGATCATTAGGGATTAATGGAATAACTTTAGATAGGTTTCTAGTTTTTTCTCGGCCTTGGGCAGAAGCATGGGACTGACCTCTTTTTTGCACTTAAAGTACCATTTCAGCACTGACGCAGCTTTTGAAACATTTGATGAGGGAGAGATACATAGTGACACAAACATTCTCTCCTTCCCTCCTGAGAGTTCAAACCCCAGAGGCTTTAGTTTCTCCCAAAAACACTTGTTGGTTTATGGGCATCTGTGTCCAGCTAAACTAGAAGCATAATCTTCGATTCTTTGGTCACTCTTCTAATGAGCGTGTGAGTGTCTAGCTTTGCTTCCCAAGGCCCCCTTACCTTTCCATCAGCCTTCTCATTTCCCCCCATTTCTCATTTCCTTGTGTATATGATATTTCCAGGAAGAAAAGTAAATGCCGCCATGACATTTAGCTATGGCTTCCACACCTCTATCCAGGAGGGAGCCACGTCACTCAGAAGTTCATAGTGTTATCTTACACTGAATTTTGCTGGCCACCATCAGTATTTTCCAACTGGTACAAGGATCTGGGACCATCCATTCTACTTAGGTGGGGTAGGGCTTAAATATTAGGGTCTTCTTCCCCATACCTTGTCTGTGGAGACAAAAGCCTTCAGACTTTCTCCCTTGTATTAGGACTTGGAAACAAGGAGAGAGAGAGACATTCCACAGATTCTCCCTCATTAAATGAGCCATGAATGACTCAGGCCTAAATTTCAGTCACCACTGACTCAGAGACTAACCATCTTTTCTGTGATTAATGTGGCATTGATGAGTCACTTACATATATCCTGTTTTCACTATGTTGTTAAACTTTAAACAGCAACACAGAAAAGGGTATGTGGGTCAGCACATTTTTTTCCACTGTCTCCTTAAGAATCATTTCCTTATATTTTATACACCATCCTCTCTTTTCTGAAAAGATTATTGCCAAACCAAGATAACAAAATGCAGTCTTAAAAAGTTATAAAATGAGAATTAATGTTCTTTATAAATTTATTTTAGAGGAATTAGAAAATCTCATGAATTAGCTCAATTTACTTAAGAAATTTCATTTCATCACATGTCTTAGGATCTGGTGCAGTTCCCTTGGAATCAACTTCCTAATAGACAAACAGATTCATAATAATTTAGCTTGACCTATATTCACTTGAAATGAATTATAAAATTTTTGAAAATCACAATTGAAAAGAAATAATAAATAAAGCTACAAGCTAGCAATATTTTATGTCATTTAACCAAGTTAGTTCATTGATACATTTCTTAAGAACCTACTCAGAAAAGAAAAAAAAAATGCACACCTAAGTCTAATTCAGAATATCACTGTGAGAAGTCATTAAGTTATTTTTGAGGGTACTTGGCTAGAAAAAAATTGTGCAGGATAGATTTTGATATTAACTGCTTCGTATTTCAATGGATTGAGGCCCTGGTTAACAATGGATCACACAATCAGTTCAAGAAGGAGAGAAAGGGCTCAGAAATTTCAGAAACCTGATGAATGTCTATTCCTTTTTTTTTTTTTTTTGAAGATGTACTTAACTTATTTCAGAGAGAGAGAGAACACGCACATGCACAGCGGGTAGGAGGCAGAGGGAAAGGAAGAAAGAGGATGTCAAGCAGACTCCCTGCTGAACACAGAGCCCAACTGGGGTTAGATCTCAGGATGCTGAGATCATGACCTGAGCGGAAATCAAGAGTCAGACACTTAACTGACTGAGCCACCCAGGTGCCCCATCAATGTCTACTCTTGATAGCCTTGTTCCACATTATCTCTTTTTTCCAATATGATCCTTCTACTTTCCTAACAGATTTCTCGAACAAGTGTCTTTTATGTATACATCTGTATCTTGCAACAATTATTTGTATTTTATAATAATTTCTCCTGAAATTTTCCATTTTTACGTCACTAAAATGGACATGCATACTTAGTTTAAAAATAATGTTTAATTAATTCCCTTATTTTAAAAACCATGTTTTCAGGGCACCTGGGTGGCTCAGTGGGTTAAAGCCTCTGCCTTCGGCTCGGGTCATGATCCCAAAGTTCTGCTGAGCAGAGAGCCTGCTTCCCCGCCCCCCCCACCCCCGCCTGCCTCTCTGCCTACTTATGATGTCTCTGTCTCTCTGTCAAATAAATAAATAAAATCTTTAAAAAAATGTTTTCTTGGTCTTTCCAGTTTGAAAAATATTATTTAAACTAATTATTTAATAAAACCTGATACTTTGCTACTTCTGACAAAAGAATAGATTTACTTCCCATATACAAGTAAGGACTACCTAATAAGTGCCAACAGCTGCAAAGCCATCCACTTTCTGCTTATGCCACACAAAACATACATTTTTAAAGAGGCAGACATATGAGCTTTATATCATGTATACATAGGCATTTGTGAATTAAATACCAAAAAGAAAGCTCTGTCCCAAACTATAGTTACCTCTTTCATCTTAGGGAAATCCATAAAAATTAATACATCAGTTTTCGTTAGAGTTAAATGCTTCACTTAACATTAGTATATTTTGTAGTTACTAGAAAATATGTTCCTTTTTGTTGGTGGTGATATTTATTTTTTGTTGAGGTATAATTGACACAGAATGGAAGTCATTATTTTTACATTTTAAAATACACACCACAATCAAGACATAATATAGTTCCATCCTTCTCCCAAATTCAATTATATCCCTTTTGTCATTATCCTTACTCCCCATACTCAGTCCCTGGTCTACAAAACACTTCACTGAATTGTTTTCCATCCCTATAGTTTGCTACTTCCAAAATGTCATGTAAACAGAATCAGATTCTGTGTAACTCTTTGACTCAACTTAAGCAATTTCTTTTTACCTAATGTAATGCATTTGAGATTCCCCCATGTTTCTGTGTGTGATCAGAAGTGTCTTCCTTTGAACAACTAAATAGTATCCCATTAGTGTATGTACAGCTGAAGGTCATGTAGCTTGTTTCCAATTTCTGGCAATTACATAAAACTGCTATAAACATTTAGTTTATTCTTACTATATTCTTAAATCCCCATTTAGAGTGAAGATGAATTCATGGGAGTGGGAATGGTTTAATAATTCAGTCCAATCAAAGCATTACATTTGGGGCGCCTGGGTGGCTCAGTGGGTTAAGCCGCTGCCTTCGGCTCAGGTCATGATCTGGGGGTCCTGGGATCGAGCCCCGCATTGGGCTCTCTGCTCAGCAGGGAGCCTGCTTCCCGCCCCCCACCCCCCGCCTGCCTCTCTGCATACTTGTGATCTCTCTCTCTCTCTCTCTGTGTCAAATAAATAAATAAAATCTTTAAAAAAAAAAAACATTACATTTGACTTTTTTGGAGGTATCTTCCCAACAAAGCAACCTATTACTTATGATCACGGTATAGGTAAGTATTTCTTGTCTGATATCTTTGTCTTCTAGGAATTCTTTAGCACTGAGGGTTAGGCCTAGAGTGTAATCCTCACCCGTTTGGGGCTCAGTTGTCCTCAGATGATGTAACATGAATATAAACTATTAAAATAATTCCATGCTTGCTCTTTAAAAGCAGTCAAAGAATGATAGGAATCAGAAGACCCTTACCTAGGAGAAATAGCCTTTAATGGTAAAGTGATCAGAGATGCATAAAAGAAGGCTAGTGTATTCTTTTTCCAGGAATAGCTGACCAAGATGAAAATAAATTAGCATTACATAAGGCAGAAAGTTTTGCCTAAATGCATAATACAAATGTGAGACAGCGTCTTTTAAGCTACGCAACACTTGATATCATTTAGAATAGTGCTCCATGTATAACGGTTTCAATAAATGTTTTTTAAATGATACATCATATTTTTATCTGATGAAAAATAAAATAAAATAAAAACTAATACATCAATGTATATATGATATATGCATCAAGATGCATATATCATATATGCAATATATGCATAGATGCATAGATGCATATATCAATAATGCATCAATATGCATATATATATTTGCATAGAGAGATGATCAATAGATAGATAGATAGATAGATATAGACACAGCAAGAACCCAAGGAAGAAACACCAGTGTACCATGATATGCTTCATTTCCCACATTAATAAGTCACATTTTTTTACGTACTAAATATTTTTCTATCATCCTTCTATTTTAATTCTCCATGCTCTAATTCTTCAGACATATAATATGTCCAGGAACAAGTGATTTATTTTATTATGTAAACTTAAAAACGTTTAAAATGCCTCCTGAGAAGCTGATTATTTTGGAGGAATTCTTTCACAGTGAAAGAAAAAATACAATTAAAAGAATAATGGGGAAGAAATTTGGAAATGAAAGACATTTACAAAAAATTAGGATGCTTTGTGAAATGTAGGATGTACACTAAATCATTCTTTTGAACCTAAAGTTAACATTTAACGTTCATTAGCTGAAAATTATTTTCTCCCACAGAGTTAATATTGAACAGATACTTAAAGAAGGGGAAACAAATGGTGAACTTACATGGTAAGCCACATGCCTCATTCTGACTTTCAGACAGATTGATCATTAAGGGAAATATTTACAGGTAAGCTAGCTATAGGTGAACTACTTTGAGAGCCATGGTTCACAGAGCTGTGAATAATATCGGGAGTATTTATTACACAAAATGTTATTAGGTTGAAATCAACTCAAGGAACTTATTATATAGAAATAAATTTAAAAATAATAAACAAATATAAAAATAATAAGTAAGTATTTGCACATAAGAATATTTATTGAAACTTTCTTTTTAAGATTTTATTTATTTGGCACAGAGAGAGAGCAAGCAAAAGCAGGGGGAGTGGCAGAGAGGGAGAAACAGGCTCCCCACGGAGCAGGGAGCCTGCGAATCCAGATGTGGGGCTTGATTCTAGGACCCTAGGATCATGACCCCAAGTCGAAGGCAGACGATTAACTGATGGAGTCCCCAAAGGCCCCTGTGGGAAATTTTTTAATGATTAAAAACTACAAAAGGTTTGAATGTTATTAATAGAAGAACAGGTAAATAAATTTTATATGTTCACATAATGCAGCTATCCGAAAGTATGAATTCTATGTTTATTGACTCAAAAGGATGCATATGATGTATTTTTAAAGAGAAAAACAGAGTGTATATATATTGATGAATATATTACTTCATTTTTGTAAAATAACAAAACCAGTGAGGGTGTACTTGTGAGAAAAAGAGAGAAAGAGAGAGAGCGTGAGTACGTGTGTATGCATTGGTTTGCTCCATCACGTGGAAATGCAGGTTATTTCTGTTAGGTGGGCAGAAGGTATTTAAAAAGCATGGCCTAGTGAATCTTCCTTTATCTTTGTGTGACTTGCTTCGTTCAGTTGCTATAATTAGCATGTGTTCGTGTTATGATTTATAGGCATTTATCAAAATGAAAATTTAATTTGCTGTCTGAGCAAGCGTCAGCTTACTTATCCCTCCATCTGTAGCTCTTCTCCCTGTAGCAAATTCATGGCTGACCAAGCAAAAGTTCTTAATAACCATCTGCCTTTGATAGTGTGAGGACTCCTCTACCTAGAGGCATGGTATGAACTAGGTGTCCTCTCACATTCTTTTTGACTCTGCACAATAGTTATAGTCATATATTTATTCATCCAGATTGAACTATGAAATGACATGACACATGGTAGCCCCAAATAGTGTTCTCCCATGTAACTCTGTCTCTGTACAATTAGGAAGTATTTTACAATTAAGTCAAGTGAATGGCAGACTTTCAAGAAATTTCAGTTAGAAAACTCTCATTAGTTAATATATATGCACAAGTCAAGAATTCTTCCTTCCTCATACATATATATACAGATAGTAGAAACATATATGTACAAACTGAGATAGAAATAAATATGATGTGAGAACACAATGAAGATAGTTACCGTTTTAAAGCAATAGTGTTTGCTAATGTAGCAAACCATATGTTTAACTATTCAATTGCTCCTTGGTTTTATCCCTCTGTTCTTCCAGTTATTATATGTAATATTTCCTTTCTATCTCAGAACTTCTAAAGGATTCTAAACAGTCTCTTTATACTAAAAAATTAACATTGAGGAAATTAATGGGTAGAGTAAAGAATGCCTTCTCTTTCCTTCCTCTCAGAGAAGAATGAGAACAGAAGGCACCACAGATAATTTTTCATTATAGTTTTAAATAACTTAAACATGGAATGAAATTTAAAAATTATACAAAGAAAAGTAGAACTGTGTCATTCTCTTCCCCATTACACCAGGTGACCACAGCTACACAACAGCAATAAAAATCTAGTGAACCTTTCAACCATTTCCTCTTCCAAAACTGAGTTCGGGGAGGCAAGAGTCAGATCTCTGTATTTCATAAGTGTTCCTAGCGTGGTGTCTTCTATACTTCTATACATATTCAATAATTAGATAAATTTGGGTTAAAATATCTCCTTGTAAATGTTTTCTGTAAATAATCCAAGAGTTTTATAAAGAAATAATTGCTCTCTGGGTCCTGGATGACAAAGAGAAAATAAAACCATCCTCCTCTTCTTCCTCTGATTTCAAGGAAATTTACAGGTACAAATACTCTCTTTATGTGATATTCTTGTACGTATATGCAGGCAATCCATTTATTGTGGGGGAATGTGGGATGTGGTCAAATTTGGGGGGTTGAAGGATGGTCCTCGGTATATAAGAAACAATAGAGAATGATCTGCTTATATAGTTCTATAACCATATGACTTAGTAAATTACAGCATTCTGTAACTTATGGGTACTTATGGGCAACAAATTATGTAACCTAATGGGCAACACTGATGTTATGAAATGGGTACTGGGAATTGGTTAAGGGTATGAATTTTGCAGTCAAACCACTTGGACACCTGTCCTGCTCCACTCATTAGTAGCTAAGGATGTTGGTGATTTAATTTCTCTATACTCAGCTTCATCATTCTTGATTACAGTATCTACTTCATAGGATCATGAGGATTACAGAAAGGGTGGCTTGCCAAGCGCTTAGCAAAATGCCGGGCATATAGTCAGTAGTCTATCTATGTTAGCCCTTGATGATAATATGTTCTAGGCCATTTCTTGCATTCACTGAACTAGAAAAATCGTTTTGTTGGACTTCTGTATGCTTCCATTTTCCAGGTCCCACAGTAAATTAAAAACAAAACAAAACAGAAAAAGCCCAAACACTCAATGTAAGACCAATATCCTATCAGTACATATTTCCAAGATGGTCCCAGAAAAGAAAGATATTTCTATAGAGTTTCATAATACCAATTAATACTTTTTTCCCAGAAATGACATGTTACTTGCTCTCATATTTCTTTGGCCAAAGCAGCACCCTGTGTCACCTCAACGGGCAAGAGAATGCGATTCTCTCCTGTGCCCCAAAGTGCAAAAGCCGGAAATTCTGGTGAGGAGCATTGATGTTTATTGAAAAAGAGGATTTCTTATTTTGAATGTGAAGAATCTGAGGGTCAGCGATATTAACAACTTTGGCAAAACTTCTCTGTTCTTAGAATGGTGGTATTAGAATGTCAGACTCACCAGTCTATACTCTTTCCATCATATGACTTTGCTTCACATACGTTCCCTTTCATATTTACATTGATGTGACACACACAACACAGTTTCCACTTGAATCAGTGCGGAAGGGAGCACCGTAAGCCGTTCCAGAGCCGGCAGCATGCAAATAATGGCATTCATTATGATAACAACACCTAGTATCATCCTCACGCATTTTGGATGAAGTATTTTTATGCGTTGATTATGAAATAAAATGTCTTCAAATTTGCAGGGGCGGTGCATTTTTTTGTTGTTTTGTTTTTTGTTTTCTAAAGGATTTTCAGACTCAGGTGTCCCGAAGAAACCTCTCTCTCTCATGCATTTACAGCCTAGTAAAATCCATGGCACGCAGTTCAAAGAAAGTGCACCAATTAGACTAAGAACATTTTTCCAAATTCAGGGAACCCTTCTCCGCATTTGAGCATGGTAGATGGATCAGTGAAGATATTAGTTCAAAGGGACTAGTCAGTTTAGTAAAATAAGTACCTTGGTTACCCATTAAATTTGCCTTTGTAAATAAAGTACAGTGAGTTTCCCTTTGATCTTATGAAGATAGTTCAGCATGCCATACATAGCACAGAGATGAAAGTAGACAAGCCTGCTTAAAATGAAATATGCCACCTAGTGATATAAAGCTTTCAAACTCTTTTGAGCAGAAGCAGAAGTGATCTTGTAAGTAATGTCCTTTCTTTGCAATATTTTCCTATTGCATTTGGCATTAATTTCAGATTATTTTTGATTAATATGAATCAACAATGGGCACTGCAGGGAAAATGTTATAAAATATTAGGCATAAATATGATCAATGATTTGTGATAGGCTGCATCTATCTGTTTCATTTCTTGAAAATTACATCTACCTTTCATATTATTTCATCAACAATCCCTTGTCACTGTCCTCTCTGGCCAGGGCATCAAATTTTTTAAATTTAATAAAAATGCCTCTACATCCTTGTATTTTATCTTCCCCTGGCTGGTTGGCATGATTTATCATTGTTGGTACAGGATGGTGCATTTAAAAAAACAGAAAATAGGAAAAGTTGGATTGTTGTATTTTCCATTTCAATGACCCATTCCTAGCCTCAGGTAGATTTCTTCTGGTGCACTTCCCTCCTCAAATGTCAAGTTTTCTCCTAGTTTTTAACAAGTTCAGGACAAGGCTTTTGTCAGTATTTAGCTTATATTCTGAGAGCTGGCATAAGAGAGAATTTGAACCCAAGGAATAAATCCTTATTGAAAGAATTTTCGACAGAAGTAATAGATAGGATGCAAAAAAGAGGCCTGAATCGTGTAGCAAGTGGCTCCCACTGGCATTTTTTTTTTTTTTAACCGTGATCCCTGCACCCAATGTGGGGCTTGAACTCACAACCCCGAGATCAAGAGTCACCCGCTGTACAGACTGAGCCAGCCAGGTGTCCCTCCCATTGGCATTCTTGCCAAAGGTTTGGGAAGATGGCTGAGGGATATACATAATATACATGATAATTCCTACTCCTGCTTTATGGCAGTCTGATTTCATAGTCTTTTTAAAAGTTTATTGAAGAAACCTTATTTTTTTTGCAATCCTAAATTATTTATAAGGTTTGAGCTTTCAGTATTTATATGACTGCCTTTTTTATTTGACAATTTAAAAATGTATCTATTTTTCAGCTGAGTCATTATCATAAACAATGTTTTCCATTTTTTATTTAGAAGTTACTTGGAATAAATTAAAATTATGTCCATATTTGACAATGTGTTTCTTGAAGACTAAAATAAATTTCTATATTTTTTTAGTTATGTATAGATCACAACCAAATTATATTTCTGTATCTATAAGACATATGGCAGGCAGAACAATAGCCACGCAAGGATGTCTTGGTTCTAATTTCTAGAACCTCTGAATATATCACATGATATGAATAAAGAGACTTGAAAATATGATTAATCTTAAAGACCTTGAAATGGGGAAATCATCCCGGAGGATATAGATGGGCACAACCTGATTACATGAGCCCTTACAAGAACTTTTCAGGCTAAGGAGACAACCAGAGGGAAGAATGGGTAGAGATGGAAAAAGGGGGGCATAAGCAAGTATGGATGGTCTCTAGAAGCTACGAAAGACAAAGAAATACGCCACCCCCAGAGCTTCCAGAAAGGAATGCAACCCTGCAGACATCTGGATTTCAACCTAGTGAGACTCGTATTGGACTTCTGAGCTCCAGAACTGTAATAAATTTGTGCCATTTTAAGTCACTTAGTTTGTGGTAACGTCACAGGAACAATGGAAAAATAATGCAGATTTTAGTACCAGGAATGAGGTTTGAGCCCATGCAGAACACCATATACTAAGTATCACCTTTGCCTAGAAATGCAATTAAATAATGAATTCAAAACACAAAGCTGTATATGCAACTTCATTTAATAATTTTTTGTGAAAAGTAGTTCTGTTTCTTTTGGGTTCTCAATGAAAATAGCTTTATTGATTTTTTTCCAATTACATTCATAACCTGAGAACATTAACTCAGAGAAAACAAACACAAACATACCAAAAACTATCTGAAATCTCATTATCTCAAGAAATCCTCCATTAACATTTTAATGACTTGTCATTTTGCACATCTCTTTTTTTGTACATACTTACATACACATATGTAAAATTTTTCATAAATAGAACCATTACACTTGCCATTTTTTATCATGCATAAATGATCTTTTCTTTGAACTATATTGTTCATATACAAAAATATTAAGACACATAACTAATGAATACATGACAATAATAAACATCTCCATACTCACCACCCAGATTAAGGAGTAGAACATTCACAGTATTTAGAAAGTCCCCTGTACAACTTTCCAATTGCATTTCCCCTCCTCCTCTCCCAATAGTAACTACATCTTTTTACTTTTACACTAATCTTCCTTTATTTAAAAAAACACCACTGGGGCGCCTGGGTGGCTCAGTGGGTTAAAGCCTCTGCCTTTGGCTCAGGTCGTGATCTCAGGGTCCTGGGATGGAGCCCCACATCCATCCGCTCTCTGCTCAGCAGGGAGCCCACTTCCTCCCTGCCTCTCTGCCTACCTGTGATCAGCAGGGAGCCTACTTCCTCCCTGCCTCTCTGCCTATCTGTGATCTCTGTCTGTCAAATAAATAAATAAAATCTTAAAAAAAAACACAACAAAACACCACCTATGTATTTGTTCCTAAGCAACTATTTTTCAGTTTTGAAAAACTGAGCAGCAAAGCAGATGGATCTGTAAAAAGAAAGCAATTACTGCCATTAAATGAAAGTTCGCAGGAGGATGGAAACAGAGAAGAAGCTCTCCATCTCACAGAGGAGTTTTAGCGCCACAGAATCTATTAGGATTTTCCTGGGGACTGGTCATCCTTCATGAATTTGGAATTGAGAGGATTAAGATTGAATTATAATGGATCATGGTAGAGACATGCAAAGAGTGTTTAGAAAGGCAGACTAGCTTCCTGGCCCAGTGGAACTTGACATCAACCTGATTTAATATATTAACAGGAAAAACAAAAAACAAAAACAAACCAAAAACCCGACCACCTGCAAATGAGAAGAGGGACTGATCTGCAATAGAAGCCTGGGAAGATGAGAATCCCAGAGCCGTGTGCTGGCTCTGCTTAACCTGGCTCCATCAGCGACAGAAGCGGTCCTGGTCCAGGTATACAAACAATCCTTTCCTGGTCCTGTGGCATTTCAGATTACTCCTTCCTGGGGAGAGGGATGTCACCAAGGAATAAGTGGAGAGCACATATTCCCCAATCTTTCTGTGGAAGGATTACACCGAAGAGAAGAGAAACATTCCTGGCTCTTCTTTCCTCTGTGTACCCCTTCCAGCAGAAGAAATGTCTTACCTCATAAGTAAAAAGTGGAAGAGAGAGATGGTATGCTGTCATTCTCTTTCTCTCTTTCTCTCCCTCTCTCAATCTCTCCCCTCTTTGGAAACCAGCCTTCCCACAGGATGCCTGCATTTTGGTCTATCTCCTTCTCTGTTGACCACAGTACAGGTGCTGGTCCTGTCTGTGGGGATGGAGCATCTGGACTAGTGACAGGGTCAGTTGGTCCAAGTCAGTGAAGAAATATCATCAAACACATTTAGTTGCATAGTTAAAGCTGTGTCTCTAGCCATCATGAGTTATAAAGTTTGCATTTTGAGCTCCATCTGTTTGACTCCATGCTTGCCTTATAGTTGGTACCAAAATTTCAGGGTGAGAAGGGATGCTATCTATTAGGCTCCTCTAAACCATGGTAGGTAGATGAGATGGTCTCATGCTGATGTCATTAATCATCCGAATCATATATTTAATTTCTCTTGTTCTGATTCATACTCACTGGGCAACCTTCAGGTAATAACTCATCTCTTTGTGAGGCCTGATTAAAGGAAGATAGTGTGTGCACCAGAGGATTTTAAGTTCCTGGCTTCCTTACCAATCCTACTTCTCCTTGGCATTTTGTTTTGCTACTTCCCTTTTGTAAACCGGGTTACTGTGCATCTGCCCTTAAGATGTGTGTCTGTCAATAGAATGACCTTGGTAGTTGTGAGCAAAATAGTCAGACAAAGCTCCAAGACATTTCAGAATTCCGTGCAGTATGGTTTTAATAGCAGGTAGAGTTGGATGGTTTGATGAATGTGAGAAAATGCAGGAATGCCTTACATTGAAATGTCTCTACACCTAGATGTGAATACATTTTACTTGTCTTAAGAACTAAGGAAAGCGGGGAGCCTGGGTGGTTCAGTGGGTTGGCCCATGCCTTCGGCTCAGGTCATGATCTCGGAGTCCTGGGATCGAGCCCCGCATCGGGCTCTCTGCTCAGCGGGGAGCCTGCTTCCTCCTCTCTCTCTGCCTGCCTCTCTGCCTGCTTGTGATCTCTCTGTCAAATAAATAAATAAATAAAATCTTTAAAAAAAAAAAAAAAGAACTAAGGAAAGCAAAATCCATTTAAGAGGCATGGCCACCTGGGTGGGAGTTAGAAACTCTAGCCTGACTTGAAAATTAGATAATGATGTGATTTCCTTTTAATGGCTATGACCCACATGATGTTTCCTTCTTTCACTTTCAAAGTCCTTATTATAGTCTGCAATATTCTACAGGGTTCAGTGTGTTCTCTCCCTGTCACAGACAGGATCCAGTCTTATCACAGGACTAGCCTCAGCTCATTGAAAAGGTGAGAAGGCAGTTCCAAAGGTTATGTAGGGATATAACCCCTAAAATTTTGTGAGACGGTATGTTTCCTTTGTGGAAAAGAATGTTACACATCTAGGAAGATTTAGAATTAGTTGCAGAAATGTTTTAGAGATCCAGAGCCTAAAGTTATTATTTTCACATTAATTAATGCATGCATACTTATGATATTAAATATCTATAATGTATAGGAGACTTTAACCTGGACACCATTTAAAAGTGGCTAATTTGGGATGCCTGGGTGGTTCAATGGGTTGGACCTCTGCCTTCGGCTTGGGTTGTGGTCTCGGGGTCCTGGGATCAAGTCCCGCATCAGGCTCTTTGCTTGGTGGGGAGCCTGCTTCCTCCTCTCTCTCTCTCTCTCTCTCTCTGCCTACATGTGATCTCTCTCTGTCAAATAAATAAATAAAAATCTTTAAAAATAGCTAATTAAAAACTGATTTATAATTGTGCATCTAGACGGAATATAATTTGAACACTCAAGAAAACTTACAGGAAACGATTTTTAAAATTCCATTTGTTAATTTTGTAAATATGCTTAAATACTTGAGGAAGTTTGTTAGATGATTTATGTATGTGTTGAAAGAAATTGAGTATGTTAACTGTATCAGTGCAGTTTAAAATGTTAAAAGTAGTTTAATTAACAAGGTTTATAACTCATTTTAGATAGTAATTAAAGGCCTCCTTTAAAGTGTGAAAATTTGCTAGTCTTCTACATGAGATAATACAGTTTATAAAATGAACCGACAACTGTAAAAAACTCATCCCTTTCTCCTTAAAACTATAATAAATTGAATATTTAAAAAACTACCAACCTATTAATGATTTTTTTCCCACATAAAAACCAGACTGGAGGAACAAAAACTCTCATTTAATAGAAATAGCTTTTAGTATCAGACACAAGTCAAGCTCCTGATAAAGTTGAAGCTAGTCCCTCAATTAGGTCATGGGAAATTCTTTAGAGAATGCCAACTTCTGATGGCCCCTTGGGAGATGGGCACTGACCTTTACCATACTGCACTCTGACCACATTATGGGCAAGTGCCTTCCTTTTTTTGGAACTTCTACAACTTATTGAGGGCTTTATTAAAAATAAGTTATGTCTTTAGAATGATGAATATTTAAAATACAGTACATCATTGAGATTAAAGCACACACTTTAAATAATCATAGTTTCTTACCGTTCTCAAGCAAGTCAGCTCTGGTAATTATGAAGGTAGGCTTGTCATTTTATTTTATTTTATTTTATTTTTTTTTAAAGATTTTATTTGTTTATTTGACAGACAGAGATCACAAGTAGGCAGAGAGGCAGGCAGAGAGAGAGAGGAGAAAGCAGGCTCCCTGCTGAGCAGAGAGCCCGATGTGGGGCTCGATCCCAGGACTCTGGGATCATGACCTGAGCCAAAGGCGGAGGCTTTAACCCACTGAGCCACCCAGGCACCCCAGGCTTGTCATTTTAATAATAGAATTGAGCTAACTTCCTAATGGCTTTTCATGAGTTTGCACTTCAAAAGAGCTTTTATTCCTTTTCTAGGTCCTGTTGCTATGTAGGAATAGATCACTAGTTTTTATTATTTTTTTTATTTTTTTTATTTTTTTTAGATCACTAGTTTTTAAAGAGAGTTTGGGAACCAGACAGATCTTGGTCTGAAATCAGCTAAGCCTTATACTAGTTCTGAAAACTTGGGCAGATATTCAACCTCTAAGTTTCTCCTCCGTACACTGGGGATGGTAATACTTTTCTTAAAGGGTTGTTGTAAACCTTAAAGGAATTATATGAAAAGAGTTGGTACACAATAGGCCCTCAATGAGTAAGATGTGATTCTTCTTATGGGCAGTGTGAAGTCAAGGGTATGAATGTATTGTTAGGTGAGAAAGGGTTAATTTCTGCAGTGGGTTGTGTGTGTGTGTGTGTGTGTGTGTGTGTGTGTACACGTACACAGAGGACCAGCTGCTTTGACAATATGCTACAGCAGTGAATCATGGCTGGCTGCCAAACAGAGGCTCCAAAGACCCTTGTACAATGTTAGGCAATGATCTGCATAGTGTAAACGATACCCTGCAAGAACTCTAAGTTCAGACTTCATGGGGTTGAAACTCTGGCCTCATACAATCTCCCAGAGATCACATATCCTGTATCCATTGGAGTGAGAAGAATCCCTCAGCCCAACAATTACCACATACTGGATTCGGGGCTGCCTACTTAATTCCTTAAGATCTCCTTCATTCACCAACCAAATGCCCTGGTGTTAGTTTTGTTCCTATAGCCGGTGGATGACTAGGTTCTTCTTTTTTGTTTAGACCATTATTATTTGATGCAAAATAGAAGATTTTGAAACTCTTGTAGAAACTGTAAAAAATGCTCTTCTACACACTGTTATGGTTGATGAAATTCTGAAACTGGCGTTTTATATCAGGTGCCAATGCCAAACAACATTCAAAGAATTGACCATGACCTAGAATTCAGACAGAGACAGCTTACAAAGATGTTGACAATATTTGGGTAACAAAAAGAGTGAGGTTTTGTAGAGAGCTGTATGAAAGGGAAATGATCTCCTCCATTTCAGCCTTACTGAAATTCATTACTCTTCCATGAAGTCTTTGTACATCTAAAGACACCTAAATGGAATCACAGGGATGGGATCTAATAAGAGACAGAGCAAAAGTGAAGACCCATTCCGTGAACTAAAGAACACTGATATCAAATACTCTCCCATCGACCCAATGACACTTGATTGTTGATATCTTCTCTTTAGCATGCCAAAACCCAAAATTTTCCAGCTAATAATCTGTTTCCTTGAACCCTTCCCAGTCTGGCCTAGAGGAGACTGAATCTTTTAGGCATTGAAATGTATGTTGATTGACTACCTTTAAATTACCTTCAACAGTTCATTACGCTTCTTGTCATGATATAGATTTTCATTGGGTAAAACTATTTTTACTATACTATTTTGGAGAAGTTAACTTTTTTTAATTTGAGAAATAGGTTTACAGCATCTCTGTAGACGATTTTTAGACATTGAGGGAATGAATGAGAGAGACGGCTCTTAAGGAGGTTACAGTCTAGTGGAGAATATAGACTAACAGGTAATTATGACACACAATTTATGTGTTACAAGAGGTTACATAGGGTGTTATGGGAGTGTCAATGAGGAACACTTAATTCAGCCTGGGGCTGTCAAAGAGTTCAGTTTTAGGTGTCCTGTGTTGAAAATGCAAGTGGGTTGTTAATGGAAGCTGGAAGGGTGGTGTTGCAATTTTAGAGCAAGTAAAGGTTATAGACGGAACTCTCGGGACTATTCATAATCACAAAAAAGCCAAAGGCCTCTAAGAAGCATTTGTCACTCATATGCAAATGCTATGTTATTCCTTATGATTACTTTCAAGTGTACATGAAAATGCCATTTAAGTATAAGTATTATTTAGAGTGGCTTAAGAGTTAATGAAGACTTTTGATGATAGTTTTGCTCAGGAAAATTAGAAAGGAAGCAGAGTTTTAAAAAATTATAATTTCTAATCTCACTTGCAAAGAATCTTTTTGACTAATCCCTATAACAAAATCTATAAAATTAATAAAAATTAAACAAGTCATAAAAACTATGAAAGTGGGGCGCCTGGGTGGCTCAGTCATTAAGTGTCTTCCTTAGGCTCAGGTCATGATCCCAAGGTCCTTGGATGGAGCCCTGCATCGGGCTCCCTGCTTAGCAGGAGGCCTGCTTCTCCTTCTCCAATTCCCCCTGCTTGTGTGTCCTTTGTCACTGTTTCTCTTTCTGTCAAATAAATAGTATCTTTTAAAAAAACTATGGAAGTAAAGAAAATTTGGTCACAAAGTTAATATAAAAAGGTCAAGTGTTTCAGTTTAATTTGGTTTACTTAATATATATATTTTAGTTACATCCAGACCTATTTAAAACTTCATCGTGGGGGCACCTGTGTGGCTCAGTGGGTTAAAGCCTCTGCCTTCAGCTCAGATCATGATCACAGGACCCTGGGATCGAGCCCCGCATCGGGCTCTCTGCTTAGCAGGGAGCCTGCTTTCCCCTCTCTCTCTCTGCCTGCCTTTCTGCCTACTTGTGATCTCTGTCTGTCAAATAAATAAATAAAATCTTTAAAAAAAAAAAAACTTCATTGTGATTTTCTGATTATAACTGGTATATGTTATTAGTAGAAAATGCAAAAATAGAAAATTATGAAGAAGAAAATAAATTAATCATAATTTCACCTCTCATACACCCTTCCTAATATCCCTTAACACTTTGATATTTTCTACAATATACATATTGACACACTTACACATGTGAGTTTCCTGATCCATTTTTAATTTGCGAGACATAAAAATTATTCCTCTGGTCACTATTCTTTTAAATATAGAGGAGCAGTATAGTTTAGTAAAAAGAACTCAAAATTTGAACTAGCTGGATCCATTTTATAGTTATATGAAATTGAATAAATTGTTGAACCTTGAGCTGGCTCTCCTGGCTTAAAATTCTAGTGCTATCCTTACTGCCATGTAAACTTGAGCAAATTTATTTCCCATCAGGAACCTCAGTTTTCTTATTTGTAACAAGAGGAAGATAATTCCTATTTTTTATGGGAAATGAATTGAGAAGAGCGAATATTGATGTGACAAAAGCTAATAAAGTGGTTCAATTGAGAGATTGCCATTTTCTTGCCTTGTTTGTTGCCGGTAGAGACAGAGAGTGGGCTGGATTTGAGATGTATTTCACAGTAGAATTAACAGAACTTTCCATCAGAGTGAATTAAGTACAAGTATAAGAGAGAAATTTGAATCAAAGATAAAATTTGGGTTCCTGGTTGAAAAATGAATGAATGGTGATTCCACTTACTCATTGAGAAGTGGTGTGGAGTTCCATCACTGTGGGCCCCATTTTGCACACAGGAAGTCGGAGATATTCTGTAGTCGAATACTCGAATCTGGAGTTCCCAGCAGAGGGAGCCTGGGATAGAGAGGTGCTTACAGTTGTTATCAAAATAGAAATGTAATTTAAAGCTTGAGAACTCATTGAGATTGTATAAGGGAAGGGAGAGACTGTGGAGGGCAAGAAAAAAGAAGAAAAATAACCAGAAGGGACAGAATGGCTCAGGATATGTATGCAGCTGTTCCCCATTCTATCATTTCCAGTGCCCTGCAGGGAGAAAGAGCTCTTGAAATTAATCCGACTGTCTCTTTCTCGGGTTAAATTGGCTGAGTAGGGAGGGGACAGTAAAGACATATATGTAAGCCTTAAACAGAAGCAGCTGTGGAGTCTTCTGGGTAGTAATTTGATGATAATTATTTATTTAGCTTTAGTGGAATAATTTTGTTGAGTAGATAAAACAACATAACATATTCTTATGCTGATTGTATATACCTTTATGTCTTACCAATTGTTTTAATTGCATGGGTGGATTTATAGAAGGACATTTCTACTTAGAACTGAGATGTTTTTAAGATGTAAAACACTTAGATATGCCGTATGTTAGGTCTGAGTTAGTCCAAGGAACAAACATTATTATTAAAATTCTAAGGCACTATATAATGATTAATGATAAATGCTTGTTTCTCTTTGTGCTTTCCACATTGTTATTACATACAATTAAAGTACATTGGCAATTTACATATATTATGTTAGGGATAGTAGGTGATTTTTGGTGGGTATTTAAATGGAAAGCAATAATTTAATAAGCCAATGGGAGTTTAAAATTATTGTTTTAAAAACCAAAATTCTTTTCTTAGTTTTTCTTATTCAGCTTGTAAAATTCAGGACTTTTCCCCACCTTTCTTTCTCTTTTCCTGAGGAATGAAAGAGATGAAAATCTAAAGCATCCCTGTTATGGTCTGTGCTGAAGTTACTCAGTCAAAAAACAAGTTCAGCAAGTTTTAAAGAAAAGGCCTGTTAGTTAAGTAGAAGGCAAATATTTTCATTAGTGCTGAGTGGGAAAGAGAAAGTTTCATGTGACACATCAATGTTCAATCACTTCTCACCTGAGGCCCTTTTAACTCAGAGAAAAGGGAGAAAACAAAATAATGAAACTGAAATGAGGAGAGTTTACATCAGCAAAATGTTTTCTTCTCACAAAATGCAGAAAGAAGAGACGGTGCTATTTAATTCAGCACCTCTGTGCTTTTTCATGTGAAAGAGAAGCTCACACAATTATTTTGGATATGTCTTTGACTAGGATAGAACAATTAAGGCTAAGAGCTTAAAGGAAGATGTTAAATGTAGGAAGGAAGGTTGAGAGAAGAAGTAGTTCTTGGAGCCCACTGCGTCCTGTGTATGTAAAGGAGAGGAGAGCCAGGTCACATTTTATCTTGAGAGCATCATCTCACTCCTAGATGGCACCCCGAAGGTTTTATTTACCACCTGGAACAAATGTGATGTCTGGACATGCCAGGGCCGAAAACAGTCTTTGAGGATGAGCCTCTAGAGCAGAGAGGGATTTCTCTTGACAGTAGTCCTAGTCCTGGGGAGCTCAATTTGAAAAGGAGAAGTAAAGGTGTTTCATTTGAGAGCTGTGAATGTAATTATTAGTGAGAAGTGGTGATTTCTGTTGGTCGTGGCACCTACAACCTAGCTCCAGAGGAAGCTTGCCCTGGGGAGATAAATCAAGAACTCATACTAATTGTTTAGTTTTTAGTTTAGTACGAGAAAATACTGAGGTCCCAAATCACTCTGATCATGAACCTATTAAAAGAACTATTAGGGGCGCCTGGGTGGCTCAGTGCGTTAAAGCCCCTGCCTTCAGCTCAGGTCATGATCCAGGGGTCCTGAGATTGAGCCCCACATCAACTCTGTGCTGGGCAGGAAGCCTGCTTTCCCCCCTCTCTCTGCCTGCCTGTCTGTCTACTTGTGATCTCTCTCTGTCAAATAAATAAATAAAATCTTTAAAAAAAAATAAAAGAACTATTATGCTGGTGGGAGAAGGACCAGCTCATTCCTCCACAAACATATCCTTCTCCCTCTTCACTCAAGGGAAGAGTGGAAAAGATGGTAGGAAGAAAGATAAGGCAGTCGCACCATGATCTGCCCCCATGACCGGGAGCCACAGGGTACTGAAATGGAGCTCAACAGTGGCAACAGAAATTAAGACACTACATTGGCCCCTGTGTCTGTACATCAAAATTCCAGTGTTATTCAGAGACCTGATGAAATAGTCTGGACCATTTTAAAGGAAAGAAGGGTACACAAGCTTGCAGCTTAAAAACAAACAAAACACTATGGTAATTACATCATTCCTTCCCCTTGCAAACATATTCTCTCATGAGGTGAACGCTGGCGGCACAGATCCCATTCAGAGGTTAGATTTAAAATTTCTAATACCATTATGGTTCAGATGCCAACAAGTTAGCATGAATGTTCCAAAGCCTTGGGATGAATTCCTGGAGAACACATGCTGCCCGGACCTTAACGCTTTATTTTCTAGTTAGTGCAAAGATAAGAAAATGGAAAGGGTGGCTGGGAGTCAAGGGCTCAGAGCAGCAACCATTTACCAAGTAGTTCAGGCCATTTAATGTGTTAATGACCAGCACGGCCATATCAATGCTTGTCAGATGAATAAAAACTGATGCAATTGAAGAACAGTTCTCAAGTGCTTCTTCCGTCTTAAAAACTTGGATCAATGGTGTGCAGCTTATTTTTTATGTCTTACTTCAATCAAAGAATCTGAGCATGCTTCCTTGATTATTCATCAGTATTTATTTTACTAAACATTAATTTTGATGATAGAAAAGATTTGAAAACTCCTTATTTGGAAACTTTCTCTACGCCTCAGATCTAGAATCAAAACTGAACAATTATCAAATGGCTTTTATAAGTCCAAATCAAGACTTCATTCATGTATTGAAATGTTTTAATGTATATACACATTTGCAATATCTCAGGACCATTACACATAAGGAGTTGGAAAGAATTCATTTAGCACAGCCTTTCCAAGCATGGTTTTTTTAAAACGTAATCAGAATAGCAAATAAGCTTTGCTCATCATAAATTATAAAAAAAAATTACTAGTAGGAAAGAGAGATTTTTTTTTTTTTCTTCCACTAATGCAGACGGGGAAGAAACTGACTTGGCTGCAGCTCAATTCAGCAGCATGTCTAGATGGACTGTTGTCCTGCCTATCCAAAATAGAGCATGCACATTAAGTTGTTTTCCAGTCCTGAGATGAAGTTTGTTCCTACCCTCTTAAGAGCCCTCTGTTGATTAAGGGTCATATCTTCCAGGAGACAGTAAGAACTTGTGATCCCAAGAATCAAGACTGACTTGGCCTAGTTGGGTGGCTGAAAGTTTTCTTAGTTATGGGAGAAATGGAAAAAACATCATTGGGGAAGTTGGAGGGTTGTGTTTTGTTTTGTTTTTGAGATTCAGAGGAAGAATTTAGTCTTCTCTTCCTTTGCTTTTTCCAGAGAAAGAAGGATGACTTAAAAAAAAAAATCCATTGCCAAGTATATAGATGATAGATAGATAGATGGTAGATAAGCAGGTAGGTAGGTAGGTTGATAGGTAGATAAACAGGAGCCTCCGGCTGGCTTAGTTGGTAAAGCATGCAACTCTTAATCTCAGGATTATGGGCTTGAGCCCCACAATGGGTGTAGAGATTACTTAAAAATAAAATCTTTGAGAAAAAGATAACTTAATTTTTATCCTCTTTTAAAATTTTATCTATTTAGTCATTTTAGAAGGAGAAAGAGAGAGAGAGAGAGAGAGAGAACATGATCAGGGTGAGGGAGAGGGAGAAGGAGAGAATCTCAAGCAGACTCAGTCCTCAGCTAGGAGCCCATGTGCGGCTCAATCCCAGTGATGCCTGAGATCATTACCTGGGCTGGAATCAAGAGCTGGACATTCATTCGACTAAGCCACACAGGCGTCCCGAAACAGATAATTTTTTTAAAAATCACCATTGGAACACCAATGAGTGATGAGTGCAATCTTTGTGTTTTTGCTTCTATCTCAGCCAGCTGGTTAACTCTTCCTTTTTTGGTTCATCCTTCCCTCTTTATTTCAATCTTCTCCTTCCCTCTCCTCTCCTTCTCTTCCTCCCTCGCCCATATGGCTCCCCAGCCCTCACCCCTTCCCTTTCTTGTTCCTTCCCTCCCTCATTCCCTTTCTGCTGGAACTCAAGCTGCACAATTCTTCCCTAATCTTTTTCTCCTCCTTTAGCCCCTCAGCACAAATAACCAAGAACAATGTTGGAAATTTGTCTGGGGAAGTTTTGTGGGGGAGACAAGCATGTATAAGAAAGATTTTATGATGTGGGTATTGTAAAAAGTTTAAAGTGGTAAAATATTCAGCTTTTCTATAGTTAAGATCATTAGAAAAAAGTATGGAAAAAAGATAGAGATTAAATGAAATGTGCCTTAGTGCTGTTAACTAATTAAACCAAGTGAATACTTATGATTTGTTTTATCATTTTTACATTAAGAAAATTTCTCAAATGGAGGATAATTACAGCAGGAGCCTAATTAGATGCTAACAGACCACACTCTTCTGTTCTGATGCATTAATGATTTCTTTTGTGTTATAATTGTTGCATTCATCAAGGCGAGTTAAGTGTTTCTTCGTCAGTATTCATGTAGAGGGCGCTTAGTGCAAAGTGGGGGGGTCTGACTTAGGAATGAGCCAGTTGTTTGAAATGAGTTTGATATTTCTAGTCCAACTCACTGCAGTTTTATTATCTGCATCGCAAAAATTTCTAAAACATTTGGCACTAGTGTTAGTTCGAGCCGAAAACATGTCTTTCGAAAACCACCTTTCCCCCTTCTATTCAATTGAAAATCTCAAATGTACTTATACTGAGCTATTACTGATTACTAATGCACTAATTATTTTGTGATGACTGTCAAGTCATAAAAATCGTATCACATTGTCATTTTTATCCTGTAAATGAAAGAATGGTAGGTTAAATGCATCATGATTTATAGTCTTGAATCTGAATTAACAGAGGAAATTAGCTGCTACTAATTAGCACAGATTTATAAAGCACAATTATGCCTACTATGAATGTCCAATGAACAAAAAAATTACAGGACTAAGTATGATGTGGATGCATAATACAACTGTATGTTTCAATCAGAGCCATCTTCCAAGTTGAAAGACAAAAGAAGAATAAGAAAGCAAATTTAACATCTATAATGCCTAAGTATGCCTAGAGGAGACATGGGTATTTGGTTATATAACACAAGGACCATTTCTAAAGATCTCTTAGAAATAGGAGATTGTTTTTGTTTTTTAAATTAAAGACAATATATAAACTAATATTGTAAACCCAATATTGAATCTTAACAATTGGGATGTGATCTGTCATAATAATATCAAATCACTGAACTACTGTTAACAATAAAGTTGAAGGACATCCCTTCCTCATCAGCACATAGTATTTACATTTAAGAAAAGGATGTAAAGTCATGAATATTTTGCCTCTAAAGAAATTACTATAGGTAGTAACTTTTATCAGAACTATGAAGGACGGTATTTTAAATGTGATTGAATTGTTCAAAGTTGGAACTATGATACTAAAATTAACTAAATTAAATTCTTTCTTATCCCTCCAGATGGAAAACCATTAAACAACTCTGGGTTTCCTGGCTCAGGAAAAATCTGGATTAGAAGCTCAGTCTTCTGTTTCCCAGTTCAGGGGTCATTTCACTCACGAGATGGGTGTGAAGTAGCTCAGATACAAAATCAGACTTGGAAATATCATGATCTGCTAAAAGTAAAATTCCCTTAAAATATTTCCTCAGTCTTTTTTTCAAATGGTTAATGTAATAAAACTTTCATGACCAGAGGCCACTGATCTTAAAAACGTAGGTGCACAGAATACGGAGGAGTAAAAAACACATGAACACACACACCTATACACACGATCCTTACGTTAAATCCTTATACAAAAATAGGTAACACAAAATCCTTACACTAAAGCTCAGGGACTTTTCTAGACTTTCATTAGAGTATATTTCCTCTGATTTTGAGTTCTGTTCCATCATCTTGGTTCTCCTGATTTTCTGCCCAGAGTAAATTAGAAAATTTGTTCCTTTGCTTTTGATGGGAAGGAGAGCAGGGAGCAGTGAAGGGGAGAGCTGTGCAGCTGCTTGCAGGGACATTTTGATCAGCAAAAGTAACAAACAAACCAGCAAAGACCAGCTTGACAGTGAGGAGACAGAAAGCAATATGACAAACCCAGCAGAAAAGCTGATAACCCACTTACTTCCCAGACCTGTGAAAGCCACACTGAAGAGATCAGAGCAATCACGTTAAAATTTGAACATGTTTAGGTAAAACCAATACAAAGACACAAAGACCATAATAATCCCTACAGGTTAGTGTAGGAAAGGGCCAGACACTGTCCCAAGGGCTTGAGGTACATGCTGGAAGGGTCAGGCAGACCTAGACTTGCTTCAAGCCGGTTTTTGCAACTAAGGAGATCCAACACTGTGTGTGTGTGTGTGTGTGTGTGTGTGTGTGTGTGTGTAGTGCAGTGTGGGGGCGGGGGTGTTGGCTAATGGTGCACAACATCAAGAAAACTTAAGAAAGGCCAAGAAAACTTAAGAAAAGCCAAGTTAAGCAGTCGGTAATGTTGTGATGGTTTAAGAGTCCAATCCCAACAGGTCCCAGAAAAGTAAGAAAGCAAATGAAACATAGGGAGCAAGATCTAGCCTCTGGAGGGAGAGACTAAGAATAGTACTAAGGCCTAACAAAGAAGATGGGGTTTGGGGAAACATTTCTGATTCTAAATATAATTCTAAATTGGAATGTCAGGTAGTAAAAGCAGAAGCAAGAGCCCATAATTAGTACTGGGCCAATAGGGCCAATAAGGATAGGCTGCAGCTGGAGGACAAAGGGATTCTCGGAAGACCTGGCAGCAAATAGGCTTGCCTTTCCTGTTATAGCATCTGCATTGCAACATCAGGCTTGTTGCAGCACCAGAGTGGGGGTGAGCGTGCCCACGAAGGCTGGCGGTAATTTAGCCAGCAACTGCTGGGGAAGACGGGTTGGTATCCTCGTCTTCGATGAAGCAGATGGGGTATTCCCTTTTCTTTTCTTTTTCTTCTCTTCTCTTCCCTTTCCTTTTCTTTTTCTTCTTTTCTTTTCTTCCCTTCCCTTTCTTTTCCTTTCCTTTCCTTCCCCTCCCTTCCCTTTCCTTTTCTTCTTTCTTTTCTTTTCTCCTTCCTTCCTTCCCTCCTTCCTTCTTCCTTTCCTTCCTTCCTCCCTTCCTTCCTTTTTCCTTCTTTCTTTCTTCTTTTTCTATGTTATGTAATTATTGCTTCATCACCCACAATCATTTTCTAAGCCCCTTACAGCTTGCTTTGCTCCTACCCACCTCCTTTGTGCTGTTATTAGCAAATGAATTGCAATTATATGATATTTCTGTGTTCTAGGCCTAACAGCACTTTTCATGCACACACACATGTATAACTATATATAATGTATTGATACATGTACACATAGTTGCTTATACAAAATGTTCTTATAAAGTGTACTATCGGGTCTAGAACATACAGCAACATTTGGTTATTTTTATAATTGATATCTTTATATTGATACCCTCTGTGTGATATGACACTGCCATCACACCTTCCTTTCCTTCTTCAGCCCTACTTCCTTTTGTGCTGTGAACATATTTATAATGGCTACTTTGAATCTTTTTCTGTTAGATCCGACATCAGGTCACTGTCACGGGCAGTTTCTGTTGTCTGCTTTTTTCTGGAGGATGAGTCATCCTTTCCTGTTTCTTTTCAGGCCTCAAATTATTTTTTTTTTGGTTGTTGGAAACCAGACATTTTAGATAATATATTGCAGCAACTCTAGGTACTGGCCGCTCCCTCCCACTTCAGGGCTTGCTATTGTTATTTGCATGTTTATGGGTTTAGCGATTGGCTAGATTATTTTCATGAAGTGTGTCCTCCCCCCGCCCCCCGACCCCACCGTCTTGGTGGTAAGCCTCTGGTGGTGCTCCTCACAAGGCACAGCGTGGGGGGGACCACAGCCATCCTGGGATGACTGTGGTCCTGGTCAGGAGCTCATCTACCCTTCCCCTGACCACAGCCAGCTGGTTAGTTCCACTAACTGCCTGCCAGTCCTGGTATTGTTTTCAGCCACCTTCCCGGGTACCTATTTTTCTACGAAGTCATCCAATCGAAATGCGGTTTCTTGGGGCGCCTGGGTGGCTCAGTTGTTAAGTATCTACCTTCGGCTCAGGTCATGTTCCCAGGGTCCTGGGATCAAGCCCGGCATCGGGCTCCCTGCTTGGCAGGAAGCCTGTTTCTCCTTCCCCCACTCCCCCTGCTTGTGTTCCCTCTCTCGCTGTGTCTCTCTCTGTCAAATAAATAAATAAAATCCTAAAATAAAAAAGGCAGTTTTTTGAAAGGAATAGCTTCTGAGGTCAGTGCTCTTTGAAAGGAATAGCTCTCTGAGGTCAATCCCAGAATGATTCCCCACCCCAAACTATCTTAATCGCAGGCTCTTTTCTGAAAATTAGCGGTCTATAGTCTAGGCTCTATCTTCATTAGATCCGTGGATCTCTTCACACTTGCTTTGCACCAGAATATCACTTAGGGAGAGAATTGTGTGAAAACTGAGACCTGTGTGGCATCGTTTCAAAGTCAGCCATGGAACAAAATAGATAGCTATGTCGTCCGCATGAGAAGTTACCAGGAATTTGATGTTGGAGCATAAGCAGTGATAAGAGGAGGGTGAGTCAATGTAGACACTTCAACAAAAGGCAACAAGGAAGAAATAAGTAGTGCTAGAGTAGCCAGAGAATTTCTAATATTCGTTTTTGAGTTGTATGTGATGCTGCTACAGAAATCCCTTCAGCGTCTCCGAGATTTCAGTCAAAGGCAGCTACGAATGTAGGCTTGTGCTGGCCATACTCTGAGAGGGGAGGAAACTTTTCTTGAGGGCTGTCACCCTTCAGAGAAAAGAAGAGTCTGTGGGATGACAAGATGACCCGTAAACGGCCTCAGAACTCTAAAAGTAGTGTTTCCCATTACTTTTCATCAAAATAATGCCCAGAGGGACGGCAAGCGGAGAACAGAACGACTTTGCCCACTGCTGGCGGGAAAGAGGCTCAACTGATTCTCTTTAAGCCGCTAAGGACAGGGTGACCCCAGCTAAATTTAGGCCACTCACACCTTACATAATACTCATGACCACTTTAAGGGAAAGTACACAGATAAGGAAACTGAGGCTTTTGGAGGTAAGGTCGTTTGCTCATTATCACATGACTAGCAGGTTGTTGACGGCAGCCTTCAAATCCAGGTCTGACTGAAAACTCCTGTTGTAGATTTCTTCTGTTATTCTTCTGCTCACGTCAAAACCTTCTGTGGCTGTCCTTGCTTCTGAATGAGGTACAAACTCTTCTGCCCAGAATTTAAGATCTCCCTGAATCTGGACACCACAGACGTTTCTAATCTTAATATTAAAACTCTTTAAACTAGGAACTAGAGGAGTTTCTCTGGGACTGAGGTTCTTGTTCTCAAATCCTGATTTTCTAAGGACCTGTATTCATCTCCTGGAACCAGCCTCCCTGACCATGTCTTGGTGGAGAAGGACTGAATTACGAGGACATGGAGGGAGGGCAGCTTTCCTTGACTTTGTGAACCTTTTCCTGTTTTCTGCTGCCCAACCCCTGTACCCCTGACTTCTGTTTGTCTGCCAGGGCACCTGCCTGTTCCCATTTGCTGGGCCTCTCTGATGCTGCCATCTGTCTTCCTGCTAGATTTCCACCTCACGCTTGCCAACACATTCCCTTCATACTTAGTTCCGCTCGGCTGCCTGAATTTACATCGCCTTTTGATGGGTCTTCATTCAAGTTCCAGTCACACCCTAATTGATTGGTCTAGTTTCTAGGTTCTGGCCATCCCGGCCCACTCCCATAACGGAAGGAGGCACATTTGCGAAAGTTTGCATGTGTGAACATGGTGAGTTCATGAGATTCATGGGAGAGTTGGCAACATGAGCCTGAAGAGGGAGGTTGTGGAAGGGAGGGAAGAGGGGACGTGATTTATGATGCTCTCAGTATATGTGCAAGTTGGGAACAGTAAAAGAAGGAAAAGATCAAGAAACAGAGTACACCTAAGTAACGTGATGTTTTGGCTGCTATAGTCTCAGCTTTTACGCCGGATCCCAGGAATGGCTGTTGGGACCTAGTGAATTAAGTTAACATATGGTCAGCCTTGCAGCCCTCGTTGGCTGCTGCTACATTTTAGGCCACCTTCCCTGAAGAGAGAACCAACTCATCTTCACTTTGGCAGGCTCAGAAAGATTCTCCTCTGTGACCCAGTGCTAATGCAACAGGGGTTCATAAAACACCATCAGTATGCAACTCACAGCAAAAACATATAATTTCATTCCTACTAGTCATTTGGGGAAAATATGTATACGTTTTCTAAATCAAACATATTACCTTCCAAGTCTTATTTCTAGTCAGTTACAATGATGATAAAGCTAAGAAAAACATTAAACTGATAGAAATGTTTGTAAGTTTTTAAAACTACCTGTATATGTTATGTATGGATGTTTTATGTCCCTGACATGGTATCTCTTCTTTTATTACGGTGAATAGTAATCATTTAGTACTGCTTTCCAGGAAAGAATACCGACAATACAAATACAATAAAACATAATGGCCATTGTTAATTCTTTACAAAAATAAAATGGATCATCATCAAAGACAGTAGAGACACTAACTTTCCTTCTTAAACACTGGTCATTTATTCATTCATGCTATTAAATATGAAAGGAAAATTTACTATATCTCTAGTTTGCCATATATGTTACAGCTAATACACATATATACAAATAATAACATAGGAATAGAAAGTCCAAATTTCAATGGTAAAACTTTTTTTTAAAAGATTTTATTTATTTATTTGACAGAGAATCACAGTGAGAAAGGGAACACAAGCAGGGGGAGTGGGAGAGGGAAAGCCTCCCACTGAGCAGGGAGCCCTGATGCTGGGCTCGATCCCTGGACTAAGGGTCGATCCCAGGACTCTGGGATCATGACCTGAGTGGAAGGCAGACACTTAATGACTGAGCCACCCAGGCGCCCCACAATGGTAAAACTTTTGTAAAAGCTGAATTATCACCACAAAATCACAATTGTTCTTGTCACATAAAACAGCTGGTTTACTACATGGTAAGATGAGGACATAAGTGTGTTTGCATTAGCTAACTGAAAATAGTTTCTAAAATTAAATATTTTAATCTAGTGTAAATAAATAAATGTTTTATTAAAGCACTTTTGGAGAAACCTGAAATCTTTAAAGCACAGCCAGTTGATTGGAAGGGGCAACAGATGAAGACAAATGTCTAATATTCATGGTCACTCTCTTCGTTCTAGTTGTTGTGTTATGGGCATGGCAAGAAGTTGATGTAGTGGGATAATGGAATAATTCCTGAGGGATCTTAGTCAAAAAGGTAAGCTTTAGCAGCTGTTTGTAAATGGAACCCATACAGTTTGTTTCAAAGAACTGTAAATTCAGACTTCTTACAAAGGGAAAGAGCTCTTACATTCTATAAATTTTGCTTTCTGAAGAGAAGCATTCTAATGAAGTTATAAATTCTTTGACAGTCAAAATTGTGTTAGAACTTTTGGTATCTCCTATCACAATTCTGAGTTTTTTATAGCAACAATTCAATAAATATTTATCGAATAAGACTGGATTTTTTGTACCAATGTCAACTGATGAAATTAATCCAAATCTCTGAACTTTGTACAGATGCTGGGTTTGGATAAACTTCAAGAGGAAATTCTTCCAGGAGATTTTAGGAGAATGCGATCCTTTAATCAACAGTATGGTGTACAAAGGCAAATACGGGTGCGAGACGTAAGCTTATGTCATGAGACGGAAACGATGTGATAGGGCTGTCTTAGGATCTTTTGCTGTTGCCAGTAGGATCTGCTTCATTGGTCCTCTCAGTAACTAAAGGCCTTTGCTGAGTACTGCCAAGAAATAGTTGGCTGAGGGCTGGGTTGTATTAGCAGTGAACAGGAAAGAAGATAGTAGCATCCATTCTTTTCTCCACTCTGAAATTCAACCAAAATTCTGCCTCTGTTCAGTTATCTATCATCCTCCTCTCTGGCCATGTACTTCAGAGAAGTGTTACCCGAGACACAGGGAACACATTCTGCTTGTTTTAAAACAGTCATGGCAGGCTCACACTCCTTGCCAATAATTGGGCATACATGACTGTGAGGCAGGGCTCTAGCTAATGAATCACAAGGGATGACCAGCAACAAAACTTCTGGAAGAGGTTTCCTTGATCCTAAGGGAGACCTATAGAAGGGAATAGTTCCTCCTCTCTAGAAGAAGTAGCAGATTTGTCTGGATTTGCACCGCCATCTTGCAATCATGAGAAGAGGAAGCCCAAGGCCACTAGCTTATACCTTGTTATATCAGGAGAGTAAGGTAGGGAAAGATCTGATTCCTTGATGTCATTGTCGAGTAGATAAGTTCTTCTTTTTGGACTTACTGTAATGTGAAATAATATATTTACTTATATCCTTACTGCTGTGGTGCTTTCAGCTGAATTTTCTAGTTTGCATGGGGCTGTCAGAGGTAGAAAATAAAAATGTAAGATGCACAGCTAAATTTGAACTTCAGATAAACAACGAATAGTTTTTAGTGTATGTATGTTCCATGAGGTATCTGTCCCATGTGATATTTGGAACATCCTTTCACCAAAAGATTACTTGTTGTTTCTCTGAAATTCGAGTCTAACTGGGCACCTTGTATTTTATTTGTCAACATTAGGCTTGTAGTTGAGAGTGATTTATCTAATACTGAATTTACCTGATTTGGTAATGAAAGGCTTCTCTCAGAGCCAACTGGATACAGTCTTTCAGAGGTAAAAGGTGAAAGTAGAGTTACCAATTCTAGCTTGAGTATATGTATTTATGGAATCCAGCCTCATATTCTCAAGAACTGATAAAAATGTCTAAAATCTTTTTCTTCATGAGACTTGTCAATGAATCCATCCCCCAATCTGAAATATTATTATAAAGCAGATTAACTGTGGAAAGAGTCAGACAGATCCTAAAATCTCAGTTTCTTTATTTAACTCCCTGTATGGGGCTGGAGAAATCAACCATCTGAGTCTCGGCATCTCATATGTAGTTAGGAGGAATTAATAAGATACATTTTGAGAAGCACCATTTATGTCAGACACATATTACTTAAAACATATCAAGTCTCTTTCTTGTATTGATTGTAAAGAGCTCTCTGAGGTGCACTTGTGAGTCTTACACTAAGAGGTCAGAGAAGTTCATTCTTCCGAGTCCCTATGCTCCTCCTTCCACTCTGCACAACTTGAGCAGAGTGAGTGCAATCGATGTGGACAAATGAGTTGCTTTGTGGGGTGAGAACCTTGTATCATCTTACCGCATAGCTGAGCTTTACTCCTTTTAATTTTTCAAGTATGTAGTATGCATGTATCTATGTATTTGAATAGCTGAGTTTTACTCCTAACTCAGGGACTGGCACACACGAGATTACTCATAAATAGTGGCTCTTAGTAGTACCTAAACTGAAAAGAATAGTTTTTCCTTTTCCTGGATGATAGAGACGCATCTCTTTCTTTTTAAAATTTTTCAAAGATTTAATTTATTTACTTGACACACACTCACACAGAGAGAGCACAAACAGGGGGAACAGCAGACAGAGGGAGAGGGAGAAGCAGGCTCCCTACTGAGTTAAGGAGCCCTATGTGGGGCTGATCCCAGGAACCTCGGATCATGACCTGAACAGAAGGCAGATGCTTAACTGACTGAGCCACCCAGGCACCCCGAGGCCCATCTCTTTCTTAGTATCTTTAGCATGTGGCACTGTAGGTGCCACACACTGAAAAGGTATATAACGAAGCCTACATGACCCCAAAGTTGGGTACTTACCTCATGGGCATGTGCAAAGACGACATGATCTTTCTAATGTGTTCCTCTATATTCAAATTGTCATGTCCTATTTTTTCCTATCTTCCTTTTGTGCACAAAAGAAGTTATTCTCGCGGAGAATCTTTCCGTGCTCCTATAATCCTGGGGAAGAAGAGAAATGGAGATGGAGGGAATGGCAGCCCCCTTAAGGAGTTGAAGGGCTGTCAGATGGGTGGCCTGCTCTTGCTGGGGACTCCAAAAGGCAGAAAGACGGTTGAAGGGGAGAAGATGAGTGGAGGAGGGGTGGGCAGGATTGAGCAACCAGAACCTCGTGGTGCTGCAGTGCCTCCAAGGTGGTGAGGACGCCTCCACAGAAGTGTTGACACAGACTCTGATGACCATTTATCAGGAATATTATAGCAGCTCTGTTCTTCCGAATTTGTAAAATGAGGATATTAATTCCAATTTATCAGCTCCCAGGGGAGGGATTTGATCCAGCTAAGTCTGAAGAGACTCCTTTGCTGGTTTTCCAGCATCTGTAAAGTGCTAGTTGCAATGGTTTCTAAACTTCACTACAGAGTAAAAGTAACTGGGGAACTTGGAAACATCTAGATGCGTAGGCCACAACTGCAGAGATTCTGGTTTAATTGGTGTGGGGTATGGCTTAAGTATTAGGATTTTTTCAAAGCTCTCCAAGTGACTGGAATGTACAGATACTTTGAGAATCACTGCGCTAGCATACTAAGAAATTAGAATTCTGGATTTTGGTCTGGAATCTGATTTAACCAGAAATGGAACACTGAGCAACTTCTCTACCATCTCTTGGCTCTACATTTCTTACTTATTAAAAAGAAGTGGGATATACATATTTCTAAAGCACTGTCCTCAAAAATTGTATTAATCTAGGGCCCTTAAAAGTTTACGAATTATGGGGCACCTGGTGGCTCAGTCAGTTGAGCAACCAACTCTTGATTTCAGCTCAGGTCATGATCTCAGGATCATGAGATTGAGCTCTGAGCTCAGTGCCTAGTCTGCGTGAGATTCTCTCCTCCCTTTGCCAGTCATGCTCTCTCTTTCAAATACATAAATAAATAAAATACATTATTAAAGTTTCTGAATTTTGAAAAGGCAACTTAACTGCTTTCTCTAAGTAGAGGAGAGCTCTATTCAGTGAAGTGGGAATTCCTTTGCACTCTTTTTGTCAGTTTTCATGGCAGTCGTAGAATCCCCTCAAATGGTGATGGTTCTCCCTCACAGAGGAATGTGTGCACCAACAGTGGTCAGATGGCGGGTTCCTCAGCACTCCTCTGCTGAGAGCTGGTGTACAGCCTAATTTGAGCACAAACTGATAGAAGACATAAAACAGGTTTCTTTACTCTTCTCCATGATTCCAGAACATACTTTATTGCCAGAGTTAGAGTCATCTGATGGATTACTGCAGGTTCTTCTTGGTCTTTTGTGTCAGAAGTCTATCTTGGTATTATTTTGTACTTGCTGCCTTACATTCAGCTTAGTGACTTGTTTACCAAGATTGCTCTTAATCCTAACCCAGAACTCTCGGGTTCTCTTTCAGTCTTGATTTTACTTCTACCCAAATGAGAGTGTGTCTCATTGTCACTCTGGTCATGCAGCGACTGACTGCAGTCGACTGCAGAACTCCAATTTTCTTTTTTCCCCTAAAGAAATTTAAGGAGGGCTTCCATTATTAGGTTTTCTCAAAGATGTTGCTTGTATTTCATGGACTTTGTATTTGTTAGTATAGTTTAATTTGCCACACAATGTGCACAGAAGTAATCATAGATATGTGGACTATCATGAAGCATAAAACATCAAAACTTTATATGGGGACCGATTGAGTGATTTTTTTTTTTTTTAAGTGTGAAACTTCTTCCTTCGAAAAGGGAAGGTAATTTTGGAGGGATAGTCTACTATTATTACTTTAATACTTCCTGAATTTCTAGTTTAAAAACAAATTTAAAGACCTGTTACTCTGTACCCAATTTAAGTTAAGTCATCCAGTTAAAACTCAGACAACTTTATTGGGAGAAAATTTTGGAAACTTTGGGTTACTTGTGAGAGTTTAAAAAAAATGTTTCTTTCTATTCTGCGTATCAGAGTGGGACACGCTGACTCTGGTGTTTACATAAATTCTATCAGTGCAGCATGGAAAGAACAGTTTTTGTTTTTGCTTCTTTTTTTTTTTTTTTTCTTCTTTTAAACCAGGAGGGCAACAAAAAGCAGTAAGAAGGATCATAGGGCACCACGTTAGTGACAAATCACAGGGGTTGGTTCCAGAAAGGTTGTGAAAACTAGTTTCTCATTGCAGGAATTGGGTTGGGCCACTCCTCCCCCCCCTTCCCAAACACAAATATTTTCATATAATAAAAGCCTGTTTCCCTATGGTTATAACCGAGCCTCCCCTCCTCGGACACCACCATTTTAAAGGGGTTTACTGAGCGGAACTTCCCAAAGTCCGTAGGCTTTCTCTCTTTCTGGGCCGTGTCTTGTCGAGGTGAGGCGTCCCTTGGGGGCTCACGCCGGGTGAAGGGACAAGAAACACCCACTCGGACCCAGCCCGGGCAGCCAGCGGCCGGAGCATGCGCTGAGAGTTTGTGCAGCTGGCCCTGGCTGCCGCCGCTGCCTCGTCCGGACTTGGCGAGGACTTGGGAGGGACAGCGGCGCTGGGAGGTGGCTTAACAGAGACTTTCCAGCAACTGCTGCCCAGGACTTTTTTTTTTTTTTTTCTTCTTTTTTTTTTCTTTTTCCCAGGAGGCGGCGACGGCGGCGGCGGGGGGAGAGGAAGAGAAGGAAGCGTCTCCTGCTTGAGCCAATGCAGCCCTTCGGCTGCCCGGGAGGAGCGTCCCTGCCCCGATGAGCCCCCGCACTGCGTCCCCGACCGTCCCCCGGCGGGAGTGGGGCACGGAGCCCAGCGCCGACGGTGAGTGGCCGCACGTCTCGCGTCCTTCCAGCCGGCTGTCCCGCCAGCCCGCCTGCGGCTGTCCCCGGCGCTGTGTGCTAAACTACTTAGAGGCTGGCGGTGGGGCTCCCCGCCGCCGGCGCTTCCCCCCGCGCCCTGCCGGGGGCGCGCGGACGCGGACGCGGACGCGGTGGCGGGGCGGGGGGACCGCGCTCGGCTTTGTGCTGCTCTGGCGGCCGGGAGCGCGGGGTCGCGGCAGCGGCCGGGGCCGGGGGAGGGGGACGTGAGTGACTAACCCGGCGTCTGCACAGCTGCACCGGCCCTAATTCCCCGGCGCCCCTCCCCGCCCCCGCCCCGGGCTAATCCATCATTCCCGGCCGAAGCACCATTTCTCACGTTCTCCCAAAGAAACCCTAGTCGCGGGGCGGAATCCCAGCTCAGCGCCGCAGCCCCCCCCCCCCCCCCAGTGCCCAGTGTTCACACCCGAACTGCGGATGGGGAGGGGGATGCGGAGTTGGGGGACCCAGGAGCTGTCCTAACGAGAGGGACACTTGCACCCGCGGACTCGCCGGCGGCGCCTGTGACGTCTCCCGGGGATAGTGTGGTTTCCAACCTTGGGGACAGTTCTGAGCTGAGCTGTCCCCGAGGAGGGGCGTGGACTGAGGGAGGTTTTAAAGAGCGTCTCATCAGAATGCAGAGGACACCGCCGCGCGTCCCCTGAGAACGGGAGTTGACTGTGTGCCTTCATTCATCCGGGAGTCAGTCTTTTCTCTTCTCAGCAGGTGTTATCCGAAGCCAGTCTGGAACTTTAGGCGAGTTTAGGTTACAGTTACAACTTTAACAAATGATCTTCGACGAAGCGATGTCTCGAATGACCTAGGCTTCGGACCAGACTCGGGACCCGGCTGAGGGCGAGCAGAGGAGGGATGGGCTGGGGGTGCGGAGCGCGGAGATAAGTCCCCTGTTCTCTCTGCCCTTGCAGATCGCTGCTACTCGGCCGGTGGGAGTAGGATGTGGTGAAAGGATGGGGCTTCTCCCTTTCGGGGCTCACAATGGCCAGAGAAGATTCCGTGAAGTGCCTGCGCTGCCTTCTCTACGCCCTCAATCTGCTTTTTTGGGTAAGTCGAGCAGTTCCTCTGCACCAACAGGTGGGGACGGCTGGACTCGGTTTCCTACAGCCACCACTTAATGCGCCAAAGGGCATGGCTAAGCATTAATTAATTTCATAGGATCGCACCCTCTACTTTTCAGAGAAGTCAAGTTTGACCTTAAAATGCCTTTGATCCAGCTCAAGTGCCATTCGTAATTAGAAAAAAATAAATGGACGCCTGGATACTGGTGGCAGTAAAATTAGACTTGAAGTTAATCTAGGGATATAAATAAATGCACGTGCTTGTGCTTGTAGATAAGAAAATTATGCGGTACTACTTAGGGAACTGTTTGTTTTCAGGAATTTCAGATAACTGTCCAAGCCATAAATTGTTTCCTTACCTCATACTAGCCTATAAAATTTGGTTGGGGTAAGGAGTCCTACTCTGTTTTTGTAGGAATTCATACACAGGTATCCTATCGAAGGACCAGGTAAATTTTTCTAGGAGATTCCATACAGCCTGAAAAGGTGGTTTCATGCAACTATTTCTAAGTTGGCAAAGTTTTAAGGAATTTTGTGTATGCTTTTGGAAAATCCCATAACCATTTAAGGAAATAAAATACATAAAATTTAACAAGCTCATGGAAATCTTTATGCTGTATGAGCTAGTGATTTTCTATGCTTTGCGCCCAAGCATAAATTTCATTATATGTTATTAATAATCAAATTATTATTTATGAAACTTATGAGGAAAATATAAAAATTAAAACTGATGCTTCGAGAAGCTGTCCTACTTAAGCAGATCATTTTTTGCCAATTTTGTGTTCTATTAATAACTCATCATTTTCTAGTAGAAATATTAATGTGTGATTTATTTATGTGACTGACTGGCTAGCGTTTGCCAGCCTCTTTTCATAAGAGGTAACTGTGGTCTCTAGAGGATGATATTTTGGTTTGAATTAATTCCTATGGGTGCCTCCATTTTATTTTTTTTTATATATTTTTTAAAGATTTTATTTATTTATTTGTCAGAGACAGAGGGAGAGAGAGCGAGCGAGCACAGGCAGACAGAGAGGCAGGCAGAGGCAGAGGGAGAAGCAGGCTCCCTGCCGAGCAAGGAGCCCAATGTGGGACTCGATCCCAGGACGCTGGGATCATGACCTGAGCCACCCAGGCGTCCCGGGTGCCTCCATTTTAAAGTGACAAATTAAGGTTTACTTCAGTGAGTAATCTGAAAGATAACCTAAACTGGCATCATTTTTTTCCTCTACATGAAAATGAATAAGCATCAAATAGTTAAATTCACCACTTGGAAACGTAAAATCACTAATCAATCTTACTGCAGTTTTTAATTATAAATATGTACATTTTTCAATGGGTCATTCAATTATCTGCTTAGCCATAAGGTTAAGATTTTGAACTTTCTTTTTTTTTTAATGTATAATATCACTTGTATTTACTAGCTTTTCACTTTTCTGCTTTATGCTTTTTGATTCTAGAATCATCACATTTTTATAACTAAAAGGAGATTTAAAGATGACTTTGTTGAACTTCTTTCAACAAATTCATTGTGAATGAGAAAACTAAGTGTAGGTTAGTGGCTGGCCAGAGGTTAAATGGCCCAATGGTGACAGTATCAGGAGCGCCACTAAGTCTTCTTGCTCCTAGATAGTGCCTTTACATGGCTAATTACTGAATTCTCAATCTTGGAATTACTAGGATTTTTGTTGTTGCTGTCCAAAGAATGATGATTTGGATTTTCTTAATAATCTGTATTATGTGTTGGGGGAAAACCCAATTATTTAACAAATGTATTGCTCTTCTGAGTAATGAATTTGTTTAACAAAAATTTATTCCTTCAATTCCACCAGGGCTTGTTTTATCTTTGAAGAATGTAAAATGTTATGTCTTTGTTTTTATCCTGTACTTCAACTTTCTCACTTTCTATGTGCATGTTCTGATATATTTATTTATTAAGATCCCTTCCCCCTTTCTTCAGTTTTCTTCTGCCAACTTTCCCTCCAGTAAAATAATCCATGTTAATCGCATCGTATGGATGTCTCTGTATTTTCCTTTATTTCATACAAAGATGTATTTACTCATATCTGTCCACATATATGCATTCATGTACATTTATATGTACAGTCCCTATATATATATTTTTGTTGTTGTTGTTGTTGTTGTTAAATTGTTTTTCTCATTTAGTCATAGGAGTGGGATTGCTACATTGGAGCGTACCAGATATCAACAATAACAAAGTAGCTAATCTTTATATAGTTCTTACACTGACCAGACACATTTAATGCTTCAGTTTCCTAGTCTGTGAAAGAGGGATGAAAGTTTTTTAGAGTTGTTGGGAGGATTAGAGTTATAATATGCATAGTGCTTGAACAGTTGCATTTAACGATGCTCTCCGTGTGGTAGTAGTGACAGTAGATAGTAGTGTTTGCGGTCGTTACCACTCTTACTGCAGTAATGATGCTCAAGTAGATTATCAGGAAGTGGATTGCTTTGTCAAGGAATGCCTGTGTTAGTAACAGCAGTAATTGTTATTCTTGTGATTAATACCACTACCACTGCTACATTTCTCTGACCCAGAACTCCTGTCCTGGGAATCTGTTCCTTAGGAAGAACACAAATAACACTCCATTATATATGCACACAGATATTTGTTGTCATCTTGTTGGTGTACAAACACCTTTTAATTGTTGTCAATTGGAAAGGTTTAAAGTAATATTTCACTGTTACTTTGTTCCCTTCCCCCCCCACAGTTGAGCATCAACATAATTTTCTTTAGACCTATATATATTTCATGTATATTATTTCATTTCATGATTCATATTCATTAAATATTTCATATTTACCATATAGTATGCCTTACTGTTTGCCCATTGATTTCATTTATGTTGTTACTATACAATAGTTAAACAAAGTTTCATATGCTCTTTTTAATAGAATTTTTCTCTAGGATTTTAAATATTCTTTCATTTTCTCTATTATTTCAAAGCACCCACCTTTCTTGTTTCCATTAAGGTTTCTTTTTGCCTATGGACTTTAAGCTTATTTTATATGATTAAAAATATCTGTTGGGGTTTTTGTTGGAATTGTATGAAATGCACATCTAACTTTGGGAGAATTAGCATTATTCTTTCGGTGTTAAAACAATGTTTGCAGATGCTATATTTCCTTACTGAGTCAGATGTTGTTTTCAACCTTGTGCCAGGCGCATTCCTGGGCTTTCTTACACTACTCAAGCATCTAATTCTCATAACAGCTCCGGAAAATTGTTTGTTTGTTTTGGGGCGGGGGCGGTAAACAGAGGTTGCTCAGAGAAGTTCAGTAACTTGCTAGTAAGTACCAGAACAGAGACCCAAGGTTCAAATTTTTTCCTCCAAGGTTTGATAGAAGTTGTACTGCTGGACATGGTGGGGAATTTACTTGCGGTGGAGAGGCAGACACACTCCGTAGGAAGGGATTAGCTGTCCACCTCCTCATTCCAAGTCCGCTGGAGCTGCGCTTCTCAAACCAGTCACCTGGGCATCTTGTCAGAATGCAGATTCTGATTCAGGACCTCTGGGGTTGCGCCTGGAAGTCGGCTTTTCTAGCTCCTCTGTGATGCTGTTGGTCTGAGTGCCACGTGTTGCAGAACAAAGAACCCGTCCTTGCTTTGAGCTGTCACTGGAATCAGAAGCAGAATAAACCAGCATAGCATATAAGCCCAACTTCTTAAATAGACCTCACCTTCGGAGTATGCGAGGGATTGTTCTTGCCTCAAGTTTTGCAGAACCGAGAAGCCTGCCCTTATAACCTCTGCGATCAAAAGCTGTAGCCTTTTACTCCTCACTTGGCATTTTGAAATTCTTTTCTCCCTATCTATTTTCTATTATATTGCTACCATCTCCCTTTCTCTACCCAAAGGACGTTAGGGAAAAGAAAACTAAATCTTAACTGAAGACCTCTACAGTTTTATTTTGCTGTTCTGAGAGCTAAAACTTAAACAGAGTGGTTTTTCTTTTGAGAATGTTTTTAAATATGAGGCATGGACCTAAGAGGAAGCAAGTAGGTCACAAATGCACTGCTTTTTCTCCATTACTATGGATCCAGTCATCTCGATTTGCCCTCTGTTGAGTGGCTTTTCCATGTTTTGAAGAAGCTTGATCCCAGTACAGCTGAAGTGGAGTTGGCGCACAGATATTGGGCCCTCTGGGTTTCTCACGAGTGTTGTGGGTTTGTCATGGGAGAAGTCACTGGGGATGCCCTGCACGTGAGAAAACCACCCCGAGAACTCTTTTGAAACCATGATTCACATTCTGGCCACAAAGAAGCAAGGAAATGAGTTATTTTTACTTCAAACTTATCCCACTTTTACTGTTTAAATGGCATATTATTTAAGTTAATAAAAGCTTTCCTCCATTTAAAGACCGCTTCTGTGGCTTTATAATATGAACCCTTGCCATTCATAGATGGCAATTTTCTGCTGTTACAAATATGGATAAATACAGTTGTTTTTGGAAGTTCCTGCCATTGATGAACACTTAACATTTATCAAATATGTTTATTATTTTCTAAAAATATAATATCCCATCTTTAGTTTTTAAGTCCTATAAGAGCCATTGCTTTTCACCACCATTACTAAAGATAGTAGCAATAGAGATACCTTCTCTAACGAAAACCTGAAAAATGGACAGGGACTCTAGTTCACATTTGGGGTTATATGCAGGGTAAATGCCACAGAAGAAGGTCAATGTTATGTTTCTTTTTCCTTGGCCATAGGTAGTGAACCTTAGTTGTTTGGCTCATGGCAGACCCTAAAGAGATTCTTGGCAAGAGGACATTTGTGTCCACGTGGCATTTATTTAGTTATATAAAAATACAACTTTTTAAAATTAATGCCCCTAACTTTATACTCTGAAAGTCATTGATGTTTTCTTTAATTCTAAGGGATAGGGGAGAGCCTTCCAACAAATGTTAGTTTTTTTTTTTTTTAAGATTTTTTTATTTTATTGAGAGAGAGAGAGAGCACACACAGGAGCGGGAGGGGCAGAGGGAGAAGGAGAGAGAATCTCAAGCAGACTCTGCGCTGGGCACAGAGCCCGATGCAGGGGTCAATCCCACGACCCTGAGATCATGATCTGAGTGAAACCAAGAGTAGGATGCTCAACCAACTGCCACTCAGGCACCCCAAATGTTACTGATTTTTCAAAATAAACTTTATATAAAGTTTAGTCTTGGGGCAAAGCTGTTACCTGCTTTTTATATAGTGTGGCCCCTGCTGAGCAAAGATAAGCCATCACATGGTTCATAAGGACCAACCTTTGAAGAAGGGCATGGGGGATTCTTTGGGTCATGTCCCTACTGCAGATCCGAGGGATACTGACATTGGGCTGCCAGCCTCCAAATAATTGAGAATTGATTTACCTTTATATTTCAATAAATCACAACTTGAATCCCCCCACCCCTTTTTTTAAGACAAAAAGAAATTTTAAAAGTGCCTAGTCCAGTTCTCCATTTTCAGGATGAGCAAAGGTTCCAGAAGTTTGATTTACTTGTCCAGGTTCTCTGTAGAGATCGAACTGTAACTAAGTTCCCCATCTCTCTTCTGCATTCTGCTCTTTGCTACCAGATTCGACATAGAAAGGAAAATTCAGGTAGGTGGTTTTAAACATCTATCAGCCTAGAATAGAAATTACTGGTGTCACTGTTACCTTATATGAGACTCTATGTTATGGATGGCAGACAGTTGAAGGACTTAAAATTCTCTTTTGTAACTATGCCATTGCTATTCGGTGGAAACTATAGACGTACACTTCACAATACATTTAGAGAATGTGCACACACATAAAATTCTGATTTAGAAAACAACTTGATGCAATCTTTATTTTTACATAATTAGATTTGAGCAAAACCAGAATATATTTCCAACACAGCAAATTTCATATGTATAAATATTTGTCGAGAGCTAACATTTTCTAAATGTTTTGCAAGACAGAATGTGGCAAATGTCCTGCTAAGTAGTATATTAAATATATTTCTCTAAAGCAATATTTGTGTTATTTTCTAAACATTTCCTTGAACTACAAACAATATTTTACAATGCTGGAGAAAATGTAATAAGGAGTTATATGCTTAGTTACATATGATAACCAAGGTGTTCCTAATCATTTAATCATGATGAATGACGAAGAATTATTTTATTTTAATTTGGAAATTAGTAGAAAATACCATTATTAATAAGGAGTCCTGAATGGCTTGCATAATTTGTGCTTCTAGATTCAACAGCATCAAGATTAGTATTGAAGTGACCTCCTTTCATTTTAGCATAGTTTCTTGGTATAGCATGCCTTCTGTATGTTATGGCTCTGATATTCTCAACGCCGGTGAGTAACATCACTCCTTGAGAATGAAACTGTTCTCAGACATTTAATGTAGCTGGAAATAATGTCATAATAAAAAACAGTTTAGTCTCAGAGTTGCTTGTTTGCCATAAGATAAGGCTTTGGATTGATATTATTTATTTTGACTAATGTTCTAGGCACGGCTGCCATGCTTGGGTAACTACTGTGCAAAAGAACAGTAGAGTCAAGTAGAAGTTTGTAGTTTAAAGGACACTCGAGAACACTTAAACCAGCTTCTGACCTGATATATAAATCTTCAGTCTTGTAATTCAGCAAGCATCTCTCTCCTGGAAAACTTCCAGTGGTACAAAGCTTAGCTCTTCTTAAAGCATCTCCTAATTTTGCTAATGTTCTCCTCTAGCAAGTTGAAATGATTTCTCTTTATTATCATTATTTTCTCATTCATTCATCGACTATCTCTTGGACCTCACTGCTGGGCCTGGTACTCTGCTTGGTGATGGGGCTGTAAGCAGCGGTCTGTGGAGTGAGATGGGTGGGTGAAAACAGAAAGCACTCAATAATTGCTCTGTGAAGTCTGTCCTAGAGCACTGGCTGTGGGGAAGGAGGAAGTAGGGAGAAGATCTTTACATGCTGGCTATTTGAGCTGGTCTTGATGGGTAGGGTTGCTCTACTCTGCTCCTGAGGATGGAAAGGCTGGGACAGGGTGCATCTCAGACAGAGGGAACTGCACGGGGAAAGACACAGGGGCTTGGGGAGATCTGCGTGGTGCATGTTGGAGAAGCACGAACAGCTTTTTGTCATCTGAGTAGAGAATGCATGTGGGAAGGAGCTGGCAGCGAGCAGATTGAAGAGACAGTTTCAAGGTGATTGAAAAGGGCCTCTGTGCCCTGCCAAAGCATTTAAATTTGAGTCTCTAGGAGAGAGTTGGGGGTAGTGGAAGTGAGAGCCAAGAAGGTGCCCGAGGGGCAGCGAGGAGAGCTGGATAAGCAGAACTCCATCTGTGTTTCCTGAAGCTACTGAAGGGCAAATTTGATGTGGAATCTGTGAGCCGGAGAGTTCATCAGAAAGTGATTGTAATTACCTGGCAAGAGACTGAGGGCCTGAACTAGCCAGAAGTGGCAGGAAGCAGGGAGGAATTCACCAGCCCTGGTGGGGGAACAATCTGTAGGACGTGAAAGTAATTAGATGTAGGACTGAGGAAGAGGGAGAGGTTCAGGCTGTCTGCCAGGTTGCCAGTTTCTGTGATTGAAGCGTTGATTACACCATTTACTGAGATAGGAAACACAATGGGAGGGACCCAGAGGTTTTGAGAGGAATGGAAATGAGTTCAGTTTCAGAGATGTCAAAACTGAGAAGGGCCATGCAAGTCCAATAGGTAGCTGTATCACAGAGCTTTATCCCTGATCCATTTGCTAGACCTTTAGATAGCTGAAGATTCCATTTCTGAACTGATTTAGGAGTCGTCTCTTAAGCTGACTGAGAAAGATTAAGAGAAACCCCTGAGGTCAAAGTGACTTGAGGTAGTAGTAGGTAATAAACAGAAGAATCCTACTCCTTTCATCATATAAATCCTCTGTGAAGTTGGGCTTATTATCATAGCAGTTTGTATGTGAGGAAACAAGCCTCGGAGAGATTCATTGATACCCAAAGTCATAGAGCTAAAAAGGGGCGGGCGTGGAATTCCAACCAAGGCTTTTGGATTTGGTGGTTTCTTATAATCATTATGGCCAAGCCCATAAATGGCCTCCAACACTGTATTATCTGGTCCCTGCTTGGCTTTTCATTCTTACCACATGCCAGTTTCCCTTCCTTGAGCAAGTCATGCTGTCTTCCACCCTGGGATCTTTGCTTTTCTTTCCAACTGAATGTACTTTTTCAATCACTCTTTCCCTAATGAACTTGATAATTAACCCTCAGATCTTCGTCTCTGAGAGATGTCCCTTTGACTCCATGAAATAGGTCAGGCATCACACAAAGGAGGCTTAGAGCAACTTCTATTATTCCTTCCCAGGGCTTACTACAGTTTGCAGTTACACATTTACATCTTTGATGGGTTGGCTAATGTGTGTCCTTTTAGTAAATTTCACCATAGCCTAGAGATGGTGCCGGTTACTGCTGTACTGTTATCCATGTATCTCCAGCACATCATGAGGGACCTGGCCGAGAGCAGTTGATCAATATATATTTTTTGAATGGAAGAACTACTTCAAAATCCATGCACTTAACCATTCTATGCTGCCAGAAATGTTTTGGAATATACCACATGGAAGAATTATACATTTTTTGTTATAAATGGAAGAACAGTGTATAAATGACCACTGATAACAGACTATGCCAAAATAAAGAATCTGTTAATTTTTTTATACCTTAGAACTATGGTATTGAAAATTAGCTAAACAGCCTATAAGAAATTAGAGGATGGAGAAACCAAAATGAGTTATTATGTTAAAGAATGATAAAGAAAGGAATTATTTATAATTGTGCAAGAATTTGAAGTAATTAGGGACACCTGGGTGGTTCAGTCGGTTGGGTCTGCCTTTGGCTCAGGTCATGATCCCAAGGTCCTGGGATGGAGGTCCATATTGGGCTCCCTGCTCAGTGGGGAGCCTGCTTCTCCCTCTCCCACTCTGCCTGCTTCTGTTCCCTCTTTTGCTGTATCTCTCTGTCAAATAAATAAATACAATCTTTTTTTTTTAAACTATTAAAAAATAAAAAAAGAATTTGAGGTAATTACATAAAATAGCACATTAATAGGTTTTCCTGTCCCCCCATGAAACTTACAAGGTATTTAAAGGTCCACATACAGCCAAGTAGAGGGAGAACACATAGGTTCAGATTTAGTCGTGTGGTCCAGGTACCCTGCTAGCCCTGTGCATTTTAATAGGTTCTATTATTATTAAGTATAGAGAAGCCAACAGATCAGATGACTGCCATTGAAAAGATAGTTTATTATACTCACAGATCGTGTGTGTAAGACAGTACATGTCTCATCACAAGGGCTGAGAGGGAAGCATTGGGGTCCATCTCAAGACCAAAAGAGAGGGACTGGCCTTGTACTTTTACTGTGGTTACATCAACAAGGAACAGGCCAACATTATATGTTAATAAACAAACAAACAAACAAACAAACAAAAACAAGGAACAGGCCAGACAAAGTAAGTAGGTTTGGGATTGTCTAGTTTCAATACTTTCAGCAGCCTCTGGAGTACAGGGGCTCTCCTCGATTGTCTGGCACCTAGACCTTGGGGTGATTACAGCAGTTGTAGAGTGGCCCAGAGGGAGAGCCCGCAATAACAGAGGTGGTTGGGGTGTGGGGTCTGGATTGGTTGGTTTGTATTGGAAAATGAGAAGTGAGAATCTGGGAGAAAGACTCCTCCCAAGGGTGGTAGAGGGCGGGCAGCCAAGGTAGGGTGGCTCAGGTACGTTATCAGTTTGTTCAGACCAAGGTGTGTCCAGCCCAAGTATACAGAACAGATGGCAAAGCATCAAATTCACAGAAGCTAGAAGCATGCTTGATAAACTGCGGTTGACCCACTGCGTAACTTTTATTAAGTTTATCTTCTGTTTCTATCCCATCAGAAGTGAGGATAGTAATAACTGCCCTTATTCTTCTCTGAACCGTGGTCCCAGGATCCTTACTCTGTTTTAGGCCATTGACCCCTGAGACTCTGTTCACCAAAGAATATAGTTAAGACATTCAGACTTAGCCTGGTCTCCACAGACTACCCCCATTCTATCCCTCCCCTGTTCAAAAAAGAACCCTGCATGCTGTGCAGGCTAGTTTCCTCCCTGTGGAAATTAATATGCTCATTTCTAAATGTGGAAGGGACTTAGTGACTAAGCCTAAAGCTCCAAAGACCAAAGGCTTGGATTTGAATCTCTGCTCTGCCATTTAGAGTCTATAAGACCTTGAACAGATCGCTTCATTTTTCTGTGCTGCATCGTACTATTTATAGTCTGTAATTATCTGCCTTATCTGTTTATTCCTTGTGTCCCACAAGAAGCTTCACAAAGGCTGAGATCTAGCATCTCTTATTTATTGTTGGGTCTCCAAATCTAGTACAGACAATTTCAAGGCAGACAGTATGTATTGAGTAAATATTTGCCACTGGATGAAGAATGAGCGGATTCACTAGCTGATTTTCCAAGCAGGTAGCCATATTTCACTGTACAAGAGGTCACAGAGATCTGCCTGTTCTGTTTGCCTTGGAGCCTTTATCCAGAAAGCGTTTTCACGAGCATGGTTTGAGTCAGTATAGACCCATTCCTGTCTTGTATATTCATATTTCTGTATTTAAAAGCAAAATCTATAATGCATAATGGTAATTGATGTTCATTGAAATGCCAGAAATGAAAAACCAAATTCAAGTCAAATTAAATTCTTAAGATAAGGATAAGGCACACATTAGAAAAATTTCCATCTAAATAGGAAAGACCTTCAGTATTTAGGGGTTAACCTTCAACTTTTTGAAAAGCTTCCCAGGAGACTCATTTAGAATGTGCTCTACATTGTTGCTTTTTTCAAAAAAAAAGTGTGTGTGTGTTTTTTTTTTTTTTTTTAAGTATGGAAAATTTAAAACATATACGTAAGGATCCTTTAAAAAAAAATCTTCATATCATTGTCTTATCTAAAACAACAACTTCTTAACATTTTCAAGTACCCAGTCATGTGAAAACATCCTCTGTCATATAAAGGTCTCTCTGCGGCTGTTTTGTTTGAATTGGGAGCTAAACCAGGTCAACATACTGCATTTGGGTAATCTCTTAAATTTCTTTTAATTTATAATAGTTTCTCCTTCCCTCTTTTTTCCCACATGGCCAGTTTTTTAAATTAAAGAAACCAGATCATTTGTCTTGTGATTATTTTTCATATTCTTGATTTTGCTCATTGCATCCCCACAGTGGCCTTTAAAAAGTTTCAATCTTTTCCCTATATTTCCCATAAACTGATAATTAGAGCTGGAGGCTTGGGTAGATGCAGGTTTGACTTTTTGGTAAAAATACTTCAATTTGGTAAAAATACTTCAAATACTTCTGATTGTCTCACTTTTGTGGGGGAAGGCACATTATCTCTTCTTGTAATACTAAAACTAATCAGTGGGGGCCGGTATTTTACTTCAGCCTGATCTCCCTGTTCTAGAAGTTATGCAGTTTTATGCATATTTCACATTATGCAGTTCTCAGCCCTGACTACACATTAGAACATCTGCGGAGCCTTACACATTTCTCATGCCTTTGCCCTACTTCCAAGAATTCATCCAGGGTGGTTCTGGGCTCATAAAGAGTGGTTCTTGTTGTTTTTTTTTTGTTTTGTTTTTTGTTTTTTTTTAAGAAGACCTAGGTGACTTTGATGCACAGGCAGGACGGAGAACAACTTACTTAATAACTTGGGTAGTCATTGAGGATCTTTGCCTAGAGATCCATTATTTCAATAAGGGTTGTAAATAGTAATATTCTTTTAATGCTTTCTGCGTGTATTAGCAGAAATTCTACAAAAACTTTCATGAAGTCTTTGGTTCTTTCTTTAGTTTGTATAGGAAATGTAGGATAAAAATTGGATTCTTACCAGTTTTCTGAATATTGAGTTGAATGTCCACCATCCTACAAAGGTGACCAGTGAGTTTTAAGTATTATTATCCATTCACAGATTTTAGCATAATTGATATTTCAAATCATTGCATTTATTATTATTATTACTGTTATTTTGATGCCCAAACTGTTTGACCTTTATCCAATGGTAACTCTTTCAAGTTCTCTGGTGACTTTCTTGGCAACAACAATAGTACGGATTTGATGGCTTCCTTGCTATTTATATGACGTGTTTTAGGCTCATCTTGTACATCTAATAATTTAGTCATTTTGTGGCCTCTTCATCTTGTACAATTCCTGTCTTGAACCTAGAATCAGGCATTCAATTGTCGAGCTATCTGTGTCCTCCTCCGGTGACATTCTATTTAGTGACTATGACAGGATTACAAAATGAAATGACAGATATTTATAACAATAGTGAATTTCTAAACAGTAATTGGAAAAAAGCATAATGATCATGTAAGAAAAAAATCCTTAATTGCTTGAATGATTAATCCTGCAGAGAATGTTGCATAAATCCTTGATCACCAATTGGTATTTTTTTTCTTTCCAGTTAATGTCCATCAGTGTGCTGGCAGTTTCTGCTTGGATAAGGGACTACCTCAATAATGTTCTGACGTTAACTGCAGAAACAAGGTAGGCTTCATAATCAATGATTGCTTTCTTTCATCAGGTTTCCTTAGACCCTAGTTTCTAAGTCATTTTGCCCTCAGCTGTTTAGATGATAATGCTCTCCCATGATCAATAACCTTTGTTACAGACACTTGCGTTTTCTAGCATTCTCTTTAAGGTACAACACTTGTCCTAGAAAACATTTCTGGGTATGGTGGCGCCAGTTGCCTGGCCTCTGGACAGTGTGGCAGCCACATCATGTTTGTACGTAAAGGACAGCATAGCTACTTTTCTGCAAGAAAACTACAGCCAACCTTCTTTCCTTTATCCCCCTCAGCTAAGGAAAAACCAAACTCAACATTGCCATTTTCCTCTCAAATTTCAAAAGGTTAATCCACTAATATCACAAGGGGCAAATCACTTAACTTCTCCCAGCCTCCATTTCCTCATAACTGAATGCGGACTCCACATATATGGCTCTAAAGCGTCTGGCGAATGGACTGAGGTACATGTTTGTAAAGTCCTTAACAGGGGAGCTAAGCACACAGTAATGGCTGATTTTTGTTAGAGTACTCTTACTAGTATGATTCTAGTTAATGATTTTTTCATGGTTGTCCAGCAGAAATCACCTCCCTTCCTCTTTCTTTTAATAGAGACCAATTTCCTTTGACACAGCAGTCTTTTGCATTTTGGGGGAGGATCCGTGGTTTTGGGGGAGGGCCCAGAAGAGGCGCTGGCCAGGTCAGAGAAGAGGAGAGAGACTCTTCTCAGCTGGGATACAGTGGGGCCTGTTTCTCCCCCACTCCCCAGGCTAAAGCTTCAGAGCTGCTAGTAGCTGGGCTTCTTACTGGGGACCCCGTCTTATAAGATATTTTACATGAGTTGAGGTAGAAATGCTACCACTTGTATAAAAAAACTAAACGAAATGAAACAAAAACAAGACAAGCAAGCAAATCAGTGATAGCGCAGTGGTTTTGAAAATAGCTACACAGTCGTCAGCTTTGAGGCAGGACGATTTAAAGGATTATGAACATGAATCTCAGTTGTGTCTTGTACTGTGTCGTAGGTGCATTTCGGTTATATTTTATGTGTAATGTGACATCACTGTTCTTCTTTCAGGGTAGAGGAGGCTGTCATCTTGACTTATTTTCCTGTCGTTCACCCAGTCATGATTGCTGTTTGCTGCTTCCTTATCATCGTGGGGATGTTAGGATACTGTGGAACCGTGAAAAGAAATCTGTTGCTTCTTGCATGGGTATGGTGTTTACATCTTCTCTCTATTATGGGTGAAAAGACCAACCAGTCCTGTATTATTTTTTCATCAGTGCACAGGATTACGTGCTTAGGGAACCGTGATAACAGTTCTCTAATCTGTGGTAATTGTTCAACATCCTGTGAGAAGGGAAGCGTTCTTTCCATGAGAGATGATTTCAGCACACGTATTTGTTGTACTCAAATGATGAGGTATGGAAATGTGCACGCTATTTAATTATTTCACTCAGGCTATGTGTTGATATTTTCATTTGAAAGTATGAGTTGTTTCCTTGTGTCATGGACCTTATTACCACCCGGACAGGCCCCTCGGGACTAGAACAAAGGAGTGATGACAGAACACTTCGTTCTCTCTCTCTCTTCTTTTTGTAAACAAACCTGCCATAAAAACCTATGTGGAAATTCAGGTGGTGAACTAAGGATAGATATCAAAATCCCAGCACTGCGTTTACATAGATTAGCGGGTAAATGGGAGTCTTGGTTTTCCATAATCATAGTGGGTTTTGTTGTGTTTGTTTTGATTCTGAAAGAGTTGGACCAGATTGCTTCTTAAATTCCCTTCAGCACTCAAATTCTATGATACTAAAATTTATGATTCAACTTCTAATTCAAAAATTAGGAAACTCTCTTTTAACGTTAAAAATTTGAGTTAATTTAAATTACAGCTCGTATATGTGTGTGTGTGCATGCGCACATGCACGCGCATGTGTGTGCGTGCGTGTGTGTGTGTATATATATATATGAGCACAATGAGTGTATAAAATACTGCATGTTCATGGCACCAGATAGAAAAGCTGCTACCATGTAATAATCACAGATATCTCAGGTTCTGGAAGAATTAGTTCATTGGATATATTCCTTTCTTTTCAATAGTTCTCAGTGCTAGCTGTGCATTAAATTCTTATAGGGAATGTAAATGAACATTTTAATGGGGTGCTAATATGCTGGATATCTGAGCAGAAAAAAAAATCCTGATTTGTAGCCTTTGAAGATTTCCATGGGCTAAATATATGAAGCAGGGTTGGTTTCCAGCCAGCAACGTGGTATCACTGAATGCACAGCTGGGGAGAGATGGGCACAAATCGGCTCTCTCAGGGGTCAGCTCCTGCACGCCAGGGCTTGACTGGCTCCCATCCCAAGCCAATTACAACAGAATCTCAGTGTGAAGCTGAACTAAAACTTTGAATTTCACAGAAACAACCTGTGTGAATATATTAGTTGGCTTTTTGGAGGCTAAGTCTTGGCTTCATGGACTCTTTAGGTCCATAACTGGGAGACAGAGAGTGCTGTAGAAAATAAACCACACTCAGGGAGGGGAGCGTGCCCATGACCTTACATTTCTCTATTTTGGTATACAGGGAGGAGCATGCCAGAAGGGTTTGAAATCTTATTTTGCCATTTAAGATATTTGGACAATAATTTAAACATAAACTCAAGGTCTTACTTTATATGAAACTTACAGTTTAAAGGACAGAGAAGGTATATTGAACTTTAAAAAAATCTCAGAATCCTTTTTTTCCTTAATTTTATTTACTTATTTATTTTAGAGAGAGCGAAAGGGAGAGATTGAGAGCAGAGAGAGGGGCAGAGGGAGAGAATCCCAAGCAGATTCTGCACTCAGCACAGAGCCTGATGCAGGGCTTGATCCCATGACTCTGAGATCACGATCTGAGCCAGAACCAAGAGTCTGATGCTCAACTGAGCCACCGAAGTGCCCCACTCTCGGAGTCCTTTTTTAAAACTGCAATCTTAGGGGAGCCCAGGTGGTTCAGTTGGTTAAGTGTCTGCCTTCAGCTCAGGTCATGATCCCAGGGTCTGGCTCTCTGCTAAGTGGGGAGCCTGCTTCTCCCTCTCCCTCTGCCTGCTGCTCCCTCTGCTGTGCTCTCTCTCTTTCTCTCTCTGTCAAATAAATAAATAAAATCTTAAACAAAACAAAACAAAACCAAAAAAACAAAACCACAATCTTAGAATGCTGTCTGATTTATACAACAATTTAAGAATAACTGTCTTCCCCCTGTCTCCAGCTTGTGTGATTCTGGAAGGTCCCTGGATTGTGGGTTGGGGTCGGGTGGGATAACATATTTCATAGAACCTCAAAGACTTTTAGGAACACGTTTTAGAACCATTTATGCATTCCGTTAGGCTGCTTGAATGCTAGTAAAGCAAGTTGACGAAGAACTAATTTGGTCTTTGCTTGAGGTAGGAAGAGTCATGGTTACCTGTGATGAGAGTCTAGTTTGTGAGGCTGGAAAGAAGCTTATGATGCAAAGGTGACGTGGGGGACTGAAACCATAATAATGACAAAGATGATGATAAAGTAGTTTATATGAAGAGTTTTATATGAATTAATCAATTTTGTCTCCTCCACAATCCTAATGAGATAGATATTGTTGTTTTCATGATACAGATGAGGAGAAGAGGCACAGAATTGTCGCTCTGCCTGAGTTAGCTAGTAAATGGAGTATATGCTATTCAAACCATGGCAGTCCAGTATGATGTATTTTTAACAGCTTCACCATAGCTGCTGCCTTTTCCTAAGTACTTACAAATGTTTCTCACATTATGTAAAACATTTTTGTATGATCTTTCATTTCTTCAACCTGGTAACAATCATCTAAGGTAGATAATTATAAATGAGGTTCAGAGATGTTCAGTAATTTGTCGGAAGTCACTCAGCAATAATGGATGGAGCTTTGATCCAAACCTCAATGTTTCGTACTGCCAAGCCCATTTTCGTTGGGCCTTTACTGATGTCTCTAGTAGATGCTTCTCAACCTTTGAAGCCTAGCACATTTCCTTAATTATGTATATTTTTTATAACAAGCTCAAACTATCAGACTACAAACAACTTGATAATATGAACTATTCACCTTGCCTGTAGCTTTAATAAATGTTTATTAAATCGAATAAGGGACAGGACATTAGAACAGTGCAACTAGGAGCAGCCAGCATCTCAGAGGGAAGATGGAGCTAGGAAGGCATGAACAGAGTGAGATTTTCAAGAAGGAGACTGACCCAGTAAACTGTAATTATTGTAGAATCAAAGCAGATCTTCATTTTGGTGCAAGAAGTAAACTGCCATCCTCACCACCTTATCTTTGGATGTTATTTGAACACCAGGGTTGACTTCAAGCAGGTTTATTGTTTGGATCTATACTGAAATTGTTAAAACCCCATATGAAAATGATCATCTTTAAAAGAAATAAAATAAAATAAAATGAAAAAAAGGATGAGCTTGACTCTTAGGGTTCCACTTCAAGGAGAACGACTTCTTTTTTTCCCCCCAAATTTTAATTTAAATTCTAGTTAGTTAACATATAGTGTAATATTGGTGTCGGGAGTAGAATTTAGTGATTCATTACTTACGTATAACACCCAGGGCTCATCATAAAAAGTGCCCTCCTTAATCCTCACCATCCCTTTTGCCCACCCCCAAGCCAGCTCCCTCCATCAACCCTGTTTGTTCTTTATCCTTAAGGGGAAAAGCCTTCATAAAGGAGTGGAGGGACATTAATGCAAAATATGGCAAGATGTTAGGTCTTTGGCAAATATTTGCAAGGCAACACTCTCACATTTTCTTCCTTTGTGTCCTTTAGCTTATCATCCTAATTAATATTTAAAAAAGTCCAGTACATTCAATCCAACTCATTCATTTTCCTGTATTAGAAGTATTGTTTCACTTGTAAATAAGACTAGCAGGAAGAAGTTTGTTTTTTGTTTTTGTTTTTGTTTTTTTAACACAACCAGTACCTCAAAACAAAACAAAAAGACAACCAGTATCCCTGAGATTTCCGTATCTTTTGAATGATCACCAAAAACCAGTCAGGCTATGGAGCTGCTCAAGCAAAAGTCAGAACATCTTTATTCATTGGACTGATCAAGAAAATGTGGGAGACTCTCAAAACAAGTCTTTATAACCAACCTGCCCTCCCTTCACAACACTCCCCCAAAATACCAACAACTGGGCAGGCTAAGAGGCCACCCACAGGAAAACATTTCTGGTGAACTTTGGTGATGAACTTTGACCCTTCTATTGAATTATGGTTGCAAGTTGTTAAAATACCTTAATTTAAGGTCCCCATATACGGTATCCATATTGAATGCAGGACGTACAATTAAATTAGGAATTCAGATAAGCAACAAATAATATTTTAGTAGAAGCATGTTCCATGCACTATTTGGGATTTATATCTACAAAACTTTATATATTGTGTATCTGAAACTCAGATTTAAATAGGCATCCAGGAATTTCGTTTGCTAAATCTGGCAACCCTACTCTAACTGGATTTGTTCTTAATAAATGTGAAATTGTCATAGAACAGAAACTTTTAGTATTTACAAGAATATATCTTTTATATTTATAGGAGTAATTAAATTCTAACTATATTAGGAAAACAAGGCAAAAATGACTAGGAAAATAAACTTGAATTAGCCATGATTTTCAGAGTGATTTTAATAGCAGAAATTCCTTCTCTTTTTTGAAGACAAATGGAAGCTAATGGAAATTGGTTTTAAACCTTAGTTGGGTACTCCCAAAGCTTTTAGCTGTAGACTAAATGAAATTCATTTGTTACTGCAATCCTACCTTCCTATTAACATAGGCATTAGGAAAGCGGAGCCAGCTCAGGGGAATGTAAACAGATTGAGCAGACATGTTTACAATATCGACAACAGCTGAATGTCGCCATCAGGAGATCGTCACTTGTCAGAGTGTGATGCTAATCTACATTCTCCCTCCCGCAAACCAGTTTAGTCAAGCACTGGTCAGAACCTACCTATGAAGCACTTCGTACGTTTAAGACTAAGGACCTTGTGTTTCCAAGGGAAGGTTATTTTTTTTTTTTCCCCCAGTTTTATTATCCCAGAACATTTGCATATGGCTAGTGATTATATGGAAGCACTTGTAAAGCTTTCTTAAAATATACTGTGATTGAACCAGATTTAAAATGATTCCCTTAATGAAAATGAAGTAAATTTTTAATGGCCGTGAGGAAATGAACCATCCTCGGTTTTTCTGTTGGTTGAAGTCGTCATGTAAAACCAGAAGATCTTGAAATAATACTTTTCTACAGACTCTCTGTTTAAGGGCTTCTTTCAAGTAGTTATAAATTTTATAATTATATAGCTAGTCATAAGCAATTGAGTTAAAATTAAACTATTAAGTTAAATATCTTTTTTATTTTCTTTTTATGATTTTGGGCGATAGCCTAGCAAATATGTTTCTCAGTCGAGGTCCATCATATTATTGACCACATCTTCAGCATCTGCTCAGTGTTTTACCCTGTTCTCTGCGATTTTATATGGTTAGACTTATTTTACAGATGGGGGAAGGAAAGATGCCCAAAGATATATAGTCCCTAGTTGCTATCATTAGCATTCAAATACAGTCCTTGCTAGGGGCCTGTGCTTTTTCATTCCACCAAGCTACTGTTACAATACATTTAATTGATTATCAGCATTATTTCTGTAAGACTTAAATATGCTTCATTTATAATTCCAAGGCATTCAGTAGTCAATTAACCTTGGAAAATATAATCTTTTAATGTCCTTATCATAAAAGAAACTAAAAATTCTGCCACAGTTCCCTCTTCTTTTGTCAAAGAGTCCAGCTGTTTCTCCTTTCCCTTCTCCCCTTCTTCCCTCCTAATCCCCGTTTCTTTCCTTTTTCCCTCCTTAAGCAGATACCGTGTACCCGGTCTGTGGTCGACCCTGGAGATACAAGGTGAAAGGGGAGAATACAAAAAAATAACAAGCGAAATACAGCATAAAAGTTATAAATAAATAAGTGTGGGAACACAGATTAAGGAACAGTTGGAGACTTCCAGCAGGTTTCCAAGGAAGGTCTTTATCTGAGCTACTTTGAAAAGATACTGAAAATGTGTCCGAGGTTTCTCATGGAGACAGGGAGGCAAGGGGCTTTAGAACCGCACAGAGTGTGCAATGACACAGAGGAGTAAAGGAACATGGCAAGTTTAGGCAACTTAGACATGACACTGTAGTGTCAGTGCGCAGCGAGAAGCACGTGTAGTAGTCCGATTGTGAAGATCTTTGTAGGAGAGAGTCTGATGTCCCTTGGGCTATGAAGAGCCAATGGGTTTTTCTGACATTTAGGGCTGAAGACCCTGAGAAGCCCTCTTAGTAGTGACACAGGGGTCTTCGAAGCCATAGCTGGGGTCTGAACTAAGACTTTGGGGACTGGATGGAAGGTGGCTGAGTCCAGTAGACCTTGCTGAAATAGAATTATGGATATATTTAATTGCACATGCAAGTAATATTTGTATTACTTGACATCAGGAAATGAGCTATTATTCTACGTTTATGCACTTTCCCTATGATTGAAACACATCTCTTCAACACATACAGATTATTGTGACATTTCTTTCTTGTGAATTCTTTAAAAGCTATCGTTTTCAAAGTTAGTTGTTAAACTCACAAAAGGTCTCAGGCAGAGGAAACTGAAGGTGATGCAAGCATTTCTGGGTCCAGAGGCTCGGTTTTCACCACTTGCTTTCGTGTGCACAGAAGCCCAGCATAGAATTCCATGACCTCTTTTGTTTCCTCAAGTCATGTTGGTTTGACTGACTCTAATTATGCCCCAGAAAAGCACATAAGCAGATGTCTTTAAAGTTAGTGTGTCCAAGACGGGGACTCTGGACAACTCTGTGATATTCCAGCCCTTAGCATTGGGTCTTTGTGACAGGATTTTTGAGTGCTTGTTGGATTTTTTGCTTACTTTGAAGTTCAAAGTGTGAACAGTTCAAGCTTTTATGTATTTTAAAGATTTTATTTATTTATTTGACAGAGATCTCAAGTAGGCAGAGAGGCAGGCAGAGAGAGAGGGGGAAGCAAGCTTCCCTCTGGGCAGAGAGCCCAATGCGGGGCTTGATCCCAGGGCCCTGAGATCATGACCTAAGCTGAAGGCAGAGGTTTAACCCACTGAGCCTCTCAGGTGCCCCGGGCTTTTATATTTCTGACCCGTGCATAATTTAGGTGTACTCTGTTGTGGTAAACATTTTAAACCTCATTATATGTTGTTTCTTAAAATATTTGTTTGAAATAGCGTCAGTTAAATATAAGCCATGTACATGTCTATCCATTAATTTGGCGAATGTCATTAGTCTGCGCAGCGTTTAAATCCAGGTATCTCTGTGGCAACACATGCAACTGAAAGGTCCATCCTATCCAGGAGTGCTGGTCGCCCACTCAGCAAACGGTACCTTGGAGGCGAATTCAGCAGTTGTGTGATGGGTTTTCTCCATCATTTGCTTCTGCTTTGTCAGTCGGTTGACTTCCCTTGGCAAATGTAAAACAGTAGATGTTCATTTAAAATCCTGTGGCTGTGTAGATGACTTGGGAAACAGTTCTCTAAAAGTACAGAGTTAAAACAAGAGGGCAAGTGAACGCAGGTAAAAGGACAGAGAAGTGTCATTTCAGCCAATGAGGAAAGTAGCTTTCAGATAAACTTCTTAGAAAAATGATGTTTAATATTTACTTTATTTGCAATGTCTCATGAAGTTGGTGATGAAGTAATAGCTTATGAATTAAAGGTTTATTTTTTCATGGAATTTCATAGATTTAGAACACTTTTTCAGAATTGTGATCCATAGGTATTCCCCTTTTATCAGATAAAGGGTGATAACAGGACCTGGTTATGGGCTCAGATTAAAATGAATCTTCTCAGCTCACATGACAGAAACACTGACGTTTATTTGGAATGTACAAATAGTGTTGTGGTATCACTTAGCATTTGTTGAGCAATATATTTGAGTTAGTCTAAAATAAGTGTGGTTTTCCCTGAATTTTCTTCAGGGGAGCAGATGAGGGATGAATTGGGAGACAGAGGTAGGCAGTGGCTTACAGAAGGGTCCCTGCTCGGGGAGAAGGTATTTTGGAGGAACCGAGAGGCTGGTGGAGAGGGCAGTTGTGATAGGACTTGGAAGCTCCTGATGTGTTAGGAGAAGGGCATTTGTCAGCCATATGGTAAACATGTGCCAGGTATGCAGGGCGGAGAGTTGGCTATGTGAGCTTTAACCAGATTGTGGAAAGTCTTGAATGTTATGCATACCTGCTTTGCAGTTGGAAGTTCTGTGAGCCTAGAAGTCATGTGATCTCTCTTTTGCTACTTAATGCTTCTTGCTTGTTTCTGAGCCTTCTGCTCATTTACCTGGGAGAAAATAGCTACCTGGTTTTAGCCACTCTGGGCTAAAGGAGCCTCACATTTAGATAACTTTTTGTTTGTTTGTTATAAAGATTGATTTTATTTATTTATTTATTTAGAGAGTGCACGCACAGTGGCAATGGGGTGGAGGCTGAATAGGGGCAGAGGGAGAGAAAATCTCAAGCTGGACCCTCTTGTGGGCTCAGAGCCTAACATGGGGCTTCATCTCAGGACTCTGAGATCACGACCTGAGCTGAAATCAAGAGTCAGGTGCTTGACCCACTGAACCACCCAGGCACCCCTTAGAAAACCTTTTTTTAATGATAGAAGAGAGAACGGAAGACATATTTTATTCTAACAGTGTGCCTTTACTGATGAAGAAATAAAGGTACTCAGATGGGGAAGTCTATCTTTCATCTTAGAGTTTTTTTTTCAGATGTGTATTATTAAAACAAGTTCTGGGGGCACCTGGGTGGCTCAGTGGGTTAAGCCTCTGCCTTCGGCTCAAGTCATGATCTCAGGGTCCTTGGATCGAGCCCCACATTGGGCTCTCTGCTCAGCAGGAAGCCTGCTTCCCCTCTCTCTCTGCCTACTTGTGATCTCTGTCTGTCAAATAAATAAATAAAATCTTTAAAAAAATATTCTGTTAATCTGGATGTGTTTAGTTCAGGGGTCATAGCAAAAATATGGTTATCCAGCTGAAGTAGGCACCAGGAAACTGGGTGCTGGGCTAAGGTGCCATAGGGAGACAAGCCAGGTTTAAGGATTGGGGAGGGGTTAGAACAGTAGTTCTTTGGAGTGCTGCAGGAATTTTCCAGCCTTGGGGGAGAAAAGGTTTCATAAACAAATGGCTGGTATCAGAGGATTATTGTAGAACTGCTTAACTTGTTCAAGAACAAACTTCTCAAACCCGTGAAGCATTTACCCACAGATAATGGATCCACTGTCTTCGAATGATCGTTGGTCTGTTTATAAAAGCAGGTCTTGGAGGAGCTCTAGTTTTCAACATTGGTATAGCTCAAATATTTGTTGTGACAAGGGTGCATTTCTTTAAAATCATTCTGTAATTCATGCGATTTAATTCAAACTAGTCGTCTTCACTCAATTAGACTGAATTATTGATGTTTGAACAATTTTGGTTAGAGTTTAAAGATTTTATCATTATTCACACGGGGTTTTCTTTCCCTGAACATTAAGCATCACTAAATTGAGTTATGTTCATATGCTTTCTTCTTTTGAGGAAGAAAATATATTTTTGGCTCAGGAAGAAAGTGTTTTTACTTGAACAGATTGATCAAACCAAGAAAAAAAGACACACCTCTGTACTTATAATAAATATTCATATACATAGATTTGTACAATTTAAAGGGAACACTTTATTTTAATACTCTTTTTAACAAATAGGGTCTGTGATTATTCTGGAGACCATACAAAAATAAGTTCAAGTGATATCTTGTCTGAAAATAAAGGTCAAATAATTAAAAGATTGTGGTTTAGAAGAAGATACTTTCACAGACATAGTTACATATAGGTTCAAAAGTTACCGGCTGATACTAAAGAATAAACTCTCTTCCGGCCCAGTGACACATCACTGTCTTGTAGAAGATGTTGTCATAAAGGTGCCTGCAAGAAGGAGCTCCTGGCCCTCTGGTTTTGGGGAAGGATCGGGCCACATTTGGTTGGGTTTGAGTAAGAGGCACAGCCTGGATGAGAATTGAGTCTGGTGTTCTTTTGGCTACTATTGCTTCGGATATTTCTTTCTTTCTTTTTTAAATTTAAAGATTTTAGTATTTATTTGACAGACAGAGATCACAAGTAGACAGAGAGGCAGGCAGAGAGAGAGAGAGGAGGAAGCAGGTTCCCCACTGAGCAGAGAGCCCGAAGCAGGGCTCTACCCCAGGACCCTGTGATCGTGACCTGAGCAGAAAGCAGAGGCTTAACCCACTGAGCCACCCAGGTGCCCCGCTTCGGATATTTCTAAGCGTCCTTCCTGTTTGCACTTTCCTGCTCAGGGTATAGTGATGGGAAGCCCTGTCTCAAATTCTGAGGAACAGCCCCAAAGTATATAAAGAGAGCCCTAACTTCAGAAACCAGTAACACCCTGTAAATCTTTGGAGCTCGGGCTGAGCACGCGGACATGAGCTGACCCAGCTTACAAAGCAGCAGAAGCTGTCTGGTATCATATTCAGCAACTTGACTGCCTCGCCCTTAATGTTTTGCCCCCCATGATATAGATCATTGACCCTGGAACTCGCAGCCCCTGCCTAAGTCCCTCAGATTCTGGTGTAACACATTTCCCAAATAGTTTGAGCAGTGCATGAGGCAAATACGTACAAATCTGAGCTTCGGCAACACCCTTGATAAAGAAATTAGCTCAGCAATTACCAGTGCAAATGTGCTGAAAGGGAGCACATTAAGAGGAGTTACTAGAAATATTCTTCCATAGTTATTCAATCAGAAGCATGGACAAAGCGTGCCCGTATGTTTGTGCCTTACCCTGAATTTCTGCAGGGGTTCAGGAGTTACAAGATTGTGTTTCTTCAAAAATTGGCTTACAGTTCTGGCATTTTCCTAAATTAGACTGATCTCATTTCATTTATGATTCTGAGAAGAAGGGATATTTAATGTTGCGCTGTCTGTAGAATCTGTAGAAAGACATGGAACACGGTGAATAATTAATTGGCTGTCAGAAAGTACCAAACCTATGACATCGCTTGGAGAGCGGGCTTAAACGGAGGCTTTGTGTGGGTGTATATTTTAAGCACCGAGTCCTCTTGGGCTGTTAGTAGTTTGGTCCCAGTGGATTCTTAACAGAATGTCAGCTGTTCCATTATCTTGTACAAATATTTGGCACTGGAATTCTCTTATTTACTAACTATAAGTAATATAATATTTTTAAACCTCCAATCACCAGGAAAGGAAAAATAAACAACTGACATAGGGATACTTAGTGCTGAAATCTTGCAGAGTTTAGTATTTGACAGGGTAGAGACTGGAGTTTATCATTTATCATTTCACGAATGCAGGCTTTTAATCAAAATTTTTGTTTATTAAAAGTGCTGAGTATGTGGCATGTAGGTAGGAGTCAACAGGCACCGGGTTTTTAAAATATTAAAATGTCCAGTAAAGTATGTTATATTTTGAAATTGTTTTTATTTGGAGGGAGGGGAATCTCAGGTTGTACTAATTTTCCAAAATAAGCAAATCTGACTTTTCCAGTTTCAAATTACTTTGAATGTTACTTATGATAAGACGACCTCAGTTTTTAGTTATAAACTAAGAAAGTAACAGGTTAAAATAGCTTCCACAGTGTTTATAATTTTTACTTTTCTCTCAGTGAAATATATTCTTACCGAAAGTATTCTGTGATACTTGGTTGATTATCTGCTCACACAGAGAAATTTATTTAAAGGTGTTCAAGGAAAGCATTATATTTTGTTTTAATGTAAAAATTAATTTCCAGTTGACATTAATATAAAAAAGCAGTTTGGGAAAATAAGTGCCTGGTCTATTTGTGGTAGGTTGGATATAGGTTTTTTTTTTTTTTTTTTGCTTCCTCTCTTTATAAAGCTGGATAGAATGAAGATTGTATTTGTATTAATTTGTATTAATAGAATATATTTTCTATAAAAATATTCTTAGTAATCAAAAATATTTTTCCTATATTTCTCAACTACTTATAAAATTTAACACTCTCTGAATTTAAGCGCTCAATACATTGATTGGCTTTGTTTGTTAGGAAATATTGCTTTTATGCTTTTATTAGGCTAATAAAAGTTAGAAATAAAAATTTAAAAACTAATCTATTTTCCCAAAAGTGAAAATTATTTGATGTTTTATACAAAACAAATATTACTTTCTTAGAAATTTTATTATTATTGGTTATTAACAGTAAAGAATTAAAGGTATAGAAAGAAAATAAATCACTTGCACTTATTAGAGTTTTTATGAAAGTTCCATTTAACGAATAGTTAAGCACTCATTGGCTACATGGCACCAGACTTCATTATAAAATTGTAAAATGTGAATAAAAGGAAAAGTTAATTTTACTACTGGGAAGAAGCTGATCTGACTGACTTAATATAAGTTCAAAACATGAAAAGATGGAATTTTTTATATAACTTGTCAAGGATTTTACTTTGCAATTGAAGCAGCTTTTGTGCCTTTAAATAACCATCATAGGTGGAAAAAAAAAAGGAAATTTATTTTGTCATCCTTAAAATTTTGATATTATTGGCAGTCTTTTTTTTTTTTTTTCTTTTCCCAACTAGCAAGGATCAAGGAGGGAAACATATGGTTTTTCATTTTCGTTTTTGTTTTTTTATTAACACATGATGTATTATTTGCTTCAGGGGTTCAGGTCTGTGATTCATCAGTCTTACATAATTCACAGTGCTCACCATAGCACATACCCTCCCCAATGTCCATCACCCACCATAAGGTTTTAAATCATTCCCCATCAGTTCAAAGGTAAGAAAGGTAAGAAGTTGTGGGTCTAGAGATGGTGGCTCATGAAGTATCACTAACATTACCACCACAGTCCCTCATAGAACACGTGCTATGTGCTGGCCACTGTTGGGTGTTTTACATGCGTTGACCCATCAACTTCTGCTGACCAGACTATGGGGTTGGCACTACTGTTATCCCATTTCACAGATGAGGACACTGACACACAGAAAAGTTAAATGGTTTGCCCAACTATTTGGGGTGAAGCTGGGATCAGAATCTAGGATGCTTGACCTCAGAACCTGTGCTTCGTAAGACTTAGTGGTCTGCTGTCTCTCAGCCGGGGATGAATTTGCCTATGGCTCCATTTTCTCTTTCTAAGAAATAGAGATAATGATGTTTTTGTAATATTTCTTAAGGATTAAATTATATAGTGCTTGTAAATCTCTGTGCATGCATTTATGTGTGCGTGTGTGTGTGCACTCACATACACATATTTGAATATATAGTTATATACTTGATTTTTTTGTATACTTTCAATATACTTTTATATACTTTTCATTTTATATACTCACAATACTTGAATATACAAACATATATATCTCTCCAGAAAGTGAACTAAATCTAGGCCTCCCTCATTGAATGAAATTGTACATAACATAGAGTTCAAAGCTTCATAATTCAGTGACTGAAGTGAACTTCCACGGTAAATATTCCAGCTCACACTGATTTAAGCAGACCGTATTGTGGTTTTAATGAGCAATATTGCAGGAGAGATCCAAATTGCCAAAGAAGGTCTAGTGAAAGAGAGAGACCTCTGAGTTGGGTCTATAAATCACATTTAACTATACGTTTTGTATTTTGTTACAGCACTCCTATTTTGAGCTACTGAAGGTACATTGAGCAAAAAGATGACAGCACCTGAGCATAAAGTTTCCAGTTGCCACCCACCTCCTTTAGTTCCAGTAACCATGAAGTATAATTGGGCCACTTACAATTTTCAGCCTTTTGAATAACTTTGTCTATATAAAACATAGATCATCCTTCTCCCTCTGACTTTCTTCTTTTTCATGTCAAGGCTTCAGCGCGACTATTGTTTGTTCTAATTTTGCTTTTACTTTTACCGGAGTGCTTCATAATTTACAGTTAATTTAATTCTCAAAGTCTATTTATGAGAAATAGCAGTCTTCCACCTTCCCATTTCCACTCTAAGAGGTAACCACTTTCAATTTTGTTTTAGCAGATTCCCTGAGAATTTACTTACCCATCTCTAAATCTCATCTTTATGTAACTCTTCTCACACTCTTTTAGTCTTTAGCTTTAAGCACTATCCATTGACCTCTTATGATGAAGAACTTATTGAGATGGAAATCCGGCACCCTGTCCTGTCCTCACGTCTCAACCTCCCATGTAAACTTCCTATCACACTTCGACACGGATACGTCATAACTCCGGATAGTTCAGTCTTTAAGATTATAACTATGTATATGCTATTGACAGCTGGGCCAGGGAAACACTGGGTTTGATTATTCTTTCTGGAATAATACTTTGTTTTTCTTGGAATTAGTAACTCTATTTTTTATGTATTTCTGTCTAATTCAACTCTAAACTTACTCTGGTGTAACTCCTCTCTTTATATATTCAAATATTTGGAGCATTCTGTTGATTTCTTTTTTTTTTTTTAAGAAATCTATCTCAGAACATTCTAGACCTCTCCAGTGTAGACCCACTGAAACTCTTGCACTTATGGGCTATCCCTTTACTTACTATTCTGGGATTACCTTTACCTCACTCTTGTTTTAGATTCCTTGTTTTCTAGATTCCAAGTCATTGTCCACACATCTTCCAGTAGTTTCCTGAAGAAGCATACAGAGGACATACATTTTTAAAAGTCTATATGGCTAAAAATGGCCATATTTGTGTTTTCATGATAATTTTAATTGCTATGGAATTATAGGATAGAAATCATTTTTCCCCCTCAGCATGTTGAAGACATCCTTCCATTGCCCTTTAGCTTCTAGTATCCTACTAGAAATCCAAAGCTTATTTTGGTTTGCTAGGAAATTTGAACCTTTGTGAAAAAGTATGTAAATTTGAACTTCAGTGCTCTTTACCAGTACTGTACTCTGTCTTCCACTGTTTCTAGTGTCCTCTGTTTAGCTGTCTCCACAGGATAAATACCCCAGCTTCTGTATTGGTGGGTCTGGGTAGTCACCCAGCTGTCTAGTATGGAAAAAGGGACATGGGGTCTAACTTCTTCCTAAAGAGATTTGCAGCAAGTCATTCTGTTTTCAGCCCTACCTTCATCCATGTCTAGAGGTATCCTATCTGCCCGTACCTGAGCTTTCAGGGGATTCTGTTGTTTTCAGTTTTCCTCCCTCCTGGTAAAGCCTTCAGCTTTTGGGGGACTGCTGAGAAGTTTGCACATTCCAAGTTCTACTTGCTGTAGTCTCCTTTTCCTTTACCCCTGAGTTTATGCCTTTTATAGAAAAGATCCCTTATTTCTTATTTCAGCGAAATTTCAGGAGGGTGAAGGGATAGGGGCATACATTTATTAATCTGCTTTCTTTGGGAGGAAATCCTGGGGTGGGTGGTATCAGGGAATGAAATCATTTTTATAAATAAATGTTTCTTTAAGAAAGGACCTCCTTGAGATTTTCCTATTTTGTCGGTATACATATAATGAGACGAATAACCTTTAATAGTGAGGAATAAATCCCCTCTATTTCTACTAGAGATGCATTTACCTACAGGTCACCAAGGACTTATATAGGAAGATGGGATTTCCTGTCCTTCTCTTCCTCTTCAGATACTTCCAGTGGACAAAGGGAGTGGTTAAGCCTTTCTTAACATTTTGTGGCCAATCTTAGTTTAAAACAACAAATTGAAAAAAAAAAAAACCACACAAATTGATTTCACTCCTTTTTAAAAAGAAGTTGGGTTCCCCACCCACCACTTCCTTCTTAGCTTCCTAAGAAAGATGTTTGGAAAAATACCAGCTATATTCTCACTGGATAGGGATTTTAGTAAAGATTTTTATCAAACCGCTTGTGGGATTGAATGTCTTTTGGTGACAGTGATCCTGATGGAAGGAGATGAACAATGTTACTCACCATTATCCTCTGATCCCAGTACACCGAGCCAAGAAACAGGCCTCGAGTACCTGCTGTATGCCAGTCAGCATGTTAGCATTTAAGCCAAAATGGTATCCCTTGTCCTCACTGAGTTTATATTCTAATAGATGCTGTGATGTAATAGCTCCTATTAGGGGATGCTTACCACACAACAGCGCTCTACCTGATTGAATCCTTAGCACAACCCCACAATGTAAGTCTTAGCATTCTCATCTTACAGATCAGGAAACTGAGGCTTAGTGGTTTGCCTGAGTTCATCCAACTGATATGCACAGGAGCCAGAATCTAAAGCCCCAGTCCATTTTATTTCAGAGCCCATGTTCTTATCTGTCTTGTTTAAAAAGAAAGAGTCAACAAAGCAATCTCACATACAATGTTTTATTTGATCTTCTTTTATCCAACCCAGTGAGGGCTCTCATTTTTTTAAAAGACTGTATTTATTTATTTAAGAGAGAGATTGAGAGAGAGAGAGCATGTGCCAGTGCATGAGGGGAGGGGCAAAAGCAGGCTCCCTGCTGAGCAGGAAGCCCCATGTGTGAGTTGGGGGGGGCAGCTTTGGGAGGGGGCCCCCAGTCCCAGGACCTTGGGATCACAACCAGAGCTGCAGGCGGCCACTTCACCAACTGAGCCACCCAGGTGCCTCCAGAGGGCTCTCATTTTTTAACTGGAAGTAGTTATTCTCAGCTTGAGAGATTTGGTAGAAAAGAAAAATCACTAATTAATTACATCATTTAGGGGGGTGTGTCCTCTTGTCTGCTTGCCTTATTTGATGCAGTTTCTTCATGAACAAATGCTTGAAGATAAAACTTATTCGTAGAACACAAATTTTAGTTTAATTACAGTAGAGAAACTTAGCTATTTTAAGGAACTCTGTATTGAATAATTTTCCAAGCAAACAAAATAGTTTGTCATGCAAATGATTGCATTCTAATTTCCTTGTATAAACACCAGTTTCTCATTCTTCATTTGTTTGAAAGGTTTAGTCCTTAGTTGCTGAGGAAAGACAGAGGGTTCAGTACATGGTTCCTTTTCTTTAGCTTCATTAAATTGTTCCAAATGTTTAAAGGCACCCTGGATTATCATAGAACAATGCACAAGGAAGACAATAGTAAAACTAGAGGAAAAAAAATAGTAAAACAGAGAGGCAGTATTTCAGATTTTTTTAAATTTGTAAGCAAAAGTCAAAGGGAGTTCAGTGTTAGCAGGAAACTCAGTTCAAATTAGAGAATCTCGAGGAAATCTTTCTCATTGGTAAACTGATCATTATTTCCACCAAACATTCATTGCGACTTGCTGGTTGACAGGTGCTACTTAGAGATAGGTGCTTTCTGGGGATAAAATCATGTTTAAGAACAAGATGTCTGCCAGCCAGAACCCATGGTCTGGTAGTTAAGTTCTGTGACCTGTGTGTGAGGCAGCCAGCTGGTTTAAAAGCCAGAGCCTCTGAAGCCTGGTGCACAGCAGACAGAGGAATGCTGCTACACAAGGAGGGAAGGACAAAAGTAAAGTGGTAAAGAACCAGAGAGGCAATGCTGGAGAATGACGATGAGGCAGAGACCTTGTCACTTTGTAATGCAGGTTCTCTGTAGGAGAGGAGAGGACAAGTCCATTTTGGATTGCCCTGCACAGAATGGTTCAGACCAGCATCTGTATGTTTTACATGTTTAAATTAAAAAAAATGCAAACCACTTTCCCATGTATCCCATCAGCCTTGATGATAATAGCGAAGAAGTCTTTATTTTTATCTTCGGTACACAGATGAGCAAACTGAAGCGGGGCCAGTTTAATGATTCACCTGAGGTCACAGCGTGTGTTCCGACCTGGCTTTGGACTTGAGTCTTCCAACTCCAAATTCGGAGCTTTTCCCACCATTCAGGAAGGACAGCACCCAAGGAGACGAGAGGGGCAGATTGGTCTGCAAACTGGATGGCACAGACCGTCTCACCCAGGCGTGTGCGCAGGGGGGATGTGTGGGAGGCACAGGCTGACGCCGTCAGGAGAGATATATACATGTTCCCAATACTGTCGAGGACGACGGATGGCTTTGCAGGGACACATACCGTAGTGTGTGCACCTCATACCCTCATACCGTAGCAGAGGTCAGCAGGAGCTTTTGCTCTCTTCTTTGCTAGCTTTGTTTTGTTCAAACTATGGATTAACAGATCCAGCCCTTAAAATAGTGGCAGAGTGATTCTCTGTGCTATAATCATTATGAGGATGACCATTGAGGTCTCGGAGCTCACTGGAAAAGAAAAAGTAGGGATAAATGAAGTTGATCTCTGTATGTTGTGTTAACAATGGATTTGGCATTTAATGTTTTCCTTGGACTTAGAAGACTGGATGTGGGAGGCCAACACAATGACAACAAAGCAAGGGCAGCTGACCACAAAGCTGTAGCATCATTTGAAAAAATATATATATATATTTTCATATTCATATATTTATTATTTGAATTAAATTTTAGATTTGATTTGGTTCAAGAAAGTTTTATAGCGTGGTTAAAACGTGTATTTTCAATCTGAAGGTCAAATAAATCTGTGCTTCTGAGTATAAGTAGAAGAAAGAGAGAAGAACTGCTATATATGGAAGAACTTGCATCAGATGACATCACCGGAAATCTGAAGGATAAAATCATTTTAGAGTTTTCCCAGAGTTAAAGGAGTGTCCAACTTATATGGACAACCTCCTTCCCATGATGGGTAATTTTAGTTTTGAGTTTGCTTGTTTTCTTTTTTTAAATACGATTTATTTATTCGAGAGAGAGGGAGAGAGTGTGCGTGAGTGCGGAGGGGCGGGGCAGAGGGGGAGAGAATCTCAGACTCTGCACTGAGCCAGGAGCCCAAGGTAGGGGGATGGGGTGGGGCTCGATCTCACAATCCTGAGATCAGGACTTGACTCCAAACTGGGGGTCGGAGAGGACGGTCAACCAGCTGCGCCACCGGGCACCCCTCGGTTTTGGGGTTTTAATGAGAGATTGTTTTAGTTATATGTATTTTATGCATTCCTGGGGCCGCTTAAGTTACGGTGTTGCTAAGCCATGGCAAAGCTCGCCGCAAAAATTAGAGGTGCTGTCATGCATGTGGTCAGTGCGGCTTCCTGGCAGAGCGACTCAGGTGTTGCAATATTGCTTACATCTGGGCACTCCGCCCTTGCTTCTGCCTTTGGGACCCTTCTGCTGCAGCAGTACAGACGTCATAAACTGGCCAGTGACTCCAGGAGGCGAGAAACAAGAGAAGTGACTCAAGTGGGACTTACAAGGATATAAAATCAATCCAGAAATCTGCATGGTGATCCCCAAGGCATAGTAAAGTTATCTCCCGACCAGCAGCAGCGGCCATGTCTGTGTTTTATTTTTGGGATGTCGTGCCTTTTCGAGGCTGCTTTGGTTTTCATCATAACCAAACATCAATTTTGAAAAAAAAAGATACGTTAGGGATTTGGGAAAACAAAACTATCCCATGGTGTAATTTTTCTCTGAAGTCTTACTGTCTGGTAGGGTCTTATCAAAGGTAGAAAAAAATGGATCTAGCATACAATTATTGACTATTTGGTCTCTTTGTAACCTATGGTGTACATGTAGTGTTATTCGTGTCTAGAAATCTCTTAAATAAACCATGAAAGAGAGTTTGGAGAAAAACTGACTTGGAGTGCTGTGTTCACAAAATTTCTTCTAATCATCATTTTAAGGCAAAAATCTCTAAAGTAAGGCAATGAGATTTGAGTAGATTGAAGCTGACCAAGAGTACTGCATATGTTGAAAATCAAAGTGCTTATAAAGTGGGCTACCCTTAAGAAAACATTACTTTATCTTTTGAGCCAATTTTTATTTTCAGTGTGTTAGTTTCTAAGATATTATGCAACCATGTCTATATTATTTCTGTCTTTACATGAAAGAAGTAAATTAAAACGAATAGCAGTGATTTATGTTTTTAAATCATAGGAGTAGTAGAAAATCAGCTCAATTTTCTAGATCTTTTATTTCCCCTCCCCATTTTGGGCAAAAATCATGAGCAAAGAAACTCAGCGTTCACGTTTTTGACAGCTCACAATCTTATTATCAGTCCATCCCCCCCCCCCCCCATTTCCCTGCTGCCGTCCGAGCTCAGCAATTTTTCACTTAGTTGCCCTGATCACATCGTTGCTTTCCTACAGGTTGTTTTTTTTACAAAACCGCCAGAATTATGTTTTTATAATGTATGTCAGACCGTGTCACATGCTGCTGGATTTTTATTACACTTAGAATAAGAGCCAGAGCCCTTTCTACTGCCCCTGGAGATCTGTCTGGCTCTTTACATTTCTCATCCTCTTCTGCTTACACTCCCTGTGCCCATCCCACCCCCTTGTGTACTCTAGTTACCTCCCAGTTCTTCAGTAACTGGCTTGACCCAGAAGGTGGCCTGGCACTTGGCATTTCCACTTCCTGGATTGCTTCTGCACCAATCTTATCAGCCTTGCCTTCTTGTCTTTACTGACTCATCTTAAAAACTACCTTCGGCTGGGGCACCTGGATGGCTCAGTGGGTTAAGGCCTCTGCCTTCGGCTCAGGTCATGATCCCAGGACCCTGGGATTGAGCCCTGCATCTGGCTCTCTGCTCAGCAGGGAGCCTGCTTCCTCCCGTCTCTCTCTGCCTGCCTCTCTGCCTACTTGTGATCTCTGTCTGTCAAATAAATAAATAAAATCTTAAAAAAAAAAAAAAAAAAACCTATCTTCGGAAAGATCACCCAGCCCAAGGCAGCTCCTAGCCTTCTACTAGGCTATCACTCCGCTTTGTTTTCATTTATCATTTAAGTGACAAATACTTACTGAGCACCCACTTTGTGACAATAAAGTTCCTGCCCTTAAGGGAGATGTCACTGCAGTCAAGGGGGTTTGTCAATAATCATCACTACCAGGTGCCCATACCCTGACCCAGTGACATAAAAGGAGCAGAAGATCCATGATGCCATTATTTCTGCCGGCATTAGTGAAGAGAACTTTCAGGGAGCTCATTCTTTCTCACACTTTTACTGTTTATTTCTGCAAGGTACCTCTGCAACCGGAGAACGGTCGAGGTGCATGTGGCACAAAGAACACAGCCATAAGGCTCTAGCAACCTCCGCCACCAATTTACTATGCACATTCTTGAGCAACCCACATTGTCTACTTTTTGCATTAATTTTGTCACTTGTAAAATGAGGTAGTCCTATCCCTTTCACGAGGTCCTTGAGCGAATGCATTATGAAAGTACTTGATAAATAGAGCACTAGTCAAATGTCCCATTCAGGTGAGTATCAGATATTGCCTGTAGATTTCTTTCAATTTGTGGACACTTTTCTCCTCTCCTCCCAAGGGAGCTTCTTAAATATGTGTCTCTGTTTACTTGTCCTTTGGGTAAACAACGCTGAATAAAATTTAGCTTGTCTCTGGTGGCCATATTTTATTTTGATTCTATCCTAACAGCATTAATTTTTTGTTCTTCTGCAGTACTTTGGAAGTTTGCTTGTCATTTTCTGTGTGGAACTGGCTTGTGGTGTTTGGACATATGAGCAGGAAATTATGGTGAGTTGAAAGTGGGGTATAGTCACGGTCTGGAACAATACTCAGTTCAGCCTTTTGAATCATATACTTTGGAGTTATTTAGGCACATGATTGTGATTTTGAATGGTTTTTTGTTTATTTGTTTGTTTGTTTAAGTAGGCTCCAAGCCCAGAGGGGAGCCCAAAGTGAGGGTCAAATTCATGACTAGGAGATCAAGACCTGAGCCTAGATCAAAAGTCAGAGGCTCAATTCACTGAGGCACCCAGTGCCTCTAATTTGAATGTTTATCCTGTATAATAACAATGCTGGTCCCAGTATTTCTGAAAATGAACACTTTCTTGTCTGTGTCTAAAGCATAGTTCCAAATCATAATTTGTATAATTTTATTTGCTGTACTATATGTCTTTAATTCCACAGGTTGCTAAAACATCGATGTAATAGACCAGAAATAATACATGTCCTAAAATAATTTTTTCAACTTCTGAGTATATAATAGGAAAGTTATGCGTTCACAACAAGAACTGGGAAAGCTTGAAAATCTACATGTAAGCCTCATAAAATGCCCACCTCAGCTGTATTCTGATGACTAGGAAGCATGAATTTTCTGTTCCCAAAAAGCTGAGCCAAATTCCTTGAAGAAGAAGTATATTTGAAGAGTTGCTGTGTGTTTACTTCAGCCTCAAAACACTCTGACAGTTTGAGACTTGGCTACATGAAAACAGCTCTTAGGCATTTTTCTCTTTCATTTTAGGAATTGAAATCAACTTTCAGAGCGATGTGAGAACGAGCAAGGATAGGGGATTTTACCAGTCCCGTTGGGTGTATCACTTGCTCCTCACCTCCGCTCACACAGGGCGTGATGACTTTCTTAATGTTTGCCCGCTTCACAGGTGACAGTTGGTGCATCTATCACCCGTGAAGTTGAGCCCCTTTGCATGTCTGTTTGCTGGCTGCTCCCACCGTGGCAGGCCAGGTTTGTCCCCTCCAAGCACCACAGAGTAATTCTGTTTTGGGAAGGTGATGTTTTTCAGCAAGTTCTCGGACAGTTTACAGGACAGAATCAGAATAGAGGGGAAGGCATAGGAAGAAGGGGTAGGGACAAGGCATTCACATTTGTGACAAGTTCCCCAGATGAACCTTTGACATTTGAACGTGTAGAAGCTTTCAAGAAGAGAGGGAGATCATTTTGTATTTGTTTCAGAGAGGCATTTCAGTACTGAAAGTGAAGTCCTTTCGGTACCAGTACCGATACTGTGGTGGATCTCTTACTGTATTGTGAGACTGTTTTGAATGCTAAGCGGTAATTACAGACTAATGAGTACTTTGCATACTCTAATTAGCATGTAAATGATGCTTGGGCGCTGCCACCCATCTAAACCTGCCCGAAAACACTCCTGCTTCCCATCCATGTCTGACAACTCTTAGTAAGAAGAGAGAATTTTTGATTTTTTTTTTCTATTAAAAATTGAAAAGTCAGGGCAGGTTCTGACTAGTTTAATAAAGTTAAAAGCTTTCGTCAGAATGAAATCTCCTGTTAAAAGAGGAATGTTCTTGCTGTCTTTGAGAATCATATTTTCACTCCATCCCTAGAAACATCATATATTTCGGGGAGTGAAAGAGTAGTTGGTGGCTCCAGACTCCCTTTCTGGGTTTCATTGATAAAGAGACGGTCGCTTCTAAATTTTTTTGTTTTCAGGAAGTAGGTGTATCTCCTTGACATTCAAGCAATAGATAGTAGTCCTAGAATTAGTCCCTAATCCTTCGCCACAGCTTTTCCTTATGTTCTTTTTGATAATTAAAAGGGATTTAGAGGGGCGCCTGGGTGGCTCAGTGGGTTAAAGCCTCTGCTTCGGCTCAGGCCATGATCCCAGGATCCTGGGATCGAGCCCCGAATCGGGCTCTCTGCTCAGCAGGGAGCCTGTTTCCTCCTCTCTCTCTCTGCCTGCCTCTCTGCCTACTTGTGATCTCTGTCTGTCAAATAAATGAATAAAATCTTTTAAAAAAAAGGGATTTAGAAATGAATTTATTTTCTATGGATTGTGAAATGGTTTGTATAGCTCTTATGTCATATCATTATTTTATTTTTTTAAGATTTTTTAATTTATTTGACAGACAGAGATCACAAGAAGGCAGAGAGGCAGGCAGAGAGAGAGAGGAGGAGGAAACAGGCTCCCTGCAGAGCAGAGAGCCCAATGCGGGGCTCGATCCCAGGACCCTGGGATCATGACCGGAGCCAAAGGCAGAGGCTTTAACCCACTGAACCCCCCAGATGCCCCTGTCATATCATTATTTGTTAAATCTCCCAAGTTATAACAAATATGAAATGAATTAATTTAAGGGATTTGAAAGGAAATGTTTTGATTCTAATATAATCTAATTCTAGAAGATACTTCCTTCTATTCAGTTAGGGAGCCATCTCCCGGGTGTCATGGTGGTACTAAATGGATACACGCTGCCATTTCAGTTGAGTGCATACACCACTGTTTGCTTACGTAAATCTCCGCCATTAAGTCACCTGGAGAAAGCAAGGGCTGTTGGGGCTGTTTCCAAGGGAAATGTGGAAAATGGTTCTTTGGAAGAAAAGTTTGTCAGAATTTTTTTATTGCTTTTGCACTAATGGCAGTGTGAATGAAAAGTGCCATTAAAGTTTATTAGCTGCCAACTTTTGCAGAACCCAGCCTTTGCATAGAATGGGCTTTGTGCTCTTAGCTGTTCCATGCAAGAAGCCAGTAAGTGTGTGTTTTCCTTCATGGCCAAATCACAGTACTTTGTGCCAGAACCTCAGTGATCTCCTCTGTTTTTTGCTATATTTGGTCTCACATCAATTGTGGTTACAAGAGGGAAAAACTTATATTTACTTTGTAAAATAAAATTTATAATAAGACTATTCTAATAACCAAATCAAGAGATTTGACATCAGTCTGTTTCCCATTATTTCTGTTGTTTATACGTGGTCACCTCCTATTCATGATTCTTTCTTCAGAAAAATCTGTCAATAAGATTAACTGTTTCAGATTATAGACTTCTAGAGATTTACTTCATTTCCAATTTTATATACTCAAAGAGATATGAAATAATAACTTCTAGTGAGTAGCTTGAATTTTGGTTTAGTTCCCTGAATTTTGTTGAAACCATGTGAACATGAAGTACACACAGTCAGGCTAAAGGAGCAAAGTTGTGTGCCCAAGTGTTACCATGTTTTCTTTTGTACGTACATTTCCAAGTAATAAAAAAGAGAATTAACAAAGGAAAACAATAAAAAACTTTTGTGGTCAGGAATTTTTAAGCTACTTCTACTGATACTGCTATTTTTAAAATAAGATTGCAAAATAGTCCTAATCTTAAGTTAGTGTCAGGCTTGCTTGGCTAAGCCTGGTCTGTATTACCACATACATCAGATATGGATATCTGTCCAGTTTCCCAGTTACGCATTCTAAACATAATACCACATGTGTGGTGAGACGAGGATGTGTATGCGTCAGTTTCCCCCCAGGGCACTGGAGATAAAGCACCACGTGATGCGCTGACTGGATTTTCGGCCAAATGTTGTGTTGTGTACCTTAAGCTCTGCCATGATTAAACGCTCTGTTAAGGGAGACAGTGCTCGGTGACGTGGGACTAGAAGCACAAAAAGTGCTTTAATTTGTGAGGTATTCTTCCTAAATTTCTAGCATGCATCCAAAATCCAATTTGGGGAAAGATATTTGCACACTTATTCCAGAACGAGGCATGGCTTGAGCTGAATTCTTTCCCTTCTTAATTCTTATCCCTTTATTTTTGGTACTATAATCTGCAGTCACTTCCTTTTTTAGGAAGATTTCATGTATTTATTTGAGAGAGAGAGAGCAGGAACATGGAGAGAGGCAGAGGGAGAAGCAGACTCCCAGCTGAGCAGGGAGCAGGACATGGAGCTCCATCTCAGGACCATCCCAGGACTATCCCAGGACTCCAGGATCATGACCTGAGTCGAAGGCAGATGCTTAACTGATTGAGCCACACAGGCCCCCCAGCAGTCCCTTCAAAGACTGACTCCATAGCATTATGGAATCAGATCCAAGGGCATTTCTGGGCAGGGATAATTTGTTACGAGGAGCTCTTCAGCCAAACATGTAGGACATACAGTAAACCACTTGTTTTGTGATTTCCTTCAGCTTGACATTGGCATTAAATGATTTTATTTTTTTTCTTTGCTTAATGTAAAGAACTTCCTCATTTACTGCAAACATCTACACATAGAGATTGTTTCATAAGTAGCTAATAACCTTGAGCTTAATTTAGGCCGCAAACAAATACAAATTTTAAAATAGTATTTCTTAATTGCAATACATTCCAATATGCGTATGAGTGGGTGAGCGATTATTTTTGTGAATATGGGAATGTTTGTAGTCTGAATGTGTGTGTTTGTATGTTCCAGTTGTGATATTTTGTTTGTTATCTCCAGGTCCCGGTTCAGTGGTCAGACATGGTCACTTTGAAAGCCAGAATGACAAATTATGGCTTACCTAGATACCGGTGGCTTACTCACGCTTGGAATTTTTTCCAGAGAGAAGTAAGTGCTACAACTTCTGAGGTAGAGGGTATGGAATAAATGGCATACTTTCAAAAAACAAATGTTCAAAGCTTTGGATTTGGTCATTTTCTCTGCGCTGAAAAGTTAAGCCTGTGATTCAGTTACCACTGATGTAATTCTTTATTGAGAAATTCCTTAAGTGACACCATGCCCTGCTTTTCTTCCTATGTGTACCATTTCCCCTTCATTTCACGTGGTCCACGTATATTTTAAGAATTTCTTAAAAGCCATTTTGCTAAACTACTGTGAAATTTCCTCTTTCTGAGCGTTTCTTGATAAATATCCAAGTTTTATTTGAGGAGATAAGTTTTCATGACTTTTAGAGCTGTCTTTATTTTAAACAGTTACAATTTTTTTTAAAATACTGGCTCTCGTTTGTGATTAAGCATCAGTATATCATTAAAAGTATGAGTTTTCTAGTCAGAAAGATCTTGGTTCAGATTCTGGCTCTGTAGCTTACTAGTCCATGAACTTCTATAATTTCCTTAGCTTCTTTCAGCCTCAGTCTCCTCATCTGTAAACTAGGGATAAGACCAGTACTTGCCTCCTTGGGTTTTTGAAAAGATTAAATGGGATTGTGAGTTTGATCTCATTTAGCTTACGGTTATTGAGGATAGCATGATAAAGCATAGGTTCTTTTTGCTTTCTTCCTAACTTCCATAGAGCCCTGCATGCACTTATCTTCTCAAACACAGACTATATATAGATTTTTAAAATCTGGTGACTTGACGTTCACCACTGGTATGGCTTCAAACCAAGCTCTTCTCCCAAGCAGTTTCCTTGTGATTGGAGATTCCTGGGTGACCAAGTATACCTGTTTCTTTCACATCATTTTTGAGCGGAGCCACAAGACATGTGAGAGTCAGTGTCTTATAGGATGGATATCCAACTCTCTGCCCAGTTACTCTATCTGGGATATGGGCAGAGGTTTCAGTCCAGGATAATGGCCAAATCTGGCTCTTTGTGTTACAGTTGTTGAGATGGTGAAAATTATCATTGTAACACAGATTTCCTATTTATTTAAATGCTTCCTGGCTTTGTTTGTTTACCGTTCATTTGTACTAAAAACAACATGAAGGGAAGATAGGTGAGACATTAGGGAATTTATAGTAAGCTGTGTTCAGCTATTGTCCTGGATAGAAACTGCTCAGATTTTCTTTATTTTCTGGGATTTCTGATGTAGACCATGATAATCCAGGTTAAAACAACAAAGGAAGTTTTTTTTCAAGGGGCTCCATCTAGATAGACAATGTATAACATTGCAAATGATAGTATGTATGTTTTTAGCTTTATCGTGAGGTAAGTTCCCTCCTCCATATCATAAACCTATTTCACACAAAGGGAGGATGATGACCTCTGGGCACCCTGAACGAATTTTTTAAAGCCTCTTGTGCTAGTGTGTCAGGGCTGTGGCCAAAATAAGTGATCACAGACTGGGTGGCTAAAGCAACAGGAATGTGTCTTCTCACAATTTGGGAAGCTAGACGTCCGAGATCAAGGTATGCAGGGCTGATTTCTTTGGAGGCCTCTCTCCTGGGCTTGTAGAGAGCAGTCTTCTCCTTGTCTGTCTTCCTTTTATATGTGTCTGTGTTCAAATTTCTTCTTCTTATAAGGACATCCATCATATGGGATTAGAGCCCATCCTTGTGACCTTGGTTTAATTTAATTACCTCTGTAAAGATCCTATCTCCAAATATGGTCACATTTTGAGAGCTAGAATTTCAACATGAATTTTGGGGGTGGGGAACACCGTTCAGCCCACAACACCTGGCTCCTGCAATAAATTGAAGAGCTAAAAGTGACTTCATCAGGCCCCAGTTGTCCTGACGACTCCTTCAGTGCACTTCTGGGCATGGACCTCACTGTCAAGGACTCTCAGATGAGCCCTAGGGATCTTTCTTTAATATCTTTCTAAAAAACCGATTTTTAAAAATGTATTTACCTGTGGTGCCTGGGTGGCTCAGTGGATTAAAGCCTCTACCTTCAGCTCAGGTCATGATCTCAGGGTCCTGGGATCTCGTCCCGCAACTCATGCATTGGGCTCTCTGCTCAGCAGGGAGCCTGCTTCCCTTCCTCTCTTTCTCTGCCTGCCTCTCTGCCTACTTGTGATCTCTGTCTGTCAAATAAATAAATAAAATCTTAAAAAAAATGTATTTACTTGTTTATTTTAACTTAATGGTTGGAGAACCAGCTTTGAAATAAATAAGCTCTGCCACAAACTAGTCTGTGGTCTCCACAAGCTGTTTGACCTGTGAAAACCTCACTTCCGCTAAAGGTTAAATGGTGGCAGTATTTTCCAATTTGACACGATGCTAGCATGAATGGCTTTATCTCATAATGTGATTTTAAAGGAGGTGGGAAAACTGCAAAGGAGATGTAGATCATGGTCATGTGTGTGGCATAGTAGTGGGTTCGCGTAGGGGAGTTATAGGGAAAATTTCACTGCCAATCTACTATTTTCTGTTGACAAAGAAAAACAACTATGTAACAAGAAAAAAATATCTCAGTGACTTATTAAAAGAAAAAAAATCTGGCACTGAACATGATATGCTTAAGTTATTTGGAAAAATCATTTCTGTGGAGCACCTCATTTCCTGATGAGGCCAGATAAATGGGCTGTTCTATTGTGGATGGAGTATGAGTTCCAAGAATTGTACTTTTGTCATCAACATAGGAAAACACATATCCTTAGGATATGAGAGAGTGTTCTCTGAGTGCAGGGACTTAAAAAGCCTGACCTGGAAATGTAGTAGTTTATGATTTTTAGAAAGTGAAGTCTTTTTAACCACATATGTTTTTTATGGATATTCAATGACTTATGTAAAATGCATGATGTTAAATTATGTTTGAGTTAATGTGTGATGTTTATGGCATGTCTGTAGCTTTTAGAGCAAGTTTATAAAAGGAAAATACTAAAAATATAAAAAATGTTTCTCTGAAAATTTTAGTATTACTCATAACACCAGTAGTTCATCATTTATAATCCTCTTAAGATGGTGTTTTCTTTTTAAAAATTAGATATTTAGGCAAATGAAAAATATGAAATCATTTTTCGTATTTTCTTTGTTTCATTTCACACAAGAAGTTCAGAATTCTCCATAGCTGATTTTAGTTAGATTTTGAAATGGTGGATTGTGATATTTTATGATACGGTGTTAATCCTGGACACAGATTGGTCTGTGGGGCTACATAATTTGTAGAGCCAGTCACTCTTGGCAAAGTTCTTCTCAGTGATTGCCCAGAGTTCTTGTTTTTGACTATATGGAAGAGTAACTCCCTCTACCCAAGGGCAGAAAATTATCATAGTTAATTATTCTGAATCTAATCTACATATGTCCTTAAGCAGTGTTTCTCAACTTTGACCAGAGAAAGTTTTTGTTAAAACTTGGTGAAATGAGACAAAAAAGAACAAAAGACAGTGTAGTTTTTCTTAAATCCAATTTCATTCAAGCTAAAGGCACATCATTTCTTTGGGATTTATGGTGAGAGAATACAATACTTTATTTCAAGACTCTCATTCAGTTAAATAAAAATGTGTTTGCTAAACCCGAGTTTGTGTCTGAAACATTTTTGAAAATCTACTGGTTAATGAATTCAAGTTGGGTCATTTTTGTGATGTGTGGTTTTGGTCAATCACTTTTTCTCCAGAGATTACAAAAACTTTTAATCTTTGAATTTGTTAAGCAGTTAAATTGGTAAGTAGGTGATACACAAACAGATTGATCAACTGTTCTTTCGTGGCCAGTTAATTGTTACTGTGCATAATGACTCTGTTGCTGTATGATCACTTATAGAGGATTGTACAGTTGAGGGAGACTCAGCCATACCTCATCTGATTTCTTGGGTTATGAGCATTATTGTTCGGAATTGTTCCACTATGGAGCCCTTTGCCACATTTCTGTCATCAATATAGAATGTACACATATCTTTAGGTGATGACAGAAGTGAGTTTTAGCTCTGGGTAGAAAAATTTAAGAAATCTAACATTTAATCTTCTGTAAGCTAAGAAAATATTTGTGTAGTTTCTGAGCCTGACCAGTCATTCTTTCGCAGTTTAAGTGCTGTGGAGTGGTGTACTTCACTGACTGGCTGGAAATGACCGAGATGGACTGGCCCCCGGATTCCTGTTGTGTTAGGGAATTCCCAGGATGTTCCAAACAGGCCCACCAGGAAGATCTCAGTGACCTTTATCAAGAGGTAAGGCCATATGTGGTTAACGTATCACGTATACGAGTTTTCTTATAATGACTTTTAAATAAAGGACCAACAACGTGGCCGTGAAATTCTCTTCTTCTAAATACAAAGACCCTTGAAATTTTTCTCTGGTATGTGGAGAAACAGGACAAAGCTAAAAATCAGTATAAAAATCCGGACCTTATCACATGTGAACAAAGGAAATTGGGAAAGACCATGTTTAGAATCAACTGGGTTTTAAACTGTATTGTCTAGAACCAGTTTCTCTTGCCTCCTAGGGATCCTTTGAAAACAGGTCCATGAGGGGTATGTAAAGAACTCTGCATATTCAGGAAGACAAGGCTGGGAGTTCCCAAACACGATATGTATTTTAAGGCCTCCACTAAAACATATATAGGGGGAAAAAATAATAAATACCGCTCTCCAGGGAAAATGCTGTCCTCTACTCTTCAGTTCCCCCTACTGGCTAATAAGGAACAGCGATGTTAGTTTTAGTTGGCAGATTGAAGGGAGTTAGATGCTCACTGGGTTTAAAATCAGTCATCACATGCCCAAGAAAGTTGCATGTCTGTGTTTTCTGGGAGAATTTATCCAAATCATCAGTTATTCCTTTATTAGCAGAAGTTCTCCTAGTCCTCCATTTTTAGTGGTGAGTTTTTGAACTTTGTTAGCAGTAGAATCTGAATTCAAACTAAAATCTAGAACTATTCCATCCAGTACAGTGGCCAGTAGTTACCCATGGCTATTTAAATCTAAATTAAATTAAATGAAAATGTCATTTCCTTAGTTGAAATAGCTACATTTCAAAGGCTTAAAGGCCACTTGAGACTAGCGGCTTCTGTATTAGGCAATGCAGATATAAGACATGGCCACGTTACAGAAAATTTCATTGCAGACTCGAGCTAGAATGGAAGGGCAAAAATGCAAATCAGATGGAAGGGAGCTCTCAGGCTGAGGGGCTGGGATCATTTCCCAGAAACATCTCCAGTCAAGCATCTGGATATCAGAAAACAGTATTGAAAACCTCTGGCTTACTATAAAATAACAACTCCTACTGCATAATATGTCATCCATACCTACACATGAGCGCGCGCGCGCACACACACACACATATATATAATATAGCTATGAAGAGTGAAACTTTAAAACAGAATGTCATGATTTATAAAACATGCATTTTTATACCTATCTCAAGACCTTAGGACATTATACATTTTTCCCTAGAAATACTATTATTGTTCAAACCATCTTTTAGGTTACCAAGATCGTTGCAGAGCTGCACAGAAATCACTTTCATTAATTTGCGGTGTGAATTATTTGAAAAAAATGGTGGATTACATACACAAATCATCCATCTTCTTTATATCTTAGATACGAGTAGCTTTTGGCTGTTAAAAAATTCGTCTCAGAGGACAAGACTGTGCCGCATTAAGCATATCCAAAATAAAGTGCTTTGGGCTCTGAAGACATGCCACAGAGAAGTGTGCCAAGTGTTTTTTAAGAGATTCAGAATTGTGTTAGTTTCCTAGGGCTGCTGTAACAAAGTGCCACCAAGTGAGTGACTTAAACAGCAGGTCTTTGTGGCTTCGTGGTCCTGAAGGCTCGAAGGCTTGAGGGCAAGGTGTCAGCAAGCTTGGCTCCCTCTGAGAGGGGTGAGGAGAATCAGTTCTGTGCCCATCTGTCAGCCTCTGGTGGTTGGATGCAATCTTTGCTCTTCCTTGGTTGTAGAAGCATCACCCCGAACTCTGCCTTCACATTCACATGGAATTCTCCCTGTTTCTGTGTGTCCCCAGATTTTACCTTCTTCCTAAGGACACCAGTCCTATTGCTTTAGGGAACTAACCTTTTGCAGTACAACTTCCACTTAATTAATTACATCTGCAATGAATCCATTTCCAAATAAGATCACATCCTGAGGTTCTGGGGGTTAGGACCTGAACATATGCATTTGAGGGAAACACAGTTCAACTTATAACAAAAATTGTTGAAACAACTGAATTACTCAGGTTGTTTATTTGAAAAGATAACCAAAGAATTATTGGGTCAATGTCTCTGAGTTCTCCGTGATTATGCTACATCTTTTCTTCTCAAAGTCTGAAATAAGGACAGTCAACTAACAAGTTCAACAGTGAAAGCCCTGTTCATTCCAGAAAACAGAAAACACAATAAAACAGTGCTTAATATTTCCAAGATATTATTAAATGCAAACATAATTGTGGATATTCAAATGTATTATAACTCACCACTAGGTTTTAAAGACACAGATGATTACAGTATAGATGTGAATGGAAACCTTTCCACTTTCCTAGTGTGAACTTTTGTTAGTTTTTAGGAATGGCAAGTCAATATGGGAAATCACTGGGCTACACCACCATATATAACAATCTCTACCTTCTTTAGTGATTAATACTGATAATATGATTACAGCTGGCATTGATCATAAGAATGGCAAAACATGAATCCGTTTACCAGATCTTCCCATAAAGTCTGAATATGGACAGAGTCACTTTGATTATACTTTGTTTAGTTGGAAAGCATTCAATTAAACATCTGATAAAATTTTCTTGCTGTAAAAATGCAATTCGTTTTTACTAGTTTGTCTTAGATTATTTCCACGAGTAGTATTTGTCCTGGAATGCCTTACTTTGGGACTGTCTATAATTGCTTATTCCATGAATTTCGAGATTGAAAGAAGCCACAGGATTGTGTGCATGCAAGTTGAGGAACCAGACTATTTGAAAGGCTTTTTCATATTTTCATCAAAAGACTTTCAGTAGCAAGCTGGCATTGTCAGTTACGAGATGTTCTGTAGACAGACTTCCCGCAGAGATGGAGGTTCATTATATCAGAGTAAGTCTGCTTTTACATTTTATAATTAATAACAGATGCTGGTATTGGTAATAATATAGTGCATAATTATATGCATAGTTGACTTACCAGTGGATCACTTAGTAGTTTTATGGCACAAGTACAATTAAATCCATCATTAAAAATAAGACTTAATTCTACTTTGCCCTGGAGAACATATGTTTCCTAATTGAAGAGTGCCCAGAGATCATCCACCTGGAAGATGAGCGGTCGAGCAGGGAGGGACAAGTGAGGGACAGCTGGAGGTATTTATGTTGCTTGTTCCGAAGTAGCAAATACTAAGGGGAGATATTTTAGATGTCTTCAAATATTTCAAAGTTCATCATTCAGAACAGGAACTAGACTTACTCATTGTTGCTCCAAGGGCCAGACGCTAGAGGAAGGAAATTTTGAATCAATAGAAGGAAGACCTTGCTCATCAAAATCCGTCCGATTGTGACACAGGTTCTCTTGTAAAATAATGAGTGTCTCATCACTAAAAATATTAAAGTCAAGGTCAGATAACCATGTCATTGGCGGGTAGAATGGGTTTTTAAATTAAAAGTGGATCTGGACTAGATGAACGTCAAGGTTCCTTTTATCTTTCCTATTCTGTAAGCTCAGAGATAAGAACTGGTTTTCTTCCTGCAATCTTTCTTCAGTAGTCTGAAATCAAGGAAATAAATCATTCGCAACCATCTGGTGGCCTGCATGGTCCCTGACCCAATAATGTTTTATGACACATTGGAAACCTGTGAAAAATGACAGAGCAGAAATAGAGCGACAATTGCACATTTTAGAAACATTCCCATCAGAAGTATTGTTGGGTTTGGTACACAGGTCCTCCAATACCTGTAATGAGCTACACGCTTGTAGAGAAGTGTAGTTGTAAAAGTCACAGATGAAACTATTTCTGATCAGCAGTTTGGTTCCATCACATTCATGAAGTCAAATGTTTTGTGAGGGCCTCCTGGGCCTCAGGTGCTGTTGTAAAGGCTGAGGATACAGCCAAGAATGTTGCAGACAAAAATCTGTCCTGCATAATTTATATTCTAGTTAGGATGATAAACATTTAGCAAGAATAAAAACAGCAACAAAAAATAATTTCAGGTAGTGGTAAAAGCATTTTAAAGATTCTAAACAGGGTCGTGTGTTTGAGGCTGGCTTTATTGGCGAGGGAGCTACTTAGGATGGTTAGGAACCCACTCTTTTAGGAAGTGACATTTGAACTGAGAGCAGTTGATGCCAAGGACGCAGCCATGCAAAGATCTGCTGAAGAATTTTTTTTTTTTTTTTTTTTTTTTTTTTTTTTTTTAACTCCAAGAAACTACAAATGCAAAATTCCACCCAGGGCTACCCTAGTGATTACTGACTACTTACTACCTTGTTCTTTGGGATTGCTTGTGGAACCACACTGTCCAAATACTAGGTGTGAGACCTGACTTCAGCAAAACATCAGACCCCAAGCTGAAGTTGCTAGAATAGAGGCCTGGGATGCGTCTCTTCTTTCTCTCACCTGCTGAGTCGTCTACCATATCGTTACTAAAGGTCTCTGTCTAGACCTGATCTGGAGTAAAAAAAAAAAAAAAAAAAACCAACAAAAAAACCAGAGAGACAGAAAAATAAAGAAGGCTAGCAGAGAGGAAGTCTTGCCTGTGGACCTATGCTCTTGTTGGACGGGCTTCAAGGGAAAGGTGATACCACTGAGATTGTTTTCAATATTTTTTGTGCATTTTTTTCTGTGACTAGGATCCATAGCTCTCACCAGCTTTTCTTGGGGTTTTTATACCTCAAAGCGTGAAGAACCAGAGTTGTGGAGATAGTTACAGTGTTTGTCACCGCAGATACGAAACGAAGCATGAACATCTCCTCAAAGGGACTGCAATGCCATTTTCCTCCTCCGTGTGCCCCTCAAGACAAATGCATGGAAGTAGACAGGTTCACAACAGGCCCTACTTCAAATGGACCAACTCAAAATGGAAAACAAAGACGAATGGAGAGTAAAGTAAAATGTGCCCCCGTAGACACATTTCTTTGTTTTGTAGTTAGAAGAAAGACCGCTATGAAAAGATACTGACTGCTTCTTCAGAAAAATGATATTCACAGCAGGTTATATGAGGGCTGGACAGAGAGACGGTTTCCACACAGCTGAGTGCCTTCAGAACACTTTCCTTTTAGACCCTTAGTCTTTGCATCTTCTGTGTGGTGTTGGGTTTGAATAGCGAATATTCTTTGATTATTCCCTTTGTGACAAATAGTTTTGCCCCAAACCATTTCTGCCTCTTTAGGTGGTGGTTTATTTCTTCTCTGAGTAACAGAAAACATCTACAAACAGGCTGAGAGAGAAGGGCAGGGAGCACGGAAGTGCAGGGGTGGGATCTCTCTGAGCCGTGGTTTACAGGACGAGGAACCCAGATGGTAACAAGTACATATAGGTCTGCAGTGGTCATAGAAGGTACAGGGACGTATAGGGATGTTGCCCGGCATCACCCCAGTTCAAGGTGGAGGCAGCTCGCAGGGAACCATGTGGGATGGCTCATTTTTTGGTGGACACCCAGAAGAGCAGAAGCGGGGCAGGGCAGAGAGTCTCAGGCAGACTCCGTGCTGAGTGTAGATCTCCACGCAGGACTCAATCTCAGGACCCTGAGATCGCAATCTGAACTGAAACCAAGGGTCGGAGGCTTAACCGACTATACCAGCCAGGCGTCCCTAGGAGGTTCAAGTTTTTGTTCTCTCTGTTGTCTGTTATCTGCTGTGTGAGCCAAGAGTCATGAATCTGTGCTGTCCTCCCACGGATGGGAAGTCTGCTCCTCCTTATCTCCTTTATACCCTGTTGTTGGCAAATGGTATTTGCTTTATATTCTATGCTCCTTTTTTTTTTTTTTTTTCTGGGCAACATCTCAGCCCTCAACGCTTTTTGTTAACACTCTTCTCCTCTGAACAGTTAGAAGGTGAGTCAATACTATATATCTGTTTTTCACACACAACATCCTAAACATAACCATTTCCTTAGCAATTCTCTGTGGTAGAGACATGACAGAGTGTTGAAGATACAAAAGGAGTTGGTGGGAGATGGGGTATCGCTTTCTGGCAAGTTCTACATAGGTATGAGATTGATGATTTTTCTCCCAGGTAACCCTGCTCTTAAACAACTAGTAGGATTCTTCTTATAGCCAAGGAAATTGCACACACACACACACACACAAACTAAACAAAATGAGGGGCGAGTGTTGAAAGAGAAGTTCAAGGCAGGTTACAAGAGGTAACAGTGTAGGGCCCCCGGCCAGGGGCTGACCAGTTGCATTAACATGAAGTTAGTCAAGTCTTCATAGTAATGATCCACATATCAGTGGCTAGAATAAGAGATAGGAACTAGATGAACCTAAATTGGGGTACAAGAAGGTGCAGACACAGGGTAGGCGATCTTTAATAACCACGGTCTTTATGTTAGAGATATGCAAGGTGAGCACATAGAGAGGCTCGTCGTTCATTGAGACAAACAGGTGCTAGTCACGTGCAGAAAATATTTGGAAGGCATGGGCCGAAGAGGGCATTGCAAGCCAAGGGGCCATGGTGCGAAGTTAGAGCTGGAACTCAGCTGGAGCACGGGGGGCGAGGAGGGCCCCCTGGCAGGGCTGGACAGGTCAGGAGGTGCGTGAGGAAGAGTCCTGTCTGCCCGGCCACTGCAGGCATTTTATGCTGAATCCTGTGAGTAGTTCCCAAACAGAAAGGCAAGCACGTTCACAAATCCGAGGCGTTATTATGAAAAGAAGGCTTAGCCCTGAGTAGTCACAGGATTCTGATTTATTAATAATGAAACTCCCTTCTCAGATAAACACACACACGACCTCCTGCCCAGATAGTAAACGGTAGGCAGCTTTCAGGCTCCGTGGTTATTTAGATGAAATATCTCCAAGAAGTTCTATTCTCGGGGTTCTTTTATATGAAGTCAAAGACACTCCCTCCTGCCTCTTGGCTGACTCCATTATCTCCTCAGCACCTGCCAGTGGGGGTCGGGTTGCCTCTGACTTGGGGTGATGTCTGTTTTATCATCCAGAGCCCTGCAGGACCTGTTAGTGCTTGGTAGGGGGAAAATCCCTTTCATCTCCGGGCTTCGCTTGATCTAATCGGGCTCCTAACCGTTCTGCCAGTTTTGCCTCAGGTATACAAATGTATTCTTCTTTTCTCTCCCTCTCTTTCCGACATGAATCCACTGTAGATTTCCCGTTACCTCTTTACTGTTCCACTTTTCTTCTTGTGCCCTGTTAATGAAGGCTTGCAAATGTTGCCTTTAGAGTTTTGATGCAGAAGAAAGCCATTATAATATTTTGACCTGAAAGAAGTACGTCCCAAAGTAACAATTTTAGGTCTGTGCTTCAGCATCATTCTGTGGGCATTGTGAAGCAGAGTGGTGGGGAGGGCTGGGTCTCGAGCCGGGGAACAGAGCTAGGAAATGGTTGCACATGAGCCATGGGAGTGATTAGGTGACGTGCCGTAGACCTAATTTGGGCAGAGATGTGGATTTTGCATGGACTATACAGGGCAAGAGCTGCTTCCAAATGCAATGACTTGAATACGGTGGGAGCCTATTTTTCTCTCGTAAACCGTAAACTGGTCGGGGAGGGGCGGGGGCAGGCTGCTGGGCAACTCTGCTGCATGGGTTCATCCAGAGACCCAGGATGGTGAGACAGCTTCATCTTTTTATAATACCTGTCTTCCAAAATTGCTCTTCTTTTTTCTCCAGTCCCAGTCACGGGGTCAAAGGAGGGCGAGGGAAGGAGAGCATCCAACACGTTCACCGCGGCTCCCGTCGCCTCTGCTCCAGTTCCATTGGGAGGGCTCAGTTGGCCCTGCTTAGCTGCAAGGGAGGCTGGGAAGTGGGGTCTCTGGCTGGGACGCTGTGTTCCCACAGATGACACTGATTACTGTGAAGAAGTAGAGAATGGACTAGGGAGGGGGTACTAACAGTTTACAGGTATTGTCAGTGTAGATGATGCAGTGAGGGCATGGGGGGAGATGAGGTCCCACAGAGAGTTGGTGTGAGATCTGCACTGGAGGACAAAGTTGGAAAATGGCACCCCCTATGGGAGACCCACCTATTGGGGGCAGAGGAGAAATGGAAAGCAGTGTCCTGGAACGAGTTTCCTTAGTGAAGAAGCCTGCTTCAGAAGTGAAGACTTTGGAGGTTAAATCTTCACTTGCTCCTTACTAGCTGTATGACCTCGGGCAAGGTTTTCGTGTCTCTGTTTTTGTTTTTTTTTTTTTCTTTTTTCTCAGCTGCAAAATGCAGATAACCAAAGTACCCTGCTCAGGCTTTGTTTGGAGAGTGAATTAACATCTGTGAAACCCTTAGAACAGCACCTGTTTACATAACATACTACATGTCATAGCTGAGAGGTAAAGTAAATTAGGGATTGGAAAGCACACCTTGGATTTTTCAAATAAGATAGACTGTGATAGAGCTCTGTAAACATGCATGACCTTATTTGAGCTCTAAAATGTTTCTTTGAAGGTGCAGTATTATTACCTCCATTTTACAGATGAGAAAAGTGAGGCACAATGAGGCTAAGTGACCTAGCTTAGCTAGGTCATAGCTTGTCAGTGACTGAGCTCAGATCTATTTGATTCCAAACCCCATATTTTTACACACTAAAGTTTTGAGATGTGGAATACCTGGTGAGGGACAAGCTGAGCGCTTGTAGCTTCTTTTTCACTGGTGAACCACAATGTCTTTATTTGTAGAATGAGATAATAACAGTACCTACCTCATTCTAGTAGTACAAAGATAAATGGAGCTTCTTAATGAGAAACTCTTAGCAAACCACTTGGCAAATAATAAACACAAATCTTCAATGCATGATGGTAGCTAGTGACAGTAATGACGATAAATGTAAGTTATGAATGTATTTATTAAAGTAAATAGAACAATTAACGATCTATGATTAGATTTTTAACCAGCCAAATTGCACCCAGTTCTGAGAGTAAATACAGGAAAAGTATGTATTTTCTGGTTATATGTATTTGTGCTGGGTGAAAGTAGATTTTCAGGTCAGGGTTTTTGGGGACGTCATGTGATTACCCACTCCCTTGTTTTAACACCTTCCCCCTTCTTACAGTTGAAATTTAGGTGGCCAAAGGGCCCAATGAGAGACACTGTTTGAAGGAGCAGCTTGGAAATGTGCTTGTGCTCCTTCAGGCAGGGAGAGCTCGCTGCTGGAGGGGGCCTCACCGGCCAGGACGGCGCTGTCTGGGTTTTCTGACTCTAGAGTTTCTTTACAACCACATCTTTTTGTAAAAACGAAAAATGTTCTGTACTTGCAGTCTTTTAAATTTGGTGATTCTGTCTATGCGATGGGAATATTGTGACAATGAAACAAGGTATGAGGGACTGTCATTAAGAAACAGGAAGACTTTGGGCGCCTGGGTGGCTCAGTCAGTTAAGTGTCTGCCTTCGGCTCAGGTCATGATCCCAGCATCCTGGGATCAGCCCAGAGTTGGGCTCCCTACTCAGAGGGGAACCTGCTTCTCCCTCTCCCTCTGCCCCTCCCCACCTCTCTCATGCTCTAGCGCTGCTGTGTCTTTCTCTCAAAAGAAAAAAAAAATTAAAATTAAATCTTTTGAAAAAGAAATAAGAAGACTTTTTCTACTGCACTTCCTATGCATGGGTTTGCTTAACCTTACTCTTAAAAGAAGAGGAAGTCCCATGGTGAATTTTATTACTTGCTATTTAATTTTCTTTTTTTTGAAGAAACATTTCTTTCCCTGCAACATTTGTGGTTATCAGTGGAGAACATTTGATCCAACCTGTGTGTAAATCTCATGGACTCATGAACTGCATTCAGTTTTTTTGATTTTAGAAGAAATAAGGCTGAAGATTATATATTTGTACCTGATAATTAACACAATCATTTCAAACTTTAAAGTCATTACCAAACGTCCATTAGAAAAATATCAATACTGGCATGTATTGGCACCTAGATTTTATTTATACATTATCTTCATAAACTGATTACAAGTCTGCCTAATTTTTTAATGTGGGCTGTGAATATTGAGTACCAAAGAGCCAAGGGGTTCTTCCAATTTTAGAAAATCATTTTGGAGATAGATCAGAGCATAATTTCAAGTTTATCATTTCCTCAGGTGAAATGAGGCCTCCTGACATGCCTTCCAACAGATTCTAGGAAATGTAGGGATTAGTGATTTTTTTTCCTCTGATAAAAAGGTACTGTTATTGTTTATAATTAACAGTTCACCAGAATTTTAATATTTCAGCAAGTAAAGTAGGTTAGCCATTATGTTTATTCATACCTTTGAATTTTCTGAAGTTATTAATGTAGGACTAACATAGCTTTGTTTAGGAAGAAAAATATTCAAGGTAAATCAACTTTGAGTATTCTATTTTGAGAAAAGCAAGTAAGTGTAATTCAGTTCTTTCCAATTCTGAATAAAACCCCCTTTGTGAAATGGAATGCAGTTTTGAACTCTAACATTTCTGTTTCCTCTTTGACTCACTCAACAGAAATGTTTGTTTATGCAACTAAGTCTCTATGAATAGTACAATAGAATGTATAGAGAGGCACATCTGTATTTTTTTTTTTTTTTCTAGACTTGGTGTCTTGTTTTTCAACAACAGTGTCCAAGTTTCACTGAAAAGTGTAAACCTTAAGTATGGTTATCTGACTGGCTGAAAATAAGCTCAACAGCTTGTGTTCAGATTGAATTTCTTCAATGAGGATGATGTGGAAGGGACCATCAGCCCTGGAGCTCTTTCTATGAAGCGTGTAGAGTGGCAGAGGAGGACGGTGCTTATACACAGTGCTTATACACTGGGAATCTGGGAAAACACTGTCCTCAAGAAGAGGAAAGTTCTTTTGGAAAGTTAATCCCTAACTTTAAGTAATTGTGTAAATGATTCACTGATATTCAACATGAAGCTTGATACGTTGCAAGTTGCTACAATGCCTTCTGGTCATCATCAGAAAATATTGAATTGTATTCAGTATAGAGAGATTTGTACTTAAGGAATTCTTTTTTTTAAAGATTCTACTTATTGGGCGCCTGGGTGGCTCAGTGGGTTAAGCCTGTGCCTTCGGCTCAGGTCATGATCCCGGGGTCCTAGGATAGAGTCCTGCATCGGGCTCTCTGCTCAGCAGGGGGCCTTCTTCCCTCTCTCTCTCTTTCTGCCTCTGCCTACTTGTGATCTCTCTCTCTGTCAAATAAATAAATAAAATCTTTTAAGAAAAAAAAGATTCTACTTATTTATTGGAGAGGAAGAAAGAGGGAGTGAGAGAGAGCCTAAGTAGGGGGCAAGGGCAGAGGGGGAGGGAGAGGGAGAAGCAGGCTCCCTGAGCAGGGCTCCATCCCAGGACCCTGGGATCATGAATCAAGCCTAAGACAAATGTTACTGACTTAGCCATCCAGGCGCCCCCCTATTTAACAAATTTTAATGACAAACTTAAGTACTAAAATTGTCTGGTTTGAGGGGTTATCTATGTGCTTTTAAAACTAAATGAGGTAGTGATAGGGCTGACATATTGTTACAAAAAATTAAGGAACCTAAGACGTTTGCTTTGAATAAGCAACCATTGCCCACCTCCATGTGGAAATAATCTTTAGGGATTATTAGCTGAGATCTGGAAGGAGACCAGGCCCTGACTATGTGTCATATGATACAGTCTCATGTCCACACTTCTCGGGAACCTGAAAAGCTTTTTGCTTGGAATCCAAACCTTCACAACAGCCTTGGTTGTCTGAATATTGTACTGCATTTTCTAGTTTTTTAAAGTTAAAAATCAGTGTTATTTTCAGAGTAACATTGACCAAATCAGCACAATCCAGAAAGAGCTCAGTAGGCTGATGCAGTGTATATATTTAGAAAACTTGAGGGAAATAGGAATATTTAGTTTGGAGAAGAGAGTAGTTCAAGAGAAAGTGATTGCTTCAGATAACCGCTCTCCACTTAATGGAAAAGGGATCACTGGAGAGCAGAACCAGGACCAACACATCTTATTCAGAAGACAGGTTCCAGGGACACCTGGGTGGCTCAGTCGGTTTAGGCTCAGGTCATGATCCCAGAGTCCTGGGATTGAGTCCTGCATTGAGCTCCCTGCTCAGCAGGAGTCTGCTTCTCGCTCTCTGCCTGCTGCTCGATCTCTCTGACAAATAAATAAATAAAGTCTTTTAAAAAATGGAAAAAAAAAAAAAAGAAGAAGACAGGTTCCAATAAGGAAAAGTTGAAGTATTATTGTTTTCAAGTGCGGACAGGATGGTCTCGTGAGGCAGGGAATTCCTTTCATTACAAGTACCTTTTCTTTGAAGGTTCTTTCTGTGTGTATATGAGCCATCCTTTCTTGTTATTTATTTATTTTTTTGTACATCTTGTAATTTTTGTTATTGTTGAGAACTAGACCTTTTAAATAATAACCCTAGAGTTTGTTGTGGTTGTTGTTTTCTTGTTCCTTAATAACTTTCCTGAACAAATTCTGTGAACTCTGTATTCTTTGTCATGTGTGGCCACTGAAGTCTGCTCAGTTAACGTAGGGGTCAGTTGCTACCTGGAACCAGTAAGCCTCCCAGTCTCTGCCAAGGGTGCACAGAGCTTCATATTTAGCCAGAGGTAAGATCTTAGTGCCTTTAGGTCTTTCCTTAGCATGGACATAGCCCTGGGCAGCAGCACCGCTTGACTCAGGTGTGCAACTTTGCAGATCCCCACAAGTATCCCAGAACTTTGTGAAGGCTTCTGGGGACTTCTCATTCCCCCAGATTTTCTTTTTAAGCTTTTTGACTAGCTCCTTGTGTGGAATTATTATGAGCTGCCTCAGGCAACCTCAGTGTTCCTCTGGTTACTTTTGACAAACACCCTCAGGGAAAAGGCTGTTGGGCTGGTGGCGCTCCAACTCAGGTTCAGAGAAAAACAGCTTGCAAGTGAGGTCTTCCAGGGAATCTCAAGATAGGACACATAATGACAATTCTCTGAGGATGGGGCTTGGAAGGGGCTCCAATCCTATTCTGTTGCCTCTGGCTTCCAGGCCACTGGTTTTCACCATAATTACGGGCTGTTGATTTTCAAGGCTACTGCAAAGCTGAGTAGAGGGGATAGGAGAGAGCTAATTAAAATGTGACAGAGCTTGCCTATCTGACTGAGACTTAGGTACTTTTCTTGAATAATGCTCCTCAGATTGGTACAAACTTTGGTTAATTTTCAAAGTTCTAAAAATGTTGATTTTGTTAGTTCTTTCATTGCTTACATGGAAGAGAGACTATTGAGGGTCCTTTCTCTGCCAGTTTTGCTGATGTTGTTCTGGAAGTGCTTCTTAACCATATTTTTAAAGGTTAAAAAGTTGAGTTCATTAATTTCCAAAGTCCCCTACCACTCTAGCACATTCAGTGTTAACTAGTATATCTCATCTCCCAAACCATCCCAGATGATATAATTTACTATCCCTTTTTTATAAATGTGGTTGTTTAAAATATAATTAGAACAGACTCTCCCCAAAGCCAAAATATGAAACACAATAGACTGTAGTTATCAGTCTCTGCTTGATTTTACTCACAGATTGGAAAAAGAAACATTACCTTTCCTATAGCTTTTTAAAGTTAGAATGAATTATTCAAAAGGGGTAGGAGATCTTATGCTAATAAGAAGACCTATATATCATGATAGCGCTGCCTCATTCATAACATTGTGCCCCAAAAGAAAAAGAAGAACTATCTAGGTAAAATTTAAATAGCAGTGACTACTGAAAAGGTAAAAATCAAATGATAATTGACTTAAAGCATTTCACAGGATTGAAACATCACTGTATGTGTTTCTTGGATGGTTTACATTTTATTCTCAAGTTCATTTTAATTATTATAAGATTATTGATATGTCTCTTCTGTGTATTTACTTATTAAACATCCATTTTTGTTCTAAGTACTGAGACTATAGGTAAGGAATTAACTAAACATAAGCCACAGCCATTTTGTATCAATTTCTTTTTTCTAAAGATGGATCTGGTGATCTGGTACTGGCAGTGAGGTTAAATAATGTATCCATATAAATCAATTTTCCAAATGTTTGAAGCTAAACCTTTTCAGTTTAACTCACTTTAATGTGACCCTCTCTGCTTCATGAGAAGGTAGTGATCTAATGTCTGAGTGACAAAAAAAATCATTTTAGATCATGACTTCACTGTCCTGAAAAACAGCATTAGCCCCCACGGCTCTTGGGAGCAAGGGCTGTTCCACGAATACTGAGTAGCCAACGCATCAGATCAAAACTGACAAGCCCTGGACTCTTACCATGGACTGACCCCACTCTAAGAATTAAGTATATTTATTCACTTAATTTTCCCACTATCCCAAGTAGGTAGGCACTATTATTATCTTTTTCAGATGGGAAAACTGAAGCAGAGAGAGTAAGTAACTTGCCCAAAGTCACATAACTTATAAGTAGGAGAGCAGGGATTTGAAATTCAGAATTCTGGCTCTGTGGTTCATGATCTTAACTTTTAGTCTATCCTGTAAGATGCAAGGATGCTTGTTAGAATTACACATAAACATAAGAGTGAGTTGGCTCTGAGAGCTTAGCTGAAGGAAACTCTTTGAAAAGGATTTGAACTTTGGTGAATTTTCTTTGTGACACATAGAATAAGTCTGTGCGTGTATGTGTATATGTGCCTGTACATGCATATTTGTGTGCATAGTAAAAAAGTAAAATGGCCAGAAAGTGATTTTATTAAACCAGTGTTAATTAGTATTAAATTTTAAATATTTTAATTTTGCTTTTTGGTAAAATTGATGATGCTTTGCTTATCTTTTGCTGTTAATCTGTGTTACATGATTAACCAGGAAACTGTCTAGAAATATGTCTTTGGCTAGTTTTACACAATTTTTTGTTTCTTGAGAATAATGACTTACTGGAGTAAAGTTACTGATCAATGTCTTTGGAAATCTAAGAATTGTGTGTTATTCATTCTCCTCCAGTATAATGCACAAATTAACAACTGATTCAGTAGTCTTGCTTTCCTTGATTTAATTGAGTTCTTTGTGGAATCTGGAGAAGAAAACAAGGAGGCAATTTTTAAAGTTATTATTAATTTCTTTTTATTCAAGTAGTTGCCTCAGTAGGGTAAGCAGCCTGAGACACTGTTACCACAAACTCAGAAGAAAAGTTTTGAAAAGTCAAGTTCTTCTTATTGGGAGATAATTTTCCATGATTCTCTAGCATTTCTGCATGTCTTGTGAATAGAAGCACTGGATGTGTTTGTTTTGGACTATCTTTTCAAGGGTGGTTTTTAAATTCTATTAATTAATTAATTAATATGAGAGAGAGAAAGAGAATGAGCAGGGGGAGGAGCAAAGGGAGAGGGACAGCAGACTCCAGCTGAGCCTGGAACCAGACACAGAACTTGATCTCATGGCCCTGAGATCATGACCTGAGCCAAACTCAAGAATCAGATGCTTAACCGACTGAGGCACTCAGGTGCCCCTCTTTTCAAGGGTTTTTGCACAGAAAACAGCCTTGAAGGTAGAGATAGTGTCTCCCTCCAGAGTAAAGGATGCATTTATTTACTGTGTAGTATGAGAAAGATAATGTCTTTCTTCAAAGCAAAGGACAAGTATGTTTACTGCCTACTGTGAAAGATTAGGGTTCCCAAAACTTGAGGGTTCTCCTCCATCACACAACCTGCTGCGTATGCAGGCATCATGTGGCTGTCTCTGTGTTGTCCTCGGATCTCCAGGAACTGCCACATACTCTGGCTGTTGCTATTGTTATGAGTAATAAAGTCTCTGGTCTCTGTCTTCTGCCAGAAGTTCATGAAACTGAGACAAGTGAAATTGTTTGCTTCCAAATAGAGTAAAATCTCAGAATCTTCAAACTTCTTGAAATTTATCATTCTAAAATTCTTTCCTAGATTTTCACCTTCATTTAGAATGAACTTCACTTTAGAAGAATGAATTATCATTTCTTTGTTGTGGATTCAGTTGGAGACATGGCATGTTCCCCAGGCTTTGTTCACTGGAGAAATATCTTATGGCAATTGTTAGTCACATTCTCCCGCCTTTCCTTTGCCCCACCCATCCCATGATCCTTGGTTATAGTTCTTCTTTTTTTACCCCCCCTCTTTTCTTCTTTTGGAATTCTCTTCTGCCTATCACAGGTACTCCATAGTCTTTTATACATAAAACTAAATACAAGCAAATGAAGTCAGGTGTTTTTAGTGTGTAGGGGAGCTAAAGATTCTTTCAGACCCTTATCTGGTGGAACTAGAACTTGATGTCATACGAGAACCCCCCACCCCCACCCCAGTGTACTTCTGCAGGCACTGGGCAGAAGTGGGTGCATGTGGAGTTGGGGAAAGGGAAGAGATGGACTTCTGCCCACCAGCATATTTCAGTAGTAGACTGGGCAAACATTCCTGATCCTTGGGGGAAAGTCTCTGACCAAATGAGCTATCCTCTAACAGTGAACACAAACAATAGTAAGGAAACATTATTTTTGAAAATTTGGATTATTCTTTATCAGGGGTCAGCAATCTATGGCCTGTCCCCCAAATCTGGCCTACTGCTTTTTTTTTTTTTTTTTTTTTTTTTTGTTCATGAGGTTTTGCTGGAACGCTGCCATGCGCATTCATTTACATACTGTCTGTGGTGGCTTTCTGGTTACAGTGGCAGAGGTGAGCAGTTACCATAGAAACCATACAGCCAGCAAAGACTAAAAGATCGACTATCTGACCCTTTACAAAAAAAGGAGTTTACCAACCCCTGCTCTAGTCATGTTTTAGGCCAGTGGTTTTCAATTTCCGGTTGTGAGGAAGACAGAAGAAGGACTGAGCTCATCAGAATTCCCTGGGCAGGCTCACCTCCATCTGCCCTCTGGTTTCTCAGAGGTGTTCCCTATTGAGAGTCACTGTGTTAAACTTTTATGATTCAAGTTGTTTGGTTCCATTAACTGATGTAGATTGTTTGTTTTCATTGTTTTGACCCTCTGTAACGCCCCCAAAGTAATACTGTGTTATCTCTTTTACAGGGTTGTGGGAAGAAAATGTATTCCTTCTTGAGAGGAACCAAACAACTACAGGTGCTAAGGTTTCTGGGTGTCTCCATTGGCGTGACACAAATCTTGGCCATGATTCTCACCATTACTCTGCTCTGGGCTCTTTATTATGATAGAAGGGAGCCTGGGACAGACCAGATGATGTCTCTGAAGAATGACACGACTCAGCACCTGTCATGTCACTCAGTGGAACTGTTGAAACCCAGCCTGTCGAGGATCTTTGAACACACATCGATGGCAAACAGCTTTACTACACACTTTGAGATGGAGGAATTGTAGAGAATGTCCAAGAAGGAAACCACAAATTCATTTTATTGGACTTGTGAATTTTTGAGCAAACACTTATCTGTTTCAGAAATGTGTAGAAATAAAAATGTGGCCATAAAGGAATGACTAAGCATAGAATTTTCTACCCTTTAAAATAAAGAGGGAAAATTCCATTTTATAAGTCACCCCGGACAATGGTTGATGCCCTTTATAATGCTGAGGACAGATCTAATACCCACTTTATAGCCTGTATAAGATTTTTACTGAACACAATTATGCTTTGAGGCTTAGACTTTGGCATAGTTTGACCAACATTTCTGAAGCCATGTAAACAAGTTAAGCTATGGTGGATTTGGGGCTACAGTAAAGTTTTATTTACTTCCATAAACTTGCTAGTATATCAAGTAGCAATGAACTTCTAACATGGGAAATTAGGCAGTATTAATGAACTATATTATTTGGTGACATATTCTTTTGAGAGTGGGTAGATTATACATAAGTAAACTCTGAAGATTGGTGACTACCTAAATGTGATTTTATTTTTTTTCTGGCTACTTAAAATATTCTTATTACTTACAAGAGCAAATTAACACATTGTCTTAAACTGATCAGGGATCTATGTGTATATAAGAGTCTGTGTTAAGTCTGTAAAATTCCGTAGATTTCAGTTCTTATAATGTTAAGAATAACAAGTGTGAGTGAAAAGGATAAAATTGTCCTGTATAACACCATTATTTTTAACCTTTCCTGTTAATAGAGCTTTAAAATTCCATCTTGGGCTTATATTACGTACATAACTGTTAACTTAAATACTTAACCACTAATTTTGAAAAATTGCCCGTGTGATGCATAGGAATCATTATAATTCAGAATGTAGTCTGGTCTCTAGAAAGTATTAACAAGAAAGCTTACACATGATGTAGTTCATTCAGCACAATCTTGGATGTTACCTTTCTCCCAAACTAAGGCTCTTTCTGACACTCAATTCTTTTTAAAATCAGTTCACCTTTGTCTTCTCCAAACAAGAGGCAATAGTCTACAAGTCTGAATATAATTCTGCAGAGAATAGTGTTCCTTTTCTCCAGAAAAATGCCATTAGAATCATTAAAATAAGTGACAATTTAACTAGAGATATACTTTGCTTTATTTCACTGATTAAGATACTGTGGTGAATCACACAGATTAAATTTTTTACGAGAGTAAAATATATTTATTTGAATGGGGAGAGTGCATTTTACTGTATTTTGTGTATTACGTTCATTTCTCAGAAAATGGAAAGAAAATTAAAATGTGTCAATAAATATTTTCTAGAGAGTGTTAATTTGTCTCTAATTTTTATACATTATAAGCATGTTTACCACTTAACAGGATTAGCAAGGGGAGAGAAATATAAGAAATCACTGAGGGGCACCTGGGTGGTTCAGTGGGTTAAAGCCTCTGGCTTCAGCTCAGGTCATGATCCTAGGGTCCTGGGATCGAGCGCCTAGACGGGCTCTCTGCTCAGCAGGGAGCCTGCTTCCCCCTCTTCTCTCTCTGACTGCCTCTCTGCCTACTTGTGATCTTTGTCTGTCGAATAAATAAATAAAATCTTAAAAAAAAAAAAAGAAATCATTGAGTAAAGTAACAATAATGATTTCCAGACTCTGGAACTAGTCTGTAAGAGGATGTATCTTCAGTGAAGAAAAATGAAAAGATACCCATTTATTTTTCAGGTTTGTTTTTGAGTTAAAGGATAAATAATGCACCTTTTTCTATAATATAAAAATATGCACATTCATGCTAATTTATCTTCTCAATGTTTTACATCCCAGTCTCTTAAAGTAATTTTTAGAAGAAAATGAGCCTAAGAAAAGCACTATTTGAAACCAACTGCCAGATTTCGTCTCCTCCATAGGTTGAATTGAAAATTGAGTAAATCCTTTGCTCATTCAGAACGAAAAGCATCCCTTTTTATAATTTCCTCCATACCCCCCTCCCCATAACTTCACCTAAAATTGAGACAGCTATGAGTAGTATTTGAATTATTTGGATAAAGGTCAAATTATCCAAATAGCTGCTTTTCTTTTTTTTAAGATTTTATTTATTTTGTTGACAGAGAGTGAGCCAGCACAAGCAGGGGGGAGCGGCAGAGGGAGAGGGAGAAGCAGGCTCCTCGTGGAGCAGGGAACCCCATATGGAGCTCGATCCCAGGACCCCGAGATCATGACCTGAGCAGAAGACAGACAAACGTTTAACCTACCGAGCCACCCCGGCGCCCCTGAAAGCCTGCTTATTTTGTTGATGTGTCTCAGGGACAGAAAGAACAGGCATATATTGTGTTGACTTCAGTTTAAAAAAAAAAGTAAAATCCTCAAATTATAAATAAAAGTCATTTTCTCCATTTTTAGACTTCTGATATTTTGATTTATCACTGATTTAGTACTCTAGAACAGCCAGCATAAATTTAGGCAATGATCTTATATAGACGGCACTGGCTTACGGAGAAGGAAGGAACGCCGTTTTGGGGGGGTGGTGGTCGACGCAGACCTCTTAGGGTGGGTGGGGGTGCGTGCAGCTGGAATAACAGCTTCCAGACACCTTAAAAAGTCTATTGACTACGGGAGCGCTGAAGGAGCTCACTGTTTGGGTATGCTGCAAACAAAATTGCTAAGTATTTTGGGGGGAGTTTTTTCATAAGCTTTCTTTTCCAAAATTCACCACGTTTTTAAAGTAAAAATTTAAGACTATTTTCAGGCTAGTTAATAGTCCATTCAGAGTCTCCTGGAGATTCAGAATTGATAGTAGGAGACAGTGTCTGTTCTCAAGCACTGTATGATCTGGTGGCGAGACACTCATGCTGATCACAGATAAAATTCATAGAAGACACAGTGAGTGGGGTCGTGGTGAGGAATAGGAGGCTGAGAAGAGGAGAAGTAAGGCAGCTCCACCAAAAAGGTGGCTTTCCAGCCGAGTCAGGAAGGAAGAGTGATGTTTCCCTAACTCACGGAGAACATTCCATGACTCTGAAGTTAAAAAGTGTGTATTATCTTGGGGGGTGGATCTTGTCCTTTCATGTGGTTAGACAGAGCACAGGATGCTTGAAGAGCTGCCATGGAAAAGGGAATGGGTGAAATTTAGGTTTTTGAACTTCACTTCATAAGCTAAGCGGGGGGTCATTGACGTATTTTCAGAAGAAGCGATTTGCCTTTCAGGAATTTAACCAGATTAGCCGGTGAGTGAGAGACGGGCGGCAGTGAGACAGGTGCAAGTATGCAACCCCATGGGGCGGCCATTCTTTATCTTGTGTAGGCACGGGCCACTCCAGATTCTAGAACACTCCAGACTCTGGCAGAGGGCTGACTAGATTGCTGCCACTGTGGTCCTGGAGAGAGAAGGATCCTTAGCAGGGCAATGGAAGTAAAAAAAATAAAATAAAATAAAATATGCAATGCATGCATTAGATTACAGCAGGGTGACTCCACAAAAATTGGCATCAGATTGAGTACGGAATGAGGAGTAAAAGACCTGAAATTTCTGAATTTTGTAGCTAGTGCATTGGCAGTGGCATTAACCTAGATAGAAGACTGGAGGAGGAGCGGGTGTGTGGGAGGGTAATTAATTTGTTTGGGACATACTGAGTCGGACATGCCTACAAGACCTGCAGATGGAGATGTCTTCAGGCAGCTGTAAATTCCAGTCTGGAGCCCAGAGAGTTCACTGTCGAGCCTGAGAATTGGTATGCATTTCTTTCTGATCTCAGAAAGCCTGACAGAAAATGGGCAGAGAACCAAATCTAATACGAGAAGAATCTTAAGTGTGATGCTACAAGAGCTTCCTTTTGTCTGAACTCCCACTCCTGAGAATGCTTCAAGCGAGGTAAAGAAAAGAGAAATGAACATACCACGGAATCTTCTGTGGCAAAAGGAGCCGCCCTTTAAAAAAAAAATTACTGCCAAGTGCTATGTTGCTTATCCAACCTCACTTCCAATGATCGCCCTGTGATTTACAAGTGGAGTCATCTTTCCTGTTAACCGGGTTCTTTTTCCTCTTCTTCAAGCATCTCTTACAAGCATGTATGGGAAAGCCAGTCGTGACCATCTTGAAAACCATTTATTTTCTCTTAGAATACGTTATTGCGATCATTTTTCATCTTATGCATTCATGGTGCCTACCAAGGGCCAGGCCCCAGGGTGTTAGGTATATTACACAGATTTTTCTCAGCTCTCTACAACTTTTTTGCAGTCTACAGGCATCGTGATCCTCATTTTACAAATGAAGAAGAAGAGGGACTCAGAGAGATGGAGGAAATGGTTTTTACTAGTGAGTGGTAGTGCTCTAACCTTTCCCCCTCACCACGTTGGGACATGGCATCTCCATCAGCCTGCGGTAGAACTCAGCCATTGCCTTCCATAGAAAGCTGAATCCTCCTCCAGGTCAATCAGCATCTCAGGCCCAATGCGTCTCCGAATTCTGGTACTTCCTTCTTCAAAATGAGTATTTTTCTCTAATTTCATTTTTCCCACTATTTCCCAGAACAAGTCCAAACTATCTAAAACTTTGATTGAAGCCATATGCTTCTCTTTTCTCCCACCTCTTGTCTCCTCCCATTGATCTATCTTACATGCATACACAGCCAAATTCATTTCTTTTTTTAAAAAAGATTTTATTTACTTATTTACTTTAGAGAGAAAGAAAGAGCAGGGAGAGGGACCGAGGGAGCAGGAGGGAGAGAATCTCAAACAGACTCCACGCTGAGTAGGGAGCCCAATGTGGGGCTTGATCTCATGACCCTGAGATCATGACCTGAGCCAAAATCAAGAGGCAGATTCTTAACAGACTGAACCAACCAGGTGCCCCCAAATTAATTTCTTTAATCAACTTTATCTAGGTGAGATATCTATATCTCACATGTTTTAAGTACTAGTTTTGCAAATATATACATGCCTATAACTACAACCACAACTGAGGTATAGAACATCTCATTATTTCAAAAAAGTTGCACCTCATGACTTTGCTGTAAAACTCAACAATCCCTATTCCTAGCCCCAGGCAACACTGACTTGCTATGTCACTCATTTCTTATAAAACACAATTCCTATCATATCACTTCCTTACTCAACACTTCCAGAAGTTTTTTGTTTGAATTAAGACAGAGCTTTCTAGCTCATTCGTGTATGTGTCATTTATGTGGCCTTTTGGGCTAAATGAAGGTCAGAAATGACTGACTATCCTAGGTCTTGTCCAACTAAGTGTCCATTACATGGAAGCAATAACTCAGCGCCCAGGTGTGGCTGCAATACAGTGTCTGAAACAAAATAGAAGTGAGTTTATGAGTCATAAAACATACATGCGTGAGTAGCCCAAGGAGTCAAGGCCTTCTCTCCTGCTGCTGGGCTGTGCTAAGACATTTCCCTGGTTCACGTGGTCCCACAAGGCACACTCTACTTACACATACAGGCTGAAGAAAGGGGAAAGTGGAATGGGAAGAAACATGCTTCTTTCCTTTACAGGCACACACAGAAACACACATCACGCCCATTCACATCTCACAGCTCTAAAGGAGAGAGGGGATAGTTTTGTTCCAGAAACCCATGTATCCAATTGAACTAGGAAGTTCTATGACGATAGAAGGAGAAGAAATTGGTATAGGTGTCAGTTAGCAAACTCTACCACATTCCTCAGTGCTTGTAGGATAAAATCTTCCACTTGAACTAATTTTTCCAGAACTATCCCTTTTACTTTCCCACAGGTTCATATATACCAGCCACATGGGTCAACCATGGTCTACTCATTGCCTCTGACATTGTGGGATGTATCTTGGGCCTCCTTGCTTTAGCTCACTTCACAGTGTTCCTCCAACATAACTTTATCTCCACAGGCTCACCCTGAACTCAGCCTTTTTTATTTGATTTTTTAAAAGATTTATTTATTTATTTCAGAGGGAGAGAGAGGGAGAACTCAAGCGGGGTTTGGGGGCAGAGGGAGAGGGAGAGAGAAAATCCTTAAGCAGTGCAGAGCCTGATGTGGGGATCCATCCCAGGACTGTAGGACCCTGAGATCATGACCTGAGCTGACATCAAGGGTCAGACACTTAAATGACTAAGTGAGTAGTCATTAGTCTAGGCACACCTACCCTCAGCCTTTAAATCCCGGCTCAGCAGCCACTGCCTATGTGCAGCTTCCCCTGACCACTCCAGCCCTCAGCAAACTGTCCTCCTCTGAGCTCAGCACTTATTAGTTGCCATGATATCTAGGTAGCTCCTTGTGTTTTCTATTTTATAACACTATTTTTCATTTATATTATTATTTTCTCTTCTCATGTTGTTTTTTCTTAGGAACAAGCATGCTACGTTGTATCCCACTCAACACTTTGCTTAGGGCTGTGTAGTGTTTCTTGGGTATCAGTGCATATCTATTCACTATGTGTATGAATTAATACATGCATGAATTATGAGTTAGTTAAGTGAATCAAAAGCTATTGTCCAAAGTGATTCCAATAAGGAGAAATTACTCTAAAGGAGGCCATCTGTTCTTGACTGGGATAGAAGACACTGGGTTATCATGGGCTAAGTACTAATTTAGCTGTAAGTGGTTATAGATTCGATCTGCAGAATGTAGTTAGATCTCAGTCATGTCTTATAAATGTCTGAGTGAACTATCAAATTGTACTTGTGGTGTAACAATATAATAGTCTTAGATTTATAAAATGCTTTCATGTCTAACTCCAAACCCTATAATCTACATTTGTTAAACTGGAATGTACAGAGTAAAAGCTCAGTTCACATCACTGGGGGAAAAAAAAAACAACAAAAAAACAAAAAAACTCTGTGGAGAGTTAAGGATTGTAGCAGATTACTACTAATCTTGTAATTTTCATGTAGCTCTAGAAAGTAACTTAAAAAATATGTGGCATTTGAAATTTCTGCTCTGAGTGTATCGATATAGCATTTCATTTACCCTTCTCATAGTACCAGTGAGGTAAGTTTTATAAGAAAGAAAAAGTTACCTGTGGATCAGAGATCTTAAGGAACATACCTAAAATTACACAGCAAGGAAGTGCAATTTTAACCAGGTTTGTCTAAATTCAAAGTTCATGCTCTCAATGACTTTATAAGAGAGCTGTTATATTAACAAAGTTCCCAAATTATTTTCAATTTCTTTGTCATGACATGTTATTTCAATATGCTGCTGAATTTTGCTAATTTGTATTTCTTTAGAAATTTTTTTGTATATGTTCGAAAGTTATATTCATTTATTTTGTGTGTGAACTCATTTATCTTTTATAGATACTGTATCATGGACAAGCTAGAGTCCTACAAATTATTTATTTTCAATTATTTTTTAGTCTGAGAATTTAGAAGGTATACATCCTGTCTTTAATTCTATGAGAAAAAAATTCTTTTTAAAATCTGTTTATTATCAACATTCAGAATGCAAAAATAGGACTTCCACTACCAGCTAAAATGGAATAATGGAGATTAAATGTATCCTTCTCCTTGAAATACACAATAACAACAGTTTTTGAAACAATGTTTTTTTAAGACACTGAAGATTCGGCAATAAAGAGAGTGATCTTTGAGAAGCTGGGTGCCTAGGTGGCTCAGTGGGTTAAGTCTCTGCCTTTGGCTCAGGTCATGATCCCAGGGTCCTGGAATCGAGCCCCCCATTGGGCTCTCTGATCAGTAGGGAGCCTGTTTCCTCCTTGCTTTCTACCTGCTTCTCTGCCTACTTGTGATCTCTGTCTATCAAATAAATTTAAAAAAAGAAAAAAGATTTAGGAAGCTGGTAAGGAATGGAGTGAGTGCTGTGGTTTCCCCAACTTATTTCCTTGAGAGAGTTTCCAGAATATGGTGGAAGGAGAGAGAACCTAAGCAGAACCTGACTTCTATATTTAGAAGAGATAAAGCTCAGAGTATAGGGAGACCAAGGCAAGTGAGTTTGAGAATAATGGAGAAGAGAAAAACATGGATAAAGAGCTCAACAGATATGTGAAATATCTCCTTTGAGTATTTATTTTTTTTTAATTTTTTGTAAACATATATTTTTATCCCCAGGGGTACAGGTCTGTGAATCGCCAGGTTTACACACTTCACAGCACTCACCATAGCATATACCCTCCCCAATGTCCATAACCCCACCCCCCATCTTCCAGCCCCCCTCCCCCCATCAACCCTCAGTTTGTTTTGTGAGATTAAGAGTCACTTATGGTTTGTCTCCCTCCCAGTCCCATCTTGTTTCATTTACTCTTCTCCTACCCCCTTAACCCCCCATGTTGCATCTCCTCTCCCTCATATCAGGGATATCATATGATAGTTGTCTTTCTCCGATTGACTTATTTTGCTAAGCATGATACCCTCTAGTTCCATCCACGTCGTCGCAAACAGCAAGATTTCATTTCTTTTGATGGCTGCATAGTATTCCATTGTGTATATATACCACTTCTTCTTTATCCATTCATCTGTTGATGGACATCTAGTTTCTTTCCATAGTTTGGCTATTGTAGACATTGCTGCTATAAACATTCGGGTGCACGTGCCCCTTAGAATCACTACGTTTGTATCTTTAGGGTAAATACCCAGCAGTGCAATTGCTGGGTCATAGGGTAGTTCTATTTTCAACATTTTGAGGAACCTCCATGCTGTTTTCCAGAGTGGTTGCACCAGCTTGCATTCCCACAAACAGTGTAGGAGGGTTCCCCTTTCTCCGCATCCTCGCCAGCATCTGTCATTTCCTGACTTGTTAATTTTAGCCATTCTGACTGGTGTGAGGTGATATCTCATTGTGGTTTTGATTTGTATTTCCCTGATGCCGAGTGATATGGAGCACTTTTTCATGTGTCTGTTGGCCATCTGGATGTCTTCTTTGCAGAAATGTCTATTCATGTCTTCTGCCCATTTCTTGATTGGATTATTTGTTCTTTGGGTGTTGAGTTTGCTAAGTTCTTTATAGATTTTGGACACTAGCCCTTTATCTGATATGTCGTTTGCAAATATCTTCTCCCATTCTGTCAGTTGTCTTTTGGTTTTGTTAACTGTTTCCTTTGCTGTGCAAAAGCTTTTGATCTTGATAAAATCCCAATAGTTCATTTTTGCCCTTGCTTCCATTGCCTTTGGCGATGTTCCTAGGAAGATGTTGCTGCGGCTGAGGTCGAAGAGGTTGCTGCCTGTGTTCTCCTCAAGGATTTTGATGGATTCCCTTCTCACATTGAGGTCCTTCATCCATTTTGAGTCTATTTTCGTGTGTGGTGTAAGGAAATGATCCAATTTCATTTTTCTGCATGTGGCTGTCCAATTTTCCCAACACCATTTATTGAAGAGGCTGTCTTTTTTCCATTGGACATTCTTTCATGCTTTGTCGAAGATTAGTTGACCATAGAGTTGAGGGTCTATTTCTGGGCTCTCTATTCTGTTCCATTGATCTATGTGTCTGTTTTTGTGCCAGTACCATGCTGTCTTGATGATGACAGCTTTGTAATAGAGCTTGAAGTCCGGAATTGTGATGCCACCGACTTTGGCTTTCTTTTTCAATATTCCTATATCTATCCAAGGTCTTTTCTGGTTCCATATAGATTTTAGGATTATTTGTTCCATTTCTTTGAAAAAAATGGATGGTACATTGATAGGAATTGCATTAAATGTGTAGATTGCTTTAGGTAGCATAGACATTTTCACAATATTTATTCTTCCAATCCAGGAGCATGGAACATTTTTCCATTTCTTTGTGTCTTCCTCACTTTCTTTCCTGAGTACTTTATAGTTTTCTGAGTATAGATTCTTAGCCTCTTTGGTTAGGTTTATTCCTAGGTATCTTCTAGTTTTGGGTGCAATTGTAAATGGGATCGACTCCTTAATTTTCTTTCTTCTGTCTTGTTGTTGGTGTAGAGAAATGCAACTGATTTCTGTGCATTGATTTTATATCCTGACACTTTAGTGAATTCCTGTACAAGTTCTAGCAGTTTTGGAGTGGAGTCTTTTGGGTTCTCCATATATAGTATATCATCTGTGAAGAGTGATAGTTTGACTTCTTCTTTGCCGATTTGGATGCCTTTAATTTCCTTTTGTTGTCTGATTGCTGAGGCTAGGACTTCTAGTACTATGTTGAATAGCAGTGGTGATAATGGACATCCCTGTCGTGTTCCTGACCTTAGTGGAAAAGCTTTCAGTTTTTCTCCATTGAGAAAGATATTTGCGGTGGGTTTTTCATAGATGGCTTTGATAATATTGAGGTATGTGCCCTCTATCCCTACACTTTGAAGAGTTTTGATCAGGAAGGGATGCTGTACTTTGTCAAATGCTTTTTCAGCATCTATTGAGAGTATCATATAGTTCTTGTTCTTTCTTTTATTAATGTGTTGTATCACATTGACTGATTTGCGGATGTTGAACCAACCTTGCAGCCCTGGAATAAATCCCACTTGGTATAATAATAAATCCCACTTGAATAATCCTTTTAATGTACTGTTGAATCCTATTGGCTTATATTTTGGTGAGAATTTTTGCATCTGTGTTCATCAAGGATATTGGTCTGTAGTTCTCTTTTTTGATGGGATCCTTGTCTGGTTTGGGGATCAAGGTGATGCTGGCCTCATAAAATGAGTTTGGAAGTTTTCCTTCCATTTTTATTTTTTGAAACAGTTTCAGGAGAATAGGAATTAGTTCTTCTTTAAGTGTTTGGTAGAATTCCCTCAGGAAGCCGTCTGGCCCTGGGCTTTTGTTTGTTTGGAGATTTTTGATGACTGTTTCAGTCTCCTTACTGGTTATGGGTCTGTTCAGGCTTTCTATTTCTTCCTGGTTCAGTTGTGGTAGTTTATATGTCTCTAGGAATGCATCCATTTCTTCCAGTTTGTCAAATTTGTTGGCGTAGACTTGCTCATAGTATGTTCTTATAATTGTCTGTATTTCTTTGGTGTTAGTTGTGATCTCTCCTCTTTCATTCATGATTTTATTTATTTGGGTCTTTTATCTTTTCTTTTTGAGAAGTCTGCCCAGGGGTTTATCAATCTTATTAATTCTTTCAAAGAACCAGCTCCTAGTTTCATTGATTTGTTCTATTTTTTTTTTTTTTTTTTTTTTTTT